>NW_028318451.1:0-600000 GCF_062004578.1 Staurois parvus | reverse complement strand
GTTCGATCACACACAGCTCAAATAATCTTGAGTCTTACCCTGCAACAAACCAGTATAAAAATCCATCACAGTATCACATACTTATCTTCTCTTCTATCTCAAATATTACACCAAGTGAACACAAGTGGGATGGAGACTGAGGAAATTATTGTCATGCCTACAGCAGACTGATCACATTACTTTCTTAAAGTTGACCAAAGTAACAAAAGTTGGGCAAGGAACAACTATACGATAAATATTTAGTATACTACGATATATGTGGTGGTTTATTCTTGAAATTTCACACCACACCAAAAAGTATCTACAGCATCCAGACAAGACGTGGTCATCATGCATCAAGGTCTCCCTATATGCTGTCCAAGCTCATCTGCAAAAGTATAATAAAATTGGAGGACAAGCATTAAAATAGTCAACAATGAAAACTGAGCAGAGACTAGAAGAAGCCTTTCCTCTGAGACGGAAAGAAAGCCAAATGCCTCACTTATGTATAAAAACCACTAGCTGCAGAAACCAGATGTTCTGGAATGAAGAGTAAAAAAATTGAAACATCTGGCTCTAACAGAGTAGGTTTCTCAGCAGAAGGGTTTGTGAGTGGGTATACAAATGATTTTGTGCAGGCAACAGTGAAGCATGGTGGAGGTTCTCTGCAGGTTTGGGGCTAAATTTCTGCAAATGGAATGGAAAATATGATTGAAATTGATAGCACTCTCAGTAGATGTAAACAGATATCAGATGAGTGTTCTTCATCTTTATACTGGTTTCACATCAGAGGTTCTAAAAGGAGACAGTTTGTAAGAGAACAGAACGCTATCCACACTGTTATATTCATATCCCGTCATGCTCACAGCATTTTACAGCCTATTCATGGAGCATGCAGTAGCTTGCCAAGTTCTCTCTGCATAGCCCAGCAGAGAAAGCTCTATCATAGGAGTCAATCATGTGACTTTTACTTTGTTTTCAGAAGAGTAGCAGAATGCTAGGCACATTACTAAAATACATTGCTGTGCTTTATACAGTGTCTATATATAAAGTATTCAAACCCCCTTCACTTTTTCAATTTTATGTTGCAGCCTGATACTACAGTTTAAATTTTTTTCTTATTAAATCTAAACTTCGTACCCCATAACACATTGAAAAACAGAATTTTAGAAAGGTTTGCAAATATATGAAAAGGAAAAACTAAAATATCACATTTGCATAAGCACAGTATTCAGACCATTTACAGCAACACTTGAAATTTAGCTCCGGTGCCTCCCATTTCTCTTGATCATTGCTGAGCCGTTTCTACACCTTGATTTGAGTTCACCTGTGGTAAATTACATTTATTGGACATGATTTAGAAAGGCATAACCTTTCCTATAAAAGGCCTCACAGCTGACAATGCATACTGTATCAGAGCAAAAGCCATGAGGTAAAAAAGGAACTGCCTGCAGAGCTCAAAGACAGGATTACTGCAAGGCACATACAGTCAGGTCCATAAATACTGGGACATCGACACAATTCTAACAATTGTTAGAAACAAAGGTGAAGGTGAAAGTTCGGGTTAATACACATTTGAGGGTATTTACATCCAAATCAGGTGAACGGTGTAGGAATTACAACAGTTTGCATATGTGCCTCCCACTTGTTAAGGGACCAAAAGTAATGGGACAGAATAATAATCATAAACCAAACTTTCACCTTTTAATACTTGGTTGCAAATCCTTTGCAGTCAATTACAGCCTGAAGTCTGGAATGCATAGACGTCACCAGATACTGGGTTTCATCGCTGGTGATGCTCTGCCAGGCCTCTACTGCAACTGTCTTCAGTTCCTGCTTGTTCTTGGGGCATTTTCCCTTCAGTTTTGTCTTCAGCAAGTGAAATGCATGCTCAATCAGATTCAGGTCAGGTGATTGACTTGGCCATTGCATAACATTCCACTTCTTTCCCTTAAAAAACTTTTTGGTTGCTTTTGCATTATGATTTGGGTCATTGTCCATCTGCACTGTGAAGCGGCGTCCAATGACTTCAGAAGCATTTGGCTGAATATGAGCAGATAATATTGCCCGAAACACTTCAGAATTCATCCTGCTGCTTTTGTCAGCAGTCACATCAATAAATACAAGAGAACCAGTTCAATTGGCAGCCATACATGCCTACGCCATGACACTACCAGCACCATGCTTCACTGATGAGGTGATATGCTTAGGATCATGAGCAGTTCCTTTCCTTCTCCATACTCTTCTCTTCCCATCACTCTGGTACAAGTTGATCTTGGTCTCATCTGTCCATAGGATGTTGTTCCAGAACTGTGAAGGCTTTTTTAGATGTCGTTTGGCAAACTCTAATCTGGCCTTCCTGTTTTTGAGGCTCACCAATGGTTTACATCTTGTGGTGAACCCTCTGTATTCACTCTGGTGAAGTATTCTCTTGATTGTTGACTTTAACACACATACACCTACCTCCTGGAGAGTGTTCTTGATCTGGCCAACTGTTGTGAAGGGTGTTTTCTTCACCAGGGAAAGAATTCTTTGGTCATCCACCACAGTTGTTTTCCGTGGTCTTCCGGGTCTTTTGGTGTTGCTCAGCTCACCGGTGCGTTCCTTCTTTTTAAGAATGTTCCAAACAGTTGTTTTGGCCACGCCTAATGTTTTTGCTATCTCTCTGATGGGTTTGTTTTGTTTTTTCAGCCTAATGATGGCTTGCTTCACTGATAGTGACAGCTCTTTGGATCTCATCTTGAGAGTTGACAGCAACAGATTCCAAACGCAAATAGCACACTTGAAATGAACTCTGGACCTTTTATCTGCTCATTGTAATTGGGATTATGAAGGAATAACACACACCTGGCCATGGAACAGCTGAGAAGCCAATTGTCCCATTACTTTTGGTCCCTTAACAAGTGGGAGGCACATATGCAAACTGTTGTAATTCCTACACCGTTCACCTGATTTGGATGTAAATACCCTCAAATTAAAGCTGACAGTCGGCAGTTAAAGCACATCTTGTTCGTTTCATTTCAAATCCATTGTGGTGGTGTATAGAGCCAAAAATGTTAGAATTGTGTCGATGTCCCAATATTTACGGACCTGACTGTATCGGGTGAAGGCAACAAAAATGTTTCTGCTGCACTGAAGTTTCCAAAGAGCACAGTGGCCTCCCTAATTCTCAAATAGAAGATGTTTAGTACAACCAGGACTCTTCCAAGAGCTGGTCACCGGGCCAAACTGAGCACTCCAAGCAGGCTTTCATGTGTTTTGCAATAAATAGAGGCTTCCTTCTACCCACTCTGCCATAAAGCCTAGATCGGTGGAGGACTGCAGTGATGATTGTCCTTCTGGATCTTTGTCCCATCTCCACACAGGATCTCTGGAGCTCAGTCAGAGTGACCATCGGGTTCTTGCTCATCTTTCTTACAAAGGACCTTCTCCACCAATTGCTCAGTTTGGCTGGGTGAGCAGCTCTTGAAAGAGTCCTGGTTGTGCTAAACTTCTTCCATTTGAGAAATATGGAGGCCACTCTGCTCTTGAGGAAATTCAGTGAAGCAGAATTTTTTTGTAGTCTTCCCTAGATCTGTACCTTGCAATTATCCAGTCTCTGAGCTCTGGATAGAGGTGTGTGTCTTTCTAAATCATGTCCAATCAATTTAATTTATCACAGGTGGACTCTAATCAAAGTGTAGAAACATCTCAGCAATGATCAAGAGAAATGGGAGGCACCCGAGCTACATTTCAAGTGTTATTTGCAAAGGGTCTGAATACTTATGCCAATGTGATATTTCAGTTTTTTCTTTTGTTATATACAGGTGTACCTTGGTTTACGAATTTAATGCGTTCTCCAAGAAGTTTTGTATTGCGAAAAATTCGTAAACTGAAACATGGTTTCCCATAGGAATGCACTGAAAGCCAATTAATTTGTTCCGGAGGTCAGAAAAAAAAGCAGCTGTCACTTTAGGTCATTGACAGTTTTTAAATGTAATTACCGGCTTTTTTCTTTTCTTCACTATAGCTCAGAGAATCAGCTGTCACTTTCCCCCCAGCTAAAGGAAAGAAAGTTTCCTTTTAGTTTACTTCCCAGAGTTAAAAGAATCAAGGTTTCCTTTTAGTTTGTTTAAACTAAAAGAAACAGAGTATCCCTTAGCTCCAGGGAAAGTGACAGCTAATTATGTGAGCTATAGTGAAGAAATCACTTTAGCTTCACTTATACTTTGTATTGCGAAAAAAATTCATAAAAAATGTGTAAACCGAGGCGTTATTGTCAGTGGATTATCATTCGTAAACTGTAAATTACGTTAACCGAGGCGTTCGTAAACTGAGGTACACCTGTATTTGCAAACATTTCTAAAATTCTGTTTTCACTATGTCATTATGGGGTACAGTGTAGTTTAATTAGAAAAAAAATATGAATTTAAACAACTGTATTATCGGCTGCAACATAACAAACCTGAAAATGGTGAAGGGGGTCTTTATACTTTATGAATGCATTTTAAATGTGCAGTAATTTTATGAATGCACTGTAAATATGCAGTAATTTTGTAAAGCAAAGTATGGTTGTGGTATTGCCATACCTCCTCTTTATAAATCAGCTCCACAGAGTTTAACAAAATCCCTACAGGGGGTGCAGCAAAAGGTCACCAACTGAACTCAATATAAAATCAAAATAAATGTGTAAACACAGTCCAACCTAATAATGTATTGTAGTCTGCTACAATAAAGTGCACAGTGCTTGTACTATTCCCAAATGCAGAATTTATGACTTGTGCAAGAATTCATCCAAAAGGTTGAGGTGATATTCTCATGTGTGCTACCAAAGTGCAATCCAAGTGAACCCCAACTTCTCCCTCACTCACCAGATGCTACTGACTCCTTGTTTTATCAAGGGAGTCAAACTAAGCTTTATTGCACCCAGGGACCGAATTCAACGTTGTTTCACATGAAATGTCAATTGTTCATATGTTGCCTATATATAGCTAATTAGTTACATAGTTAGTCTAGCTGAAAAAAAGCAAAAGTCCATCCAGTTAAAAAAAGAAAAAAAATTCTAATTCTATACCCACAGTTGATCCAGAGGAAGGCAAAAAACCCACCAAAGCATGATACAATTTGCTCCTGCACTCCTTCCTGGTCCCCCAAGAAGCAAATTGGATATTCAATGGATCAACTTTACCTATAAATAGTAACCAGTTATATTCTGTGTATCCAAGAAAGAATCCAGGCCTTTTTTCAGCAATCCACTGAGCTGGCCAGAACCAGCTCTTGAGGGAGTCTATTCCACTTTTTCAAAGCTCTTACTGTGAAGAAATCTCTCCGTGTTTGGAGATTAAATTTCTTTTCCTCCAGACATAAAGAGTGAATAACTACACCGAGTTCACTATATGAACCACTGATGTATTTATACATGTTGATCGTATCCCCCCTTATTCTCCTCTACTCAACAGAGAATGAATTCAGTTCCTCTAATCTTTCCTCATAGCTGAGATCCTCCATGCCTCTTACAGTTTGGTTGCCCTTCTCTGTACTTTCTCCAGTTCCCCAATGTTCTTTTTGTCCGTTGGTGTCCCAAATTGAACTGCATATTGCAGATGAGGCTTTACTAATGATTTGTACAGGGGTAAAATGATCTCTCTCTCTGGAGTCTATACCTCTTAATACGAGAGAGGATTTTTCTCGCTTTACAAACCACAGCTTGGCATTGCATGCCATTATACCAGAACTCTCAGATCCTTCACCATTGGTTCCCCCAATTGTACCTCCCCCCCCAGTATGTATGATGCATGCATATTCTTAGCCCCCAAGTGCATAACCTTACATTTATCAACATTACACCTAATTTGTCACATAGTTGCCCAATTAAATAGTGGACGGAGTTCGGTTTGTAAGTTGGAGACATCCTGTAAGGACGTTATTCCACTGCACAGCTTGGTGTCATCTGCAAAGGCTGAAATGGTATTTTTAAACCCAGACTCTATATCATTTATAAATATATTAAAAAGTAAGGGTCCCAACACTGAACATTGGGGTACACCACTAACAACCCTAGACCAGAGTATGAATCATTAACCACTACCCTCTGAATACGATCTTTTAGCCAGTTTTCTATCCATTTACATATGGATTTTTCCAAGCCTGTAGAGTTTACCTTACACACTACAGTATCTCACAGAAGTGAGTACACCCCTCTCATTTTTGGAAATATTTTATTATATCTTTTCATGTGGCAACACTGAAGAAATTACACTTTGCTGCAATGTAAAGTAGTGAGTGTACAGCTTGTATAGCAGTGTAAATTTGCTGTCTCCTCAAAATAACTCCACACAGCCATTAATGTCTAAACCGCTGGCAACAAAAGTGAGTACACCCCTAAGTGAAAATGTCCACATTGGGCCCAATGTGTCAATATTTTGTGTGGCCACCATTATTTTCCAGCACTGACTTAACCCTCTTTGGCATGGAGTTCCTCAGAGCTCACAGGTTGCCACTGGAGTCCTCTTCCACTCCTCCATGACAACATCACAAAGCTGGTGGATGTTAGAGACCTTGCGCTCCTCCACCTTCCACTTGAGGATGCCCCACAGATGCTCAATAGGGTTTAGGTCTGGAGACATGCTTGGCCAGTCCATCACCTTTACCTTCAGCTTCTTTACAAAGGCAGTGGTCGTCTTTGAGGTGTGTTTGGGGCCATTATGTTAGAATACTGGCCCGCAATCCAGTCTCCAAAGGGAGGGGATCATGCTCTGCTTCAGTATGTCACAGTAAATGTTGGCATTCATGGTTCCCTCAATGAACTGTAGCTCCCCAGTGACGGCAGCACTCATGCAGCCCCAGACCATGACACATCCAGCACCAGTGAGCAGTATGAGAGAGTGAGAGCAAACACCAAATTTAACACACCTACTTCCCATTCACACCTCAGACCTTGTAACACTAACGACTCACATGACACCGGGGAGGGAAAATGGGGCCCAATTTGGACATTTTCACTTAGGGGTGTACTCACTCTTGTTGCCAGCAGCTTAGACATTAATGGCTGTGTGTTGAGTTATTTTGAGGGGACAGCAAATTTACACTATTCTACAAGCTGTACACTCACTGTCACATTGTAGCGAAGTGTCATTTGTCATTCCTTCAGTGTTGTCACATGAAAAGATATATTTACAAAAATGAGAGGGGTGTACTCACTTCTGTGAGATACTGTAGCTGTGTGAGGGGAACTGCGGCAAACACTTTTGCAAAATCCAAGTATACCACGTCCACTGCCACCCCTCTGTCCAAGGTTTTGCTCACCTCCTAATAAAAAGAAATCAGATTTGTTTGACAAATTCTGTCTTTCATAAATCCATGCTGTCTGTTGCTTAAAATATTGTTTTCCCAGCAAAAACTCATGTATGTGATCTTTTATTAAACTCTCCAGTATCTTCCCAACTATAGAAGATAAACTAACAGGTCTATAATTACTTGGTAAAGATTTTGACCCCTCTTTAAATATAGGCACCACACTGGCCTTACACCAATCCAGTGGTACTATGCCAGTCATTAAAGAGTCCCTAAAAATGAGAGACAATGGCTTTGAAATGACAGAGCTCAATTCTTTAAGGACTAATATACGAATTATACACACACATACACACACACACACACACACACACACACACACACACACACACACACACACACTTGTGTTCAAAATAATAGCAGTGTGTTGGAAAAAGTGAATAAAGCTCAAAATCCTTCTAATAGCTTTTATTTCCATACACACAAATGCATTGGGAACTCTACACATTCTATTCCAAATCAAAACATGATGAAAAATATATCAAATTTGCGTTGTTCCTCTAAAAAAATTGAAGAAAACTGAATATTAGACTGTTCAAAAAAATAGCAGTGTTTGTATTCTTCTTTACAAACTCAAACATTCACTATATAAACTGGAAAATGTTTCAAGATTTTGCTTTCCTTTGAATCACTTAATATTTAGTTGTATAACCACTGTTTATGAGAACTGCTATACATCTGTGTTGCATGGAGTCAACCAACGTCTGGCACCTGTGAACAGGTATTCAAGCCCAGGACGATTGGACTACATTCCACAGTTCTTCTCTATTTCTTGGTTTTGCCTCAGAAACTACATTTTTGATGTCACCCCACAAGTTTTCTATTGGATTAAGATCCGGGGATTGGGCTGGCCACTCCATAACATCAATCTTGTTGGTCTGGAACCAAGATGTTGCACGTTTCCGCTTCAGCATAAGGCAGCATGACCTCTTCAAGTATTCTGATGTATTCAAACTGATCCATGATCCCTGGTATGCGATACATAGGCCCAACACTGTAGTATGAGAAACAGTCCCCATATCATGATGCTTGCGCAACCATGCTTCACTGTCTTCACAGTGTACTGTGGCTTGAATTCAGTGTTTGGGGGTCGTCTGACAAACTGTCTCTGGCCACTAGACCCAAAAAGAACAATCTTACTTTCATCAATCCACAAAATGTTGCGCCATTTCTCTTTAGGCCAGTCAATGTGCTCTTTGGCAAATTGTAACTCTTTAGCACATGTCTTTTTTTCAACAGTGGGACTTTGCGGGGGCTTCTTGCAGATAGCTTGGCTTCACATAGGCGTCTTCTAATTGTAACAGTACTCACAGGTAACTTTAGACCTTCTTTGATCTTCCTGGAGCTGATTGTTGGCCGAGTCCTTGCCATTTTGGCTACTCTTCTATCCATTCGAATGGTAGTTTTTTGCTTTCTTCTACGTCTTTCAGGTTTTGGTTGCCATTTTAAAGCATTTGCGATCATTTTAGCTGAGCAGCCTATCATTTTCTGCACTTGTTTATATGTTTTCCCCTCTCCAAACAACTTTTTAATCAAGGTACGCTGTTCTGAACAATGTCTGGAACTACCCATTTTCCTCAGAATTTCAGAGAGAAATGCACTGTAACCAGCATGTACAACATTTGCTGCCTTCCTTCCTTAAATAAGGGCAATAATTGCCACCTGTTTTTCAAAGAATGAATGACCTCACCAATAGAACTCCACACTGCTATTATTTTGAACATGCCCTTTTCAATTAGTGATTCAATTACACAGAATCAGCAGCATGCATGTCATGACTGTTGGGTCTGTTGGATTTCTATTACTCTACTACACCTGCTAGTAAATTTTTTGCCATGTAGAAATATAATTTCTATCAAAAATAGTGATTGATCAGGTTAGTGATGTCTGACTGCTATTATTTTGAACACAACTGTGTGTGTGTGATTATATATATATATATATATATATATATATATATATATAGTGACAGTGTGGTGATCAGTCACCCAGGATTCTCAACAAGGCAGGTTGAGGGGCTCCAGGGTAAATGTTTGATACGGAGGAAAGTGGCTTTTCACTCTCTTTTGTTTGTAAGGTCTGTTTTGGGATCTGGAGCCGGGAGATTTCAAAGAGATCTGGGAGGGATGAAATCTCCAATCCTGGGACCAGGTTTTGGGAATGGCCAGGAGACTGATTGCACAGGTGTGTGCAGGCCTTTAGAGAGAGTCAGGACCAGGGTTCTGGGCTCCACCCCGGCAGCTAGGAGTCAGCAGGGCTCCACCCTGGCAGACGGGAGGTCTCTGCCTTGGAGTCAGGTGGAAGCCAGACTAGCTGTGTGCTAGTGGCTATAATTTGGGAAGAGTCTGCAGAAGACTGACATTGAACTGTGTGTAAGCCAGGAGGCTGAATCTTTGTTTTGTTGGTGGATACCCCTGCGTGGGAAGCATTATGTTTGAACTTTCTTGTAAATAAAAGTGGGCTAAAAAGGCCCTGAAAAAGAAAGCGAGTAGCTGTTTGCGTTTCAAAGCTCTACCACGTTGAAGCGAGTTCCCACAATATATATATATATATATATATATATATATATATATAAATAAAAGAACAATCGTCAGCCAGACCCGGGCCACAGCCTCACTGGTGGTGGTGTCTGTACCCGCCTAACAAGGTGATCGTGCATGGTGGGAACTTCCACGCCACCTCCGTTCAACTACGCAGGATTCCCGCCTTGAGCACTATTAACCAGGGGACACTCCATCTGACCTGGCTGGGAACTGGAGGCTGTAAGTGTCTGGTCGAGTCCGGAAAATATATCTCGTCTTACTATGCAAAATTTCAAGTGGAGATTTGAACATTACCAAGGAGAGCTGCAACATTGTTTGGAGTGGTGAGAGCCTGCTGGCACAGTCTATGGAGCAGCTGCCGCTGTACGTGCATTAAACTAACTTTATCTCAACTTAATGGCTATTAGCCTCACCTAAAAGGAATTAGCGTTTCACACTTTTTATATGAACTGCAATTAGCCTTTTGATGTCATTACCACTCTATGTGTCTCTTTAACCAGGCTAACCTTGAGCTGGCAGTGTTTGGCTATATTTAAGCTACTCATTAGCAAATTTGTATCCAATACGCTCAAGTTGTGAGCTTTCCGAACCTGTCTCCTGCCAGTGCACCAATGCATTCAGCTACGGGGATACATCTTATCGCAGAAGTCTTTAGTACTGGACTTGTACTCTCTATAAAATCCAATTAGGGTTCCAGTCTAGCTTTCATTAATCAGATGTGACTGATCTCTTAGCTACTTTTTGGTCCAAGTTTGGTTTTCAAGGACCACACTATTAACACGATAGGGGAGTCAGTGATTTAATCATTAATTTTGAGATCTGGTTTCCCACCTTGGGAGAGGTAATTTTGTTGTATTTAGTTTTACCTTATTATTTAATAAATTTACCTTCTCTTTGTCCCCAGTCACCCACTGTAGATTGTTTTGTAAAGGGCCTACATGCTCGGACCGGACGTTTTTACTAAAATGATAGATAGATAGAACAATCAATGCCAAGTAGAGAAGAGAAATGCACTTGCATAAGCATACACATAGATCAACTGTATCAGGAAGCACCACTGCACTCATATCCAGTATGCCCGCCAAAGAGCAGATATGATGTTACCAGACTTTCCTGCCCAACACGTAAAGGGCATCTTTAGGAGGAGGAGTCTTCAGGACTCACTTCTGAAGATGTCCTTTACGAGGGGTGAAACATGTTGCGTGGGAACTTCCGGTGACACCATATCCGCTCTTTGGAGCGTACGCTGGATACAAGTACAGCAGCACTTTCTGATACAGGAAATCTACATGCAAGCTTATGTAAGTGCATTGCCTTTTACTTCTTTTATTCAATAAATGGTATTTCGCTATGGCAAGCTTTCTCTTCTCTCCTTGGCATCGAATGTTCCATCTTATATTTGGGATGTGTAATGAACAATTAACATTACATATGAAACAACGTTGAAGTCTGTCCCTGGGTGCAATTAAAGCTCCTTTGATTCAATAGCATCTGGCGAGTGTGGGGGAAGTTTGGGGTCACTTGGATTGCTCGCATGAGAATCTCACCTCAGCTATTGGAGAAATTCTTACACAAATTCTGAATTTTTGTAATAGTACAAGCAGTTTGTTGGTGACAGAGCTGCACCCCCTGTAGGGTTTTTGTTTTGTCTAGTTTTCAACGTGCTTTGGCACTTTGTGGCAGAAGCTGGGTCTACTTATTTAAATTATTCTGTAGCGCAGGTATGTATTCATACTTTATTTCTTTTGAGCTGAAGCCAAAGCTTCGGCATTACAGCCAGGAAACTGGCATACTCCCGTGCCCCCCCCCCAAAAAAAAGCGTTTGAGTTTAAAAATTGATTAAAACTGCTTGCACTGTAGATATATACACACTAGAACTGTTAAAGTAAAACTAATGGCTGTCCTGGAGGTGGCGCACTCTGGTTGCTTCGAAACTTGCTTTACCGGGGTGTTCAGGCTCCATTCTCAGTCCGTACTTTATCCACAAAGGCCATCCTTAAGGCCTGACGATTAAAGTGTTACTATACCCACAACAAAATCAGTCTATATGCAGTAAAGCATGCTGGTTATACTCACTGTGGAACCGGAGGGATTAATCCTATGCATTGTTTAAAACCGCTGTTTGATCCTGACTTCTCTGACCCTCCCCTTCTTTCGGTGTCTATCCCCCCCCCCCCCCCTCCTGATAAGACATATTGTGTGGAGTCACTCTGCACATGCTTAGTTTGGTGTGATAGTTTTTTTTTTTCTTGGGAGAGTGCATGTGATCAGCACAGGGCCAAACAGCACTGTTCAGACAGAGATCATGGGGTCCTGCATCTTCCTAGAGCAGAATGAAAACTCCTCCTACAAGCTTTAACCAGTGCTCAGCTGGACACTGATAGAAGTCCCAAGACTGTTCTAACTGCTGATGAGAAAAAGTATTTAGCAGTTTATATTTACTAAAATAATTGCATTTCCATGGTCTGTGTACTGTAGAAGACCAGATATAGTGAATGCAGGGTCCTGGGTTTAGTAACACTCTAACTATGCTTAAACGTTCTTCCACCTCTGACTTTTGGTCTCCATGTACTCCACTATGGTATAACCCTTCACTCCCAGAATTTCAAAAATCCTAGATCTCTCGATTTGGGCCTTGAAAGGAAACAAATATTTGGAAAATATTTGCAAAAGAGGCTCCTTACTTACCTTTGTTCACTTGAAACACTATGGTCTCTCAAATTCCCACTCCTTTAGATTTTTGCAACTCCGCCATGCCTTTTGGTCTCAATTTGGTCCTGATGCGATACATTTGATCCCAGATGACTTGGAATCACTTTTGCGCGATTCCTCTCTAAATTGCTATCAGTCATTTATAAAGCACTTTTGCCCTCCATTCATACGAACTTTGGCCCATTCAGATTGAAAAGTCATAGAACTTGATGGGGAAAATTGGGAAGATATTTGGGATTACCCACTTTTTGCAGTTGGTAGCAACAAGAGATAGACTAATACAATTAAGTTTTTTTGTATGGTTTATTTCATCCACTATAGACTACATAGAATATATCCCAGTGTCCCCTCTATGTTGGCGATTTGCCGGTACTTAAGCTGACTTCTTCCATATCTTTTGCTATTGTCCCCATATTGTCTCCTGGGTTTAGTACATGGCTTGGCATTCACTAGGGCAACTAGGACTCTGATTGTCTATTGCTCTTCTATGCCAGGAAAATTGGATGTCTGCTACACCCCCATCACTTCATAGCTGGAAGGCCCTGGTGAATTCAGTTGTTCCCCTCTATAAAACTAACCTACATCTCCAGAGGGTGCCCAAAAAACGGTTCATAAGATATGGGATATATGGCATGAATCTTTGTCCACCACTAATGCAAGTCCCAATCAAGTGGTACGGTGAACCCCCTAGTGGCCATTGGCCATGGTTATTGGAGGGAGTGTTTCAGTGATCTTTATTTCCTAATTGAGACTATAGTAGAGCTCATGTCATTTGTTTTTTTGTACTCTATGGTTGTCTGATTGTAAGGGACATGCTAAGCTCTGCCGTTTAGTAGTTATCCAAGCTATATGAATCCAGTGATGACTCGAGAGTCCCTTCCAAATTCATATACTCCTTATGTCTTCTCTTGCTGCTGGCGCAAATGACTTTTGACTGCTCTGCTATCATTTTTACCTCTTGTGGGAGGTTGCTGAGCTACTGTAAATGTTTCATATTGTTACAGGTTGTTGTGCACTAAGCCAGGGAATGCCCAGAGGCTCGTTTTTTTTTAATTTACTATGCAAATTCAAATAAAAAAAGGGGAAAAAAAAGGGTCTAATTAAAAAGGCAATAATTGCCACCCCCCCAGTTTTGAATAGAGTGGAGATGGATTAGAACGCCTGTCAAGTTTGTGCCCCCATTAGGGAGATGTCTTGTTTACCATTAACACTGAAAGTGACAGTAAAAGAAAATCCCAAATTTTTCAGTTGTCCCCGGTAAAGTAAGAGAGAGGGAAATCTTCCAATTGGGACATTTGTTTTTGTGACCTGGGGGTCCTCAAGAAATTACATTTGCAGGGATATCCTCTTACTTCCTGTTTCGCTATGGGATAGGAAGTGAAGGGAAATCTCCACAATGGGACAAAGAAAAAAAAAAAAATCTGACAGGCGTTATAACCTTCACTTGCTCTACAAAAGTTTTGCCTATACTTTAATATACTGTAAATGCACCACTTGTTACTTCCCTTTCTCTTAAAACAAATTGGTACCAAATAAGCTTGTTCACTTTATACATGAGAACACAGAAAAGAAAACAAAAAACACCATCTAGTCAAACACAAAACTAAATAATTGTGATGGCCATGATAACTTCAACAAAACTGTGGGTTGCTCAATATAATCACTATGTACTGAAAGCTTTCTCCCCCTTTAAAAATCAACAGTAGATTAGACAGGTTGTCTGACGATTATAGAATATGCTGCCTGTGCAGGTCAAAGCAACAGGTTAATTTAACTGCCACACCTATCTCCTTAATCAGAAAAGATTTACTTTAAAAGGATAAGTTCACCTTTCATAACATATTACACCCATATTCGAGGTGTAACATTTAACACGTTATGAAAGAAAGCTCCTCTATTTTGATAGTTAGCAGGGCTTCTTTTCCTCCCGCCAGCTGTCAAAATTTTAAAACTGTATTCCGTGAAGGAGAAAACTACAAGTCCAGATAGCCTTAGCGGCTGTTGGCTTGTAGCTCTCAATGAACTACCACGGCACTGTGAGTGCTGTGGTAGTTCATTGATTCTGTTAAGTGTTTATCGTATGAGCAGACAGATATACTGACAGGTCTGCAAGAGTCCTGCATAGCACCAGGGATTTGCTGATCACTGGTGCAATGATTTACAGGCTCCTGCAACAGAAGATAACAAAGCACATTTTTTTTACCTGCAAAAAAAAAAAGTGCATTTATTATTTTTTGTCAAAAGGTGAACTTAAACTTTACAGTACAATTGTCAATCCCCGTGACCCGTGTAGCAAACCTTAAAAATGGCACCTACTCCTAAACTTGTGTTTGATATGCTAAGCACTATGTTTTATGTAAAAAATAGAGCAAGGTTTAAATGAAATTTGATTCTACATGGCACATATGATAGTCATTTAAAAAAGTAACATATCTACATTCATCTTGAAGAGTGCAAGATTCTTACCATAACCATCATATCTGTAAGATGATGGGTGGTCTCCTAGAATTGCTTGCCGCTGACGTCCCTTGCCTCGATCTTAAAAAACAAAAAAAACCCATCATGTAAATCACATAGTAATTACACAAACATGAAAACACCAGAAATGAGTTTGCATAATGTGAATCTGTTGTTACCTTAAGGTAACAACACCAGAACAAAGGGTTTTCCTATATCAATTACTCACCCTCCCTCCTCCCATGTCACCAGTCTTTGCTCTCTCTACATGCACTGAGTCCAATAGTGATGTAGGGACCAACACAAAGAACCATCAGATAGGACCATATATCGGACACTCAGAAATGTTGTATGATGCGGATTCTACATTAAGCTTTAGCTCTACAAAAGAACATAGACTGGTGGCACTGGTGGCCTTACAGGGGATTATGAATTCTTTTCTTTGCAGTGAACCTTTATTTATTTTTCAAACTGTGACAGTCAAGTACTAGTTAAAGTCAGAATACACTGAAAACAGACTCCTAGTTTCATATATTTAGCAAAGCACTCTATTATGGGAATTCTGTTCCCGAAGTTGGATTTCTGCTCTCCCTCCTATACCTCCATCACCCATCCCAGTAATGGACTGACAGTAAGGGCCCATTCAAACTAGAAACTGCACATCTACTGCGTGTTTTTCCTTTGCACATTTGCATGAATTTGATACATGTTTTTATGCACATTTGAATGCGATCAATGCATGTTGTTCTATCTGCATTTGTCCTGTGAGGTCACTTCCTTCTTTCTTTCCTTGGGCTTTTATGTGCACTGCAATGAGCTTAAGTACATTTGCGAGTTTGTGATGCGGAAAAACGCAGCATGCTCTATTTTTTGTGACTGCGCTGCACTGGTGTGAACTATGCCCATAGGATAGCCTGGATTTTGGACTGTCTATACAATTGGAGTGCAGTCAAAAATGCATCTAACTGCACCTGGTGTGAAAGGGCCTTTAAGCCTAAAAAATAGCTTGGGCTTATGGACTTCAGTGGGGTTCTGCACGATATATGAAACATCCTGTAGCTGCCTACTGATGCCTGCATTCAATTTATGCTTTACCAATTTGCCATTTTTAAGGTAAAACTGGCTTTAAATTCAGTAAAATATAGTTTACATGAATGCTCTACTTTATCAGGGTCTGTAATCCACAGTTCTGCACAACAAGGAGCACAATGATGACATACATTCAGTTGCATCTTTAAAAGTTATAGCAGTGAATCAACAGAAAATATGCTAGCAAGCAAATATGATGAGCACATTTAACTCTTAATTTAAAATGTAATGTTGTATGTATTTCACACTACAGTAACACAGATTTTTGTATATAAAAATGGAAGAAAAGTATTGTTTCACCTTTTAACAAAAGGCAAAGCTACAATCTGATTGGCTGTTCTAAAACACTTGCTTTTGCATCATTTTGTTAAAGTACATCAAAAAGTTTATAAACAAATAAAAAACACACGAAGATGAAGTCACTAAAACACAATATACATTCTGTGAAGCTGAAGAAGAGGTGAGACTACACTATAACAGTTTTTAGTTAAGGTTAGTATACAGTCTTTATTTTACATATAAAAAAACACATCACATGCGTATGTGCATTCATTGCATGCTAGGCTAACAAGAAAGCCCATCAATTTCTCTTTATCTGTTGACTGCTTCTGCTAGACAACAGTAGTCTCTCCTCCCAAGTCATTTAAGTTCACCCAAATTGGTGTGTGTCCATGTCCACCCTATTTAGGCATTTAACCACTTGAGTACAAGTCTGTAAAACCCTTTCATTACTGGGCCATTTTTCAGTAATCACAGTGGTGACAGCTAAACAGTTACTTGGCAAAAACAGTAACAAAAGTTAAATTTTCAAATTTTTTTTTTTTAGGCAGAACGTTTGTTTGGTGGTATAGAATAACCACTGGATTTTTGTATTTGCTACTGTAGCAAAAAGACTAAAATTCTAGAAACAAAACATTCCCCAAACCTTTTATTATAAACCATTGCAAGTAAAAAAATGTCAGGACAGTACAAACTTTCCCCAACATCCTCAAAATGACCCCTTATTGCAAGGAAGGTAATCTTATTTTCTGCCATTTTGAAAAAAAATTCTGTATTGAGGTGATTAATACATAAAAGTTGACAGTGGTGCATTAGATACACCACATCATTATAGTTACATAGTTAGTCTGGCTGAAAAAAAAAGTTATAATCCTATACCCACAGTTGATCCAGAGGAAGGCAAAAAACCCCCAGCAAAGCACGGTCCATCTTACTCATGCAGGGGAAAAAAAATTCCTTCCTGATACCCCGAAAGGCATTAAATTATAATGTACAGGTCATACACAAAAGGGAGGAGGCGAAGGGGTCACATACAGTGGGAGGATGGAGATGAGGGGGGTTAATGTGCAGGATAAGGGTGGTAAAGGCACTAAAAAAAACAAACAATCCCACAATCAATTAATTAAATCCCTAACCTTCAATCTGCTGCTGCCTTTGTTTTGCGGATATTTATTTATTCAGTTCAAAGTGAAAATCAATCACAGATGACCTGGCCACCCTTGTATTACATCTAAAATACCAATTATAAATGGCACATCAGAAATACACTTCTACAACTCTGACGTCTAAAAACGCTTGGTGGTTGTAAAGTAGGTGAAAAGCAACAGTAAACCAAATGTCTAAAACCTGATACCCTGGAGTGCTAGACTAGCTACCTGGAAATTGATAAATATGAAATGTTTCATATGCAATATTTCATATTTACCCACATGCAAATTAAGAATAGGATATTTTCAAAAAAGATTTCTCCTCATTAAAAATCTATCTAGCCTGAGGTAACATTACAGGGTCAGATACACACACACACATACATACACATGAGTACGCATCAGGTTCTAACCAGCAGGTAATGTCGGGCTCACTATGTTTGTACCAATCTACTCAGTCTGCTGTGTTAGGGAGACACCTCCATGATAGCCATACAGGTAATAAGAAAATATTCAGTCACAGATTCCATATTTTTTTTTAAATGGTCTTTCAATCAGAAGCAAAACACTGAACACAAGAAAAAGATCAGTTTGGTCACAATCAGATTTTCCACCAAGTGCAATTTTTTTCTTTTTACTAAAAACTACTGTGTGTTGTCAGATTATCTATTTAGTACAATGCAGTTCTAGAAGAAACAGTATTCTTCATCAAATTATTATAAATGAAGAGTTATAAAGTTACTTGTATGGCCAACAATAGTCTAGATCAGTGGTTGTCACCTTCTACTCCCAATGCCCACAGTCTAACCCCCCCCCCCTTAAGTCTGAAGGACCATAAACTGGCCCTTTGCTTAGAAAGTTTGGAGACCCCTGTTCTAGACTCATGCTGCATGTGGCCACAGGTTGGGCAGCATGAGTCTAGAACAGGGGTCTCCAAAAGGCCAGTTTATGGTCCTTCCGACCTAAGAGGGGGGGGGGGTGTCAGACTGTGGGTATTGGGAGTAGAAAAGGTCCCAATGTTCATAGAAATAAAAAATGCTGAATCTTTGGTGTTAGTGGGAGGAAAAGTGCACCATTGTTGGGGTCATTGGGCCTCATTGTTGGTGTTATTTGGAGGAATTGTACACCATCTTTTGTGTCATTAGGAGTATCTCTGCCCCTTCATTAGTGTCAGTGGGGGGTGGGGGTGGGATTATGCCTCATTGTTGGTATCAGTGCATGAAAATAGTGCCTCAAGAGCTGGATAAAAGCAAACAAAAGGGCCGCATCTAGCTCCCGAGCTGCAGTTTGGAGACCACTGGTCTAGACTCTTGTCCTCCTATCTGGTTATCTACTAAAGATAAAAGTAATGCTCAAGCCTATCACCATGCAAATATATCTGGCACAATCAAAAACAAAAAAGAAAGGTTTATAGTATAACAATATTACAGACTACATCAAGTAGATTCAGATATCAAAATGTGTATTAAAACAGTACCTGAAATCAATTACAAGCTTCATCAGCAAGATATTTTCAAAGATGTCTCCTTTCAAGAGGTTTCAGCATAATCCAAAAACAACCTGTATTACATGGTTTCACAATTAACATTCTACATAAATGAACAGTGTTGGAATAGAATAGCTGGACAGAAAATGCATATAAAAATAAGCATATACACACACACAAACATATACATTTTATTATAACATTCTTTCACAACAATGGTATAAATTACAGTTACAATGTGGACTCAATCGGTATGTGTGTTTACAGCAAAGCAAGTGGGCCCTTTCTATTGGCAGGTGATCAAAACTTAAAAGAAAAACGAACTGTCACCCATATTAATCAAAATTTAGCTCCCAAAGCCAATCCACATAGCTTCAAGTTTTGGGGAGAAAAAAAAAAAAAACCCCAAACAAAAACTAGGTCAGAAAATGTATGTGTCCTCTAGCTTTTTCTATAAAAATACTGCTACACAGACATCCGGTCTGACCGTAATGCAACCCAGTCAAAGAGATAGTGGTCACAAACAGAAGATTAAAAAAAAGAAAAAAAAAAAAAAGGAAAAGAAGTTCTACTTACTGAGAACAGATGCTAATAAAACACGAGAGCTTATAACTACTACTACCCACAAACAACACTTGTACTGTCATTTGAATACTAGAATAAATTGTGGAATATGTCAGTACAGCACAGAAGAAGCCATTTGCATATTCCAGTTTATTAAATAAAAATACTGTCCTAGATTGTAAGCTCGAAAGAGTAGGGCCCTCTAACCCCTCGTGTGCTGTTTGTTGTTGCTGTATTGTTTCATGTATTGTCCCCCCCCCCCCTCTATTGTACAGCGCTGAGCAAACCCTTTGGCGCTATATAAACTCGATGTAATGTAATAGAGAGCCCTTACCAATGCAACCAGACAGTGGTCACTGGGACAGGAAGTAAAAAGTTCCTACCAAGAATACAGACACGCATAAAAACATGACAGCTTCTAACCACTCTACCCTCAAAACATTATTTTATATCTATGTAAATCAGGAGTTATACCTTCATGCTCTGTTACTGCAGCCACAGTTTGTCATTGTTATTCTGTAATGCTGCTTAGGGTAGCCATACACTGATTGATTTCTCTTGTTCGGCCAAATGATAGAAATCAGCCGATTCCCACATCTACGCTTAAAAGTGTGCATGGAAAAATCTCCACTGTCAGTTATACCCAAACAGTGATTATATCTAAAAGGATTGTTCAGCCGATAAAAGATTTTGGATATACGACTGTTCAGCTGCTCATTTTCCACCAGGCTTCTTTGATTTTCAATCAACTTTTGTTGAGTCGGGTGGGTCACCCTTGGCTCAAATGTTTGCATATTCGGCAGGGGCTAACTGCTTTCCTACTAGAGAACAACAGAAAGTTGATGTTGATAAAAATGGCCTACAAGAAATATCCTACAGCTTTTATAGGATACTCACATGGAGGTATATTCCCAAACATTGGCTAGGAGTACATCTACACATACATATCATTGCCTGCTACAATTCTGTACTATAGGAAACGTTTCAAGCTGGTGTGTTTTATACGCGTGTCCAATCCAAATGTCTAAATCCAGAGCATAAGAACTTTTTACAAACATTTTCCTAAATTAATCGAAAAGATGTTAAATATCCCTTTTTTCGCTTCCCAATTCAAGCTCTATAATGAATCTCTAATGTTATATTTTAAAACATATACTATGGTATCTTACATTCAGAACAACTTGAAACTCTGTATAAATACAGTGGTATGAACTTGTAGCTATCCTGATTTTCCAAAATATTGGCCATATATGTTAGTATTATTCATACATAAGTACAACATAGATGGATAATAAGTGAAATCCCTGTACTCATCACCCATTAGGTGTTCAGTCAACAAGGCTATACATACATTTTTATTTAGCTAGAATATTAAGGCAGAGGGAGTTTCAGCTCATTTTGAAAGCTTTGTCTAAATGGAATCAAGCACCAACTAAAGGCTGAAATAGAATTATAAAAGAAGAATAAATTATGCTAGTTTGTGCCAACATGTATTCTTGGATCAAGTCACAAGCCAGATGAATGGCCATAAGGCAGCAAAATCAAACCTCTCCAAGAACATTTATGATCAACGAGGAAGTGGAGGACATCTATTTAATAATACCTAGTTAATAAAATAATTTCTACATGTATGGCAACAAATGAATAGCATGAATGAATAGCAGGAATCAAAGTTTACATATACCTGTGCTTGTTTTGGCTTCTTTTATGGAATACTTATGCTTTGAATGGCCAATATCACACAGGACAAAAAGGGCTTTAGTTTCACTGCCACTGTAAACATAATGTGAAACACACAAGCTACGTTCTGCATCATATGCAAACTTTTGAATGGTATCTTTACCCTTTAATAGCAACTGAAGAACAGTTTAAAAATGGGAAGGTAATACCCTAGTAGTGCTACTGAGCATCTTAATAGTTTGAGTTTTTCAGTATTCATTCATTTAGGAAAAACAAGCAAATTATCCATATGTTATACACACCCTAAATAATACACATATGCTACAATTTATTTTTTAAATGTACTACATTTTGAAATAAGATATAATCTCCTCTAATGCTGTTCTTCACACAGTTGGTTATTACACTCCCTTTGACCTTAACAAATGTGGAGGAATCACTGCAGGTAATTGTGTTGCTGATTAAAAAGTACACTGTTAAAGCAGCTACTCAATTTGTATAAACTGTTGCTAAACTGCATTGATCAATGGTCCATGATACATGGATATAGTAGTTCAGAAGTCAAATGTATTAAACTTTGGGCATGCTCAACAGTCCTCTTAAAAGACTGATTTGCAGCCTCTTTACTGGAGAGAAGTCAGAATACATCCAGGTGACAGCTTTCATGGAGCTATAGCACCACACTGAATCCAAGAAAATAAAAAGAAATTCAAATGTCCTCCACTGAGAGCCTGTGCTGGTGGTAAGGATGCGTGCAGAATGCAGTCAAGGTGAGTTGCAAGTCTGATTTTAGGATGGTTTTTTCGAAGATTTGTTTGCAGTTGCCTCAGTGATGCATGAAGAGGTGTAGAGTCAGCCTGCCGAGACGTCCTCCTCTGGACTTCTGAATGCCTTGTCCAGCTTTAACGCGTAGGAACAAAGTCTCGTCCGTTGAAAGGCAGCGTGCAAGTTTATGGTTTGGAAATGCATCCCTGCCCCTCATCAAAGCATGAGAGCAATAAAGTGAAAAAGGACAAACAGGGAAAAAAGGCTGTATGGAGAAAAAGGAAACTGCCAGCTGTCCCAGACAGCCATTTAAAACAATGCCCTGGACAGCATCTAACCAAAACCCCAATCAGGATTTTGCCATACACCACCAAAGACTGAATACCATTGCTCATGTTTGCCTAGAAACCACTGATTTGAAATTCCTACCTCGCCTGTTCAAGTAGGGTTTGCTGTAATCCCAGCTATCATTATCGTTCCGAATAACATTGAGACGTGTAGGCTGCACACAATGAAAGAGACAATCAATATTACGTCTAATGAGAAAACAAAGATACATGCAACTAGAGCAAGACTTACCCTGGCATATTCTATTTTCAGTGTGCAACATCCAGCATAAATGTCTGCGCCATTTAATGCAGCTTTAGCCTTCTGGGCACTGTGCACGGTGTCAAATGTTCATTGTTGTTAAGGAATCTGGCATTCAAACAGGCAGGTAGGTGCATATGAATCTCTATAATAATGTGAAATCAATACCCATACATTTATAGCCCATCTCTGGACATGAAAATCCCTTCCTTCCATCTCTTACCAATTTTTAATACCTTGAGAAGCTTTTGCTTTTATCCTTACCTCTGCTAGTTGTGTACCTTGTGTATGGTGCACCTTCTGGGAGGCATAGCACTGGCTGCTTGTAGCAAGTTCTGTATTTGTCTTAACGCAAGAATAATTACTTTAGGCCTGCCAGAGATGGTCTGAAAATTAAAAAAAAGAAAGGAACATTCTCTGCAGGGAAAAAGCTTCTGTTAGTATTTTCTAGAATGTCAAAAAGGGATGGAATCAAAGGGCTTACCTTTTTAATGGGTTAATAACCGGATGAGAAATAGACTTTCCTGGGGTCATTTTCCTGGTTGATTTGTATGAGTCATGCAAGGATTGTGAAAGCTTGGAAGGCATGTGGTTTACCCTCTCATCCTATCATCTCACCTTCACCAAGGCATTCAGGTCAAAACACAAAAAAAAGCAAAAAACAAAACCCCATACCAATTCATAGTATAGTGCATAGTTTCTGCACCAGACCAATGAGCAACTCACCACACGCGCACACACAGAAAATTACACACATTACCTAGCATGGCTGTTCCTGGACTAGTAGACAACGGGAACATGTATCAACAGGTAGAATGGAAATCTAGTTTGTGCCCCCTGAAAAACACACCTCCCATACCTAGGCATCTGGGATACTGTCTGTGCAAGTGTCTACAAACGCTAACAGTTACCCCTGACCCTATGGAAAGTGGGGGTGCCCCTAAAGCTAAAGAGAACACAAATAGAATACCTCCATATACACAATGCTATACCCACAATTGATCCAGAGGAAGGCGAAAAAAAAAATATCCCATGGTAAAGAATGATCCAATTTGCTCCAGCGGGGGAAAATTTCCTAAGGGGCTATTGGATATTCCCAGAATTAACTAACCCTGTTGCTAATGCCTATGAATATAAGTATACAGTTATTTTTTGTGAATATTTTTAAAACAATCTACGGAGCAGGCGAGAGCCAGCTCTTGAGAGAGTCTATTCCACATTTTCAGTTCTAACTGTGAAGAAACTACTCCAATATTTGGAGGTAAATCTCTTTTCCTCCAGATGCAAAGAGTGCCCCTTTGTCCTTTGTGATGACAGTAAAGTGAATAAGACCACTAACACCAAGTTCACACTATGGACCACCTAGGTATTTATACATGCAATCTCTGGTGTTTATTTGTCCGATAAGAATTACTAAAATAACAGGACTTGTTATTACAGAGGTTGCAATATAGAAAGCAGATACTAGATATTGCTGGTCTAAACATATGAAAAGCATAAACCACTAAGAAGAAAAGAAAAAGCACACAAATACACATAAAATAGCAATAATTAGCATGCAACAGAGGACTGTGTCCTGTAATGTACTTCAAGAAAGTTATTTTATAGGTCAGAGAAAAAAAAATATATGCATTAAAGTACACAAGAAATATTCAGAAATGCAGGGATGTTCCCAAGTAAGAGACTGCGGCTGCCATCAGATTAGACCAAAACCTCTACCTGGTAAAACCTAAAAAAAGTGTGTGTGTACAGACCGGAAACCAGGTTGTTCCCTGCGGGGATTTCAATGACAAAGAAGGAGCCAGATCACCTAAATGAAGCTGTAGCAAAAAAGTTAGCCTCTAATAATGCGTACAGCATCCAAACAATGGAGCAAGACCTCCTTAGGGCCGAGAGGAGCAGGTATTTGAGAAGACAGGATAATGTCCTGATTAGGGAGGAAGGGAGAAACCACCTTGGGAAAGAAGGAGACATTGGGTCTCAAAACAATTTTAACTATATGCAGCACAAGGAAGAGTTTCCTTACAGGTTAACCCCTTCCCACCAAGGGTATGCATACATGCGGCCTCAAGAAAGTGGGTCATTATCCTTAGGGCCACCTATATGTGCAACTGCGTTTGTGGTGAAAGCACACTGCACAAGGATAGGGACAGTCCAGGGACTTCTCCTATCCTTGTGTGCAAACCAGGAGTGGTTAAATGCCTCAAGGAAGGTGGAGACATTATTCTATTCAGTCACTTTGTTCACAACTAATAAATATGGCAAGAGGAGCTAAGAGTGGAGTGCGGCTTTGTTAATAATAGTAATAAATCAAGGAGATATCCATTACTACTACCACCAAATGAAAATCTGAATTTGTTCCGAACCCCCCCCCCCCCTTCCTAAAAAAAAAAAAAAAAAAAAGTTTAATTCACCTGAAGGGGTTAAAAGAAGAGCCATCATACTAAATACCCCACAGGCCCCTGTGTAAATAGCACTTGTCCTTATCCAAGCAGTGGAGGTTAAATTAAATAAATCTGACTGTAAATCCAACAAACTTTTCCCAACCAGCCAAAAGTGTCAAACAAAGTTAGAGTGATGCAGCAGGTTACGGGATTTAGCCCCATCTGGGATAATACACAATATCGGGAACTGGCACTTTTACAATATAGCACCAAATGGAAACACTACGATATTACCCATCCATCTCATTTTTCACAATGGAGGGCTGCGCCATTTTCCAGAACTTCAGTCACAATGCCAACTGCCCGCCACCCCCTATGCAATTCTACTGTTTACAACTCCAACATGCTGTGAGGCCTCAACAAGGTACGGACATCTGGGTGCCATCTTCCACTCCTATCTTTAATTTTATGTATGATGTGACTTCATATAAAGAAGGCGTTTATCTCACACACCTACGCTATGCTGTAGAATATCTTTCTTAATGATTACCCCTTTACAGTGGTCACCCACTGGGAACAAGATGTTGGACAGCTGAAGGGAGAACAGTGGGAAGAAGCCCTGTTGGCAGTTTAGCAGTCCTCCCTAAATGTAGCGCAACGCCTTTCCCAGCTATATCTACTTTTCAGGGTCCACTTTACACCTGCTGGGCTTTTTCATATGGGTGTGTGAGCCAATCCCATTTGCACTTGCTGTAGAGATCATGGAGATTTAATACACATGCTATGGAGATACCCAAAGTTATTCGCTATTGGACTGAGGTTATAATCACCATTATTAGGGTTTTCAAGGTGCAGGTACCAGAGGACCCCAAATATTGTCTTTTGGGTATTTTAGGTGATCTCCCAATTGAGGATATCCTCAAACAGGTCATAGTTAGAGCCCTTTTCAAGCCTATAAATTGACCTTGAGACACTGGGTAGCTACAGATCCTCCCACGTTGAAAGAGTGGATCTCCCGAATGGGGAAAACTATTAGGCTTGAAAAATATATTTATCAGCATACAAGTTGTAGCGGTAAATTTGACAGACTCTGGGACCCATGGTTAGATGTCCCAGACTTAGCCCCAGTTGACTTTGTTCTGGGTAATGTAGTGCTTTGAATGTGCTGTTATTACCTTTTGGTTGCTTGCCTATGAGTGATACTGTACATTGACATAACATATGTGCATTCCAATTACTGTATTCTATAGTTGGCTAATATCGCCTTTGAGTGTGTAGATGATACGCCAAATTGTACGCTGCTGTCTAGAATGTGCAATGTACAGTGCTCTGGTTTTTGTATAATTTCTTCTTTGTTTAATAAAGCCTTTTATTGAGGAAAAATAAAATAAATCTGACTGTAGTTTCCCCCACCGCTGAAGTCCAAAACTATGGGCATTACTTCTGTCAGCTTGTGCTGTGAATGACTGCAGCTGCAGAAAAGGGCAAAAACACAAGCTAACAACAGCACACACTGGCTGCTATGCTTATTTGAGACAGCCTAATTGGTTTGTGCCATTTTTGTGACTAAAAGCCCTCCTCTCCATCTGCAATCAATCAGTCACAATACAAGCTGTCAGTTTCCACTCTCTGTGTCTTGATTAGTTTACATGGAGTCTGGAGATGTAGTCTGCTAAATAGGACAAATGAGGAGACAGCACAGCAGAGCAAAGTTCTGTCTGGCATTTTAGGAGGAGGGAGGATGGTGCACTCTGTGTGCAGTGGCTGTCTTGCCCGCTCTCCTCCTGAGCGGTCACTTACAAGTTTAACAACATTTTATTTGTATTTTAGTTCTTTTTTAAAGCAGTTGTAAAGGCTGAAGGTTTTTTACCTTCATGCATTCTATGCAGCTTTGTTAATAAATAGTAATAAATCAAGAGATATCCAGTTTGAAGCAAGTGGTCCTTGAAAGAATAACCAGGCCCAAAATCTTTCCCTTGATGGTACTCAAGGCTATCTGCTGATCCAGTCCTGGCTAAAGAAAAAATGTAAAGAAGAATATGACCCACAGGGCATTTTCTAGGATGTAAATGCCTAGCTAGACACAATAAAAAGTACAATAAAAAAATAAAATAAAATGTACTTTCAAGTACAATGGTAGACGTTAAGAAAATAACTGAAGCAGACAGGCCTCTAAGCTTTAGGCCCTAGGATTCAACAGCTAAGCCATTAGAGTCCGTGACCCTGAAGCAGGATGGTAAACCTTCCCCAAGGATAGTGGGTGAGAACAAGCAAGAAAGACTCATTGAAAGACTGATGAAAATTTTACAATTTCAAAAGTAACACGTCCAGCTGGACCACAACGAATCACTGGAATACACCCGGTTATAATCCTGTGACTTTTGGTTACCCTCTGGTGGTTGGTGTAGACCACTGTTGTGGCACTGTCCGACTGAATCCTGATTGGATGACTCCATAATTGAAAGGTTTAACCAATCGTACTGAGTACCAGGATTATCTTGGGGAAAGGAGCTTACTCCAGCTAATAAGGCCCTTAAACTGACAGAGTCTAGGACCGTTCCTCTTTAGCCTGATAGGATGGTATCCCCTTGTTATGACCTTCCAGAAGAGGGGAATGAAAGACTTTACAGACTCCAAGGCTGGGCTTGTGACCTACCATGCCACAGCAAGATGGATGCAGGTGAACACACTGGTCGTGAGACTAAGATTTCTTGCCCAACACCATACCAGAATAGTGAGTGGCAACTGTCGAACTAAATTGGGTGCAAGGTTTGCCTTGAAGGAAGCAAACAATAGGCTCAGTACACTCATGCAGAAACAAAATGGTTGTTTGGCTCCACAACTGAAGTGACTATACATAGGTGCAAATGGTAGTGATCTTCTCCTGTGGAAGGAAGACTCTGAACCAGGAAGGTGCTCAGAGCTAAGATAATAGATCTACCACCTAAGACACTTGCAAAAAACTGAAGGCATGCTAGGAGTGGGAAAAGTTATGCAGGACTGTTCTTTGCTTGTGTCCAATCTCCTAAAGATGGCAGCATAACCCTACATTTCTGAATACCTCCTATGTGCTGTAATGTACGATAAAGAAAATAACCTTGGGGGGAAAGAAAAAAAAAAAAAGGGACAAATGGCTAGTACAAAATGGTTAAACTTTTCTCAGAGATAAGGTGTAAATATCTGGACACTAGCAAAAAATGAGGCATGCTGAAAATGGGAGGGGCAGGTCAGCCTGGGCAAGTTTTCTTTTGTTGCCGGAATCTTGTGTGCCTCAATGAACCAGAGGGAAAGCTTATCCCATCGTGATTCTTTCTAAAAACTTATACCAATGAAGTCTCTATGAAAACAAACCTTGTTCAAATTCTGTGTGTTTCTAAAAATTAAAAAAAGGATATTCCACCATGGCTTGAATCCCATTTCTCTTAAAAATTACTATACGCTCCACTTTTCCTACTGGGTTGCAGACTGAGTACAAGACATCCTATAGAAAAGGAATAAGATTATTTTATAGTCATGAAAAGAAGAACATCAATAGATGCACAACATTACGTACATTAAATTAATAAAAACGGTATAGTTTTAAAGTATAACTGAATAGAGTGGAGTGGGATATCCTCTCATTTCCTGTTGTCGATAGGATAGGAGCTGAAGAGAAATCTCCCCAAAAGGGCACAGGTGGCAAAAGAGAAAAAAACACAACAAAAAGGTTATGGATATTCCCTTACTCTATACAAAAAAAAAAAACAACAAATTATTGTGTAGAACAGTCATCTCAAAATCTACATTAAAAACATGCAAAATGGTGTAGATTAAATTGGTAATCCAGAAAAACTATATATATTGCTTAACCTGACACAGGAATTATTTTTTTTCATTAATTCAGTTAATTTATTGTAATTTATACTGTATACCTTTGTTACACTTCATAGCTTGACAGATGACACATAATGAGAAAGTGGTAAAGCTGGCCCAGGCAGAAGCAATACTGAAGTAGGTATTAATCCTACTATGCAGTGTTGAAAAGGTGTCTAAGGCTAGATTCACACCAACGTCTGTTCCTATGAAAAGTGTCACGACCCCATCGACTTCAACAGGCGAGTTTGGCAAGCATGTACCACTCTGACTGCTGAGTTAAAATTGCCATACTGCAATGTGAAGCACCAGAGTCGCCATGTTCTTTGGCAGGTAACCCAGTCCAAGGTAAATGTACCTGATTTGTGTTGTCTCTTGGTTGTCTGGAGGCTGACCCAGGGATGTTGAATTTATATTGCCCGACGCCCAGGACACTTAGTTACGGGCAGGTAGTTTTTTTAAACTTTGGCCTTGCTATGGGCAAGCAGCAGGGCTCATCTGTCAGGTGAAAGGAGGATTCGGGCACGTCTGCTCCCCTCCCCTTCTTGTCCTGACCCGGAAGCTGATGTCTCATAACGGGTCCCTGTTGAATGATTTCCCAGCCATCGAGGATGGGAAAGAATGTAATGCAGTGCGATGTGCACTGCATTACATTCAGTGGAGTACAAGGGGAGACATGCAGGGTCTTTTAGAGCTTGGATGTCTCAATAAACAGAACCTGTTTTTTCTTTTTAAATTGTAAAAAATTAAAGTTACAGCTAAGCACATAACAAAAAAAAAAAAAAAAAATCGAGGAAAACGTCGATTGCAATACACATGATGAATATCACCCCACATGCCAGCATATAGCAATAATTGTAGCACAAGGCATCCTCCATAGCACTGTACTGATGACCTATAAGGGCCTTTAAAAGTGTTACCTATATAAAATATAGGGTACTTACGTTTGTCGCCATTTCACGAGCGTGCGCAAATTTAAGGTTTGACATGTTGGATTATCCATTTACTCGGTGCAACCTCATCTTTTATATTTTACAAAAAAAAATAGGGTAATTTATTGCTTTTTGTGCCCTAAAATTAACTTAAGTGTATTTTTACTGAAATTTTGCATTTCCTAGACCTTTGTGATAATATCGTGTGACATAAAAAATTGGAACTACAGTTATTTTATTCTCTAGAATCTCTGATTTCAGAAAATATATAATGTTTTGGAGTTTTGTGTAATCTTCAGGCCTAAAATGATTTCTTAAACTTGTGCAAAAAACGGCTCTGGCAGCGAAAGGGATAAAAGGATAAGCTCGACACTCCCCTTTTGCTGAGGAGGGCCCAATAGGTGCCCATTACACTGCAAGGTCTTTCCCCTCCCTGCCAGTCCCCAGATGCAGTGCTGGAGGTAGGCAGGAAGGGGAGGAGGAGATTAAACAGCGTGTAAATGTTAAAAATATTAAACGTTCAAAAAAACCATAAATCTCCTTTTGTTTTTAAAAGCCCCAGACATTCCTAGAAAGAACCTCAGATTTAAATACAATTTTGGGAAAAAATTTTTTTTTTTGTTATCTGGACAAGTAGATCGTCATGAGGGACAAGTGGATTGAAACTCCAATTTAGTCCCTGGACAAGTAGTTTTTTTCAAAAATTTCAACACCCCAGTTGACCCCGATGCCGATTTACTACTAAACAATAAAACAAACAATGGACTTAAGGCTCAGAGTAGCATGTTGGAAAAAAAAATACACCAGTTCTCACACTAAGCCTAATCAATGCATGAAAGCAGACTTACGACAGTGATTGGATATAGGGGATTCTGAATTGATAGCAGAAGAACTTTATTTCCCCCAGAAGGATCTTCAGTGTTTGCTGGCCGTGTGATACGCTTGCTTGTGGAATAATTGAAGTAGGCTTGCTGTCCTGCTATATACACAGGCTCGGAGGTAGCAAATGTAACACATTTCTTCGAAAACTCCGTATTTTCAAATTCGACCAAGGCTTGACGCTTAAAGGGCATCATCATCACATAACTGCATAGAAAAGAAAAAAGGTTCGTTTGTTAGTTAACCATATCACATTTGGTAGCAAAATGAAGATTATATTATACTGTATATTTAAAAAGAAGCTTCTATTTAGAGGTGCACCACAGCAAAAATTAAAAATTGAGAAATTGTGGAACCCCTACTGTTCAAGCAGCTATCTGATTGATAATTCAACAGCAACCATTCATATACAAAAAACAAACAAAAAAACCCAACAAAAACTAGACAGCGCTATTTGAACTATCGCTTTAAATCAGTTCACAATGTCAGGTGCATAGGCATTTTCTACTCATTTGTATCTTTAAAGAGGAAGAGAAGCAACACTGTTATTACTCTGATATCTTATGCATATCTAGATCCTAAAGTGTCAGGTGCATAGACACTTTCTATGAAACAATATGTGAAAAATCTGAAAAACTATGAAATAAAAATAAAAGTGCATGTGTATATAAAATCAATGTATCCATTACCCACTAAAATGGGATCACTGTGGGGGGTGTGGTCTCGGCATGGCTGCATGAAGACATGCTTCACCAGAGCTCTGGCCGGCGGCTTCTCCATAGCTTACCAGCAGCAGACACCCCACATTGTGAGCCTTCTCCGGCGCCTCCCAGACAGTAAACAGCGTGTCCCCGGGCCAAATCCACTGACATGGAGCACTATCTGAGACCGCTTCAGCCGGCGGTCTCCACTCCGGACCCAACCAAGATTGCGCCTACCCGCCCCCTGTGACTCCAGTGGCGGCTGCGGCCTCGATCCTAGCGGAGTGGGCTACACAGCAGGACAACACACATCTAATGCCTCTTTTCACACCACCGAGTGATCTCTCCCCCTATCTCCCTTGCTCACTCTCCCTGACACCTAACAGGGATCTGTGCACACACAGCCCGGCCCTACATGGCTCTGCAGTAGACCCCACTTCTCCAGGGGACTACAGCCTCAGAATCTGCCCAGATGGATCCAGGTCTATCTTCTCCGGACACTGCGAGTACCTTAATGCCCCCTATATTTGACATACAGCCCATGACAGCTTCACCCACAAAACAGACACTGTGGTCTCTCCAGCAGCTGCCCACTAGGGCTGATTTTGAGACACTTGCAAGTAGGGTGGAGAATGCTCTGAGGGGGGAGGTACAGGGAATTAAAACAGGAGGTATCTGCTCTGGACTCTCGGTTGTTGGTGATAGAACCAGAACGTAGCACTACATCCCACTCCATCCAGACCCTGCAATCCTCACAGACTAACCTTTCAGAGCAAATTGTTCATCTCCAACTATTACTTGAATCACAACCGATGAGAAAACATCCGGCTCCGAGGGAACACCTCAGGGAGAGCTCCGCTCTACAGTAATGGCCATTTTCAACAGATACTTAGACCGTCCACAGGATATGTATATTATCATCGACAGAGTCCACAGGACCCTTGGGGCTAAACCCCCCCCCCACCTGACAGGCCACGAGATGTGTTGTGCCGTTTATTCTTACGGCCTCAAGGAGGAGATATTACAACAAGCTTGGCAATAGGTGTCTTAGAATTTGATAACGCAGTCGGACATCTCCTGCCAATGTTTCGAGACGGACTCTGTTAATGTGCAAGTTGCTCAAACATTTACTTGAACGGCTTGGTGAATCAGGTCTAACCTACAAATGGGGCCACCCATTCCATGTGATCGTGAGGAGGGGGAATCGTACGTTCTCCCTCCGTCAACCTTCTGAGCTACCTGATCTTTTCACTTTTGCAGAAATGGCCTTGATCCATGTGCCAAACTGGCTGACCGTTGCTGCCTCGCCAGATCCTCCACCAAGAGTTCTGATGAGCCAACCCCAAAAGGGAAAGATCCAACTGGCGTTACCATAGAGGAAGACAAAAACGGACCTCTCAACAAAATGCATCATGAAAATTTAGTCTCACACATGGCCTTTCAGCATAGTTCCTCTCGAGACTACTACAGCAGTTATTCTTGTGGCACTGACAGCCCTCCAGTCCCTCTTCACTGTTGGACCCGATACAGGGCCCTCCAACCATCCTAGATGAACACAGTTCAATCCTAGCAGGACCCTAAACACGTCTCCTTATGGAGTAAGCACAGTATGAAGGTGATACAACTACCCTGGATAGTCCCTCCCTAAGGGGCCTGACAGGAGACAGGGAACACCCTCCTTTTACATATGCTATGTCTACAGAGCTACAGTAACTTATTTGACCCATGTTATTAACATATAACTTTTCCTATAGCCGCAGGAATGATGGCAGTGACGTCTACTGGGGATGCTGTCTATCCTTCATGGCCTTATGTTTCTGATTATAATTAACATCACTTTTTGATATGACATACAGTAAGTGTGCTTATGATTGACTTGCCCTTACTCATTCCCTTCCCTTCTAACCCCCCCCCCTTATCCCTCCCTACCCTTTCCTCCCCCCTTAGGGTTGTTTCCCTATTATACTAAAGTTACCTGAATACCATACCTTTCCTTGGAAGACAGATTTGTTTACATGTTGATACGTTTTCATTTTACGGTTTATGTTTGTTGGATTAGCTACCGGCATGTTTGTTAGTTTTCCTACTGGGACGGCCTAGCCTGGCCCACTAAGATCTCCCATTTGTGCTGTGTAGTCTTGTATGGCCGGGGTTCTGTATCTAGTAGTGCCTTACCACTCTAGGCTCTCTCTGCTCTGGTGCCGGTAGAATTTCTCTGTAGAGATTACATTGTAGGTTCTCTCTTTCCTGATATCTTACTCTTTTCCTTTTGGTCTGCTTCTTTTATGTTTTTTTTGTCACCCTATGGAAGGAGGGTTGACGTATTGTGACAAGTGCCACCATAGCATTGAAGAGCCTCTCCTGGAACATTAAGGGCTTGAATTCTCCAGAGAAACAGACGAGCCATTTGGCAGAATTCTGGAAGCATAGAGCGCACGTAATTTTCCTCCAGAAAACTCAATTTAAAATAAACAAGATTCTCAAACTATACAACAAACACTTCCCAACAGTCTATCATAGTCCGTCTTCATCCTCTAAATCCAAGGGTACCAGCATTTTAATATCGAACTCCCATCCCTGGCAACTCCATGTCCGCACGGACCATGAGGGCAGGTTCCTACTGCTTAAAAAAATACTTATCTTATATTCAGGTTTATGGTACAATCGTTACCCCACCAATTTAATTTAATTTGGCCTCTGTAAAAACCCATTTAAGAACCACCAACTTAATGGCAGCATCTGTACGAAGAGACATATTTCGAAACCCTATTTTTATTAAATGATTCCTAATAGTGGAACATTTCAAAAGGAACCAGAGTAACGATAAAGGGAAACTCTACTTCACATATAAATTCTTAAAAGGAATAAAACCTGTAAAACTAAACAAAAAAAAAAAAAATAGGCAAGAATTTAAAAAAATTGTAAAAAAATTTAATAAAATTTAGTTAGAAAACAATTCAAACCAATTTCTATAATTTAACACTTCTGGATGCAAAAATGTCCATCTCTAACTATCCACTTTGTTTCTTTCTGTGAAACATCTTTCTCCATGTCTTTTCCTCTCCAATTGGTATCCACCTTCTCAATACCCAAGAAGGTTAACAGACTAGGATCTTTGTTGTGTTTTATTTTAAAGTATTTAGACACGCTATGTTTTTCATAACTGTTCATATTATTTATGTGCTCTCCTATTCTGGTCTTTAAATTTCTTTGTCATCCTTTCAATATACTGTTTTTTTGCTGGGACATTCCAATAAATATACCACATGGGATGAGTCACAAGTAAGTAGTTGTTTAACCAATTCAATACCGGGCAATTTTACCCCTTCCTGCCCAGGCCAGTTTTCAGCGCTCTCACACTTTGAATGACAATTGCGTGGTCATACAACATTGTACCCAAACTAAAATTTTATCATTTTCTTCACACAACTAGAGCTTTCTTTTGGTGGTATTTAATCACCGCTGGGGTTTTTATTTTTTGCTAAATTAACAAAAAAATACCAAAAATTAAAAAAAAAAAAACATTTTTCTTTGTTTCGGTTATAAAAGTTTGCAAATAAATAATTGTTCTTCATAAATTTAGGCCAAGATGTATTCTGCTACATGTCTTTGGTGAAAATAACCCAAATTAGGATTTATTTTTTAGTTTGTAGGAAAGTTATAGAGTTCACAAACTATGGTATAGATCTGAATATTGATCAATCCTGAACTACTGACAGCCAATCTAATTTCTTGAGGTCCAAGAATGTCAGAACAGTACAGATATCCCCAAAATGACCCCTTTTTGCAAAGTAGACAGTCCGACATACTTCATAAGAGGCATGGCGAGTTTTTTGAAGTTGTATTTTTTTTGTCATTTTTTGGAAAATTAAAAAATTTTAAAAATTTGTTTCACTATTTTTTTTTTACATACTGTCACCAGTACAGTACAGCGTCATCATATAACTGGCATGGCGGTGATCAGGGACACTGACTGGTGACAGTATGAAAAAAAAATAAAAATTATATATACAGTTGCAAGAAAAAGTATGTGAACCCCTTGGGATTCCGTGGAGTTTTGCATGAATTGGGCATAAAATGTGCTCTGAACGTCATCTAAGTCACAACAATAGAAGAACACAGTCTGCTGAACATAATACTACACAAACATTAGATGTTGCCATGGTTTAATTGCATATAACATGTAAACATTCACAGTGCAGGGGGGAAAAAGTATGTGCGGCCCTAGCTTAATGACTTCTCCCAGAGATAATTGGAGCCAGGAGTGAGCCAACCTTGACTCTAATCAGTGTGATGATATTGGATGTGTTGCTGACAGCTGTCCTGCCCTTAAAAAACACACACCTTTTTTGGGTTTACTGGTTTCAAGAAGCACTGTCTGATGTGAACCATGCCTCGCAGAAAAGAGCTCTTAGAAGACCTACGATCAAGAATTGTTGACTTGCATGAAGCTGGAAAGGGTTACAAAAGTATCTCCAAAAGCGTTGATGTTCATGTGTCCACAGTAAGACAGACTGTCTACAAATGGAGAAAGTTTAGCACTGTTGCTACTCTCCCTAGGCGTGGTCGTCCTGTAAAAATGACTGCAAGAGCACAGCGCAGAATGCTGGATGAGGTAAAGAAGAATCCCAGAGTGTCAGCTAAAGACCTACAGAAATCTCTGGCACATGCTAACATTTTTGTTGACACATCTACAATAAGGAAAACATTAAACAAGAATGGAGTACATGGGAGGACACCACGGAGGAAGCCATTGCTGTCCAAAAAGAATATTGCAGCACGTTTGAAGTTTGCAAAAGAGCACCTGGATGTTCCACAGCACTACTGGCAAAATATACTGTGGACAGATGAAACGAAGATTGAGTTGTTTGGGAAGAACACACAACACTATGTGTGGAGAAAAAAAGGCACAGCACACCAACATCAAAACCTCATCCCCACTGTAAAACATGGCAGAGGGAGCATCATGGTTTGGGGCTGCTTTGCTGCCTCAGGGCTTGGACGGATTGTTGTCGTTGATGGGAAAATGAATTCCAGAGTTTATCAAGACATTTTGCAGGAAAACGTACGACCATCTGTCCACCAACTGAAGCTCCGCAGAGGATGGGTGATGCAAAAGGACAATGACCCAAAGCATACAAGTAATTCAACAAAACAATGGCTGCAACAGCACAGAATACGCCTTCTGGAGTGGCCCAGTCAGAGTCCTGAGCTCAACCCGATTGAAATGCTGTGGCATGACCTTAAGAGAGCGATTCACACCAGACATGCCAAGAATATTGCTACACTGAAACAGTTTTGTGAAGAGGAGTGGTCCAAAATTACTCCAGATCGTTGTGCTGGTGTTCTGCAACTACAGGAAATGTTTGGTTGAGGTTATTGCTGCCAAAGGAGGGTCAACCAGTTATTAAGTCCAAAGGTTCACATACTTTTTCCTCCCTGCACTGTGAATGTTTACATGTTATGTGCAATTAAACCATGTCAACATCTAATGTTTGTGTAGTATTATGTTCAGCAGACTGTGTTCTTCTATTGTTGTGACTTAGATGAAGTTCAGAGCACATTTTATGCCCAATTCATGCAAAACTCCACGTAATCCCAAGGGGTTCACATACTTTTTCTTGCAACTGTATATATATATATATATATATATATATATATATATATTATTACATTTTTCTTTTTCTTAGATTTTTTTTTCATATTTCACTATGACCAAAGTAGTACAATGTTACCATAATAACATTGCACTACTTTGGGGAAGTGATCAGTATTTTTTTTTTTTTTTTTTTTTACACAATTTGCTAATAGCAAAGAATTAGTTTGCTATAAGCAAGCATTTACCTGAATGCCATCGATTCATTCAGGGTTTTTTTTTTTTTGTGCTTAGCTGTGATTTGGCCACAGCTAATGACATGACGTGTGCATGTGATTAGCTGTGACCATTCACAGCTAGACACTAGTATACAATGGATGGCATGAATGAAGCCATCTATTGTATACAACTGTCATGTGACCTGCTGTGATTGGTCACAGCAGGTGAAATGGTACCGGCAATGGGGGCCGATACTCAGATCTGTCATCGGCCGTGTCCGAGGTACATGGCTGGTGACAGATCGCGCAGCTGCGCGGCTCTGCAGGAGCACAATCTGCGCATGTGCAGGAGGACGCCATATGGCGTCCACCCGGAACGCTGATGACATTTGCTGGTCGTCATTCGGCCATAGGGCGGGCGGCAAATGGTTAATATCAGAGTCTTGATTTATTGGATGTAAACTTGTGTTTTCTTTCTAACTTTCTTAGTACTTTTGCAAGCTTTACATCAGTTACATCTATAAAATCCTTTATAGTCAAAGAACATCTTGGGCTTCTTTGGAGGTCCAATCGCATTGAACCTTATTACGCAGGGAACTGTTCTTCCTATAAATAAATTTAGGTTTATTAGGGAGTTTTTTTTTTTTTTAAATCTCATTTTAATATAAGCCAATATTTCATTTTATTTGGACTGTGTGTTATAATCTGTAATGAATCCACAATTAGTGTTGTTATTCTTTTCTATTTCATTTTCTGTAGTAAGATTGTACTATTCTGATAGAAGTATTTAAAAAAAAAATGAAATACAAAATACCATATTGAGAATTAAAAAAAAAAAAAATAATAAAATTCAAAGGGCAATTTGCAGGCGAGCAGTGGCTCTGGGTAAAGTGACGTAATCTTAGATTGCTTTCTATTTCAGGGTGTGAACATGTCTGTGCCCCCCCCCCCGTCGGTTCAGGGAGACAAGAACGCCCGATTGCTTCCAAACAGCCCACTAAAGTGCCAGCCTCCGCCCAACCCCGCCCCCTATGTCTCCGCTTGCCCATCTGCGAGCCTGGGACCAGGTCAGCGGCCGCTGGACCCTGGGACAGGTAAGTGTGTGTTTATTAAAAGTCAACTGTAGCTGCTGACTTTTAATAAACACAAAAACCGCTGGTACTGCACTTTAGAGCAGATTTAACCACCTCCCGTCTGGCCGTTGTATATAAACAGCCGGACGGTGGCAGTGTAGGGTAAGGTGGCCATTTAAAAAACTGCCTCTCCGCCCCCTGCTTGTGCGCGCTCCCTGGGAGCGCGCAGCACCGCGATCCGGTGCCCGCTGTGTCCTCCGCACACAGTGGAACACCGATCGTCATACGGGACCTCTCTGCGAGGTCCCGATCATGTGATCACTGATTGGCCAATCAATGATCACATGAAGAGTAGTAAGCAAGATGTCACTTGTGACATCATTGCGTACTACGTGTGAAATCTGGGAATGATCACAGAGGTCACATGGTACAAGGCTATTCACAACAGCCTTGTACGATTTAACAAGCTGTGACCAATCACAGCTCACACAGTAGTTCTCAATCGCTGCAAGAATGCAGCCAGAGAGAAGGAGAAATGATTGCTTTTACAGCCTTTATGGGTGTAAAAGCAATCAGTGTAAAAAAAAAAAAAAGTATGTAAAAAAAAAATATATTTAAAAAAATAAAATTTTATATATATATATATATATATATATATATATATATATATTAAAAAAAAATTTAAATTATAATTTTTGGTTATAAACTAATTTGGGTTTTTTTTTTTTTTTTTTTACTAAAAAGATAAGGGAATACATTTTGGCCAAGATTTATGATGAAATGTTTATTTGCAAAATTTTATAAGAAAAACACTTTTTTTTTAATTTTTGGACTTTTCATTTACATAGCAAAAAAAATAAATATCCCAGTGGTGAATAAATATCACCAAAATAAAGCTATCTGTCCCAAAAAAATGATAAAAAAGTCATATGGGTACAGTGTTGCATGACCGTGCAATTGTCATTCAAAGTGTGATAGCACTGAAAGCTGAAAATTGGCCTGGACAGGAAGGGGGTAAAAGTGTCCGAACTTGAAGTGGTTAAATATGGTTTAGGCTAAAAAAAATAATTTTTTTATCAGGACAAGTAGATTGTCATGAGGGACAAGTAGACTGAGACAACAATTTAGTCTCTGGACAAGTAGTTTTTTAAAATACTTACACGCCCCTGGCCGCCTTTGTAGTGTCCCCAAAAACGCAATGTTAGCAGGATCGGCCCCATTCGTGGCCAGCACTAGTGTTTAGCCCCTCCAATTGATTGTGGGCCAAAGCAATTTATATGCACAACAATACATCGCCGCCCACCCAAATTCAGCTCTTGCCAGACAATTTGCATGGAAACTGATCTTGGTTTCTGAATCTAAAACTTTTTTGGGCCTAACCCTCAACATGGGCATTACAAAAAAAAATTAATTGCAATCATATTGGTCCACAGACCCAATTCATCATATGCCCATATTCTCTGCTGTTACATATATGCCCATCATGGGCATACAATGTAATGGTACGTCGCTGGACTTTGAGTGGTTAGACCGGGATGATGCCTGCAGCTACAGACATCATCCTGGTATTGTTTTTTTCAGCTGGCGGTTTGCTTTCGTGTAAAAACAATCCTAGTGGCCAATTAGCTGCTGGATCATTTTAACAAGTAGGAAGGGACATTTCCCCCCCTTCTGACACCTTCCACAGTTTCCCTGGGTTCTCCTGTCCCACAGAAGAATCTGAAAATGCAGCTGGCAGTTCCGATGGCTGACCATAGAGCTAATCAAAGACCAGAATGGCTTCATTCATCTCTATGGTCTAAGAGACCACAAGCTATGAGCATTTTATCATTTGCGTTTCACCAGACATTAACAACGCCATTTTTAAATAGGGAAAGCATCTGATCACACCAAGATAACGGCAGAGGAGTCTAATAGACCCCAGATTTCTCAACAAAGAGTACCTGTCACTTCCTACTGCTATCACAGGGGATATTTACATTCCCTGTGATAACAATAAGTGATTAAAAATAAAATTACACCTGCCCCTCCCTGCGCACAAAAGCTGAACGCAATCATTGGTCCCGTGTCGATATGTAAACAGAAACTGCACCATGCATGTGAAGTACGAGGGCAGTAATTCTAGCACTAGACTCCTGTGTAAATAGAAATTGATCAACTGTAAAGGTTTTTAAAGCATTGCCTATTGATAATAAAGATGTAAGTACTTTGTTGCCATTGCACTGTCATGCGCAATTTTAAAGCATGTCATGTTTGGTATCCATTTACTTAGCGTAACATCATCTTTTATATTTTATCAAGCAATTGGGCAATATATTGTGTTTTTGTGCATTAAAATTCTAAAAACTGTATTTTTCCCAAAAGTTTGTGTTTGAAAAATAGCTGCACAAATAGTGTGTGCTGTAATAAATTTCAACACCCACCGGTTTATTCTCTAGGGCCTCTGCCTTAAAAACAATAAAGCAACACACACACACACACACACACACACACACACACACACACACACACACACACACACACACACACACACACGGTTCTAGCAAAAAAGAAAACGTTTTTTCATATGAACAAAAAGTGTCAGAAAAGGCTTCTAGAGTGGGTGGTATGTGACATAAGCTACTAATTTTAGCCCTGAAATGCCAGGATAGAAGCAACCCCTCCAAATGACCCCTTTTTGGAAAGCAGACACTCCAAGGTATTTGCTAAGAGGCATGATGAGAAAACGAAAATTAATTTTTTCTTTTCCTTTTCAAAACCCTGTGACTAAAATGATATCTGTAACAATACTCACCATGCTTAAATTCCTTGGAGCGTCTACTTTCCAAAAAGGGGTCATTTTTATGTTTGTACTATCCTGGCATTTTAGGGCCTCAGAAACTGTGATAGGTAGTGGGGAAGTGATATGAGGAAATATGCCCTTTGAAAGCCTGGAGCCGGTTATTGGATTTTGGGGGCCTGTATGTAGCTAGGCTGCCAAAACGTCTCTCACGTGTGGTATTCCCATACTCGGAAGAAGTAGCAGAATGTGTTTTGGGGTGTAATTCCACATACACCCATGAGCAATATAATTTAAGTCACAACTTTGTGTTAAAAAAAAAAAAAATAACAAAAATGTGTCATTTTCCAAACTAAAGTGTTCCTTGGACTCAACATGCCTCTCTGCAAAATCCTTGGGGTATCTACTTTCCAAAAAATGGGTTATGGGGGGGTGAAATGTGATAGGCAGTCAGAAAGTAAAAGCTGTGTAAAACACACACACACACACACACACACACACACGTTTGTAGATGCTATAACTTTCACAAAAGCCAATTAATATACATGTATTGGGTTGCTTGTTTTTGTTTTTTTAACCAAAGACATGTAGCAGAATACATTTTGGCCTAAATTTATGACGGAGTTTATTGGATATTTTTTTATAACCAAAAGTGAAAAATATTGTTTTTCTTAAACATTTTTGGTCTTTTTTTGTTTATAGTGCAAAAAGTAAAAACCGCAGGAGGTGATCAAATACCACCAAAAGAAAGCTCTATTTTTGTGAAAAGAGATATAAAATTATATCAGTATTGCATGACTGCGAAATTACCAGTTGAAATGGCGCAGTGCCGAACAGCGAAAAAAAATGGCCTGGCCCTGAAGGGGGGGTAAATCTTCTGGAGGGCAAGTAGTTAACCGCTTTCCCACCGCCCTATAGCAGTTATACTGCTACAGGGCGGCAGGTGTACCAAATACCAAAAAAACCACAAAACAAAAACACACACACACGTCGGAGGATATGTATCCATTTGAAAAACTGTTAACTGAAAAAATAACCACAAAACATGTCACTTCTAGGATTTATAAAAGGTCCTAATGGCTATGGAAGGAACTGATCCTCCAGGGTTTTTGGAAAAATGGGAAAAGGGGCTTGGAGTGGAATTGAATGTACAGCAATGGAATAAGGTTTTCAAATTAACACATGAGGTGACAAATATGAGCACAGTGGAGATGCACTATAAAGGTTTAACTAGATGGTATATTACACCAACCGTAGCTTACAGACAAGTAGATTCCTCACCTCTGTGCTGGAGAGGATGTGGAGAAAGGGGTACAATGGCACATATTCGGTGGGGTTGCCCAAACATACAGGATTACTGGAGGGAAATAATCCAATATATTCAGGAGATATGCAGGATAACCATACAGAGAGATCCTTGGAGGTGTTTATTCTATAACTTTGAGCCCTCAGCGAATCTATATAAAAATAGGGTACTCTATCATCTAATTAGTGCGGCCTAAGGGTTTGATTCCCAAGTTCTGGCAGGTTCCTGAAGCACCAAGAATTAACGAATGGATAAATAGAGTTGAAAATATTTATAGGATGGAGGAGCTATGTCACATGGAGGACGATAAAATTGAAAAATTCAGGAAAACGTGGTGTAGCTGGCTGAAATTTAAATTCTCTGAAAGATATATGGAACTGGTTGGAATTGAGGGGGAAGTTTAGAAGTCAGGAGAAAGCCTTAATTGAGAATTCGAGGGAGAGCAGCATCAGAGACAGATAAACATGTGAGAAGATATAGTTCAGGAAAGGGGATGTGGAAAATGTACACACACACACACTTATTATTTAATATACACATACATACACACACATCTTACAGTAAAACAGCACAGTTAACGCTGTGATCGTCCCACATGTTAACCTCTTCCTACCCAGTGCCATTAGTACAGTGTCAGTGCTTTTTATTAGCACTGATCACTGTATTGGTGTCAATGGGGATGTCAGTGACACCAAGTCAGTTCCCCCTAGTCCCGCTATAAGTCGCTGATCACTGCCATTACTAGTACAAAAAAATTTAAATATCCCAGTATATATACACCGCCATAACTTTCACGTAAACCAATTAAATTTACACATACTGGGATTTTTATTTTTTTTTAGCAAAGACATGTTGCCGAATACATTTTGGCCTAAATTTATGTTGAAATTTGATTTTTTCTTTTTTTACTGGACATGTTTAATAGCAAAAAGTCAAAAATATTGTTTTTTTTCCAAAATTGGTCTTTTTTTTTGTTTTGTTTTTTTTGCACTATAAAAAAAAGTGCATAGGCGAACAAATACCATCGAAAGAAAGCTCTATTCCGGAGATAGAAAAAAGAAAAGGATGTAAATTTCATTTGGGTGCAGCATTGCATGACCGTGCAATTGTCAGTTAAATTAACGCAGCGCCGTAACACAAAACAAATGGCCTGGCCAGAAGGGGGGGGGTAAATCCTCTGGAGGGCAAGTGGTTAAAATAAAATAAAACACAAAGATCCTAGTCTGTTAACCTTCTTGGGTATTGAGAAGGTGGATACTCAGTGGAGAGGAAAAGACATGGAGAAAAGGTTTCACAAAAAGAACTAACCAATTTTTTATTTAATTTTGTACAAAATTTTTTACATATTTGTTATTTTCATTTTTGGTAGTTTACCTCACATATTATAAATTCTTAAAGGAATAAAACCTGTAGAGTTTCCCTTTATTTAACTCAGGTTCCTTTTAAATGTTCAATCAGTAATAAAAATAGGGTTCCAAAATATGTCTCTTCATACAGACGCCGCCATTAAATTGGTAGGGTATCAATTGTACCATGAACCTGAATACCATGTACCATGAACCTGAATAGAAGCTACCTTTCTTATATGTGTTATATTTGTAAATATACTCCAATCCTGAGATAAGAATTGTTTTTTTAATTTGGCATTTTTGGTTTGTCACTTTATGGGTATAATTTTTTTTTCTATTTTAGACACAAAATGCTAATGCACCTGGCTTTTTAGGATATGTTTAACTTGTGTGTTATATGAACACAAACGAGTTTTACCTGTGAATGCACTTTAGGATACATTATCTTCAAACACAGAAAATACACATGCACCTGGCACTTTAATATATTTTAAACGAGGACACTTAATTGTCATTTTGAATATTCAATTATTTAATGATCACCTTAGTAGTGGGTAATGGATACACTGATTTGACAGGATTGGGTTATACACACATGCACTTTTATTTCATAGTTTTTCAGATTTTTCACATATTGTTTCATAGGAAATTCCTATGCACCTGACACTTTACGATCTAGATATGCATAAGAGAGTAATAACAGTGTTGCCTTCTATTCCTCTTTAAAAATACAAATGAGTAGAAAATATGCACCTGACATTGTGGATTTATAGCGCTGTCCAGTTTTTCAATATATGAATATACTGTATATTTATTCCATCTTAAGGAGTCTATATTTTCCAACTCATAACAGCAGCAAAAACGTAGCTTTCATTCAGCTTCATAACATAAAATAAAGTCTACTTAGTTGTAGCATAAAAATAACAGGAAGGGTGTTACAGTTCCAGAGCTTTTAGGGGCGTTCTCCAACCTCAAAAACTTCTACAGCCTAATCATGTGCGTTGAAGTTTCTTGTATTTAAACATCACCTGTGGGTCTATGAATCCAGTGATGCCCCTTCAAAAAGGGACCATAACTCAAACAGCGTAGAGGGAAGAGATTGATCTCCCATACAGGACCCATCCCTGGAGTCCTGGTGAGCTGCATGTGTTTCTAGGTGCACACTGTAATAGGGTGCCAGTAATTATCAGATATACAATTGGCCAGTGTATAAAGGCCAAAAAGCAGCACATACAGTATATCTCTAGTTGACAGCTGGAGAAGTGCCAGAGCACATACTAACATTGGGGATGAGAAGAGCTGACAGAGAAAATAGGGTAGAGTAACAGATGCTTGTGCACAGTCTGGTGAATAAGGTGCAACACAGAGGTGCTAGGGGTGTGTTGCAATGTGCTGCAGATCAGATGCTGGTCACTTTGCAAAGTGAATGTTAGCAATGTGAACGTTAGCAAAAAGCAACAGCAAAAATACCACACACAAACACAGTATCTCTCCCCAAAACATGGAGAAATGTACCCTGTTTATGCTGCAAGAAATTCAGTGAGCATTTAAATTACTGTACGGTCAGCCTCTGCTTAAAGTGACACTAAATGATATCTTTATTTTTCAAAAATAATGCGCACACATCCACTACTTAAGCCGTGCAACCTATTTTTCACAGTATTGTTCCTTACTGTATTTTTTTTTGCTAAATATCATCTCATAGTCCTCATGCATCTCAGGAGTGAGAAAGAAGGTGGCTACGTTCCTACATACAGCTAGACCTTGGAGGACAGATGTAGTTACCCAGCCACCCTCTAACAGGAAGATTTGCAGCGCAAAAAGAAGGAATTTGGAGAATTGGAAGGACCTTAGGGCTTCAATTTATGAATAAATACTTGAATAGAATATTTTTTTAAACCAGTTTAGTTATTTTATCTGAAATCCAAACTAGTATTTTCAGCCTTGTCCTGTTCTCCCAATAGGCTATTGAAAATGGATCCCATATTTAGATGCAGTTCTGTAGTTAAGTAAAAAGAGACCTGGGCAAGGTTGGGATTCAGTGCAGCAGAGGAACTGTGTTGTAAGCTCAGCCCAAACAGGAAGTTAGGAGCTCATTAGAACTCTGGACAATCAACAGGCATTTTTCTGTACTTACACATTTGCAACACATGCACATTTCCTATTTAAGGAGATACATTTTTTTAATATATTTAATCTATTGGATTTAAGTCACACGCATCACCCCCCAGGCTATGGGCACAGCTTGGGCACACATGTTCTTCTAGAGAGCTGGGGCCTCAGCTGATAACAGAGGCTCCTGTGTATGCCTCAACCTCCTTTATCCATGGATCCCCAGGGCCTGCTGGCTTTCATCTGTTGGGCACACTGCTCCTTTCTGCTGCTGCTATGTGTGTCTTAGTGATCACGATTATTCTTGATTTGCGTTCTGTATAGTAGGCTGTATACACAGCAGAGAGCACTATATATAGTCAGGTAGGCTGCAAGGATGTGGCGCACACAGGAAAAATAAAGACTGGTAAAAATATACTGTTCAAACACATAAAACCACAAAGGGTAAAACAAAGCTGAGTTGACAGTATGCCCTGACGTTTTTTTCCCCGCACCCCATGATCAAATAGGCCAAATCTGGCCCTGGCACTTAAGTTCTTTAGGCCAGCCTTTCTAAACCAGGGTGCCTTGGCAAAATGTCTAAAAATTGCCCAAAACTTATATACAAGCCAGTGGGTGGAACAAGCCTGCCTTTTATTTACACAAAGCCACAGGTTTTCATTGTGTACCAGTACGACCTTCTAGCTGCCGGCGTCCTGACAACCAATCATCAAAAAAAGGTTGAGAAATACTGCTCTAGGCTTATCTAAAACAGTTGTAAGAACAGAATCAATCTGATGTGTAAATTAAATACTTTACCATATTGTTCCAAACTTTGAAAGAGCCTCCATTAGATCAGCCTCTACCACAGACTCGCACAGACCTCGCACATGGACCACAGGAGAGACCGATACTTTGTGTTGGTTTCCACCTGCATTCTGAAAAAGATAAGAATTATAAATATATTAAAATTGTAAAATTAAAAAGCTCTGTATGAAGATTCCCACTGAAGTAAATGTAAAATTCCACCATTCTGGCTAAAGCTTTCGAGACAGTATCTTACTATTCTTCAATACAAAAAACCCCACTAATCTCTAAAACACTGCTTTAGCAAATTAGTTTACAGTAGGTTACCAAACTGATAGATGTCACTATTCATAAGATTAATGTCAGCAGATGAAGAAGCATAAAGTCGTTAGATCATCTTGGCCAGCTACCACACTATTCTTTCCCTTTTACTGTGCTGTGAATCACTCTACATCACTCAGGGCTTATTCACATGGCAATAAAAGCAGTGGTTGAGCCACAGTTTTACCATCCCTCAACCACACAACTAAATGCAGAAAAGCAGGCCCTCAGTGCCATACAGAAGAACAAGCCCGCCATGCTTTGTGGCAAAAATTAAACAGCATGGTGCATTCAATGGATCGTATTGCTGCTGAATGCAACCCACTGGAGTGGGTAAGGCCGCACTGCACTGCAACACAGTTAAAGCACAGTGGGTCAGCATTTTGAGCGTTAAAACAGGAAGTGAGGAAGCAAAAGATCACCTCCTCACAGACTGTCAAACACACTCAAAACTGCAATCCACCATGGATTGCTTTTCAGTGAGGCGGCAACAACAGCCACATGTGTAAATGAGCCTGTGCTGCCCTCTCGGACAGAGGTAATGGTTGAAGAACAGTGGGTCGGCATTTGAAAAGGATCAAACAAGCGGTGAGGAAACAACATATCAGTTCCTCACTGTCTAGAAAATACCCTCTAAAAATCAATTCACCATGGATTACTTTTCAGAGGGACGGCAGTAATAATCACATGTGTGAATTAGCCTTTACTGCCTTGACTTTATCAACCCTACAGAGCTAATCCACCTACTGTAAATCAAATGCTGAATATCACAGCTGAATAAAAGTGCATTACTGTTATTACTGTCAAAATTGCAGGGGTTAAAAAGTGGTCCAAACCATTAATCTAAATTAGTAAAAAAAAAGTACAAAGACAAAACAATAGAACAGGGGTAGGCAACATTAAAGAGGTGGAGATCTACCCGAGTAACATGGAAAAAGTCAAAGATCACTGGGCACACTGTGGCCTCTTCACACCTGATTTAGACCTTTACTTGCTGTACTAGAGTCTCGCAAATCGCATGCATTGCATAGCAATTATGGGTTTAAATCAGGTGGCGAGGAGGCCTCATTCACTTGAATGGTTCATGCTTGGCAGGTGCTATACCCACCAACCACGACAGGGTGTGTAACTCCTGCTGCGGCATGTGTACTCCCCTGGTCATTGCAGCTAAAGGGGGTGTGGTAAAAAGGAGGTCTTAACTAGGATGTTTTACTACCTTCCAAACTGCAAATTTAAATGAACCCCTAATGTTCTGAGCCCCCCATAAGGCTGCTTTCACACTGATGTGCTGCGGGTTACCTGAAACGTGGGTACAGTACATCTGCAACTTTCCTGAGTTAGCTGCACTTTGCCATAGACTTCAATTATATCCTGCGAGTGTTGTGCACTTTCTGAAAGTACAGCAAAACTCCTGCATTCAGGAGTTTTGGTGTGCTTTCAGAAAGTGCACCAAACCCGCAGGATATAATAGAAGTCTGTGGCTAAGCGCAGCTAACCCACAAGAAAGCTGCAGGTACACTGCACTGCACCTGCAGTATGGGAAAACCGCAGTGCATTATTGTGGAAGCAGTCCTATACTATTATGCCCAGTGGATTGCTTCACACTGACCTGAAGATCTCTGCTTTCCTGCTGATGGCACCATTCTGGAGACCGCTAGCCAGAATAGGAGGTGGAGTACAGTTGGTATCACTCTGCATGGGACAGGAGCCAGCACTACAGAGTAGGCATTGGCTTATGCGGCTCTTGCTCCCTACTACAGGGTTAAAGATACTAGTCTAGATTTTATATGTGATACATACTTCCAAAGACCAGGAGGTTGACACTTAATAATAATAATATTATTACTATTATTATGTACTTGTATAGCGCCGTCCATTTACGCAGCACTTTACATACAGTATAATGTACATTCACATCAGTCCCCAACCATCAAGGAGTGTACAATCTAAGGTCCCCAACTTACATTCATACATACACATACTAGGACCAATTTAGACAGGAGCCAATTCACCTACCAACATGGTCCCTGGAGTGTGGGAGGAAACCAGAATACCCGGAGAAAACCCATGCAGACACAAGGAGAACATGCCAATTCCAGGCAGGTAGTGCCGTGGTTGGGATTCGAACCAACGACCTTAGTGCTGCTAGGCGGATGTCCTGCCCACTTAGCCACTGTGCTGCCCACTTGAATCTTCCTGACAGACATGCATGTCTGCTGCTTGGTACTGTTATGGTCCCAGTATTGGCTATGGTTAACTATATATCAAAACGGTTTTCATTTGCCCAGTCATTAGGGTGGGTGTAGTCCTGTTAGACCTGCCTGCTGAGCATACAATGTTGACCTAAATCAGTCCCTTTGTGGTTAACGTTCCTTCTGGAACATACTTATATAGTGTTACATGGAACTCTTTATAACTGATCACCTTGATACAGTTCCTCCCTTACATATGGACTATTTATGGGGTCCTGGCTGAACCCCTCCTCTTTTATAATCTTCTTTGTGTTGTTTTATTGTTGCCATTGTATACATTTGGACTATGTAGACAGTTCAAGTTGGTACATGATTTTGCCTATTTACCATCTTAATAAAAAGATGATATTGTCTATTTACCATCTTAATAAAAAGATTGAAACATAATTATCTGTTGTAAAAGGACTTTGGTGGACTGGACATTATCTTTCACACATATACTGTATGTGGCTCTGGATGCAGAGGCTTTTTTTTTTTTTAAACTTAAGAACTTCTCTGGTTAACGCACCACGCTACAGAGTAGATAATATTTAACAAACTTTATGACAGTTACGGTTTCATGAGAAATATCAAATACTTTTGTAGACGTGAGTACCAATTTTCTGTGTCACAGACTTAGTGCACACAAAAGACAATGTTCATAGAATGAAAGCAAAGTCCGGATTTCTACCTGGGTTGCACGAAAGCTTTGGGGTAGTAGTAGGCAGTTTAGCACAGTTCAAAAGCGAAAATAAAGGTGCTCTCCTGAGCATTAACCAGTTTCATTCTGGCTAAGCACAAAAAAAAAAAAAAAAATCGGTTGATTTTCATCCCGTCTACAGCCGGCAAAAAGTGTCCCTGTAGAGAGCTCTGCTATTTCTTCTGACAGATCCTTGACATTTATAGCGGTTGCAACAATGTATCTATTTGTATCCATTTAGGATACAGATGTTTTTATTCGGAAACAAATAAATACATTGTTGCAACTGCTATAAATGTCAAGGAACCGTCAGAAGAAATAGCGGAGCTCTCTGCAGGGACACACTTTGCCGGACTGGAATTCCTCTTCTTCATCTTCCTCTCCTTCATCCTCTCCTTCATCTTCCTCTCCTTCATCTGCCTCTCCTTCATCTTCCTCTCCTTCATCCTCTTCTTCTTCTGCCTCTTCTTCTTCTGCCTCTTCTTCTTCTGCCTCTTCTTCTTCTGCCTCTTCTGCCTCTTCTTCTGCCTCTTCTTCTTCTTCTTCTGCCTCTGCCTCTTCTTCTTCTTCTTCTTTTGCCTCTGCCTCTTCTTCTTCTTCTTCTTTTGCCTCTGCCTCTTCTTCTTCTTTTGCCTCTGCCTCTTCTTCTTCTTTTGCCTCTGCCTCTTCTTCTTCTTTTGCCTCTGCCTCTTCTTCTTCTTTTGCCTCTGCCTCTTCTTCTTCTTTTGCCTCTGCCTCTTCTTCTTCTTTTGCCTCTGCCTCTTCTTCTTCTTTTGCCTCTGCCTCTTCTTCTTCTTTTGCCTCTGCCTCTTCTTCTTCTTTTGCCTCTGCCTCTTCTTCTTCTTTTGCTTCTGCCTCTTCTTCTTCTTTTGCCTCTGCCTCTTCTTCTTCTTTTGCCTCTGCCTCTTCTTCTGCCTCTTCTTCTTCTTCTGCCTCTTCTTCTTCTTCTGCCTCTTCTTCTTCTTCTGCCTCTTCTTCTTCTTCTGCCTCTTCATCCTCTTCTGCCTCTTCATCCTCTTCTGCCTCTTCATCCTCTTCTGCCTCTTCATCCTCTTCTGCCTCTTCATCCTCTTCTGCCTCTTCATCCTCTTCTGCCTCTTCATCCTCTTCTGCCTCTTCATCCTCTTCTGCCTCTGCCTCCTCTTCTGCCTCTTCATCCTCTTCTGCCTCTTCATCCTCTTCTGCCTCTTCATCCTCTTCTGCCTCTTCTGCCTCTTCATCCTCTTCTTCTTCATCCTCTTCTTCTTCATCCTCTTCTTCTTCATCCTCTTCTTCTTCATCCTCTTCTTCTTCATCCTCTTCTTCTTCATCCTCTTCTTCTTCCTCTTCTTTTTGTCTTCCTCTTGCAGGTCACTGCTCATGCGCAGATTTTTTTATCGGTAAAAAAATCGGCCGATTTGCCCATCATTGCCGCGAAAATCGGCCGATTTTTTTCCAACTTTACCGATAAAGAAAATCTGCCAAAATACCGAAAAACGGCCGAACTTTTAGCCCACTAACGATCCGAAAATCGGCCGATTTTATTTTCGGCCGAAAAATCGGCCGATTTTCGACCCATCTATGGCCTGCATAATTCTGTCCTAGACAGGCTCTTACAGAGACCCCCATGTTCAATGCTCCTATGGCCTACAAGTCTTTCAACTCAGGGACTGCCAGAGTGCAGACAGCATATAGACCCAATCCCACTACTATTGCTGGGTTCCCAAGAGGCCATACGTCATATTTCTTATGGGAGGTAAATCATACGAAATACTGTACGGAGAGTTTATCATTGGAATCAAAAACTATAAGAAGCTGGCAGGTGATTTAACCCACTGACACCCCAAAATGAAAAACACTACCCTAGGTTAATAAAAGGAAAACCTGCATTCTGTCCTCTTGGGGGGGGGGAATCAGGAAGGATTTTTTTCCCTCTGCTGGAGCAAACAGGATCATGCTTTGGGGTTTTTTGCCTTCCTCTGGACAAACTGTGGAGACACGCACAGGCTTTTTTCAGACCATGTAACATAAGATCTATATAACCATGACATATATCACTGAACGCAGTGCCCTAAAAAAAAAAACAACATTCAGTACAGAATTCAGCTTGACAAGCAGCGGCTAGATGTTGGACCTAGCACTTGTGCCTCCCAGACACACTAAACTCCACTCCTCTTACCACTCCATCCCCCACAGCCACTTCCTCCTGTACCACTATCCCCTCCCTCCTAGATTGTAAGCTCAAAAGAGCAGGGCCTTTGAACCTCTCGTATATTGTTTTGTTACTGTATTGTCTCATGTACTGTCCCCCACTATATTGTACAGTGCTGAGCAAACTTTTTGGCGCTATATAAACACTGTATAATAATAATAAACGCTGGGATTGCACGCACAGGGCTAGACATTCCGCGTGCAAGGGGCCTAAAATGCAGGTGTAGTGTGGAGTAAATCCTTGTTGCTCAGCATGCAGCAGTATCTGCTCTCTGTTATAAACGGGTTCCACTTAGACTTGAATTATTTTATTTTGGAAAGCTTACCTATAAAAGATTTATAATTACCCCCTTCTTGAACTTTGTCAGAGGATGGCTCTTGGGAGAGAATATTTAGATGTAAAAAGGGTCCATGAGGTCTGACAATTCCTGCCTTGTCAACTGCTTGAACCCAAGGCAATAGCACATGCTGATAACACACACACACCGAGTCATGCTTTGTCTTAAGTGCTTCTGGTCACAATGTACCCTTAATGTGCCATGTTTTGTTAGATCTGTTCAACAGAAAAAAAAAAATAATACTGTTGCTGCTGCCATAAATCCAGTCAGGTTACACTTTTCACTCTGCAGTGTTATATCAAGCAGTAAGAGATAAAAAACAGCCTCTATAGTATGGATATTAGGAGAGAGGGGCATTGTGTAGTCCCAACACTCCTTGACCTAAGGCAGGGGTCTGCAAACTTTAAGACATAAAGAGCCACTTGGACCCGTTTCCGAGAGGGAAAAAAAGACTGGGAGCCGCAAAACCATTGCAACATTTAAAACAAATCCGACACTGCATATATTGCAAAAAACGCTCTGGTCATGAAGGGGGTTTAAGGGCCCAGTAAGCAAAGGGTTAATCAGGGCCACAGTGTATCGTCATAATCACAATCATAGCCTTAGGTCAGTGGTGGGCAACTTTTTTTTTCGACTGAGCCAAATCTCGCCAAAACCACGATTGAAATTTATTTTGAGAGAAACATTTTTAAAACTGAAAATACATCCCCCATAGTAATTCATCCCCCATATAGTAATTCATCCCCCATAGTAATTCATTCCCCCTATAGTAATTCATCCCCCATAGTAATTCATCCCCCATATAGTAATTCATCCCCCATAGTAATTCATCCCCCCTATAGTAATTCATCCCCCATAGTAATTCATCCCCCCTATAGTAATTCATCCCCCCTATAGTAATTCATCCCCCCTATAGTAATTCATCCCCCCTATAGTAATTCATCCCCCATAGTAATTCATCCCCCATAGTAATTCATCCCCCCTATAGTAATTCATCCCCCCTATAGTAATTCATCCCCCCTATAGTAATTCATCCCCCATATAGTAATTCATCCCCCATATAGTAATTCATCCCCCATATTGTGTGAATTCACTTACCTTTGCTCCGCGCGTTCCTCTCGCTGGGTTCCCGCGCCGTTCTGGTCTTCAGGGCGGACTGTGAGAGGAGAGGAGTTCGTCACGCTGCCCCGCCTACATCCGGGCTGCCCCGCCTACATCCTGACAGCCAATGTTTGCCAGCGGGCGCCCGGCACACAGAAGATCTGCATTAAAAGAGCCGCGGCTTGCCGACCCTATTGCCTGTCACCTGGTGGGCAGTGTGCTCCGGAGCCGCAGGAAAGGTGAAAAAGAGCCGCATGCGGCTCCGGAGCCGCGGGTTGCCGACACCCGACCTAAGGTGACAATGCTGATCCTATGTAGATTCAGTACAGAGAATGAACATTGGAAGGGTTTTACTGGCAGAATAACCAGATGGAAAAAAAAAATGCAGCCACCACAACGAAAGACTGATAAACTGCAGTATAAAGTTGTTCTTGGCTAAAGAAAAAAAACATACCACAATGGTAAAAAACTATGAAACATTTTTGAAACAATGTGGCAATAGGTTCAATTCACAAAGCTTTACAATCAGTCTAAGGCACTCTATTTCCAAAACAGGGACATTTATTTTCAGTTCCATCACATGGCTGAAAATAAAGATACTTATCCAAGTGTGTACTCTGTGGCTTGAGCCTTATGCTTGGTTCACACCTATGCAGTTTGCTTTTGATCCAGTTTATAATGCTTTTTGCATTGTGCTTTGCATTTTTATATGCACTTTTTCTAGGAAAAAAAAAAAGTAGCAAAAACACAACAAAAAACGCACTGCATGAGTTTCAGCAACTTCTCCATTGAATTCTATTGTAGCAAAAACTCTGCATTTAAAAAAAGTCCCTGACCCTTTCCCAAAAATGCAGTAGCGCAAAAAAATCATAGATGTGAACATGTCTCATAGGAAACCACGTTAAATGGACTGTAGTGTCTTTCTGCAAAAAACACTAAAATACGCATTGGTGTGAACCAGGCCTAATGTCACCTTTCTTTGCAGAGATATCACATTTGAGTGTATGTGCTTTCAGTTATGAAGTTAGCATTCAACAGTATATTGAAAGGAAGTGCAGACATATCAAACCCAGTATAAATGAGAACAACATGACACATATAGCAATTGTGGGTTTCTCATACTCACTTTAAATCAGATATGATTTGAGATTGTCTATTACATAGCAATACAAATGTTCACTGATGCTTCCTGAACAGGTCTCAAGTAGATGTCTAACATAGAATGCTCATTTTGAAACAGCTTTGCTTTTTTTCCCCTAGAATGTTTGTCTTCATTGCAGATGAATGATAAGGCAAATCATAGGTAAGGCCAGTGTTTTTCTTGCACAATATTTTCCAACTGTTAGGCTTCATGCACACTAGACATTTAGCTCCGATGCATGAGGCTCTGGAATTTAGGTGCGGGTGATAAGGGACAGACGTAAAATTACCTCAACCCTGCTGCTGGCAGCCTGTCAAACTTTTAGGAAGGCTGACAGCTGCTGCATCTGGATGGCACACAGCCGTTTCGGGCATTGGTCCCTATGATCATACTACACTAAACCCAAGTACCACTTGGTGCAGCAGTTGTCAGCCTCTCATACAGTTTGACAGGCTGCCGGCAGTGCGGCTGGACAATACACCTGTGCCTTCTTCCACCCGCAACTAAACGCTGGAGCCTAATGCACTGCGGCTAAATGTCAAGTATGCAGGGGAACTTAGTAGTTGTATTTAGTAGTTTTGAACTTAGTAGGGTTTATTGAAGAAAAACAAAAAAACATTTTAAACTCACTTTGAGCAGGTGTCACTACACAGCAAAATAGGATTGCCAATTTCTTAATAAAATTAAGTGAACTTTAAAAGGATAAAGTTCACCTTTGGAGCAGGTTACATGTTCCACCTGGTTTTAGGGTGGAACATGTAACATGTTCTAGCTCTTGCACTCTCTCCCCTCGATTGCCCCGTCACAATAAAAAAAAAAAAAAAAAGGAGCGTGGTTGTGCGAGACTCCGCCCACACAGCTGCCCCATTCATTCACAGAGTTCTGTGAATGAATGAACTACAACTACCCATTGGCCACTGTGACCGACAGCTTATAGTTCTCAATGAACTGCGAGAAAGCTGGTGAGCGCTGTCTTAGCCCATTGATTCTTCCTGCCATTTAGTAACTGCCTGCCTGTATGAGGTACAGACAGACAGCTGACTGGGTATCTGCAGGAGCCTGGCATTGCACCTGTGATCTGATGAGAATAATAAAAGCATTTTTAGCTTCAAAACAGATGTGCATTTATTTATGTATTTTTACAAAAGGTGAACATATCCTTAATTCACTTTACTTGTTGGAGAAATCACCCTGGGGGAGCACAGCTTTGCAGAATCAGTAGAAAAGAGCTCTTCATAAAAGAAAAAAAAAAACTTCCAACATAAAACATTTCACTCTCAAAGATAATTTTCTGTGGTCCTTCAAAGAAACCGCACACAAATGACATACTGGGATGAACCATACTACTTGTGCGGATGGCTTAAGAGCTAGTGGTGATTTCTTGGATCAGCAAAAGTGGCCATACATACAGTCAAAAATCACTTGGCATGTAAGGTCAAACGTATTTTAAAGCTGAACTCCAGTATGATTTTTATTGCATAGTTACATTGGTCCAACTTGGATAATTATTATTATTATTATACAGTATTTATAAAGCGCCAATAATTCGCTCAGCGCTGTACATTACAAAGGGGGACAGAACATGTGACAGAACAATACCAATACAATGCAAAACATGAGGGGATTGAGGGCCCTGCTCTTTCGAGCTTACAATCTAGGAGAATGGATGGATAATGTAAGAATACATACTCCCTTCTCCGCAGAAGCGGAGAATCACTGCAGTAGTCACTGCTACAATGATCACTGTGGCCCTCCATGTCCTGTGCTGAATGGCTTCCTTTCTGGACAGTGAACAACAAGTGGGGGGGGGGGGGAGTTGCTCAAGCCACACAATTGGTATTCACAGAAGGCTGCCTTGTATTTGTTTTTCCAATGAATACAAGGCATTATCTGCCAGGTAAACATTAAGGTGACACCACCCTTCCTTTTCAAGTGAATGGAGCTGTATAGCAACTACATATAAACTATGCAGTGGCAGTCCCTGAAGACAACACATTGCCTGCAAGTCGGCTATTAAACACCTCTGAAAAGTGATCCACCACAGATTGCTTTTCAGAGAAGCATGTATAAGACAAGAAGCCCCAAGTAAGCACATATTTTTGGTTATTACTGCATTTACTAAAAAATTTTTAGATGTCATTTGCATTTTACATGATTGCTTTTCTTTGCTTGCCCCTTTGAAGCAGCTCTCTGAAAGCTTTCTAAAAGCAGATATTAGTCACATACAGAACACAACGTATTCATTGAATCAGCAGACTCAAGACTGCTGTGAAGAATTGCAAAGCAGGAAAACACCAGAATATATGAACTGATACAAATTGAACAAAGAAGGTTTTTAACCACTTGCCCTCCAGAGGATTTACCGCCCCCCCCCCTTCCTTAAGAGGCCATTTTTTGCGATAAGGCGCTGCGTTACTTTAACAATTGCACAGTCCTAAAATGCTGTACATAAATGCAATTTATGTCCTTTTTTCCCCACAATTAGAGCTCTCTTATCGGTGGTATTTGATCATATCTGTATTTTTTATTTTTTCTGCTATAAACAAAAAAAGACCGACAATTTTGGAAAAAAAAACTATTTTTGACTTTTTGCTATAAAAACATATCCAATATAAAATTTTAAAATTAAAAAAATCAAATTTCTTCATAATTTTAAGCCAAAATGTATTCTGCTACAGGTCTTTTCTAAAGAAAAAAAAAATCTCAATAAGTGTAAATTAATTGGTTTACGTGAAAGTTACAGCGTCTACAAATGGCTGTATATATACACACTGGAATTTTTATTTTTTATACTAGTAATGGCGGCAATCAGCGACTGCAGAGGCATTCTGACACTGGGTTGGAACGTACTGCCACTGACATTAATACAGTGATCAATGCTAATAAAAAGCACTAACACTGTACTAATGACACTGGGCAGGAAGGGGTTAACATCTGGGGTGAGCAAAGGGTTAACTGTGTGCTGTGCTTTACATTATTTGCTAGGTTTTACTAGGGAGACATGCTGCTTTGTATTTCTCTGCTGCGCAGCTGCTGAATGTAAAAATGACAGCTGAATGTAAAAAAATAAAAATTGCCGGCAATTAAAATTTTTATTAAATTTAAAAAATGGCGTAGGGTCCCCCCTCCATCCATTCCAAGCCCTTCGGATCTGGTTTGGATTTTGAGGGGAACTCCCAAAACCAAAAGGCATGGGGTCTCCCCCAAAATCCATACCAAACCCTTATCCGAGCATGCAGCCCGGCAGGTCAGAAGCTGACCAGAGGACTTACTTTTATTTTCCTTTTTTTAATAAAGGACTTTTCAAAAGACGGTCTCCTGTCTTTTTTCACACTACACTTTTTTTTTTTTTTAATGAGTAGCAGTACAGTGTACCCCATACTCATTCACATGGGGGGGGGGGGGCGGGATCTGTCCCCATCAACAAAGCACCCCCCATGTTGAGGGCATGTGGCCTGGTATGGTTCAGGAGGGGAGGGGGGAGCGCTCGCTCTTCACCCCACTTTCCTGACCTGCTGGGCTGCATACAATCCGTTGACATCCGTTTTCGTCCATTTTGCGGAAGAAAAATAGGGTTTTCTTCCGTTAAAAAAAAAACGGATGTTAACCACTTCCCATCTGGCCGTTGTAAATAAACGGTCAGACGGTGGCAGTGCAGGGGCGGGTGGCCATTTATAAACTGACTCTCTGCCCCCTGCTTGTGCGCGTTCCCTGGAACACCGATCATTGTGCGAGGTCCCGATCATGTGATCACATGGAAGAGTAGTAAGCAAGATGTCACTTCTGACATCATTGCTTACTACGTGTGAAATATGGGAATGATCACAGAGGTCACGTGCTATTCACAACAGCCTTGTACCATGTGCCAAGCTATGACCAATCACAGCTCGCACAGTATTTCTCAATGGCTGCAAGAATACAGCCAGAGAGAAGGAGAAATGATTGCTTTACAGCCTTTATGGGTGTAAAAGCAATCAGTGTAAAAATAAAATCTTCACAACCCCCCCACAAGAAGTACAGTGTCACCATGGTGACACTGTACTGTTAGGGTGACAGTATGTAAAAAAAAATATTAATAATAATAATCATAAATCAAAAAATTTCAAAAATTCATCAAAAAATTTTAAAAAATTATAATTTTGGTTATAAACAAATTTGGGTTATTTTTTTTTTGTTACTAAAAAGATAACTGAATACATTTTGGCCAAGATTTATGAAGAAAGATTATTTGCAAAATTTTAGAAGAAAAACACTTTTTAAATATTTGGACTTTTTCATTTATATAGCAAAAAAAAAAATAAAAATCCCAGTGGTGAATAAATACCACCAAAATAAAGCTTTATTGGTCTCAAAAAAATGTCTAAAAAATTCATATGGGTACATGTTGCATGTATATATATATATATATATATATATTTCCACAGCTTTTACTTTCTGACTGCCTATCACGTTGCAGAGAGGCATGTCGAGTCCCTGGTACATTCTATTTGCCAAAAATTTTTGAAAACATTTTTTCTTACACAAAGTTGTCAATTAAATATATTGCTCATGCATGCCATGGGTATATGTGAAATAACACCTCAAAACACAATCTCCTACTTCTCCTGAGTATGGGGATACCACAAGTGAGAGGCTTTTTGGCAGCCTAGCTACATACAAGCCCCCAAAATCCAATGGCCACATCCAGGCATTCAAAAGGCATATTACCTCATATCACTTCCCCACTACCTATCACAGTTTTAGAGACCCTAAAATGCCAGGATAGTACAAACCCCCCCCCCAAATTACCCCTTTTCGGAAAGTAGACACCCCAAGGAATTTGATAAGAGGCATGGTGAGTATTTTACAGATATCATTTTTGTCACAGGGTTTTGAAAAAGAAATTAAAAAATACATTTTTGTTTTCTTTCTTCATTTTCAAAAAACATGTGGCAACAAATGAGATCAGCAAAATACCCACCACGCCTCTTAACAAATACCTTGGAGTGTCTACTTTCCAAAAAAGGGGTTGCTTCTACTATCCTGGCATTTCAGGGCCAACATTAGGCTTATGTCACACATCATCCACTCTTGCAGATCAAGCATTTTCTAGCCTTTTCTGACACTTTTTGTTCACATGAAATAATTTCTTTTTTCTGCTAGAAAATTACTTTGAACCCCCAAACATTATATATTTTTTTTAAAGCAGAGGCCCTAGAGAATAAAACGGTGAGTGTTGTAATCTTTTACCTCACACAGTATTTGCGCAGCGATTTTTCACAAATCTTTTGGGAGAAATACACTTTATAATTTTAAAGCACAAAACACAATATATTGCCCAATTGTTTGATAAAGTATAAACGATCTTACGCTGAGCAAATAGATACCAAACATGACATGCTTTAAAATTGTGCATGCCCGTGTAATGGCGACAAAGTACATACATTTTTAATATCAATAGGCGATGCCTATTAAAAGCCTTTACAGGTCACCAATTTATATTTACACAGGAGGTCTAGTGCTAGAATTCCTGCCCTCGATCTGACGTTCGATACCTCACATGCATGGTGCAACCACTGTGTACATACTGGCATGGAGTCAGCACTTGCGCACGCAGGTGGTTATTTTTTAGGGTTTTTTTTATTATTATTCTGTCCCCTTCATTTTTTTTTAATCACTTTTATTGGTATCACAGGGAATGCAGATTCTAGATATCTTTTCTGCCTTTATATCATCTGATCTCACCAAGATCGGTGTGATCAGATGCTTTCCCAATTTAAAAATGGCGCTGTTAAAGGTCGGCGAAACGGAAATAATGAAATGCTCGTAGCTTCTGGTCTCTTAGACCATAGAGATAATTGGAGCCATTCTGGTCTCCAATCACCTCTATAGTCAGCCAGCAGAACTGCCAGCTGCATTCTTGGATTCCCCTGTGGGACAGGAGAGCCCAAGAAAACTGTGAAAGGCGGTGGGGGTGGGGGGGGGGCTGTCCCTTTCCACTGCTTGTAAAAACGATTCATCAGCTAATTGGACACTAGGCATATGATGAATCAGGTCTGTGGACCAATATAACCGCAATTCATTCTTTTTGTAATGCCCATGTTGAGGGCATGTTTTTTCATTTGAGAAGACAATCGCGCAAAAATGTGCCAATCACGTTTCTATTCTTTTCTATGGGATAAAAACGTGCCAAAAAACGTGCAAATCTGCCAAATTTGAGCTACACAAAAAGTAGCTACAAAACTTTTTGAGCTTCAGGTGACTTGGAGTGGAGATGTGAACCATCTCTACAGAGTAATATTAATTTTTTTTCCCCCTGAGCATTTTGGAGCTTCAAGCTACAAAACCCTAAGGTGTGAATGGGGCTATACAATCCAGAGGCTGGAACCACAGCACACATTAGAAGATACAGGAATCTGACATATCAACAATCGTTGGATACTGGAGTTTTTTGGCTAGTTTGGCTATGCAACTGAGGGAAGATTGAAGGCACTGGCAGAAGGACTAGTATTATTAATCTTCTTTTTCAAGTTGTCATTTGTTTGGCAACAGAGTCGTTTTAATTACAATCGGATTAAAACATCTATGCTAGCTATACCCACTGCAATTTTCTGTCAACTGCCACATGCTATGAATCACAGATGCACAGCAGCCAGATTGCCCTGTGTGCAAGTAGTCCTAGGCTAGTCATATGCTAGGCCATTTTAATACACGATTTAGCTACTTTTAATACAATGAACCAATAGAAGGTGCGTAGTCCAATATACATTTAGGAGTATATTTGTAATGACAACATAATTCTATTTAATTTAAAATTATATACTCAGGGCCCATTCACACTATGATGTGCATAAAAACCATTTATGGCCTGCAGTCACATGCATTTTTATGCACATATACCTCCATTTTTATGTGCAATCTTTTGCTTAATGCAATTTTAAGGGCCAGTACACACCAGATGCAGTCCACTGTTTTTTTAAAAAAATGCATGCAAAGTGTTTTCCCTTGTATATGAATGGCCCTAGATCACACCAGTGCAGTCAGTTCCAGTGCAGAAAAAAAAAAAAGGAGGGGGGGGATTTACTAAAACTGAAGCACTCAGGATCTGGTGCAACTGTGCATGGTAGCCAATCAACGTCTAACTTCAGCTTGTTCAATTAAGCTTTGACAATAAATCCTGGAAGCCGATTGGTTTCTATGCAGAGCTGCACGAGATTTTGCACTCTCCAGTTTTAGTGAATCAACCCGTCACTGTAGTTAACCTTGTTCATCCAGTGCACAAAAATGTAGGTAACTGCACACAGTGTGAACAGGCCCTTCGTTGTGTACATATATCAAACTCCAATCCTCAAAATAAAGCAAGCAATGGGTGAAACATCAATTCTGTCACACAACCAGGCAAAGCTAAACAGGAGCTAGGAGACAGATTCTGGAGATAAATGCATTATAACATTCCAGTTTGATTTCGAACCTGCTCCCTCAGTTGATCCAAAGTAGTCATGCAACAATAAAATCTGACCCCGACTACTCTAATTTTGGGGGTGATTTACTGACACTTCCAGGTTTTATCGCCAAAGCTTAACTGAACAAGCTGAAGTTAGAAGCTGATTGGCTACCATGCACAGTTGCACCAGATTTTGCACTCTTCAGGTTTAGTAAATCAACCCCCGTGTGTCTGTTTGGAGTGAAAATCTGTCATCTCTGGTAATTTCATGAGAGACCTCAGCTGGCTGCCCAGAATTGCAGACACAGGGGTTGCAAATGAACAAAAAAATTGCTGTATTGTCTGTGATGTGACAGGGGGGTTGATTAGCATCTAGTTTTGCCATTATCTTCTTTATACATGTTCCCCCCATGTATTATTATTATTAGAAAACAGAGGTCTCCTTTCCTTTTGTCTATTGCTTTTCTGACTGAATAAAGAGAGTTTGAAAATAGCTGGTGTGCGTTCATCCGATTCTTTTGAACAGTCTGCATTATTTTTCTTGGCTCATCGTGCCCTTAGGAAATCCCTTCACCTGACAAGCACATAAAACATGTAGCCCTGTTAAAGGGGTGAACAAGCCCTTAATACTTTTACCCTTCCATGGACAAAGGATGATGTAAATAGCATGTTAAATGCACATCCATTTTCTATGTGTTTTAATATGCAGTATTGGGGGTAAATTGGTGAACAAATTGACAATACTGATAATAAGCATCCCTAAAACAACTGTACAAGACCTGTGGCCATCAGTAAGATGTCTGTCATTCAAGTTGGAAAATTTGCACTTTTTACACTACCTCTGTACAGAAAGTTCAATCATAATAAGGCAGATCTGGCCATAGACATATAAGAGGAAAAAGGGCTGTTAATGTAAATTCACACTATGAATAGCCTTTGAGTCACACACACAGACACACAAAAGAAAAATAAATAAATAAATAAACGCACTGCATTCCTGTGCAATTCCCAGGCAATTCAGTGCAGTGCGATTTGAGCCCATTCAGTTTGGATGGGCTCAAATTGCACAGCATTGAACCAAAAGTTGTGCATGCCATGCACTAATGTTGAAGCCACACTGCAATCTGATTGCATGGTTGTTTTGTACCATGGGATCCAGTGCAGGCAAACAAACTGCATGTGTGACCTGCGTTAGGCGTGTCATTAACCCTAGGTTCACACCTAAGCGTTTTCTGCAGCTATTTGCAGAAACGCAGTAAAGTCCATTTAACATGATTTCCTATGGGACATGTTAACACCTGTGCGTTTTCACACAGTGTGTTTTTTGGAAAGGGTCAGGGACTTTTTTTAACGCAAAAAGTTGCATCTGTTTCTTCAGACTTCAATGGAGAAACGCTGCAGAAAATCATGTATTGCATTTTTGCTGCATTTTAAATCTGCCTAGCAACAAGAAAAAGAATTGAAGAAAAGCCACAAAACTCATCAAAACGCGTAAAAAACGGCTCAAACGCAACCTGCATAGGTGTAAAGCTAGCCTAAGATTGAACTGACACCCACTGCAGATTGCACATAGCTGCGATCTAGACTTGATGCTGGCGTACACTGGAACGCCGTATGTGAAACACTGCATTCAAAATGTGCTGTGTCTGCGATCTGCAGCAGGTGTCAGTGTAAAGTACTGACACCCCAAAAAAATTGTGTTTGCCTGCAATGGATCACTTGGTATCTAAGCACCATGCAATCTGGTTGCAGTGCGTTTTTAAAAGTAGTGCATGCAGTGCGATTTCAGCCCATTTAAATGAAAGTGCTGAAAATGCACTGCACTCAAATTGCACAGGAATGTGAGTGCGTTCCTGTGCGATTGCTGGTGTGAACTGGTCATTTACTGAAGTTTAGATGCAGGATCTTGCTGGCAGAAAGATTCTGACTTAAAAAAAAAAAACAAAACAAAAAACACAAATCATGTTCTGTAAAGCCCTTGGTTATATACATATAATAGTAAATATACTTTCACAAGAGCAGACCTATCGAGTCCGTCTGTTCCTTTTTCAGGCAAACCCAATCAGACCATCTATTGCAGTGGTTCTTAACCTGGGTTCGATCGAACCCCAGGGGTTCGGTGAGTCAGTCTCGCGGGTTCGGCGGAGGTGAAGACCCACACCCGACTCATATGATTTGTGCAGTAAATATTCATTATTATGTTTTTGTGTGAAAATCATGTTTTAATGGTTTTGTTCTTTGTTCTTAACGGTTTTGTTCATTTTGTGCACCTATGTATAAATATATACCTAAATATATACCTATGTTTTGAATTTTAAAAATCATATTTTATTTTTCCAATTAAGAAGGGTTCGGTGAATGCGCATATGAAACTGGTGGGGTTCAGTACCTCCAACAAGGTTAAGAACCACTGATCTATTGTTCTCTATGGAGCAACAGATGTAAACGGACAAGTGTCTATTTACACCCGCCTGCATCTGATCCAATCCAACCAGTCTAGTGGATCAGATAACAGGTTGGATGAAAACTGACAGGCAGCCTATTTACATCAGACCACCCATTGAGAACAGTGGGATGTGTCCACGTCCGCTCTGCATAAGTGGAGCCGACACGGACCCGTTATGGGATTGCTCAGTGGGGTTCAATGGACAGATTCCCCGCAGAGCAGGTGGATCCGCTGGCAGAGCCCGCCCGCCCGTTTGAAAGACCTCTAAAGTTCTCATTCATCCTCTTCTAGCTGCCAGTGTATCAATTTACATGGATGGACTCCTATGTACACACAAGTATATGACTGTACTGAAACAAAAACACATGCTTTTTTTTCCCCTTTCACCTCTAAAATGCATTTTTGTTTTTTGGGGATATATATATGATTGAAGACAGGCAGACCTCTCAGCAACCAATGTCCTCAAGAAAAGATCTGCTCTTCCACAGACACACAATCATTTTATGGTGGCCATACGATTTTATATATAATTGCGTTACATTAATATAAGAAAAAAATATATATATCTATCTATCTCGAAAGAATTGCTCAATATGCCATACACTAAAATGATTATACCAAATGACGTACTTTCCTATGATTGCATTTTCCGTCCAGACTTATCTGAATCAATTGAATTGATCAGTTTTCAATTTCACAGTCTCTGGAATCCATAAAGGCTGATGCAAACCAATTCTGAGAAAGTGTCTCATGCATTCTGAAAGTAATGCAGCATGCACCAAATTTATGTATCTGTCATGATATTACAATTATTTAAAATAACAATTCACAATTATTGTCTTATGTGTTACTCTTTGGGGAACCTCAAAAGTCCAGGCGTTGAGTTTTTTTTAATATTTTGAAGAACTTTTATTTGGGTGTGCTGCACGTGGTGTCATTTTTATATTACATGCAAGACACTTTTACACAATCTGCCTGCACCAGAGTCGTCCTCTGTACACCAAAACAGAGTTGGTCTTCGTTAACTCCACTTTTGTAAGATACGAACTGTCAGTATGTTAGTTTGACGCATTCATTGAGCCAAAATGCAAAAGTGGAACATTTTAGAACTGCATGAATTAGCCGCACAACTCGCTATCACAACCAAAAGTAGATGCTTCATGAATTTGGCACACTATATTAATAAGAGAGAATAACGCCAAAAAACAAGGGCGAGTTCAATAAAGTAGCTGGGCCGCATTCCTGGCATTATTCTCTTATTAAGGTATCATGCCAAATTCACGTGTCTTTTCAACAATTCATATAGTGGCCAAACACCCTTTTTTTTTTTTTTTTTTTTTTAAATCTAACCAATTGGCCAGTCGTTCAAAACAATCAAATCTGTAAACAACCAGATAGCCATCATTTCCCTCCTGATCCATCATACTCTATTTCGATTGATTCGATCACACTAGGTGGATCACCAGGGTGCAATATTATCAGTTGATCGATTGGCAGCAATGAGATACTTCGTTCTCAAATTCAATCAGTTTTTGATAATTTATATTATTAGATCACATGGTAGAAATTGAGATGTGATCAATTTATGATCATACGTTCCAACTGTATTGCAGCGATTTATCAAGATCCATTTCCCAGTGTGTGGTATACTTATCACGTGGTATGCGGACTATAGATCAATTACTGAAAAAGATCAGTCAGAATGGAAATCGCGAAGGGTCAGTTCACACTATAGAAACGTAGCGCAGATGCATTTCTGTGGGACGTTCCAGGGTGTTTTTGACACACTCCGATGCATTTCTGGTTCATTTCTTCCCCTCTCTGTTTCTTCAATTTAAATAGGGACATGTGCGTTCCATTGCATTTTTGGGGCATTCCAGTGCATTTTACAGCGTTCCAGTACAGTTCTGTGCAGGAAAAATGCAGCCTGTTCTACTTTTTCTGCAACTGGAACTGCGAGCACTGAAATGAACTATGACATTGGCAACCATTTAACCTACTTTCTGTGCATTTTGGATGCAGAAAAAAAAGCACACTGAAACACATGTAGTGTGAATTGGCCCTTACAGAAGTGTGTATGGCTGCCAATAGATTCAATAACATTAGTCAATCCTGTGAAGAATCATTGGACCAGATCATTGCATATTTGTGCCACCAATACATGGGGTCTTGTGATCCAACAGTCTGTCCCATATGTATGGCCATCAATACATGGGGTCTCATGCTCCAATAGTCTGTCCCAGATGTACGGCCACCAATACATGGGGTTTCGTGATCCAACAGTCTGTCAAATATGTACGGCCACCAATACATGGGGTTTCGTGATCCAACAGTCTGTCAAATATGTACGGCCACCACTACATGGGGTTTCGTGATCCAACAGTCTGTCCCATATGTACGGCCACCAATACATGGGGTCTCGTGATCCAACAGTCTGTCCCATATGTACGGCCACCAATACATGGGGTCTCGTGCTCCAACAGTCTGTCCCATATGTACGGCCACCAATACATGGGGTCTCGTGCTCCAACAGTCTGTCCCATATGTACGGCCACCAATACATGGGGTCTCGTGCTCCAACAGTCTGTCCCATATGTACGGCCACCAATACATGGGGTCTCGTGCTCCAACAGTCTGTCCCATATGTACGGCCACCAATTATATGGGGTCTCGTGCTCCAACAGTCTGTCCCATATGTACGGCCACCAATACATGGGGTCTCGTGCTCCAACAGTCTGTCCCATATGTACGGCCACCAATACATGGGGTCTCGTGATCCAATAGTCTGTCCCATGTATGGCCACCAATACATGGGGACTCGTGATCCAATAGTCTGTCCCATATGTACGGTCACCAATACATGGGGTCTCGTGCTCCAACAGTCTGTCCCATATGTACGGCCACCAATACATGGGGTCTCGTGCGCCAACAGTCTGTCCCATATGTACGGCCACCAATACATGGGGTCTCGTGATCCAACAGTCTGTCCCATATGTACGGCCACCAATACATGGGGTCTCGTGCTCCAACAGTCTGTCCCATATGTACGGCCACCAATACATGGGGTCTCGTGCTCCAACAGTCTGTCCCATATGTACGGCCACCAATACATGGGGTCTCGTGCTCCAACAGTCTGTCCCATATGTACGGCCACCAATACATGGGGTCTCGTGCTCCAACAGTCTGTCCCATATGTACGGCCACCAATACATGGGGTCTCGTGCTCCAACAGTCTGTCCCATATGTACGGCCACCAATACATGGGGTCTCGTGCTCCAACAGTCTGTCCCATATGTACGGCCACCAATACATGGGGTCTCGTGATCCAATAGTCTGTCCCATGTATGGCCACCAATACATGGGGACTCGTGATCCAATAGTCTGTCCCATATGTACGGTCACCAATACATGGGGTCTCGTGCTCCAACAGTCTGTCCCATATGTACGGCCACCAATACATGGGGTCTCATGATCCAATAGTCTGTCCCATGTATGGCCACCATACATCTGTCCCCTGGCCCCCCAGTCAGTAAGCAGTGTCAGTCTATGGGGACAGTGGGGGCCCTTCTCTCATTCCATTCTAATGTAAAGCATTACCCCATAGCTGGCCGAGTCTCCAGGTGCTGTGGCCAGCTCCCCCTCTTGTTCCTCCGATGTACAGTCTATCTCCCCGTCCTCCTGGCCGCTCTTCAGTCTCTTGGCTTTGCTCTCATACTCGCCTTCCTCGTACTGCTCGGAGGATGAAGAGGACGACATATCGGCGGCTTTTGTCCCCCTCTGCCTGATGTGACACTCCACACTACGCTTATCCAGAAAGGAGCCGGGCGGAGGAGGGGCAAGAGGCGGGCAAAGGCTGGTGGGCGGAGCCCTGACGCGCCCAAGGCCCGCTTTTACACCTTGTCCGGGATTGTCAGGGAAGAGGGCGCATGTTCCAAGTTTCGCATCACCGCTTACCACAGAGGGAGGGGGAGTAGGACACGCCTCGTATCAGGTTGTGGCCGCCGGTTGGCTGAATTGTTACCACAGAGATCGTGTTTCTTCAGGATGTGAGGGGAGTGTACTGACGGCCTGGACAGAACCGTTTTCCTGCCAGGTTGTGCTAGTGTGTTCTGCTTAGTGGCTGAACGTTATCAGTAATGAGTGCAGACGATACGAACCGCTGCATAGGACAGCTCACCGACTGCGGCATCGTGTACAATAATTATTGTAAACGCCGTTTCTCCTGACAGGAGGAAATCTGCAATAAAACTCACCTAAGCTGCATTTTGTCAAACCAGTTTAGGGCCTCAAGTACACATGAGCTCACCTAGTCATTAAAGGCTTTCACGCCGCCCTATAGTAGAAGTACTGGTACAGGGCTGCGCAAAAACCCATATATATGCGTGCCTTGCACTTCTGGGTGCTGCCCTACATGTGCCGACATTGGCTGCTACAGATGTCAATCACTGTGTCCCAGTCAGAGATTCCCCACAAACAACATAGGTCTCTCCTACCAGTAAGGACATGCTGCTGTGTATTTCTCTGCACAGCAGCCAAAACAGCATGTCTCCAAGGTAAAACACATGGGATTATGTAAAACGGCACACAGTTAACCCTTTGATCACCCCGGATGTTAACCCCTTCCTGTCCAGTCTCAGTAGTACAGTGTCAGCGCTTTGTGTTAGCACTGTTCACTGTATTAATGTCAGTGGCAGTTAGTTCCCCCCAGTGTCAGAATGCCCACCGCAGTCCCGCTATAAGTCGCTGATCGTCGCCCTTAGTAGTATGAAAAAAAAAAATTCCAGTATATATACCACCATTTGTAGATGCTATACCTTTCACATAAACCAAATAATTTACACGTTTTGGGATTTTTTTTTTTAGCAAAGACATGTAGCAGAATAAATTTGGCCTAAATTTATGAAAAAATAGATTTTTAAATTTTTTTTACTGGACATGTTTTATAGCAAAAAATTCAAAATATTGGGGTTTTTTTTCAAAATTGTCGGTCTTTTTTTGTTTATAGCGCAAAAAATAAAAAACACACAGGTGATCAAATACCACCAAACAAAAGCTCTATTTGTGGGAAAAAAAGACATAAATTTTATTTATGCACAGCCCTTGCAGAACACGTACAGAAAAATGTCTCTGACCCATGGTGTGAACGAGACCTTAACCTCCCTGGCGGCATTCCCGAGTGTGGATCGGGGTGGAATTTCAGTACCATTAGCGGTAACCCTGAGCCACACTTGGGACTGCATCGCTGGATCTTTGAAGAGATTAATTACCTTGTCCCCGGGATCCCGCAATGTATTCCCGCAGTGTACGGCAGCCGGATCAGCCAGATCTTCTGCCCGATGCTCTGTGTGCCCTGGCTTCCGTTCCCTGTGAGCGTCACGACGCAGGGGGGTGGAATCGGCAACAAATTCAAAAAGTATAATGCACAAACACACTGATACATTGTAATCCTATTGGATTACATTAAATAAAATAAATTGACCTTAGTTTGCCTCCCAGTGCTTTCTCCAGTGCCCTTGCCTGCAGCTTTACTGTACTTTGTGTCTGGAAACTGCAGAACAACCATGGCATCAAAAAAGCGCACCTCCACCTCAAAAGCGGTATATGACCTGCTGGAAAACAGCAACAGCGATACAGAATTGCTTGCAGAATTCAGTGATAGCGATTCATGGGGAAGTTCGTCATCAGACACAGAAAGCGATTTCAGCGATGATCCTGTGACTGTGCCCAGCGATGTGTGGACTTGGTGCTCGATTGACTGTGGTACGGAGCACATAGCGCCCCCAAGATTCCCGTTTACTGGAGCACCTGGTATCAAAGTGGATGTTGAGGATGACAACCTCTTGGCATACCTCAAACTCTTTTTGACCGATGAGGTTATTGAAAAAATTGTTACGGAGACAAATCGGTACCAGGAGCAACAAGCTGCTATGCATCAGAGGTTTTTAAGGAGCAGAAAGTGGGAACCAGTGACCAAAGAGGACATCTGGAAGTTTCTGGGCCTAATAATTCTTCAGGGAGTGGTGGGGAAACCCCTGCAGAAGTGGTATTGGACAACCAACCAAATACTAGCCACTCCTTTTTTTGGAACGGTCATGTCAGAATACAAATTTTCTCCGATAATGAAATATTTTCACTTTGCAAATAATGAAGAATTTGATGAGATTTCTCATCCAGCTCCAAAACTCAAAAAGATTTGGGAGGTTTATCAAATTATTCTGAAAACCTTCCAGCAGACCTATGTACCAGATAGAGACATTAGTATCGACGAAAGTCTAATGGCCTACAAAGGAAGACTCAGCTGCATACAGTATATGGCGTCACAGAAAGCACAATTTGGCATAAAATCATTCATGCTATGTGAATCAAGCACTGGTTACATATGGAATTCGGTCCTATACACTGGGAAAGGAACCAAATTCAACAAACGATTCATTAATTATGGAATGGCAACCGCTTCGGTTCTTACTTTGATTGAGCCATTGCTGAATTAGGGCTATTGTGTAACCACAGACAATTTGTACACTTCCCCAGAACTCTATGAGTTCCTTCTACACAACAAGACGGATGCATATGGGACCGTTGGGGCTAACCGGCGTGACATGCCACCAAACTTTGGAAATAAAAAACTCAACGCAGGAGAAATAGTTGCCTGGCAGAAAGGCAAAATGATGGCACTGAGATGGCGCGACAAAAAAGATGTGTACTATTCACAACACCTCTACTGTCATGGTACACACAGAAGGTGGAAAAGACCTAATGAAACCACAAGTCGTGATGGATTACAACAACATCATGGGAGGTGTGGACAGATCTGACCAGGCCATGACATTTTATCCAGCGATGAGAAAACAACAAAGAAAAATTACAAAAAAATCTTCAGGCATCTTCTTGAACAATGTTTGTGGAACGCATTCATTCTGCTAAAAAAAAGTGTGACAAGCCTGTGGTTCATGCGGACTTTGTTTTGAAAGTTGTCGAACTTATATTTCTCAAGCACCAAACACCAACGACTGTAAATAGATCTGGACGTTGTGCTGCTGGCGTTGTGAACCCAGAACGCCTGACTGGTCATCACTTTATGGACCACATTCCACCAACAGAAAAGAAGTCTGCACCCACAAGGATGTATGTGGTTTGCTGCTCTAAGCGTGACGACGCTGCAAGGAAAATCAAAAAGGAAACCCGGTTCTATTGTCCTGATTGTGATGTCGGACTTTGTCCTGTACCATGTTTTAAAATTTTCCATACCCGGGACGTTTACTGAAGCAATATGACTACTAATATTGCATCCTTGTTTGGCCAAAAAAAGTCAGTGTTTTTGATTATGTTATTTACTAAAATTTATTGAATAAAAAGTATTATTATATTATTATTTGTTATTATTTATAGTTATTTATATTATAATTTATGATTTTGTGTTTCAAACTTTATCATACCCTAGATGTTATAAAGAAGAATGCACATTAAAAAAATCACATGTAAATAGTTGATTTGGGCTGCTCGTCCTTAAGAGTAATCAAAGCACTACAGTGTATGATTGGGAAGACCCAAAGCATAAATAGAAAGTTTTTTACATTTTTTTTTTCTTTTTATTCAATAAATGCATTTTTTTACCCGAGATGTCTACTAGACTCTGGTTTGGACAGATTTAAGCGAGTTATTCCTAAGAATTACAGGCCTACAATATAAAACGCCAAAATGTCCATGAAAAATAATGGTACCGGTTTTTAGCACCAAAAATCTGAAATAATCATACTGCCAGGGAGGTTAAAGCAGTGATAAAATCCGCTTTGTGATTTTTACCTACAGGTAAGCCTATTATAAATGCTAGCAGTGTTTAGCACTTGGGCATTTATGCATGTCAATGGAAAATACTCTGGCCAAACGAATAAACGTCCAAGCGTGGGCCTGTGATAGAACAGAGGGCAAACTGGCCCTAGCTGACACTATCTGGAAGGATCACTAACTGACACTGATGTCGCTAGTGACACTAATGCAGTGATCAGATATAGAACCTATCCTTCCAGCCCCAAGTCCAATCTAACAAACTCGTGCAGACTCCACCTCCGCAACATCGCCAAAATACGCACGTTCCTAACCCCAGAAACCACTAAACAGCTCATCCACTCCCTCATCATATCACGACTCGACTACTTCAACTCCCTCCTCACTGGCCTGCCTCACCACTGGCTATCCCTGCTTCAGTCGATCCTGAATACGGCTGCCAGACTCATTCACCTTTCCAACCGCTCCGTTTCCGCCATCCCCCTCTGCCAATCCCTCCACTGGCTTCCGATTGCGCAACGGATCAAATTCAAAATCCTAACACTGACGTACAAAGCTGTCCACCATACTGCCCCGTACTACATCACTGACCTAATATCCAAGTACCGCCCAGCACGCACACTCCGCTCCTCACAAGACCTTCTCTCTAGTTCCCTGGTCTCCTCCTCCCATGCCCGCCTCCAGGACTTCTCCAGGGTGTCACCCATCCTCTGGAACTCCCTGCCCCAACCCATCAGATTATCACCTACTCTCCTCACCATCTCTTCAGGGAAGCCTACCCCACCCCCTGCTAACTTGCCGACCTCCTCCACTCTTCCTACCACTCCATCCCCCACAGCTATCTCCTCCTGTGCCACCATCCACTCCCTCCTAGATTGTAAGCTCAAAAGAGCAGGGCCCTCGATCCCCTCATGTTTTGCATTGTATTGTATTGTTATTGTTCTGTCACATGTTCTGTCCCCCTTTGTAATGTACAGCGCTGAGCGAACCATTGGTGCTTTATAAATACTGTATAATAATAATAATACTGTACACAGACACTGTACTAATGGCACTGGCTAGAAGAGGTTACTATCTACGGGCAATTATGTGTCAAACAATGTGTAACATGTGCTGCTTATACTTTACTATCTGGCTGTGTCCTCTCCCTGCTCTGTGAAGAGTATGGGCATGGAATACAAATAGTTAACTGAGCAAGTGCTGCTCATTTCTATTCCTGGTGTATCACCTTAATGTTGATTTTCACATGGCTGCGGCTCCCTGCCTAGGGAGTGTAGTTCTACAGTGTCCCCACTAGGGCGCCTTAAGCCTCGCCCACAAGTACCCCCTACCAAATGCAACCTTTTCATCTGAATCGGGCCATGTCGCTACGACCCTGCAACTGCTCCGCAATCATGTGCAATGTATGCAGTTTCATCATGGTGCTGTGGGTTTTTAGGGCTTAAAACATTCTCTGAAGAGTGAAGAAACAATTATATAAAAATTGATTACAGGGATTTCAAGTAGTGGATGTGTACAGATTTTACTTTAGAGAATAAAGCAGCCCATATATTGTGCAATTTTCTTTCTTACCACAACGGGAGAACACTGACTGTACTGATGGGGAAATAGAGCACAGGGTGTGCTGGATGTGCCAGGGCACACCCTAATCACCCCATTGTTATTAGCATTATTGCTGTGTGTGCTGGTGGGGAGATGGCAAAGACTTCCCACTGAGCAGCTCTGCTTATAAGACAAGTGTGGAAGCATTTCTTTCTCACTCTGAATCTGCAGGCAAGGCGTTCATGTGTCGGCAAAGCAGAGCACCGCAAGAAGAACTAAATATATATATACTGTATATACATACACACTCATCGGCCACTTTATTTACTGCAGATTTGTCGGCTGCACATCCATGGACAGTTGATACAAGGCAGAATGGATCCATGCTTTCATGTAGCTTACGCCAAATTCTGACCCTACCATCTGAATGTCGCAGCTGAAATCAAGACTCATGAGACCAGGCAATGTTTTTCCAATCTTTTTATCGTCCAATTTTGGTGAACCTGTGCAAATTGTAGCCTCCGTTTCCTGTTCTTAGCTGACAGGAGTGGTACCCGGTGTGGTCTTCTGCTGCTGCAGCCTATCCGCTTCAAGGTTCGACGTGTTGTATGTTCAGAGATGGCATTCTGCATACCTTGGTTGTAACGAGTGGTTATTTAAGTTACTGTTACCTTTCTATCATCTCGAACCAGTCTGCCCATTCTCCTCTGACATCAGCAAGGCATTTTTGTCCACACAACTGCAGCTCACTGGATATTTTCTCTTTTCCAGATCATTCTCTGTAAACTCTAGAGATAGTTGTGCGTGAAAATCCCAGTAGGTCAACAGTTGTTGAAATACTCAGACCAGCCCTTCTGCCACCAACAACCATGCTATGTTCAAAGTCACTTAAATCCCCTTTCTTCCCCACTCTGATGCTCGGTTTGAACTTCAGCAATTTGTCTTCACCACGTCTAGATGCCTAAATGCATTGAGTTGCTGCCATGTGATTGGCTGATTAGCAATTTGTGTTACCAAGCAATTGAACAGGTGTACCTAATAAAGTGGCTAGTGAGTGTGTGTCAGGGCTCCGGGTATGACCAGAGGTGTGTGGACTGACACAGGGAAATGCAGGCTTCAGATATAGTATAAAAAATATTATTTATTTAAGACTAAACAATACATAAATGCAGTGCAAGACTAAACATAAACACAGTGCAAACAAACCAAACCAAAACCCCCAACAGATAACAAAAGAACAATACTAAGCGTAGTCGCGCAGGCCGGGTCGGTAGCAAACGGGCAGGCAAGGTACAAAGGAGCAGGCAGAGCGTCAGTCAGACGGGCCGGGTCAGGAACAATCAGGCAGACAAGGTACCAAAGGAGCAGACTGGAGAGTGGTCAGGAATAGCAGAGGTCAGGACAGGCGGAGTTCAATCAGAGTCAGGGATCAAGCAGGATCAGACAGGAAGCAGGTACAGGGGCTCTTGGGAAACATACACCAAGGCCCTGATTGCAAGTCTGGCCATTCCTTATATGCACCTCCTGCAATCAGCCTCAGGTGTTTTGGCTGACTGCAGGAGTGAGCCTCTGGTTGCTGAGAGCACCCGCTGGCCAGTCCTGGTACTGCAACCCACAAGGCAGGTGAGTCCCACCACTATTGGCGAGTCCATTCCTGACAGTGTGTATATATATATATACACATATATATATATACACACACATATATATATATACACATATACATATATATATATATACACACACATACATATATATACACATATACATAAATACATATACATATACACATACATATATATACACATATACATAAATACATATACATATACACATACATACATATATATACACATATACATATATACACACATACATATACACACACACACACTATATTGCCAAAGGTATTGGGACACCCCTCCAAATAATTGGATTCAGGTGTTCCAATCACCTCCATGGCCACAGGTGTAAAAATAACAATCACCTAGGCATGCAGACTGCTTCTACAAACATTTGTGAAAGAATGGGTCTCTCTCAGGAGCTCAGTGAATTCAAGTGTGGTACTGTGATAAGTTGCCACCTGTGTAATCCATCCGTGAAATTTCCTTGCTACTAAATACTTCACGGTCAACTGCTAGTGGAATATAGCAAAGTGGAAGCATCTGGGAACAACAACTCAGTCAGGAAGTGGTAGACCACGTAAAATGACAGAGCGGGGTCAGTGCATACTGAAGTGTGGCATTCAGATTAGCACAACAACAGTGCCTAGAGAGCTTCATGGAATGGATTTCCATGGCCGAGCAACTGCATCCAAGCCTTACATCAGTGTAATGCAAAGCATTGGATGCAGTGGTGTAAAGCATGCCGCCACTTGACTCTAGAGCAGTGGAGACGTGTTCTCTGGAGTGACGAATCACGATTCTCTGGCAATCTGATAGACATGTCTGGGTTTGGCGGTTGCCAGGAGAACGGTACTTGCCTGACTGCATTGTGCCAAGTGTAAAGTTTGGTGGAAGGGGGATTATGGTGTGGGGTTGTCTTTCAGGGGTTGGGCTTGGCCCCTTAGTTCCAGTGAAGGGAACTCTTAAGGCATCAGCATACCAAGACATGTTGGACAATTTCATGCTCCCAACTTTGTGGGAACAGTTTTGGGAAAGCAAGATCCATAAAGACACGGATAAGCAAGTTTGGGGTGGAGGAACTTGACTGGCCTACACTTGACAGACCTCAACCTCAACTTGACCTCAACTTGACAGAACACCTTTGGGATGAATTAGAGCAGAGACTGCAAGGCAGGCCTTCTCATCCGACATCAGTGCCTGACCTCACTAATGCACCTTCCCAGAAGAGTTGAAGCTGTTGTAGCTGCAAAGGGTGGGCCAACTCAATATTGAACCCTGCGGACTAAGACTGGGATGCCATTAAAGTTCATCTGCGTGTAAAGGCAGGCGTCCCAATACTTTTGGCAATATAGTGTACTCCACATTGTAGGTGTCTCGCAAAACCCAGACACAGGATTCAAAGTTCCGATCCAGAGCTGCAAAATCCAAAGAAAACCCATTCCACAGCTTTCTCTGCCCAGAAACACTAGTCTGGAAGGTCACATTCACTCTAAATGAGAATCCTGTGTCACATTTTCCTATCTTCTCATACAGTGGGGCAAAAAAGTATTTAGTCAGCCACCAATTGTGCAAGTTCTCCCACTTAAAAAGATGAGAGAGGCCTGTAATTGGCATCATAGGTAGACCTCAACTATGAGAGACAAAATGAGAAAAAAAATCCAGACAATCACATTGGCTGATTTGGAAAGAATTTATTTGCAAATTATGGTGGAAAATAAGTATTTGGTCACCTACAAACAAGCAAGATTTCTGACTCTCACAGACCTGTACCTTCTTCTTTAAGAGGCTCCTCTGTCCTGCACTCATTACCTGTATCAATGGCACCTGTTTGAACTTGTTATCAGTATAAAAGACACCTGTCCACAACCTCAAACAGTCACACTCCAAACTCCACTATGGTGAAGACCAAAGAGCTGTTGAAGGACACCAGAAACAAAATTGTAGACCTGCACCAGGCTGGGAAGACTGAATCTGCAATAGGCAAGCAGCTTGGTGTGAACAAATCAACTGTGGGAGCAATAATTAGAAAATGGAAGACATACAAGACCACTGATAATCTCCCTTGATCTGGGGCTCCATGCAAGATCTCACCCCCTGGGGTCAAAATGATCACAAGAATGGTGAGCAAAAATCCCACACGGGGGGGACCTAGTGAATGACCTGCAGAGAGCTGAGACCAACGTAACAAAGGCTACCATCAGTAACACACTACGCCGCCAGGGACTCAGATCCTGCAGTGCCAGACGTGTCCCCCTGCTTAAGCCAGTACATGTCTGGGCCCATCTGAAGTTTGCTAGAGAGCATTTGGATGATCCAAAAGAGGATTTGGAGAATGTCATTTGGTCAGATGAAACCAAAATAGAACTGTTTAGTAGAAACACAACTCGTCGTGTTTGCAGGAGAGAGAATGCTGAGTTGCATCTAAAGAACACCATACCTACTGTGAAGCATGGGTGTGGCAACATCATGCTTTGGGGCTGTTTCTCCGCAAAGGGAACAGGATGACTGATCCATGTACGGGACAGAATGAATGGGGGCTATGTATCGTGAGATTTTGAGTGCAAACCTCCTTCCATCAGCAAGGGCATTAAAGTTGAAACGTGGCTGGGTCTTCCAACATGACAATGATCCCAAACATACCGCCCGGGCAACGAAGGAGTGACTTCGTAGGAAGCATTTCAAGGTCCTGGAGTGGCCTAGCCAGTCTCCAGATCTCAACCCCATAGAAAGCCTTTAGAGGGAGGAGAAAGTCTGTGTTGCCCAGCGACAGCCTCAAAACATCACTGCTCTAGAGGAGATCTGCATGGAGAAATGGGCCAACATACCAGCAACAGTGTGTGCCAACCTTGTGAAGACTTACAGGAAACGTTTGACCTTTGTCATTGCCAACAAAGGATATATAACAAAGTATTAAGATGAACTTTTGATATTGACCAAATACTTATTTTCCACCATAATTTGAAAATAAATTCTTTCCAAATCAGCCAATGTGATTGTCTGGATTTTTTTTCTCATTTTGTCTCTTATAGTTGAGGTCTACCTATGATGCCAATTACAGGCCTCTCATCTTTTTAAATGGGAGACCTTGCCCAATTGGTGTCTGACTAAATACTTTTTTGCCCATATATATATATATATATATATATATATATATATATATATATATATATTTGAGCTTTAGTGTGCACACCCTAATGCAATAGGCTGTGCAAACCTATGTGCAGCTCCATTGTGTCCTGCTGGCGGAGCCTTCCCTGCTAGCAAAACACAATGATCACTGCTGATAAAGCTGTTGGCGGTAATCGCATGAAAAAAATATGACATGCTGGTTGTACTGAAGTTGATCAATGGATCAACTTCAGTATGACTACCTTGCCCATAGATTAATCGAATCCCGGCCTGTCCTTGCTGAATAGGCCGAGATTCTATCCATCTATGGTTGGCTTAAGGATATTGTTTAGTGTTACTTTGAAGTATAACTAAAGACAAAACTTTTGTTTTAGCTTTAGAGGGTGTGGAGAAGGAGTAGAACACCTGTCAGGTTGAAATTTTATTTAAAAAAAGTGATTTGAATAATGCATAAAAGGCAACATTTAAATTGCAAGATTCCTTTACAAATACATGCCTGCGGGATGCCCATAATCTGCCTGTAAAGTAGCGTATCTACAATGTACACAACCTACTACAGCAAAACTTACAGAGAAAAAAATGCAGTTCAAAGTAGAACTATAGGAAAAAGTTTGTTTTCCCTTTTTAATCTTGGTTAGAGTACAGGAGGGTTACAGTATAACCCCTATCTGTTTTTTTTCCCCCATATGTGTCCCATTGGGGAGATTTACCTTCACTTCCTTCCCCATAGCCAAAACAGGAAGTGAGAGGAATCCCCACAAATTAAAGAAATCCCTTGCCCCCCCCCCCCCCCCCGCCCACGCTCAGGTCGCAAGAACTAGTGTTCCTGTCACGTACCTGATGGGAGACTGAATTGACGAGGTCGGCCTCACTTGTGTCACTAGCCCTGACCCCGCTGAAGTTGGAACAGAGGGAGTCTAGGGACCAGGGGGACAAGAGCGCCAGTGGATGTTGCTTGTGGCTCTTGCAGGTGATGACCTTTGTAGGCAGAGTATCCTCTGATTTGGGCACCATAGAAATAGACCAGGTAGGTTCTGTGGATTGCCAGATGTGCAGCAGAGCAAGGTAGGTAGCCAGGACACAGGACTGGAGCAGAGTCAAGGATAGCCGGGGTCATAAACAGTCGGGCAGCGCGGTACAGAGTCAGAAGGAGAAGCCAAAGTCAGGAGCAGAGCCGAAGTCAGGAACCAGGAGCAGGAGAGTAATCGGAGTCAGGTCAGCAACAAAGGAATCGTACAGAACTAGCAGGACATGGGGGGAGCTGAAGACCAGTCAGCACTGAACCTGAGCAGAGGCACTCCTTAAATGGGCCGTCTGGCGCCAATCTTCACCCTGCGTGTGGACGTGCACGATTGCGCATTCCTGCGTGCATGCGCGTTCCCAATCGCGATTCTCCTTGCCGGAAATCCCTTACATTGCCCCCCCCCTTAGGGGCAGCCTCCGGATGCCCACTAGGGCTCGTTTCTCAGGGTGCAGACAGAGATAGACTTGAAGTATCCGTGGGGCATTGTCAGGGACCACCGCAACGCATGAGTCTGCACATGCGTAGGTGTCCAACAAGACATGCAGGCAGGCGGGCACTAGGACCCAGGCGCGCTGTCAGCGCCGGGCGGGCTACTTAAACCAGCCCTGCGCAGACACAAGTTGCCTGATGGTCTTCTCCCTGTTCCTGCTCTTCCTATATGCTGATTGCCTTGTTGCTGACCCTGCCTGGACCTGATACTGCTGTCTTCTCCTGCCCTGACCTTTGGCTCGCCCTGACCATCCTCTGCCTGCTCCTTTTGTCTGACCTGCTGTTACCGAACCCGGCTTGTGACCCGATTACTCTTTGTCTACCGATCTGTACCGTCTGCCTCGCTGTTACCTACCCGGCTTGCCTGACCACGTCACACCTCTTCACATCTGGCTCCTACCCGCTACATGCCATTGGCGGTTGCCTTTACCACGGTTGGTGTCACTCAGGGGTCACGACCTGGTCCTGGTCTGCTTCAAGTCCATCCCCACCATCAGGGGCTCTGGTGAACCAGCAGACCTGGGCTTAGACTCCGCGCCCTGGGGGACTCCGGCCAGTGGGCCACTAGAGGTCGTCATCACTGTTCGTGACAGGCATGGACATTAGTGGATGGTTCCCAAGAGTTATCCTCTGGTCCATAACCTTTCCATTTGATGAGGAACTGGGTCTGTCTGCCCCTCTTCCTACAGTTCAAGATAGCCTCAACCTCGTATTCTTCATTACCCTCAACCAGCAGTGGGGCAGGCGCCTCCGAATTCCGGTTGGGAAACCCACTTGGGATATGTGGTTTCAACAAGGAGCAGTGGAATACCGGGTGAATTTTCATGTTAGCAGCTAGTTCCAATTCAAAAGCCACAGGGTTCACCTTTCTCTTGATGGTAAATGGTCCCAGGTATCTTGGACCAAGCTTTCTTGATGGACAGCTTAATTTCAGATTAACCGTGGATAGCCAGACTTTATCCCCTTGTTTCAATTTCAAGTTGCCCCTTTTCTTCCTGTCAAAAAATTTCTTGTTGCTCGCCTGAGCTTCAGAAATCGTTTTCTGTAAAACTTCGCTGTTCATCCTGAGGAACTCCATCCTCTCTTGTTTTACCGGAACAGCGGCCTCCACTGGTACTTCCAGAAGAAAGGAGGGATGGTATCCGTAGTTAGCGTAAAAGGGAGATTGCTTGGTGGCGGAGTGGATGGAATTATTGTACGCAAATTCCGCTAATGGAAGGAGTGATGCACAGTCATCTTGTGAATATGAGGAGAAGCATCGGAGATATTGCTCCAGAGTTTGGTTTGTCCTTTCCGTTTGTCCATTTGTTTGTGGATGAGAAGCAGAGGAAAAGCGTAACTCGATCTCTAATGCCTCACACAGAGCTTTCCAGAATTTGGATGTGAACTGCACTCCTCGATCAGACACAATATTCAGGGGAACGCCATGTAATCTTACAATCTCCTTAATGAAAGCGGAGGCAGTTTCTGTAGCAGAAGGAGTCCCTTTCAAGGGAATGAAGTGGGCCATCTTGGACAAGCGATCAATTACTACAAAAATAGTGGTGAATCCCTCAGATGGAGGAAGTTAAACAATAAAGTCCATGGAGATCATACTCCATGGACTTTACTACATCATAAAGTTTTTCCGGTACAGGCAAGGATTCCAACAGGCCCCTGGTCTTGGCTTTATCAGACTTGTTCCTTAGGCAGACTGTGCAAGATCTCACATAATCCTGGCAATCCTTTACTGCGTTTGGCCACCAGAAAGAGCGAGAGACCAAATCTGAAGTCTTGTGAATCCCAAAGTGACCTGCTAAGGGATGGTCGTGACATCTCTGGAGAAAAAGAGTCCGAAGTTTTTCGGGCACAAAGATCTGTTCCTTGTGGAAGTACAGACTGTCCTTTAATTGCAGGTGCATATTTATGGGAGGTGGATGATCATCCACGGTTTCTTTTATTTGCGTTACAAGGTCTGTCTGGAGAAGTAGGAAGTTCTTAGCTAGCAAGATCGTTCAGACTGCACAATTGGGTCGGGAAACATATGGGAAAGAGCGTCAGGTTTACCGTTCTTTGATCCAGGACGGTATGTCAGATGGAAGACGAAGCGAGAGAAAAATAGTGCCCATCTTGCTTGTCATGGCCTGAGGCGTTTTGCCGTCTTTAGGTATTCTAAGTTTTTATGATCTGTGAAGATGAGAATAGGATGGGATGCTCCCTCCAGTAAGTAGCGCCATTCTTCCAATGCTGCCTTGATGGCTAGTAATTCTCTGTCTCCCACATCATAATTCCTTTCCGAAACACTTAATTTCCGGGAGAAGAAAGCGACCAGGGGGACAAGAGCGCCAGTGGTTGTTGCTTGCAGCTCTTGCAGGTGATGACCTTGGTAGGCAGAGTATCCTCTGATTTGGGCACCGCAGAAATAGACCAGGTAGGTTCTGTGGATTGCCAGATGTGCAGCATAGCAAGGTAGGTAGCCAGAACACAGGACTGGAGCAGAGCCAAGGATAGCCGGGATCATAAACAGTCGGGCAGTGCGGTAAAGAATCAGAAGGAAAAGCCAAAGTCAGGAGCAGAGCCGAAATCAGGAACCAGGAGCAGGAGAGTAATCGGAGTCGGGTCAAGAACAAGCCGGGTCAGCAAAAAAGGAATCATACAGAACTAGCAGGACATGGGGGGAGCTAAAGACCAGTCAGCACTGAACCTGAGCAGAGGCACTCCTTAAATGGGCCGTCTGGCGGCAATCTTCGCCGTGTGTGTGCATGGCAATTCTCCGGCAATTCTCCTGCGGGAATGCCTGTGCGCATGCGCGTTCCCGATCGCGATTCTCCTTGCCGGAAATCCCTTACAGTTCCCATTGGAAAGTTTCCCCTCTATTACTATTTTGGGGACAATCCAAAATTCATCATTTTCTTTTACTTTCACTTTCAATGGTAATGGTAAACAGGACAAACGGAGAGGGTGAATCTCTCTAACGGGGGCACAAACAACAATACAAATCTGACAGGTGTTCTAATCCATCTCCACTCCATATCTAATAAATGTTTTGCCTATAGTTCTACTTGAAATTGTCCCTAAATGACAGCTCCTGGCCACTTACTTCCTTATCCTAGATGAATGTCTGGTATAGATGTTAAATGGGGACCCCACACAAAAAAGGCCCTGAGTTCCACCTAAGGATGGATATATATATATATATATATATATATATATATATATATATATATATATATATATATATATATATATACATACACACACACACACACACACACACATATCCTTGATGAGGGGAACTACACACACACACACACAAAAACAGCACGGGGTCCCCCCAACCTCCATACCAGATCCTGCAAGTCTAGTATGGATTTTAAGGGAGAACACCACGCAAAAAAACAAGATAAAGGCATTGGGTTCCCCCCAGAAACCATGCCAAACTTTTATGGAAAGAGGGGGAGGGGAACAAGTGTACATCCCCCCTCCTGAATCACACCAAGCCATGAACCTTCAACATGGGGGGACTTCCCTGGCAAAGCATCTTGTCCCCATGTTGATAAAGACGTGGGCCTCTTCCCCACAACCTAGGCCCAATGGTTGTGGGCAGGATGCAGAATCTAGAAGCTCCCTTCTAAAATGAGGCTTCCAGGTACCAGCCCTAGCTCCTATGGCAATGAGTAGGCGTAACCCTACGCATTCACAAAAAAAAAGTAGAGTAAATAAACACACACGCTATTTTAACTGGTAATTGCGCGGTCGTGCAATGCTGTACCCAAACGAAATTTATGTCCTTTTTTTGAACAAAAAAAATACCGCACATTTTGAAAAAAAAAAACAACATTTTTCACTTTTGGTTATAAAATATATCCAATAAACTCAAAGTTAGTCATAAATTTAGGCTAAAATGTATTCTGCTACATGTCTTTGGTAAAAAAAAATCTCAATACATGTATATTAATTGGTGTGTGTGAGAAGTTATAGCATCTACAAACTGGTATATATATTGGAATTTACGTAGCTTTTACTTTCTGACTGCCTATTACATTTCATGATGTGCTAAAATGCCAGGGCAGTACAACTCCCCCCCCCCCCCCCCCCAAATTACCCCTTTTTGGACACCCCAAGGATTTTGCAGAAAGGCATGTGGAGCCCATGGAACATTTTATTTTTTGTCACATATTTTTTGAATATGACATTTTTTTTTTTACACATAGTTTTCCCTTTAATGATATATTGCTGGAATAACACCCCAAAACACATTCTTCTACTTCCGAGTATGGGGATAAAACATGTGAGAGACTTTTTGGCAGTCTAGCTACATACAAGCTCCCAAAATCCAATGACCATCTCCAGAATTTCAAAGGGCATATTTCCTCATATCACTTCCCCACTACCTATCACAGTTTCAGGGGCTCTAAAATGCCAGGATAATACAAACACCCCCCCCCCCTAAATGACCCCTTTTTGGAAAGTAGACACCCCAAAGAATTTGATAAGAGGCATGGTAAGTATTTTACATATATCATTTTTGTCACAGGGTTTTGAAAAAGAAAAGAAAAGAAATTTTAAGTTTTCTTTCTTCGTTTTCCAAAAACGTGGCAACAAATGAGATCTGCAAAACACTCACCCTGCCTCTTAGCAAATACCTTGGAGTGTCTATTTTCCAAAAAGGGGTTATTTGGAGGGGTTGCTTCTACTATCCTGGCATTTCAGGGCCAACATTAGAAGCGTATGCCACACATCACCCACTCTTGAAGACCAAGCCTTTTCTGACACTTTTTGTTCATATTTGTTCATATAAAAAAGTTTTTTTGCTAGAAAATTACTTTGAACCCCCAAACATTATATATATTTTTAAAGCATGTTTTTTAAACATTTTTGTTTTCATTATTTTTTTTAAATAGTTTTTGTACAGAATTGTACAATGTTACCATAGTAACACTGTACTACTGTGCGGGGGTGATCAGGAATTTTTTTTTTTTTTACACTATAAAGATCATTTCTCCTGCAATGCAAAGCTTGCTCTCAGAACCGAACTCATTCATGAACTGTCATGAATGAGTTAAGTTTTGACAGCTCAAGATAGTGATCTGTGATTGGCTGGAGCTGGTCACATGGTACAGGGTGCTGTGATTGGCCTCATGTATCATGTGACAGCTGTGGGCCAGTAGGAAGAGAAGCAGAGCTGTTATGAATGAGGTTGATTCATAACAGCTTTGCTTACATAGTGATCATGTTATCGCATAGCGACACAGCGATGCGCGCCTCCTGTGTTAGTACAGCCAGAGTGATGTACGGGTACATCGCTTTGCCTGTAGCTGCCGCTCTGCCGCAGTAGATTGCGGTGGTTAAGCTGGCCATACGCTGGCTGACCTGTGCTGTGATTGGGCACAGCATGAGTTTTTCAACAGGTTGCAGCTAATGATTTTGGCTCTATACCTGCTGATTGGCTGTGGCCAATCACAGCACAGAGTTCATTGTTTACAAACATACAGAATTCTGTACACATACAGATATCTAGTTGTTTCTTCTCCCTCAAATTAACTCTGAGTTCAGGGAGAAAAAAAAGCCTGATCTGTGACTAAAAGCAGCACATTACACTTGCTGGGCACACAGTTAATCCCTTCATTGCCCCTTGATGTTAACCCCTTCCCAGCCAGCGTCATTAGTACAGTGTACAGTGTTATCACTGATCACTGTATTAGTGTCCCTAGCGACATCAATGTCAGTTAGTGTCCCTGCCAGCTACTGTCTGTTAGCAACAGATTGAGTCGCCACACTATTGCACTCACACAATAGGCCGCTGATCACCACCATTTCTAATATAGCGTCTATAACTGTGTAAATTGCAGTATATATATCATTGTTTGCAGAAATTATAACTTTCAGTTAAACCAATTAATATACATTTATTGAGATTTTTTTTATCAAACCATGTAGCAGCATACATTTAGGCCTAAATTTATAAAGAAATGTGATTTTATTGGATATGTTTTATAACAGAAATTTTAAAATACTGTTATGTCAAAATGTTCTGTCTTTTTTTGGTTATATGATAAAAAAATTAAAAAAAAACTGTGGTAATCAAATACCACCAAAAGAAAGCTGTATTTTGTGTGAAAAAAATCTATAAATTTCGGTACAGTGTTGCATGACCATGTGTTAAAGTAGTACAGTGCTCGGTTTTGACAAAATTGGTTGATTCATGTGATACACAAGATACAATGAGATTGTGTAAAATGTAGTGCAGGTCTGCATCAGCCTCCAGTTTTTTTTTTGTCAAAGCTTAATTGAACAATCTGAAGTTAGAAGCTGATTGGCTACCAAAATTCTAGAATCTCCAAAAATAAAATAAGTAGAAAAAAAAAAGGAAAGGTTTCACCAGATTTTGCACTCTCCAGTTTTAGTAAATCAACCACAATGTCTGGTACATAATCAGTACAGACACTGGAAGACTCACACGTGTGGTAGCATCATACTAAAGAGGAAATGTAGAATGTGTTTTGTGGTGTAATTCTAAGTATGCCCATGCAGTGTGTGCAAAATATCTTATTAAATCGCCAACTTTGTGTAAAAAAATAATTTTTCATTTTCTTTCATATATTGGCAAAAAAAATGAAGTCTTCAGAAGACTCACCGTGCCTCTTAAAAATACCTTGGGATGTTTACTCTCTAAAATGTGGCCATGTGGTGTATTTCCACTGTTGTGGTACTCCAGGGCCTACAAAAATACGCTAGGTAGTCAGGAAATTAGATGTGTAATTTATACCCCTAGAAAGCTTGAAGGTGTTACTTGGATTTTGAGCCCCTCAATGTGGCTAAGCTGTGAAAAAGTCTCATACATGTGGTATCGTCACACTTGGGAGGAGTAGCAGAATGTGTTTTGGAGGCTAGTTCTAAACATGCCTTTGATGTGTGTTAGAAATATCTTATTGACAACTTTGTGTAAAGAAAATATTTTTTTCTTTCCTGCATTTTCCAAAAACTTGTGGCAAAAAATGACATTTTCAATAGATTCACTGTGCCTTTTTAGAAAATACCTTAGAGTATTTGTTTTCCATTTGGGAATGTGGGAATTTCCACAGTCCTTGTGCTTCTGGGCTTCCCCTCCATGCATTTAGGTTGTGAAAAAGACTCACACATGTGATATACCCATACTCAGGAGGCATAGCAAAATGTGTTATGGGTTGTAATTGTAACTTGTTAAAATGACAAATTTATAAAAAAATTGTTTTTAATTTCTTCATTTTCCCCCAAAAAATGCCAAAAATTACAACTCCAAAAAACTCACCATGCCTCTTACTAAATACACTTTGATAGCCTAACTATAGTCTTCAGGAATCCAAAAGGGCTTAAGACAATTACATGGAGTTCTGTAACTTCATCATGTTTCATCACATACAGAAAGTGCGCTACAGCAACTTTGAATGATACTACCGATAGGGTCTCTGCTACCATTATCAATATTAACATATTTCTGCTTGTGTGTAATGCTAGCCATACACCTGTAGATTTCTCTCGTTTAGCCCGATGGCCTTAATCTTTTATAAGGGAAGTTGAACAAGCATGTATGGGGGAAGGTGACTCAATGGCCAAAGCACAGGTGTATATTCTTTGGCTGATTAAGCATGTGATTGTCCTCATGTCAGCCAAATCTTAACTGTCAAAGGGATTGTTTGCAAGCTAATGCAATGGCTGATGGGACATACAGTTCCAAAACCTATGCTCACGTGAAGCCCAAGAGTGCACCCCCAGCCAGAAGGTGTTGCAATTGACTATTAGTATAATGGCGGATGCTGTTGAGAAGAAGTAGGAACATGTGGCATGATGCACATTTTTGGGAAAAAATGTTATGGATTTGTTATTGATATATCTCATAGAGTTTGGTTGCCGTGTATGCAGTATAGGCATAGACCTTAGTTAGGTAAGTTATTAAAAGGCTTTAGAACCACACCTACACGTTAACCTTTTCCTGTTTCTGTTTTTCATGCTGGAAAGCATTGTAATTTATCTGTGCTTATTCCACTATATCATATGGGCTTGACATTTGGCAAGAAACTTACCTTCCAAATGGGTCCCTTTTCCCATACTGCCTGGCCAGTAGCTCGTGCCTTTATCCATCCTCAAACGGGCCTCCCTATCCTCCCGGGAGGTCCCAGGGATTGGCTTACCTCCTTGCACCTATCTTCATTTTGTAAACATTTGCACTCCTCCTCCCACATACATCGTCTGCTCTCTGAGTTTGAGAGGTTGTTTTCCCTTTCTGAGCCTCCCAGACATCTCCTAGCTTCCCTCTACCCCTACACCAGGGCGTGGTCTCAGGATCTGGGTAGAGATATATCTGATGCAGAGTGGCTTACATCGTTCCATTTTACCCATAAATCCTACTACTCACAGGAAAATAATTTTAAGTTCCTCTCACGATGGTATAGGGATCCCTTTTCCTTGCATAGGGTATTTCCTTCTACATCCAACCTTTGTTGGCAATGTGGTGAGGCTGTGGGCACTCATCTTCATATCTGGTGGGATTGCAATAGAATTCGACTCTTTTGGTCCCAAGTCTTTGATATTTATAATAAAATCTATGGTGAGTCATTGACCTTTTCCCCGGAGATTGCTCTTTTGTCTATATTACCGGGCTCTTTAGGTGCCCAGAAGAAATGCCTACTACGTTTCTTTCTGTCTGCGGCTTGCCAATTGATACCTCTTTTTTGGAAGACGGTCACCCCTCCTCCTCTGTCTTTGTGGGTCTCTACGATTAATGATATTATGCACATGGAAGAAATGCTGGCATTTGCCAATGACACTTATGAGAAACATAAGTTATTGTGGTTCGGTCTGGCTCCATTTCTCTTCCTCCACAACCCTTCGGGAATTGTTTGTTCCTACTGTGCCCCCCTAGACCTTGTTCATATGGACTGGAGGGCTCACAGTTGTGTAAGGGCTGGCTTCTCTGCTCTAGACATGACTTGTTACTGCCCCTTCCCCTTGTGGTTTGTCCGGGAGGCACACCGTTGCGGTCCTGCCCACTGTCCTTTCCCGGTTCCTGACTCCCCCTCTGCCTTTTCCCCCATCCTGTTCTTGTCTCTTTCTTTTCCTCTTGTCTTTTTCACTTTGCTACATTTTATATGGTTAACTATCCAGGGATGAATTCTGATACTCTTTGTGCCTTACCTTAGGGTGTGTCCCTGGGTTATATTTTTGTTATATTTATGTTGTCTACTGATATTCTTTTAACTTTACTATTGAGGTGCTCTGGTCCCTTTTGTCTGTACTCCACTGTTTCTTTTTTTTATATGTCTTGTTACAAAATTAATAAAGACAAATTTGCCTTTAAATGGGAACTAGGACAAGTGCACAGTCTACATGTTTCTTATGAATGGACTGATAAATAAAATGGTAGGCCTACTGTGCTTGCTGCATGTGTTCCATGACTATTGACATGACCAATTCTGTCTTGCATAAGGGAAATATGTTTAATTATATTTTTGTAAGAAGTGACTTCCATTAAAAAGGACCGTTATTACAATACACAATCAAACTTGAAATTGTAATTATACATGGGTAAAATTGGCAGTTGTAAAAGTAGGTGGGCAACAAATAGGCAACTGTAATAATATATGGGCAACATACAGTAAATCATTATAATACGTGAGTAACAAATTAATTGCTGAAATCCAGAAGAAACAGACAATCCTAACTATGCTGACGCAACAATGGGCATTCATTACAATACATGGGCAAAAAATGAGCAATCATAACAATAAACTGGCAATTAATAGACAACTGTTACAATACGCAGAAAACAAACAGCCATATGTTACTATAGTTAAGTCTAAAGTTATGTTCCTAGCTAATTAGGGTTTTTTAATTGGCCTGAAAATTGTATGTTAGTGCAAATAAAAAAAAGTATCACGGACAGTACTCCGTTTTTTTCATTGCACAAGAACAGCTCCAGGTTAGTTGAAAAGACCTTCCATATCTTTTCCAAGTCATTTAGGTTTCATGTACTCTGAATGTAAAAAACGCTTCTTTTACATGCGTTTGCCGTGTATTTTTTCAGCCTCTAAACACACCTCTACAATAGCCTAGGTAGCCATGCGCACATAGGCGTTTATAGGCATATTAGAAGAGGAATGTTATTGGAGGCTAAAAAAAAACACCCATCACTTGCGCTTTCAGGAGAGGAGCTTTTAGGCAGGAAAATGCTTGACACGCCTAACACATGCTTGAGCATTCATTCATTTCAATGGCCAGGATAAATTAATATTGTGGCCAGTGGAATGAATGAACACTAATATGCTTGACACTCCTAAACACATTTGCAAAACGCTGCTTTAAGTGTGTTTTTAGGCTGCTTTTTCATGCCAGCAGCAAAGGCATTCAGAGGAGCTGGGCAAACAAACACTGTGTATGAGGCCTCAAAAGCCATTGCACCCTTAAAAAATAAAAATCTTAATTTTGTCTTTCCTTCTGACCCCCATAGGAAAATTTTTTGAATGCCTGCTCCTTTGTTAAATGCTGAGTTTCCAGCTGCCAGCTGTGAAGTCACTATTCTATCCTGCAGTGACATAGTGGACAGTGGGCAGTGGAGAACCAAGCATCCAACACACCCAGAACTATTGGATATCCTGGTGGTATTTTTAAATGCCCCATTGTGTCAGCTTCTTGAGGTAATGGATTTGAAGGCACTGTAACCTTGGGTAGGTATTACTTGGTACATGTGTTTATTTTTATTGAAAACTATACTGATTTTATCCCAATGGGGTTATTTAATTCTAAGCATCTATAGCACTATCCCCTTAAGGGTTGATTAGTAATTTTTGGGTTCCCTGTCAATCTGGACCTCTTGTTGAAAGCGCAACCTCTGCTGACCACTGTGCTCTTGTGACCAAAATATGTTACAACTGTAAAATGGACTCACACACAAGTTAGTATAAACCAATATGAAGTTTATATTGGAAATAACTTGGTCAATTTTGGTCAAAGTAACTTGGTTAAAAAGAACAAAATAATACTGATATATGCAGCAAATATAATCACTCTTGGCAATTGTGAGCAAAAGTAACAACATTCACAGTATAGCAACAATAACTGTTAGCAGGCCTGCTTTCAGAAATAATCCACTGCCTCCAATCTGAGGGGACTGCTGAATTCCCAGTGAGCAGAAACAACTATCAAGAAATAGGTAAGCTCACTGTGGGTCTTCAGAACTAGATGACAAGGATTAGATGTGAAGTAAAGAGAATTCTCATTTGAAGTTGAGCAATGTCCTTTTAAAAGCACTACATTGTCTTCTGCACGCTTGTTGGGGTCCAGTTGGTATGAAGCTGAGCTGAGGATTATAGTTCCTCAGGATGGTAACACAAATAGTGAGGGAAAAGGGGAAGATTTAACACTTTCCGTCTTGGTGGTAGCGAATTAGTGTGGGGTCCTATATAAAGCACTAAGCATAGAGCAAGCTTGAAGTAATTGGGTTCATTTACTAAAACTTGAGCGTGCAAAATCTGGTACAGCTCTGCACAGAAACCAAGCAGCTTGCAGGTTTTTTTTGTTGGAGCTTACTTGAACAAGCTGAAGTTAGGAGCTGATTGGCTACCATGCACAGCTGCACTAGATTTTGCACTCTCCAGTTTTAGTAACTCAACCCCAAAGAATAGCAACAATTGGCATAAGTGTCTATGGACAAAGTCAACTCCCTCTAAATATCAAAGGCAAAATGAACAGTAGTAAGAATCCTGCTTTGTTAAAAAAGGGAAACTTGTTGTTTCAGTTGGCACTGCTGTGTCCTGGCCTGCAAATGTATGTACTGCGGTCAGCTGGTATGATAAACTGTAATGCAGATGTATCCCAACAATGGCAGCTGTTGCTAGGCTGCAAACTGGGGCAACTATATGTAATGTTCACAACAATGTGCAGGTAATTAGCTGAGGTGGCAAACTGTCAGTATTCACTTGGCTAGTGGGTACATGGGTCTCTCTCACCCGGTCAAAGTGGTCTGGCAGATCGTGGCTGTCAGATTGGCCTGCTGGGCAGCGTAATAGACCGGACGGTCAGTAGGCTCTTTATGCTTTTCCTCTCTCTCCAACCCTGGCTTCATGGCCTAGTTCAGCACTTCAGCTGTCAGCACACCACCTTCTCCTTCAGTCTCTCCCTGCACTCTCCTGGCCAATCTCCTGGGCTTTGATATTTATATGCCCCCGCCCACACGCTACCTTTCTTGGGAAATGTAGTCCTGCTGTTCAGCATAAAAGTTCCAGAGGCCTATTCTGTCTTTGTGAGTGACCCTGAATGACAGGGCACATGGGGGAGATCTGCAGGTCCAAGTCCCTGCAATAGGAGGTTCATCTATCTGAATTGGGACCTGCACAGCATTAGATAAGGGCAAGAGATGACTGTGATGCCATGATATGACTAGGCCTTTCTTCCCTTCTGGGTGGATCAGGTAAACAGGTAGATTTGGTAACTTCCTATTGAGATTTCCATCAAGCTGCAATTTTATGTTTCCCTGGGATCCTCATGTTTCTTAATAGCATTCGATCTCTGGTTTGCAAACTGTGTAGTTTCACCTTGGTGTCGTATTGTTGTTTATTTCTCTGTCCTGCTAATTGAGAGGCTCACCTGGCTTCTTCATAAGCAGACTCCAATTGATATTTCAGTCTCTCAACATACCCTTGATGTGATAAAGGGGTCAAGTGATCAGGAGCCAAGTCCACGGGCAACTTAGTCTCCCGCCCCAAACATCAGACGATAGCAGGAAAATCCTGTGGCATCTTTCTCAGTACTGTTATAGGCGTGTACCACTGTGACGATGTGTTGACTCCACTGTTGCTTCTTCTCCAATGGCAGAGGGCCCAACATGTTCAGAATAGTTCTGTTGAAATGTTCTGGTTGAGGGTCACACTGAGGGTGGTAAGGAGTAGTTCTGGACTTTTTGATGCCTAACAAGGTCAATAATTCCTTAATCAGTTTGGTTTCAAAATCTCTGCCCTGATCTGAGTGGATTCTCTGCGGGAGTCCATAGAGCACAAATAACTTTTCTACTAACACTTTTGCCACAGTGGATGCTTGCTGGCTCTTTTTTGGGAATGCCTGAGCATATCTAGTGAAGTGATCTGTCACTATGAGTACATTCCCCTGTCCACTAGAATCGGGTTCCAGACACAAAGAATTAATACACACCACCTCTATTGGTCCTTGGCTCTGGAGGTGACCCAAGGGGGCAGTTTGTTTTGGTAACATCTTCCTTTGTTTACACCTGAGACAGGTGCGACAGTACGCTTATACTTCAGATTTCATACGTGGCCAATAGAACCAGTCTCTCACCAGCAGGTAGGTTCGTGAATCCTTTGGAATACCTTCTCTAGCCGCTCTTCATGCTCCTCTAAAGTTCTTCCAAACACTTTTATGTCATCTAAATAGACCAGAACCTCGATTAGATTCATGTCCCCCTCTGTGCATTCCATCAACCTCTGGAAAGTGGCCGGCTCCCCAGATAGGCCCTGAGGCATGCGGTCGAATTCGAATTCACTGCAGAGCGTCCTCAATCCAGGGGGTGTGTATTAGTATGGGCCAGTATGCTTATTCAGGGTCCTATAGTCGATACACATCTGCAAGGTGCCAATCATCTTGTGGACCACTACAATGGGAGAGGCGTAGGGACTACTTGACTCCCGAATGATCCAAGCCTTCTTCAGCTTTGCTAGTTGCCCTCTCAAATCTTCTAGAGCTCTCATATGGACTCATCAGGCCTGCTCCCAGAATGGCTTATCCTCCTTGAGGCGAATCCGATGTTGTGCACTTTTGGAGCACCCAATATCATAATCAGTCCGAGAGAACACTCTCCCAGCTTGTCAGTCTATCTCTGGCTCTCTACTTCCATTGGACAGAGGGGAATCTTGAAGGCCAAACTCCCTCCAACCAAGGTTGTCTGGCTTATCTGGTATACTGACTGGGTGGCCACATGTACTTGCCCCAACAAAGCTGAGCCCTCAAGGTTGTGGGGTCTTTGGCGTTGTAACAGACTTGGACTAAGACATTGCCTCTGTTGCACTGCAGGACCTTTCTCATGATCACTTCTGGAATGATCTCTACCCCATTCATTCCTTCTCTTTTCTCCATTTCCAGTACCACAAAGGACCCCAGCTGATCCCAGCTCAACTTGACTTTGGCTTTCAGACAGGTAACTGCCCCCGGATGAAGCACTTTTTCTTCAGGACCATTCTTTCAAACCTTCCCCACTTCCTCTTCTAGAGCTCCCAACTCTCTGACAACTCTTGGTAAACTTGTCTGAGTTGTGGGTGAATGCTTTCTATAGGTACTGTATTTTGCTCGGCTTGTCGAGTAAGGAGTATGCGTAAGTTGGTGTTGGTCTCAATTAGTAGTGAACACTGCCCTTTCCCCATAGGTCTGGGGCAAACAATCCCCAGAGTTTCAAAAGTCACCGCTCTTCCTGTCAAGTTTTGCCCAAAGGTCAAACAGATAGGTATATAACCATCATGGGGGCACTTCTGGGTTCCAATTCCCCAGATCTCCAGCTCCTCTAACTTACAGATGGGGACATGCTTCAAATGTTTGTCATAAAAATTCCTATAGAGTAGAGTCACCTGTGCCCGTGTCCAGCAAAGCTTTGGTGTATACTCCCTCCATTTGGATGGAGACCACTGGGGATGGGCCTACTGGAGTCTTTTGAGGCTTGGCACTTCTGATACAAGCCTTCCCAAGTTTATTGCTGCTTCCGGAGAGTTGGCTTTTCCAGTTTCTTGGAGTGGTGTGCATTGATTTACCATGCTAGAGTCCCAGTCAGCAGAGTTGGAGCTGACTTGGCTCTGAGGGACAGGTAACAACAGGGGTCTGAGTAGTTTTGGTCTCTAGAGTTTGTGTTCCTTGGGAGTTGGAGTTTGGAATGTTTTTTGGGCTTTCAGCTGGCTCCTTCAGGTCCCCAGTAGTTTACCACCATCTTTGGGAAGAATAGTGTTTTTAAAGCCTGTATCCCTTCAGCCGTCAGGTCAGCCAATGACTCTGTCTGCGGGCATTGAGCCTGGTTCTCCACACGGGAAACAATGTCTGGGGTACCCTGGACTGGATTCCCCTCTTCCAGCTGACATGGCTGACACTGTCTGCCCCATCTCTGCCCCAATTCTGCATAGCAATGTAAGCCTCCATAACCTGTCCCACAGTATTTTGGACTTCACAAAAAGATTATTGAATCATGGCTTGCGCCTGCACTAGTCTGCACTATACCATCCATGGTGATCATGACCTGCACCCCAGACACCCCCTCTCTGTTTGGAACAGCTTGAGTGACACAAGAGGAGGCCCTCAGCCAGGTTCCGCCTTGAATGTTGGCCTTTCTAGCCTTAGCCGCCATCAGTGATTCTTCCTCTCTTATGGTCTTTAGCAGCTTTGAGTATGTCACCGCACCATAGGGGTAACTGACTCTAAGTTTCTGTACAATTGGATCCATAGGTTGGGCTCCCTTCTGTAGTTGGGTCCATAGAGCCTTGCTAGCACCTTCTGCCTTCACTCCTTGAATGACCACCTGGTGCAGAATCTTACCCATCCTTTGAACATAGTCGGACAGTTTCTCCCCTTCTCATTGATAGATGTGCTCAAATAGATAGGCCAACTCTGCACAGTTCTCAACTCACCCAAATACTTCATGTAAGGCTTCAAGACACTCATGGGCAGTACAGCCAGGATTGTCCCATTTTAGGTTACGTACAATGTCCGAGGTAAGAACCCGCAAGCTTTCCACTACCCTTTGTCTCTTCCCATTCTTCTATAGCCTGGAGGGCTTGGTCAACCCATGTATTGAAGTCATCTTCCCCTGGGGGTGTAGGGGTCTTTCCAGAGAAGAATCTCAACCTCTGATAGTTGTGATTAGTAATAGATGCAGAGTTTTTTTTTAGCAAGGTCTCTATAAACGTCCCTAGTTTGGCCAGTGAAGCGGTGGATATGCTCCTCCAGCATCAGCAGACGTGGATGGCTCAGGGGTACCTTTATGTGAACTCTCTCCACTTGAATCAGTAGCACCAGACTGGAACATTTGTGGCATTATTGTGTCAGTCAGATTTATTTTTCAAGCAAAGAGTGGATTCCTTCTGCCCACTCAATCAATAATATATTAGGTACATCTGGATTGCTTCTGATATCGATGATGCTTCCTTTATGGTCTGGTATGCAGGCTGTTAACATCTGCTTGACCTGTTCTTCCGACCAGTCATCCCTGGGAAGCCTCAGCACCACACACCGCTCCGGTTTCCCATACTCCTCTTTGTACCAGGCAATGATCTTAGATGGTTCCATGTTTTCTTTCTGGGATTCACAGATTCTCTGAACAGGGATGTCCTGTACGAGACCCCACATATAGCACTACTCTTTTAAGGGTTGATTAGTAATTTCTGGGCTCCCTGTTGATCTGCACCTCTTGTTGAAAGCCCAACCACTGCTGACACCATAGTGCTCTTGTGACCAAAATAAATCACAACTGTAAAATGGACTCACACACAAATTAGCATAACCAATATGAAATTTATATTGGAATTAAAAGTAACTTAGTCAAAAAGAACAAAATAATCACTCTTGACAATTATGAGCAAAACTAACGACATTCACAGTAAAGCAACAATAACTATTAGCAGCCCTGCTTTCAGAAGTAACCCACTGCCTCCAATCTGAGGGAACAACCATCAAGAAATAGATAAGCTCACTGTGGGTCCTCGGAACTAGATAACAAGGATTAGATGTGAAGTAAAGAGAATTCTCATTTGAAGTTTAGCAATGTCCCTTTAAAAGCACTACAGTGTCTTCTGCGTGCTTGTTGGGGCCCAGATGGTATGAAGCTGAGTTGAGGTGTGGATTATAATTCCTCAGGATGCTAACACAAAGGTAGTGAGGGAAAAGGGGAAGATTTAACACTTTTCCTCATGGTGGTAGTGAATTAGTGCAGGGTCCCCGTTAAAGCACTAAACATAGAATAAGCTTGAAGTAACGAATTGCAACAGTTGGCATAAGTGTCTATGGACAAAAACAACTCCCTCTGAATATCAAAGGCAAAATGACCAGTAGTAAGAATCCTGCTTTGTTGAAATGGGAAACCTGTTGTTTCAGTTGGCACTTCTGTATCCTGGCCTGCGACTGTATATCCTGTGGTAAACTGGTATTATAAACTGTAATGCAGATGCATCCCAACAATGGTGGCTGGGAGAACTAGGCTTAAACTGGGGAAACTATATGCAATGTTCACAACTATGTGTAGGTAGATAACTGAGGTGGCAAACTGTCACTATTCACTTGGTTAGTGGGTGCATGGGTCTCTCTCACCCGGTCAAAGTGGTTCGGCAGATCGTAGCAGTCCATCTTTCTCTGCAGACGGGGTCAGTCCATGGAATTTCCAGTTCAGACTCGACATCCCGTCTGGTCTCTTGCTGTCAGATTGGCCTGCTGAGCAGTGTGGCAGACCGGATGGTCAGTAGGTTCTGTTTTTCTTCTCTCTCCAACCCTGGCTCCAACCTAGTTCAGCACTTCAGCCATCAGCACACCTCCTCCTTCAGTCTCTCCCTGCTCTCTCCTGGCCAATCTCCCGGGCTTTGATATTTATATGCCCCCACCCACACGCTACCTTTTTTAGGAAATGTAGTCCCTGCCCCTTCTCACCAGCTGAGTCCTGCTGTTCAGCATAGAAGTTCCAGAGGGCTGTTCTGTCTATGTGAGTGACCCCGAGTGGCAGGCCACCGCCATCTAATGTCCATCTTAATGTATTGCAAGTAATAACATTTCAATGGGTTACACATCATTATTTTTTTGCTTATGGAGTGTTTTATAATATATCAGTGTAACAATGTTTGCATGAATTGTTTGGAAATATGGGTGTTGCCAAAATAACATTGTGGCTTCACAAATGTCACACAATTCACAATACTGACTGGTTTGAAATATATAAGTGGTTATATCTTTTAATGGGTGTAGGTGTAGTATATTTACCATTACAAATCCTAGTTACATTTATAGCAGCCATATCTTTGACAATCTGTTGTCCAAACTGCCCTAACCAGCTATGGTGGTAGTAATCTAGCAGATGAGTGATTACACTGTAATAATAGATATAATGTCTAAAGGGGCCTATTTAATGTAGTACCCTCTTAGTTTAACTAGGGGGAGCTAGTCCCCAATGGTTAGACGGGGGCTGAGCAGCAGCCCAAGTATAAAGACAGAGAGGGGTCAAATTATGGTCGGGGCTGGGAGCCCATCTGGAATTTGCCCACTGCTTTTGGAAGAAGGCCTTAAAGGCAGTGGGTGGATCTGAGTAGTGGCTGGCTGCACTTTTGAGGAGTCCTAACCAATCCCCAACAAAAGATTGGCAAGGGGCTGGACACCCTTGCTCAGTGGCAGGAGTGTGGGAGAGGGAGTGTGGAATGTGGGAGAGGAGTAGGGTGAAAGAAGGAGACAGGAAGATGTGAGGCTGAGGAAGGAGGCTACCATGAGGCCTAGTGGGATGCGGCTAGAAAGGCAGAAAAATTGGAACTCACTGGCCCCCTGAGAGAGGATCACCTGTATGGCAGAAAAGGAGCAGCCCAGCTGATAGGCCTGGTAGCAACGACCCACCCACAAGTGGTACAGGAGAGGATCTGAGTGAGTACACCTACACACCCCCTGGGCAGATAGGGGAAGGAGCACTCTGGTGGGAAACCAGATTAGCACACTACTAGTGACTGATCACCTATTTAAAGGAACGGGAACTGGATCCCCTGCTCAGGGATACCTCCAGATTTCTCAGTGAAGAAGAGAAGTTCATCTGGGGTCTGGGGTGGTACATCAAGGAGAAGCTGGCTAGTTCTCCAACAGAGACTGTGCTGCAGAGAAAGCTTGTGAATAGGTCCAGGAAGTTTGTCCTCAGTTGTTGGTTTCCTTTGGACATCCTATACCCCCTTACCCTATCCAGTTCTAAATCACCTTAATAAACCTTAAAAACAAAGCTCAAGGACTGATTTCAGACTCTGGATTCAAGCTTGTGTGGAGAATGCCAATTGCCTGGCTGTGCAGGACTATAGGGGGACCCAAATCCTTAGTAAGCCCCAAGGGGGTAGTGCTACATTAATAAGCAGCAGTATGGTCACTGCTTTACAAAAATAAAAAAAACAGCACACATTTATAAAGCACAAAAGTGCTCTTTACAAATATGTATTTCACTACAGCTCTGATTACTTAAGGAGTTCTATACTGATGAAACACAATAAGAAGTTGTTAAAAAAAAGAGAGGAGAGCCAGGTCCTACAAACTGCTGAAGTCACAGATACATGGCTTGGTTTTCCTTCATATGTGGAGCTCTCTGCTAAGCAAAGAGAACTTCCTTGGGCATCACAGGCCCCACACTGTGACCCACATCTTATGTGGGCCGTGGCTTTTGATGCTCTGTGGCTCAGGTGGGCTTTCATGGTCATTGTTGATAAGAATAGTGATACTACACAGGCAACAAATGTTTTCCAACCTTTCCAAATAATGTTCCTCCCAAAGGTGGTTGGCTGCCATGAGAAAAGTCAGATAAAATGATTTTTGATAGAGTATCAAATGAATAAAGCAGACTTCAGGATTCATGGATTTGCCTTGCAAGCATATACCCCCCCCCTTCCATTTTCAAGAATTTATTACATTTTGATTAAATTCTTGGTACCATAAGGATGATTTGCATTCCAGGTCATATAGCCTTCCATATGCTTTGTGGCTTTTAGTTAGCTGTGGCTAGTGAGAGGAGATTAATCGTACTGTTTCATCAGATTCTAGTGTAGTGGCTCCACTCAAGACATTGCCCCTGCTGTATTTTTTTTTTAATGTGCAAAAATTGTTATGGAGTGCTAACGGGTTTTTTCCAAGAATTGTCTATGACTGATGGCTCTGGCCTTGCTCATACACATGTACTGATGCTGTACTAACACTCCTGTAGAGTTACAAACTACAGGGGGACTGTTTGATGAGTGGCCACTATGAAAAGAAGCAACATTCTGTCTAAAGCTGCAAGGCAAGGAAGATGATGGTTCCCAGGTTAACACTGATTGAGGATTATGATTTAACTTAAAACCTAACATAAAGCTGACATTTGGGCTTTACAACCTCTGGTGTGTGTTTTTTTTTCTTTTTGGATGTGTTACATTGGGAGGATTTCCTTTCACCTTCTGTCCCAGAAATAGAATGGACAGTTGGATGGGAATATCTCCAAAGTGAAGGGAAATCCTCCTGCAATTGTTGTCCCCACTGGAAATTGCCCCTGTTGTTTGTGTCAACTGTAAAATCTCTCTTAGTAACATTTTGTGGTCATCAGTACAAACTGAAAGGATAATGCTCCCATGCAGGAGCTCAGACAAATAAAAGAAGAATCATGACAGGAGTATAAACACTTCCTCAATTTATCTGAAACTATGCAGTGCCAGGATGAGTGGGCTTTAATGCCTAGCTGCTGCACCTATGTGTTCATGCAGCTCCAAGGTTCTGTGCTGCGAATGCATTCACTCCCAACACACTAAGTGAGCTGTCACTGTCAGCTCCCAGTCTCTATTTGCTATTGGGAGTCAGTGGAATGGGCCTGTGGTCATGTGACTGCTGTGACAGCCAATCACAGGAATAATATGATCAGTAAGCCACCTCTGTCTCCTGGCAATTACACCATTGTAACGACCCTCACAGGTGACAGCAAGGGGCTAAGGTTGCTTTTAGAATTTCAAAATGGCTTTAACAAAGGTTTCTGGATAAATCAGATGTAGGAATAATCATTTTAGAAGTTTTCCCTCAGTCATTCAACATTTTACATGTCTGGTTTTCCATCTGGAAAGGTCAGTTCATGTAAAACTGATATTTCAGTTTTAGGTAGATGTTGGAAAGTTAAACCTCTTGGCAATTAGTTATACAGTATATTAGGGGGATTCTGCTAGGTGAGATTTCTATGCTATGGCTTTAAAAAGGTGTTGCAACATGCAAAGAGGTGTAGAGAAACTCAAAACTCCCAAATGAAAAAGAACATAGTTAGAAATAAACTCAGGAAGATCTCTCTGTTGGGAAAACTAGCACATTCACAAAGACAGGAACTGGCTCAGCCCATTAATCTTTGCCTATAACTAAGATATCCTTTTTGTTTGGACTTGTGTATTCTTCAATGATTTTTTAGTAAAGACATTTTATCGAATGATTTTTCGTGTTAAAAAAAATATTCGCTGGAAGAATCAGTCACTTATCTTCTGTGCTATGTCTATATGTTTGTGGGTAGCCTAATTCTGCAAAAACAAATGGTGGGAAAATTCAAAATATATGTTACCTATTTTGCAGCTGTGTTTTCTAATAATTTTTTAATGGGTGCTCAACCTGTGGCCCTCTAGCTGTTGCAGAACTAGTCGCATCATGCCTCTGCATTTGGGAGTCATGCTTTTAACTGGCAGCTTTGCAATGCCTCATGGGAAAAGACAAGCTATGCTGAAATGAAACATTCTGTAGCTGTGGTCTCAGGTCCCAGTTCCCTGTCAGTTGTATGACAACTGGGCAATAGGAACTAAGAGAGAATCAGCTGACTAAACTGTGAAACATTTATGGAATGTAATACTAGTTGCACTATCTAGAAACACATAAGAATTTACTAATGCAGTATGCATGAGTAATGACAGAGGCACGGAGTCAGTCACAATGTCAAGTGAATTACATTTCTATAACCAAGCCCATAGAGTGTGCTGGACTTCAGGGGGTTTATTTACTAAAGCTGGAGAGTCCAAAATCAGACTCCCTTCTGCATAGAAACAAATCAGCTTCTAACCTCAGCTTGTTCAATGAAGCTTTGGCAATGAAACCTGGACGCTGATTGGTTTCTATGCAGAAGGGAGTCTGATTTTGGACTCTCCAGCTTTAGTAAATAAACCCCCAAGAGTCTATTCATGCCACAACACTTGAACTAAGAAAAGTGCTTTGTGCTTTGGTGATGCATTTGAGTATTTTTCACATACTGTGCTTTTTTGGGGGGAATATTCTTTATTTAAAACATATTTTATTTACTTAAAGCAGTCTTTTGTTAACAGTTCCAGTCTTGAGTTGCGGGGTAGGGCGAATGGTTGTTCATCATCTCCTCCATGTTCCCCTCCTAGTTGGGTACCAAGCAAGAGTCACTTGAGAGGCCTACCAGGGGGTGGGTTCTCCTAAGCTACACTGGATACCTGATACAGCGTCACTCTACTTCACAAATATGGGGTACCTTTACTCTGTGCTCTTTTCACCAATGCCCTTGGACAAGACCGTGGTTGCTGTTAGGCAATACTTAACCTTAAGGAAGGCCTCTGCTCTTAGAGATGAACATACACCGTGTACATTTGCACAACTTTTTTCTAGTTACTCTTGGGTCCCCGTGTAAATGTACATCTTCCTACTGCAGCTTGCAATCAGGCAGGCTGTGCCGAACACTGACCACAGCCACCTGTTCAGTGTATTCCCACTACCGGTCACTGTAGCACATAGCACTCTCCAATGTGCACTTGACTTTAACTCTTGAACTTCAGTACCTCTGTACAAGATGGGGATTCCCCATCCCATAGCAATCCACTCTGGTTGCTATGGGAAGTGGAATTTTGGTGTGGGAAGTGCAGAATACATCTCTCTCGTGGCTAAAGATAGACCCACCTATAACAGGCACATGTTTCAGGCTGCTAGCTGACTGTACCTTCATTGCTCATGGCAACCACATGTAATACTTGCACTAAAATTGCTCTTCATGTGCTGGTTTTTCATACCCCATGTGTTACATGACCCAAACCTTGGACCCTAGGCACCAGTTACTTGCATTTCACTCCTTTAGCCACTTCAATACTAAGCACTTTCACCCCCTTCCTGCCCAGGCCAATATGCAACTTTCAGGGCTGTCGTAATTTGAATAACAAATCATTCAATATTCAGTCATGCAATACTTTACCCAAATGAAATTAAAAATTAGTGAAGCGCTTGTATCACATGAATACAATCATGTATCTCCATATAGTGTAATTATAAATCAAAGTGACCACTATATATAATAAATGTGTGTTGACTCCCTCTAGTGAAAAGAAAAAATAGTGTCAACCAAAATAGCTAAATAACACACATTAGGAAACTAAATATATAGTGCATAAATCAAATATAATGAACAGAATATATATACGTGAAAACAGAATATTGGCCACATACAATAGTGTCTAAATTATACATAAATGATATATGCCATAGGTGAACAAGACAATATCAAAGGTGAAAAAAATATTCCATGCATGTGACTGTGCTTTAAGCTGGAACACACACGTGATCTCCACTTCTAAGTGCAAGTACTCTCCTTCAAATGGCAGCAATGCCTGCTCACCTCCCTTCCTCGACCCACACAGGGCCTCAAAGCAGTTACCACCTCAGTGGTGTATTCCTCTGGCAGACTCCTTATTCCTCCTCCTCTCTTATGCAACTCATAAAAAGACAAGAAAGCCTTCCATAGTGTAGTAAATTTAATAGGCAAAGTTAAAAATTACAAAGTTTTCCACTCACATGCTCCTTTCCATAAAAAAGCGTTTTTCCCAGCCTGTGGGTAGATATGCATGCACCTGGGGGAATCCAATATGGCCACTGTGTCCGGACATACGTCACCAGGAAGTAGACAAACCGACGCGTAGCGTCACGTGCGTCGTGACTTCATCAGAACCCTGATGAAGTCACGACGCACGTGACGCTACGCGTCGGTTTGTCTACTTCCTGGTGACGTATGTCCGGACACAGTGGCCATATTGGATTCCCCCAGGTGCATGCATATCTACCCACAGGCTGGGAAAAACGCTTTTTTATGGAAAGGAGCATGTGAGTGGAAAACTTTGTAATTTTTAACTTTGCCTATTAAATTTACTACACTATGGAAGGCTTTCTTGTCTTTTTATGAGTTGCATAAGAGAGGAGGAGGAATAAGGAGTCTGCCAGAGGAATACACCACTGAGGTGGTAACTGCTTTGAGGCCCTGTGTGGGTCGAGGAAGGGAGGTGAGCAGGCATTGCTGCCATTTGAAGGAGAGTACTTGCACTTAGAAGTGGAGATCACGTGTGTGTTCCAGCTTAAAGCACAGTCACATGCATGGAATATTTTTTTCACCTTTGATATTGTCTTGTTCACCTATGGCATATATCATTTATGTATAATTTAGACACTATTGTATGTGGCCAATATTCTGTTTTCACGTATATATATTCTGTTCATTATATTTGATTTATGCACTATATATTTAGTTTCCTAATGTGTGTTATTTAGCTATTTTGGTTGACACTATTTTTTCTTTTCACTAGAGGGAGTCAACACACATTTATTATATATAGTGGTCACTTTGATTTATAATTACACTATATGGAGATACATGATTGTATTCATGTGATACAAGCGCTTCACTAATTTTTAATTTTATTTTGCACTTATTGGTATCAGCTAAGTGACAGCAGCTGTATTTTGTCAATTATTCCCATGAGCGCAGGAGGATCCCTTATTATTTACTTTACCCAAATGACATTTATCTTTTTTTCTTCATTTCTGTTATAAAAGTTTGCAAATAAATAATTTTTCTTTTTCACTGATGTGCGCTGGTGAAGCTGTATTGATGGGCACTGATACACTGCACTGATGGGTTCTGATGAGGCTGCACTGATGAGGCTGCACTGATGAGGCTGCTCTGATAAGGCAGAACTAATGGGCACTGATATGCTGCACTGATTATCAGTGCACTGATGATCAGTACTCTGATTATCAGTGTAAATGTCCGCCATCACAGGAAAACCGGTTATTGGCTTTCCTTTCCTCAAACAGTGACAGTGCCAAGGAAAAAAAATGCCTATAACCTACATTTGTTTACATGTGATCAGCTGTGATAGGACATGGTAAAGAGCTAACATCATTGGCTCTTTACCCTGATTGGTGATGATCTGTGTCTGAGGGTCACAGCTCACCACCGATCGCTGCGCCCTCCCAGGGCGCATATGCAGTGCAAGAATGGGAGGACATCATACATCCTCCCAGAATGAGAACAGTCCCGCCTGGCTGTCATTGTACAATAGGCCAGGCAGGAATCAATTAAAGAACTTCTGACCAGGAAGAAGGCAAAGTGTAATGCATTACTTAATAAAGTGCAAAACAATACAAAGTCGAGCAAAAGAACAGTCTTTCTCCTAAATCCATAACCTCTAATCCTACTCAGGCTATATGTTGTCCCGGCATAAAAGGCAGAGTCCATGTGCTATCAGGTCCAACAGTGGCATTCCCCATTAGCTGCTGTCTTCGTGGGAGATGCCCAGGTCTATGGCTCTCACACCTTCAAGGCTGATAGACCTGCTGCAGGACGCCTCAGCTCTTACACAGCATTGTGGCTTCCAAGAATTCTTAAGAGCCCTCTCTCTGTTCTGTTTTTTCTTTCCCCGGGGGCTCTCTGACTCCAGACCACTATCCCTTATTATATCCACAGGAGCAGTGGGTTGGACCCAAGGATCCCACCAAATGAAAAACCCAAGAACTAAGTTAATCCCAACCCTCCTGTCCAGAGTAGCATCTATCTAATTTCAACCTGCTTACACATAGAATCTCCTCTGTTCCTGAACAATGTCTGCTCTCACTAGCACAATCAATATGTCAGCTATAATCATTTTCGGAGGCATCATTTATGGATACCATCCTGACAAGTTTTTTTTGAACTATAGAAGGATATCTATAGAAAGGTATTGTGACGTTTACAATCCCTAGCCTAATTTTTTATTTGCTGTTTTTTTTTGGGCCCAGAGTTTGGTGTGTGTGTTACATGAATATTACATTTATTTTTATTTTTGACAGTTTTGGCCATCTGCTTGATGTTGATGACTAAACTTCAGTATATGGCAAGGCAATGTCACCTACTAGATGTCTTGTTCTTACACTATGGTAAGTAATACTATTCAAATCATGTGTTGCAAGTTTTATTCAAGCACGTGCCATCCTGTTCTTTTGCATAACACTGCCATGACTAGGTTGTCCCTAGTCTCCCTGATGGTATGACACAGTACGCCGATGACGTCAAGCCGTAAACCGGAAGTGCACGTGCCGCCATTTTGGATAAGGGATCTATGCACTTTGATTCAACAATTAGACTGTATAGTGAGTCTTTGATCCTGTAGTGTCCCAGGTGGACACTTTTAAATGGTTTTGGAGATTTTAAGAGTTGACGGTGGTGAAGATTTATGTACCAGTACACCGTCCTGGGTTAAAGGGAAAGGAGTAGTTTGAGTAAAGTATACGGGGCAAACCTGAAGGTGAGCGCAATAGTGTGTCAGAGGTGGATAAGCACTAAGGGGTGACACAGGAGCACCATATATGTGTATGCAGTAGTGTGATCACACAGACCCATTTAGAGCACAGTGGATTTAAAGGGACGGTTCACCTGCAATTTGAGACCATAATATTGGGGCACTTGTTGAAGGTATATTTGGAACATGATGCACAGGAGATATACCACACAAGCACATGTGAAGATATTGGAGTGTTAAAGGGACAGTTCACTATTTTGTATGGTTCATTTGATATTTGCATACACTTTTCATTTAGCACTGGTATATGCAGTTTTATGGATTCATGTATATGTGTTGATATTTATTTTGATATAGCACATATTAATGTCACATAGCACAATTTTGTTTCAACTATTCACATATGCACATTGGATTTGATTAGCACCCTATTTGTATTTATAGTACTGTGTTGCATTTTGTTTTATTTATAGTGAAAGTTATAGCGTTTAAAAATGGTGGTATAGATAGTGGGATTTTTTTTTTTCTACTAATAATGGCAGCAATCAGCTACTTTTAGCGGGATTGCGGTGGACATTCTGACACTGGGAGGAGCTAACTTGGTTTCACTGACATCCCCAGTGATGCCAATATAGTGATCAGTGCTAAAAAAAAAAAAGCACTGACACTGTACTAATGACACTGGGCAGGAAGGGGTTAACATGAGAGGTGATTAAAGGGTTAACTATATGTAGGGAGTGTTTTACTAGGGGGCGGGGGGGGGGGTGTGTGTGCTTCACTGTAAGCACACTGATTGGGATGTCTGTGCTGTGCAAAGCCATCCTGAAGCAGTGTGCCTGAGCTGTCAGGGAGGAAGACTGTTTGTAAACAAAACAGTCTTTCCTCCCCGTCGGAGATGCTCAGTAATTACCGACTTGAGCCCGGTGATTGGCAGCCACAGACGCGAATGGCGGCACGGATAGGGCGCGCGCAGCTCGTGCGTGCCCCCTACTTGGAGATGCAAAATGATATATATATATACACATGATTTTGCACACCCATGCAGCCCTGTAGCAGTATTTCTGCTATAGGGCGGACGGGAAGCAGTTAATATAGACTAATTATATGTCATGGTTGTGTTTTTATAAGTTGTCTGAATGCACAGACTTCACCATTTACTTGCATTGTTATTGCAAGAATCCTGTACATAAAATTAAGTTAAAAAAAAAAAAAGTATTCGTAGTACCCTATACCACTTGAAGCGATGCTGAAGGTGCTCTGGTAAATACAGTGTCCCCCAGTAATATAGAGGGGAAGGTTGTATGATTAATACAGAAAACAGTGAAGCATCAGGGGATGAGAGACGCTGCACACTACTAGCTCAAAAGGTGAAGAGAAATGTGAATGGTCTCAGCCATAAGCTCATGGCTGAGGTCATTCACATTTCTCTTCACTTGTTGAGCCAGTGGTATGCAAAGTCTCTCAACCCCTCACAAAAACGCAGTTAATTTACCTGTTAACTGTATTTCCAGGAATCTTCTAGGACAGCTCCACTTGAGAGATAGGCTCCTCCCCAGGAAACATCCTCTCCACCTTTTTCTTCCTATAAGTAGCCTCTCTCCCAGGGGGACCCTCAGTATAGGAATATGACCGAAGGCCTAGGAGAAAGCATAAAAATGGTAGTAGAAACAAAATATCACTAGTTCATGACATGATGGAACACCAGTATATAAGTATACAGTAATCGGGAGGGAGTTACGCTGTCCTAGAAGATTCCTGGAAACACAGTTAAGAGGTAAATAACTGCGTTTTCCTGAGTCATCTTCTAGGACAGCTCCACTGGAGAGGACTGAATAGGAATACATACATTAGGGAGGGCCCTTTGCTTGTAGGACCTTCCTGCTGAACGCCTGGTCCTTACTGCCAATCAGGTCTAAACGGTAGTGCCTGGCAAAGGTTGTGAAGCTGGACCACGTTGCGGCTTTGCAGATCTGTCCAGGGGAGGCCCCAGCCTTTTCCGTCCAGGAGGCTGCGGTGGCCCTGGTCGAATGTGCCTTTAAGCCAGGTGGAGGTGACAGAGACGCAGTTTTGTATCCTTCTGAGATGGCCTTTCTTATCCATTTTGCGATGGTGCTTTTGGAGGCATTGTATCCCTTCTTTGGGCCCTGGAACAGGATGAAGAGACGGGATGAGCATCTCCATGTTTTCGTGCGCTCGATGTATGCAATTAAACATCTCCTTACATCGATTTTGTTGTAGTCACCCTCTTCCGCGTTGCTTGGGTTGCCATCAAGGGATGGTATTACTATTTCTTGTGACTTGTGAAAATGTGATGCGACCTTCAGTAGAAATGCCAGACCCATGCGGAGGATGATTCTGTCCAGCAGGATCGTGCAGTATGGTTCTATTACCGACAGAGCTTGCAATTCGCTGACTCTGCGGGCAGAGACTAGTGCTATATGGAGGGTGGTCTTAAGGGTTAAATGCTTGAGAGAACATTCCTCCAAGGGTTCGAAAGGTTCTTGCTGAAAACTCTTCAGAACTGTGCCCAGGTCCCATATAGGGTATTTTGGTATGGACGGAGCTCGGCGTCTAGAAATAGCCCTCAGGAACCTGATTACTAATGGGTTTTCCGCCAATCTGAACTCCAGAAAGTTTGACAGAGCGGCTACTTGCACCTTAAGAGTATTGGCGGCCAGGTTCTTGTCCGCCCCGGCTTGAAGGAATTCAAATACTGTATTTAGGACGGTGGCCCCTGGTGACTCATTCCTGTTTCTCCAGGAGGAAAATTTCTTCCAGATTTTATCATATATGGTGTTTTTCGATTTTTTTCATCCATCTAAGATGGTGGCGACCACTCTTTCTGACAACCCTTTTCCAGCTAGCCTGTTCCACTCAGAAGCCAAGCTGTCAGGGATAGTTTTTCCGGGTGTGGGTGTAGCACTTCCCCCTGGGCGAGTAAGTCGTGCCAAGGTGGTATCATCCATGGGTCCGTTAAGCTCAGTTCCCTCAGCCAGGAGAACCATGATCTCTTGGGCCAGAATGGAGCAATCAGGATGACCCTGGCTTAAGATGACTGAATATTCTGTATTACCCTTGGTAACAATCTGAATGGTGGGAAAGCATAGAGGAGGTCTCCTTCCCATTGTTGGGCTAGCGCGTCTGTCCCTGCACTCCTGGGGTCCTTTTTCAGGTAGAAGTACTTCTCTAATTTTGTGTTTTTCCTGTTGGCGAAGAGGTCTATGGAGGGAGTGCCCCATCTGGTGCAGATTTGGTCAAATGCTATATGGCTGAGGCACCACTCTGTCTGGGTGACTTGCTCCCGGCTCAACTGGTCCGCCAACTGATTCAGATCCCCTTTCAAATGCACCGCCGTGATGGATTTTGGGTTTCTCTCTGCCCAGCTCAGGAGGGTTTCTGCCAGATCCATCAGTCTCGGGGACCTCGTGCCCCCCTGCCTGTTTAAGTATGCAACTGCCGTTGTGTTGTCGGACAAGATCTGAACCTCTTTCCTCACTATCTTCTCCTGAAAAGACGCAAGAGCTTTGAAAATTGCCAATAATTCTTTGTAGTTTGACGACCTCCCCAAAATATCAGTGTCCCACCTGCCCTGGGCCAGGCAGTCCTCCATATGAGCACCCCACCCCCACATAGTTGCATCTGTGGTGATTCTTACTGGGTTGACTTGCTTCCACTTCCTTCCTGCTTCCAAGGTGTGGATGTTCCCTCACCATCTTAGTGATTCTCTCACTTTGTGCGTGAGGCGGATTCTGGAATCTAGGGCTGCTCGGCTGCCATCCCAGTGGGAGAGGACGTGGTTCTGCAACACTCTGGAGTGTAACTGTGCCCATTGTACCCCCGGTATGGCGGCTGTCATGTGCCCGACCAGCTTCATTGCGGTTCTGACTATGCAGGTCACCTTCCCCAGAAGGTCTACGTATCTTGCTGCAATTTGAGAGCTTTCTCTGCGGTCAGGTATAAGCAAGTATTTGTTGGGCCCAGAATGTACCCCAAATACGTGATCCTCCTGGAAAGGACTAGCTGTGATTTCTCCATATTTATTAACCATCCCAGGTTTTCTAGGAAGGATATTGTGTGTCCCACGTGGGATTCCTCTTTCCGTGTCCGCAAATAAAAGCATGTCGTCCAAATAGGGGATGATGTTTACCCCCTCTAACCTCAGGGCTTGTAGAGGTTCCGCTAGGATTTTTGTGAATGTTCTTGGAGCTCACGACAGACCAAAGGGGAGTGCATTGAATTGAAATAAGATCATTCTTTGTACACCTTTCAGTGCAAACCTTAGAAACTTCCTCGATTCCTCCCTTATCGGGACGTGAAGATATGCGTCCTTCAGATCTATTGAAGCCATAAATACGCCCGGCGGCAGGAGTTCTTTCGCCGTGTGTATGGTTTCCATGCAAAACTTTTTGGGTTTTACGAATTCGTTCACCTTCTTCAGGTCGAGTATCATTCTGTAACTTCCGGACGCCTTCCTTCTTAGAAAGAAATGGGAGTAGAAACTACTTCCCCTCTCTTCCTCCTCCAGCTGACAAATCACGTTCTGCTGGAGCATCCCCTCCAGGAGGTTCACCAATGCGTCTGCCTTTTCCCTGTCCCTTGGCAAGGGGGTCGTGAAAAATCTTCGAGGGGGGGGGTCTTGAAAACTCTATCCTGCAACCGTTGTGAATTGTGTCTAAGATGAAAGTGTTCTGGGTAATCGTCAGCCATTGTGCGTGGAAGTGTCCCAGTCTTCCTCCCACTTGGCTTCGCCAGTCACTTGGGCTGAGTCTTGGATCTACTCTGATTGGGGTTGAAGAGGAAGCCTCCCTTCCCCCTCAACTTGTTCCTGCCCCTCCTAAAGCCCCAAGCCTGTTCTCTGCCCCTGAAATCTAGCCTCTCATGTTGTATACTGCCTGTTGGGGCGAAAAAACTTTCGTCCCGTTTGCTTGCTGGGGACTGGAAAACCTTTCCTTTTGTCGGCCAACCTTTCCAGGACCAAGGTTAGTTCTCGCCTGAAGAGGAGTTTTCCCTTGAAGGGCAGGCCGCAGTGTCTGGATTTGGAGACAAGATTTTAACCAGATAGCTCTTCTGGCCGAATTTATGAGCGCCGTCGGTCTCGCTGTATATCTGACGCATCTGCGATAAAAGCCACTGCTCTTTCCAACACTGGTAGTGATTTCAGGATCTCCTCCACCGATGTACCTTGTTCCAGGTGAGAGCGGAGCTGTCCCAGCCATACATCTAAGGTTCTGGAAACACAGGTTGTTGCTACCACTGGTTTGAAGTTTTTAAGGTTTTTAGGAAAGAAAGCCTTCTTTTCCGGCTCTTCCCATTCCCTCTTAATGGTAGACCATAGGGTAGAATGTACTGTGAATGTGCGGCCGCTTCTTTTTTGTAGCCCTGCGTACAGCTGGTCGTGCAGAAAGAGATCCGGCTGTTCCTCTTCTAGATTGAGAGTATCATAGATCACCTTCAAGAGGCCTTCCGTATCTTCTACCTGAAAAGGGAACCTTTGCGACTTTTGATCGTGATCCTCAACCTCGCCTTCCTCTGAGTCTGAAGTGCTGGGTGGTTCTTCTTCTCGACTTGCGGCGGCGGCGGCCTGGTCCTGCTTCCTCCTTTTCCCCGCAGGGAAATGCCTGAAGTGCCTGGTTGGGGCTCATCCTGGGCTGGTTCCTGCCTCTGCTCCCTAAAACTTTGAAAGGTCTTAGACATTGCTTGCATCATGTTCTGCAGAAAATCTTTAAGAGGGATCCCGACTCCTTTTTAATTAGCTTATCAATGCATTCTTGGCACAGTTGCTTCCGCCAAGCGCTAGCCAGCTTCTTCCTGCAGGTAGCGATTTTTTTTCTTTGACTCACAAGGAGTCTCTCTTCCCCCTCTTTCCTCCTCTTGTGGGCCCATCTAGGGACAGGGAGACACCCACTGACACCCAGAAAGCCCTAGGATGTTGTAGAAAGAAGAGGAGGAGAGGGGAACCCCTGACGGGCCCCCCCCAAAGACAGAGGCCTCCCCCAGCTCTGACAGATCTGCCTCCATTCTCGCCACAGCCCGCCCTTGGTGCAGCGGTTTTTACAGGGTTAACGGGGCTCCACCCCCTCCCTGGGGTCCCAGTGCGCCGACCTCCCTCTCACGGTCGCCGGTGGATGAAGCGGCCATGGTGTGGGCAAATTCTGCGGTCCGCTGCCCATAACCAAAATGGCGGCGGTCCACTTCCTGTTCCTCCTGCACCAGAAGCGACGCCCTGGCTTTGGCCAGCCGCACTTCCTGGTTCCATGCTGCCAAGGCTAGGAGGAAAGGTAAGCTTACCTGCGTCCCACAAGGGAAGGCCCCTGCCTAATAGGTCGGCGGAGCGGGCTCTACCCCCTGGAGAGCCGTGCTTGGACTATCCGGGGGTCTGTGAAAAGAACCTGGCTGAAGCCACCCCACAAGGCTCCTGCCTTGCTAAGAAGAGGAGGAAGGGGGGCTCCAGCCAGGGGGCCTCTGTACCTCGCCAGACAGCCAGGAAAAAAACAAACAAATGGAGTAGCGTTGTCCTGGCCGGAGGAAACACTAATACTGAAGGTCCCCCTGGGAGAGAGGCTACTTATAGGAAGAAAAAGGTGGAGCAGGTGTTTCCTGGGAGGAGCCTATCTCTCAAGTGGAGCTGTCCTAGAAGATGACTGGGGAAAATGTAGTTTCTACTTCTTGGCCAAATTTAAATACAATTAGAACCACCAATGTTGAATAAGAACATCAATCAAAAGATTCTTAGATGTGAGGGCTGCATTTGTTTCCTTTTACCAGCTGTTTCTCTCTGATTTTCACCTAGCAATCCTGCCAGTAACACATTTCCTGTCCTAAGTTGACAATGCTCACTTGTTGCACAGTATCTATTGGAGAGTAGCATGGCCACCTTCCTGATATGGACTACAAACACTGCTGCCTTTCCTTATCTATATTACATAGAGAGGTTGTGTCCTGTATTCCGCAAAAGATGTCTGAGAAGGTATTTTATTTTTTTTTAATTTTAGTTCAGTTTACAAGGAGTTACAAGGTCACTGGATTTTTGGCAAGATCAAGTAGATTTCTGTATTAGCAAGTATGTAGTTTTCGGTATTAGATATGCCTTAAGCTAAAGCATGAACATTTGGTAAACTCAAGAACTTGCCTGACATTCAGTGAGGGGCCATGCACATTAGCTTAAAAATCGCTGCTTCTACAGGAGGTTTGTGTTTTGCCTATAGAAGCAGCTCAATGTTATCCAAGTGTCCTTGTACATTAGGATGTTTAGAGACATATTTTAAGCTCAGTGTTTAACTGATTGCCAACCAGCCACAGTACATTTACTGCGGCAGGGCGGCACCGCAGCGCAAAATCACATATATACAGTGGGGATCGAAAGTTTGGGCACCCCAGCTAAAAATTTGTATTAATGTGCATAAAGAAGCCAAGGAAAGATGGAAAAATCTCCAAAAGGCATCAAATTACAGATTAGACATTCTTATAATATGTCAACAAAAGTTAGATTTTATTTCCATCATTTACACTTTCAAAATAACAGAAAACAAAAAAATGGCGTCTGCAAAAGTTTGGGCACCCTGCAGAATTTATAGCATGCACTGCCCCCTTTGCAAAGCTGAGACATGCCAGTGTCATGGATTGTTCTCAATCATCATCTGGGAAGACCAGGTGATGTCATTCTCAAAGGTTTTAAATGCCCAGACTCATCTGACCTTGTCCCAACAATCAGCACCATGGGTTCTTCTAGCAGTTGTCTAGAAAACTGAAACTGAAAATAGTTGACGCTCACAAAGCTGGAGAAGGCTATAAGAAGATAGCAAAGCGTTTTCAGATGTCAATATCCTCTGTTCGGAATGTAATTAAGAAATGGCAGTCATCAGGAACAGTGGAAGTTAAAGCAAGATCTGGAAGACCAAGAAAAATATCAGACAGAACAGCTCGCAGGATTGTGAGAAAAACAATTCAAAACCCACGTTTGACTGCACGATCCCTCCAGAAAGATCACTGGAGTTGTGGTACACTATTCCACTATAAAGAGATACTTGTACAAATATGGTCTTCATGGAAGAGTCATCAGAAGAAAACCTCTTCTACGTCCTCACCACAAAAATCATCGTTTGAACTTTGCAAATGAACATATAGACAAGCCTGATGCAAACAAGTTCTGTGGACCGATGAGGTTAAAATTGAACTTTTTGGCCGGAATGAGCAAAGGTACGTTTGGAGAAGAAGGGGCACAGAATTTAATGAAAAGAACCTCTGTCCTCTGTCCAACTGTTAAGCATGGGGTTGGATCAATCATGCTTTGGGGTTGTGTTGCAGCCAGTGGCACAGGGAACATCTCACGAGTAGAAGGAAAATGGATTCAATAAAATTTCAGCAAATTTTGGATGGTAACTTGATGCCATCTGTGAAAAAGCTGAAGTTAAAGAGAGGATGGCTTCTACAAATGGATAATGATCCTAAACACACCTCGAAATCCACGGGGGATTACATCAAGAGGCGTAAACTGAAGGTTTTGCCATGGCCTTCACAATCTCCTGACCTCAACATAATTGAAAATCTATGGATAGACCTTAAAAGAGCAGTGCGTGACAGACAGCCCAGAAATCTCAAAGACCTGGAAGACTTTTGTAAGGAAGAATGGGCAAAGATACCTCAAAGAAGAATTGAAAGACTCTTGGCTGGCTACAAAAAGCGTTTACAAGCTGTGATGCTTGCCAAAGGGGGCAGCACGCACACTCTGCTCCTCACAAGACCTCCTTCTCTCTAGTTCCCTGGTCTCCTCCTCCCATGCCCGCCTCCAGGACTTCTCCAGGGTGTCACCCATCCTCTGGAACTCCCTTCCCCAACCCATCAGATTATCACCTACTCTCCTCTCCTTTAGGCGCACCCTGAAAACCCATCTCTTCAGGGAAGCCTACCCCCTGCTAACTTGACCGACCTCCTCCACTCTTCCTACCACTCCATCCCCCACAGCTTTCTCCTCCTGTACCACTATCCCGTCCCTTCTAGATTGTAAGCTCAAAAGAGCAGGGCCCTCGATACCCTCATGTTTTGCATTGTATTGGTATTGTTCTGTCACATGTTCTGTCCCCCTTTGTAATGTACAGCGCTGAGTGAACTATTGGCGCTTTATAAATACTGTATAATAATATAATAATATTAACTCTGCAGGGTGCCCAAACTTTTGCAGACGCCATTTTTTTGTTTTCTGTTATTTTGAAAGTGTAAATGATGGAAATAAAATCTAACTTTTGTTGACATATTATAAGAATGTCTAATCTGTAATTTGATGCCTTTTGGAGATTTTTCCTTCTTTCCTTGGCTTCTTTATGCACATTAATACAAATTTTTAGCTGGGGTGCCCAAACTTTCGATCCCCACTGTATATGTAATTTTACCTATCCGGTAGGGGGCGCGCGCAAGGCACATGACCACCCTACCCGCACCGCCGATCGCGGCCGCGGCTGTCAATCACTGGGTTCCGGCTGGGGATTACCCGCCGGAGCCTGGCGATTACCGGCAATCACTGACAAAGAGGACGGCTGCAGAGTTTACACTGCAGCTCTCCTCCCTGTCAGTTTCTAGTACACTGTTCTGGATAGCAGAGTTCAGCTTTCTAGATCAGTGTGTTCCTGTGAAGAACACATCCCCCACCCCCTAGTGAAACACTCCCCTCACACAGTTAACCTTTTGATTGCCTCCAAAAGTTAACCCATACCTCCCCAGTGCCATTAGTACAGTGTCAGTGGGTTTTTTTTTGCACTGATTACTGAATTGGTGTTACTGGGGATGTCAGTGACCCCCAAGTCAGTTCCCCACCAGTGTCAGAATGTCTGCCTCAGTCTCGCCATAAGTCGATGATCGCCACCATTATTAGTATTAAAAAAAAATTGAAATTCCAGTATATACAGTTGTGTTCAAAATAATAGCAGACATCACTAACCTGATCAATCACTGTTTTTGGTAGAAATGATATTTCTACATGGCAAATAATTTACTAGCAGGAGTAATAGACATCCAACAGACCCAACAGTCATGACATGCATGCTGCTGATTCTGTGTAATTGAATCCCTAATTGAAAGGGGCATGTTCAAAATAATAGCAGTGTGGAGTTCTATTAGTGAGGTCTTTCATTCTTTGAAAAACAGGTGGCAATTATTGCCCTTATTTAACGAAGGAAGGCAGCAAATGTTGTACATGCCGGTTACAGTGCATTTCTCTCTGAAAGTCTGAGGAAAATGGGTCGTTCCAGACATTGTTCAGAAGAACAGCGTACCTTGATTTAAAAGTTGATTGGAGAGGGTAAAACATATAAAGAAGTGCAGAAAATTATAGGCTGCTCAGCTAAAATGATTGCAAATGCTTTAAAATGGCAACCAAAACCTGAAAGACATGGAAGAAAGCGAAAAACTACCATTCGAATGGATAGAATAGCCAAAATGGCAAGGACTCAGCCAACAATCATCTCCAGGAAGATCAAAGAAGGTCTAAAGTTACCTGTGAGTACTGTTACAATTAGAAGACACCTATGTGAAGCCAAGCTATCTGCAAGAAGCCCCCGCAAAGTCCCACTGTTGAAAAAAAGACATGTGCTGAAGAGGTTACAATTTGCCAAAGAGCACATTGACTGGCCTAAAGAGAAATGGCGCAACATTTTGTGGACTGATGAAAGTAAGATTGTTCTTTTTGGGTCTAGTGGCCGGAGACAGTTTGTCAGATGACCACCAAACACTGAATTCAAGCCACAGTACACTGTGAAGACAGTGAAGCATGGTTGCGCAAGCATCACTGTCGGAGATTGCCGCGCCGCTGGGCTCGGCGCAGGCGCAGTACACCTCCCTGTACGCAAGCGCCGGGACTTGGCCGACCGCGGCAATCAGGTTCGCGCATGCGCAGTAGTGACCACGGGCGCGCGCCTGGCACCAATGACAGCGCAGGGCGGGATATTTAAACGGCCCTGAGCTGTCATTCAGTGCCTTTTGGTCTCCTTGTATCCTGTGAATCTGTGAACCTGTTGTAGTAAGTTGCTGACCCGGATTGTGCCCTGACCTTGCTGTTTTCTCCTGTTCTTGACCCTTGCTTGCCTGACCTCTCTCCTGAATGCCCCCTATTGGATCTGACCTGCTGTTGCTGACCTGGCGTGTGACCCGACTATTCTTTGCCCGCTGCTCTGTACCGCACCGTCCCCATAGTTACCGACCCGGCTTGTATGACCCTGCACCTGCTCAGCCATCCATCCATCCATCCGTCCCTCTCAACGGGGTCTCCAGACCTCCTCATACCTGGCTCTCTCCCGTGGGAGCCCCTGGCGAATACCCCTACCACTGACGGGTGTCCTCAGTAGTCACGACCTGGTCCTGGGGTACTCCAAGTCCATCCCCACCATCAGGGGCTCTGGTGAACAAGTACTCTGGGGCTTAGACTCCGTGCGCTGGGAACATCCGATCAGTGGAGTGCTAGTGGTACCGCCGGGCGGTCCCTTACAATCACGATATGGGGATGTTTCTCATACTACGGTGTTGGGCCTATTTATCACATACCAGGGATCATGGATCAGTTTGAATACATCAGAATACTTGAAGAGGTCATGCTGCCTTATGCTGAAGAGGAAATGCCCTTGAAATGGGTGTTCCAACAAGACAACGACCCCAAACACACCAGTAAACGTGCAACATCTTGGTTCTAGACCAACAAGATTGACGTTATGGAGTGGCCAGCCCAATCCCCGGATCTTAATCCAATAGAAAACGTGTGGGGTGACATCAAAAATGCAGTCCAATCATCCTGGGCTGGAATACCTGTTCACAGGTGCCAGAAGTTGGTTGACTCCATGCAACACAGATGTACAGCAGTTCTCAGAAACAGTGCTTATACAACTAAATATTAATTAAATGATTCAAAGGAAAGCAAAATCTTCAAACATTTTTCAGTTTATATAGTGAATGTTTGAGTTTGTAAAGAAGAATACAAACTGCTAATTTTTTGAACAGTCTAATATTCACTTTTCTTCAATTTTTTTAGAGGAACAACACAAATTTGATACATTTTTCTTCATGTTTTGATTTGGAATAGAATGTGTAGTGTTCCCAATGCATTTCTGTGTATGGAAATAAAAGCTATTAGAAGGATTTTGAGCTTTATTCACTTTTTTCAACACACTGCTATTATTTTGAACACAACTGTGTACAGTATATGTATATATATATTTGTAAACGCTATAACTTTCACGTAAACCAATTAATTTACACATATTGGGATATTTTTAGCAAAGACATGTTGTAGAATACATTTTGGCCTAAATTTATGACGAAATTTGATTTTTAAATTTGTTTACTGGACATGTTTTATAGCAAAAAGTCCAAGATATTGTTTTTTTTCTCAAAATTGTCGGGCTTTTTTTTTTATAGCTCAAAAAATAAAAAACGCACAGGTGATTAAATACTATCGAAAGAAAGCTCAATTCGTGGGAAAAAAAGGACGTAAATTTCATTTGGGTGCAGTGTTGCTAATAATACCAGCACTGCAGTATCACTTGGTGACGTGGCGAGTCCCATAAGTACAGTACAAGCTGGTGCGGTGGTGAGCACAAGTATTGTCCCGCAGCCACCAAGAATTCACACACAGGCCCATAAAGCCCCTAATATCCTTCCCGAATGTGCTCGCAAATCCAGATTGGCAGCCAACAAATTCTGCAGCACCGTACTTCCCCATTCACTGCCCAACCCAGAATTCAAGTGGAAACAGCAAATTTAACTACTCACATTGAATTTTTTTGGGGCTGTTTTTCATGGAAGATCTGTATACATTGATTGTGGATCAAAGCAATTTATATGCTCAACAATTTATCGCCGCCAACCGAAATTCAAACCTTGCCAGACCATTCGCATGGAAACCCATTACGGTTTCCAAATTTACAATTTTTTTGGGGCCTAACCCTCAACATGGGCATTACTAAAATAAATTCATTGCGGTTGTATTGGTCCACAGACCCGATTCATTATATGCCCGTGTACTCTGCTGCCATGGCCAGGCATAGATATGAGAGTATAATGTGTTTTATGCATTTCAACGACAATACACTCTGTCGTCCTTGAGGCGACCCTGAATTTGATTGGCTCCACAAAATTCAGCTCCTCGTAAATCACCTTAACCAAACATTTGCAGATGTCTATACTCCCCAGCAAAACATTTGCGTTGATGAGTCCCTAATTAATTTTTTTGGCAGCCTTGCATTCAATTTCTCCCCAGCAAGTGTGCCAGATATGGGGTCAAGATGTATAAGACCTGTGAGAGGACAACAGGCTATACATATAAGTTTTGGATTTATGAGGGAAGCCCCCCCGGATACCCAGACTACATGGGAAGCAGTGGAAAGATAGTTTTGGACTTGGTGTCATACTTTTTCCATATAAGGGACCACTTATACGGACAATTTTTATTCAAGCATGCCACTATTTACACATTTGTACAATCATGAAACTGGCGCATGTGGCACCGTGTTACCTAATGTGTGCCCATTAGAAGTGGGTGGATGCAGGGCGGTATATCTAATAGTGGGTATACCACACACATTTTCTGGCAGAGATTTCTTCTCTTTTTTCATTTAGCCCACAGCCGGCATACAAAAAAAAAAAAAAAAAAAAGAACATAGCATATATACCCAACAAGGATCAGCTATGTACTGGTACATCACTGGACTTTGAATGGTTATACCAGGATGATGCCTACAGCTGCAGGCATCATCCTGGTATAATTTTTTTCAGCCAGCAATCGGCTTTCATATAAAAGCAATGCTAGTGGCTAATTAGCTGCAGGATTGCTTTTACAAGCAGCAGGAGATGATGCCCCTCCGCTGCCTTCCATGGCCTTCTCGGGCAGTCCTGTGCCATCGGGGGGACCTGCCAGCTGACCATAGAGCTGATTGGAAACCAGAATGGTGCCAATCACTCTATAGTCTAAGAAATCAGAAGCATTTCATCACTTCAGTTTCGCAGGATATAAACGGCGCCATTTGTAAATTAGGAATGCATCTGATCACACCGATCTTGGTTTGATTAGATAATGTAAGGACAGAGGAGATATCTAGAGTCTGATAGACCCCATATTTCTCAAAAAATAATATATGACAATGCCCATTGAAGTTATGGGGGATATTTGCATTCCCTGTGATAGCATTAAATGTGATCAAAAAAAAAGAAAGAAAGGGACAGTGTAAAAATAATTTTAAAAATCAAAATAATTTAAAAAAACAAAAACCCTCCCTCACCCCCCACGCGCACACACCTGTGTGCACGAGCGTTGACCCTGTGCTGGTATGTAAACAACGGTTGCACCATGCATGTGAGGTATCACCGTGAACATCAGATGAAGGGCAGTAATTCTAACCTCTTCTGTAAATCTAAAATGGTAGCTTGTAAAGGCTTTGAAAACGTTGCCTATGGATTAAAAATATATGCAGTTTTTCGTTACTCCAGTGGCCTGATGTCACCCTTTCTGCCCTTGCTCCCAATTATTAACAACCCTCTTTTCCCACCAGGTTTAGATCACCCGAGGGTGTTTTCTTGGTGGGTGGCTAATGGTTTCTCGCAGGTACGACACTTTTTGGATTTCTTGGTCCTTCCCCACCTGGAATTTTCTTCGGGAGTCCCGGGATATTCCCCCAGCGGAATTTTTTCGATATCTTCAATTGCGGCACTGGCTGCTCTCGCTGCGGGGCACTTCTGCTTTCCCATACCAGAAATCTGCCTTTGAACAGCTTTGTGAGAAGCGTCCGGGCGCCCCGGGCCTTATCTCCTTTCTTTATGCAGCTCTGAACAGACGCTCGTCGCATATTTCTCTTTCATATGTTGTTCAGTGGGAGCGCGACCTGGGAGTGGCTGTGGATCTGGAGGACTGGAATAGGGCCTGGTCACTCATAGCTAAATGCTCATTCAATACAACCACGCTGGAGGCTGCCTATAAGGTATTGTTTTGTTAGTATTGGGTTCCTGCTCGTCTGGCCCAGGCTAACCCTGCCTGTAGTGATCGATGTTTTCGGGGTTGTGGCCTTCGTGGCGATGTATTGCATATCTGGTGGTCATGCCCAAGGTTGGTTCGTTTTTGGTCTCGTCTGTTTGGCCTCCTTTTCACTTTGTTCCATCTCTCCATACGCCGGGATGCTTTGCTTCATTGCCCCATACTGGGCCTCTTGGCTCGTCAGCAGCAGTTGGCTTCCTATTTGTTTTTAATCGGCCACTAGAACAATTGCTCAGGCCTGGAGGAGTCCGTTTGTCCTTTTTCAGGGGGTGCGGGATCGTATGACTACTATGATGATCAACGAACAGATGTCGAGTATATGCAATGACTCCTAACGTAAATTTTTGAAAATATGGGAGCCGTGGTTGCAATACGCCTTTCACACACTCCCCCCGGCTAGTATGGGGATGTAATGGCGTTTGGCATTGGCGCTCTTGGACCCCTGCTCTTTGGTGTTTTTTGTTTTTGTTTTCTTCTTTTTTTTCTGTTTGTTTTTGGTGTGACAGTGGACAGCTGTCTTTAGTTGTGATAGTCAGAGTTACGTTAATGTTATTGTAACTTATGTGCCTTTGCTAGCCCCTTGCCTTGTTGGAGTTTGAGCACTGTTTTCTCTATTATGCCCTTTTTTTTTTTATCGGTGCAATTGATAGCCCCTGCGCGGGCGTGTTTTGTTGCCTCTGTTTTATACTGTTTAAAATTAATAAAAAATCATTGAAATAAAAATATATGCATCTTTTCGCCATTGCACAGGGCATAGGTAGTTTTAAATCATGTCATGTTTGGTATCTATTTACTCGGCATGCCATCATCTTTTGTATTTTACCAAATAATTGGCCAATATATTGTGTTTTTGTGCATAAAAAGTAGAAAAAGTGTATTTTTTTTTTATTTGCTTTTGAAAAATCACTGCGCGAGTACTATGTGACATAAAAAATTGTAGCACCCACCATTTTATTCACTAGGGTGTCTGCTTTAAAAAAAATATATGTTTGGGGGTTTAAATTAATCTCCTAGCAAAAAATACTGATTTTTTTCATGTGAACAAAAAGTGTCAGAAAAGTCTTGATCTTCAGGTGGTTAGAAGAGTGAATGATGTGTGGCATAAACTTCTAATGCTGGGCATAAAATGCCCCCACCCCCCCCAAAACAACCCCTTTTTGGAAAATGGACACCCCAAACTAGTTGCTGAGAGGCATGTTGAATCAATAGAAGAATTTATTTTTTTACCACAAGATTTTGGAAAAATGACGAAAACAAAATATAGATTTTTTTTTTTTTTTTTTTACACAAAATTGTCACTTAAAATGATTTACTGCTCACACATGCCATGGTTATATGTGGAATTACTCCCCAAAATACATTTTGCTACTTCTCCCGAGTATGGGGGTACCACATGTGAGAGACTTTTTGGCAGTCTAGCCATGTACAGGACCCCAAAATCCAATAAGCACCTTCAGGCTTTTAAAGGGCTTTATTTCTTCATTACACTTCCTGACTACCTATCACAGTTTCACAGGCCCTGAAATGCCAGGATAGCGCCAACCCCCCCCCCCCCCCCCCAGATTACCCCTTTTTGGAAAGTAGATACCCAAAGGAATTTGATAAGAAGCATGGTGAGTATTTTTGCAGATCTCGTTTGTTGCCACAAGTTTTTGGAAAATTAAGAAAAAAAAACAAACATTTTTTCTTTTCTTTTTTTATATTTCAAAACCTTGTGAGAAAAAATTAGATCTGCAAAATACTCACCATGCCTCTTTTTAAATTCCTTGGGGTGTCTACTTTCCAAAAAGGGGGGGGTTTGGTGCTATCCTGACATTTCAGGGCCTCCAAAACTGTGATAGGTAATGAGGAAGTGAAATGAGGAAGTTACACACCTTCAGGCTTTCAAAGTGGTCATTGGATTTCCTGTATGTGGCTCCTGTATGTGGCTAGGCCCCTAAAAAGTCTCACACATGTGGTTTCCCCATTCTCGGTAGAAGTAGCAGAATGTATTTTGGGGTGTAATTTCACATATACCCATGGCTTGTGTGAGAAATAAATAATTTAAATGACAACTTGAAACGTTTTTGTCATTTTCCAGAAACTTGTGGAAAAAAAATAAATCTTCCATGGAATCAATATACCTCTCAGCAGATAGCTTGGGGTGTCTACTTTCTGAAAAGGGGTCATTTGGGAGTGTTTGTACTATCCTGGTAATTTAGTACATCAAGAAATGTGATAAGCAGCCAGAAAGTAAAAGCTGTGTAAATTCCATTATCTATACCATAGTTTGTAGATGCTATAACTTTCACACAAAGCAATCAATATACACTTATTGGGATTTTTTAACCAAAAATATGTAGCAGAATACATTTTGGCATAAATTTATGATGAAATGTTAGTTTTTTTGGATATTTTTTATGACCGAAATGAGAAAATATAGTTTTTTTCAAAAAAATGTTTTTTTCTTCAAAACTTTTTTTGTTTATAGCGCCAAAAATAAAAAGCGCACAGGTGATAAAATACCACCAAATGAAAGCTCTATTTGTGTGAAAAAGGGACATAAATTTAATTTATGTACCATATTGCATGACCGCACAATTGTCCGTTAAATTAGGGCAGCGCGGTATAGCAAACAAATGGCATAAATTGCAGTATCTATACCATAGTTTGTAGACGCTATAACGTTCACACAAAGCAATCAATATACACTTATAAGGATTTTTTTTTACTAAAAACATGCAGCAGAATACATTTTGGCCTAAATGTATAACTAACTTTGAGTTTACTATATATTTTTTATAGCCGAAAGCAAAAAATATTCTTTTTCTTCAAAATTATCGGCCTTTTTTTTGTTTATAGCGTAAAAAATAAAAAGCGCACAGGTGATCAAATACCACCGAAAGAAAGCTCTATTTGTGTGAAAAAAAGGACATAAATTTCGTTTGGATACAGCATTGAATGACCGCGCAATTATCAGTTGAATTAGTGCAGCGCCGAGTAGCAAAAAGAGGCCTGGTCATTAAGGGGGGTAAATCCTCTGGAGGGCAAGTGGTTAAAGGCAGACAAATACCCCTTCTGGTTTGTTTTGTTGAGAGCAGTTTTCTGGCAGAAAAAAATGCTGAATGCTCCTAAACTCTTATGAGCTTTTTTTCTACCAAGGGAACTGGCGTTTTTTAAAGCCCAGCGTGCACAGAACCTTACATGTGCGCTGAAACTGCTGTAGACGTTAACTCTGATGGTAGCAGAAAAACTCTAAATGCGGCAAAAATGTGTGTAAATGCGGTATTGCGTTTACCCGAGTTTAGCGCTTGGACATTTATTCATTTCAGTGGTCAGAGTATTTTCCATTGAAATGAATATACGCCCAAGCGCATTTACGCACGTTTTTGCCACTTTTGGCATTTTTGGCACAAAAGGTTTATCTCCTAAACGCAATTCTTCTGCTCTGCATTCAGGAGAGGGATGTTTAACTGCCCCTAAACTCTGCTGCTGCTAAACTCTAAGGCTACGTTCACACTAGCCTTGTGTGCAGGCGGCAGAGAGGCGTTTGGGAAGCGTTTTTACCGCTTCCCAAACGCCTCTGCCAACTCTGCACATTACAGCACATGGTGCTGTTCTAACAGGAGCGTTTGCGTCGCGGCAAAACGGACGCCTCTGGTCGAGTCAGGAGGCTTTGAAGCCTCCTATTCTCGTCTATGGTGCCGCTCCGCAAACGCCCGGCCGGCGTTTGCGGTGCGGTTGCGACGCGGTTGCGGGGCGTTTGCGGAGCGGTAACACCACTCAAATGCATTATAGGCGTTTGTGGGGCGTTATTAACGCTCGGCAAACGCCTAGCAACCGCCGCTAAACCGCGCATGCGGCGTTTGCGGAGCGTTTGCCGAGCGTTAAAAACGCTCCGCAAACACCGGACCAACGCTTGCCAAACGCTATAGGGGCGTTTGGCAAGCGTTGGCAAAACAGCCTAGTGTGAACGAGCCCTAAAAAAACAAACAAACCTATGTTGGACACATAGACTTTTATTGAGCTGAGTGCAGGGGCTTTGGCAAAAAAATTCACAATTCACATTTAGGAGCAGCAGTGTACATGAGGCCTCTCGCTTTTTTGCAGAGGCAATCAACATTTCTAATGCAATACAAGTTCATGTACTAACAATTGCACATTCACGCAAGTTGAACCTCATTTTCTTCCCTTGAAGTTTAGATTTGTAACACCAGTCTCAGCAGGCAACATTTGCCTTTATTATATCTCTGGGCTAGCACTAGGGTCAGGATGTAAAGTAATATTTCGTTAAGTTCCTATTTTAAAGACAAGTAAAAATTGTGAATATTGTTTCAATGCGGTATCAAAGCAGAACAAGATGAAACAAAGCAATTAGTGAGCAAGACAGTAATGTTGAAGTTGAAACTGAGAAAAAAAAAAACACTGAATTTTAGTTCTCTATGATGCTAAAACAAGACCACAATAATGCAAAAAGATTCCAAATGTGGTATCTACCATATAAAAGAGGATTTAGGTTATGAACAAAATCTACACAGTATGAGTAAGGTCACCTGCTTAAAGCGGACCTTTACTCAAAAGTGAAAGTGCAACTATTTCTCCTTCCCACTCCAGCCCTAACACATCTTTTTTTTTTTGACAAATACCCACTCCCTCAGTTCTCACCTAGGCAAAAATGACATCCACTTGGGCCTGACCCCTTCTCATGCCCCCCACGCACAGCCTCCTGGGACATGTCATATGTTCCAAGAGGCTGCAGGACAAGTCCCCCAGTGGCACCACACAATATTGTGCGTGCCCAGTGGAGAGTCAACAGTATTTCCTCACAGTTGGCTCTCAAATCAAAGATGGGAGCCCCGGGACCCGCAGCGGTTAGCTGCAGAAATACAGTGCTGAGCTCCAGGCACTGGTAAGTACTTGTTTTTAAAAGGTCAACAACTACAATATTTGTAGCTGCTGACTTTAATTTTTTTTCATGAAAAAAAACAGACCTCATGTAAGAAAAATATACATTACAAAGAAATAACAAATTTATATTAATCAGTAGTAGTTATTGCCTAATGAGTGAATAAGCATGATGAAATATCAGATGAACAGGTAAATACTCCACTAATTTTAAATGCACCCACTATAGATACTCTACATCAGGGCTGAATTTACCTTTAGTGATAGCAGACATATGCCTGTGGGTGTCAGAGGCAAAGAAGCATTTACTGCAGGCCCGGACTGGCCATAGGGCACACCGGGCATTTACCCAGTGAGCCGGGGCCACCAGGATAGGAGGGGCGGCCAGGTGGCACATAGAGAAACTGGACTGTGCATTTCTCGGTTCCTCTATGTGCCGCCCGGCCACCCCTCCTATCAGGCCCAGACTGGCCATATGGCACACCGGGCATTTGCCCAGTGGGCTGAGGCTGCAGCACATAGAGGAATTGGGCCGTGCATTTCTCGGTTCCTTTATGTGCCACCCCTCCTATCCATCTCCTGCATGCCCTCCCCAGTCGCCCCCCTATCTCCTGCAGTGCTGCCGCTGGGTTCCCCCCTCCCTGCAGCTGTTTTGGGGAATCTGTCAGCATATTCTGTCCCCAATGCTGACAGTTCCCCGCCCACCACAGACACAGGGACTTAGATAAGGGAGGGTCAGGGGTGTTTAAACCCCCCCCCCCCCCCCGTGCACCCTGCTGTACATCAATGGAATGGTGTTCCTGCTGTGCTGCTTGCCGTGTGTTGCTGGCAGCAGAGCAGGGACCACATGCAGCTTATTCCTGGACTGGCCTCATCGCCTCAGCAGTGTTGAGCTGTCAACGGCATGTGTGCAGGGCAGGCACTCACCCTGTATTCACAGCCACGGCTCCCTGCCCACTAGGCGGGCCATGCTGTCAAGCTCGGGTTAGGCGGCCTGAGGGAGACTGACTTTGACACGAGGCAGCAGCAGAACACAGGGGAGCGGGAGCAGCCATCGTCTGTCCCGCCTACCGCTCTATTGCTATTGGCTCCTTGCAGTTCCTCTGCTTGGGGGAGGAGCTTTGGGGGAAGAGCTGGAGAGTGCTTGTCGCTTGCTCTGTATCTACCGGACTGGTGGTTGCTGCTTTCCTTTCCAGTCCAGGTGTGTCCCTCTTTCTCTTGTGTTCTTCTCAGGCTAGCTTACTACTGCTGGTGAATTTCTTCTGTTCCTTTATACTAGATAATTAGAGCCTGAGAGATTGTGTGGCTGTGGAAACTGGCAAAGTTGATGATTGAGTGTCCATTGCTGTTGGGTTAGGCCCTGTTCACATCTAGCGATTTGTGGGCAGAATCGCTGAGCTATGTCTGCAGTCAAAGACCATCTCCTGTAATAGGTAAGCAGTCTCTGACCATCTCCTGTAGTATGCCTTCCGTCTCTGACCATCTCCTGTGGTATGCCTTCCGTCTCTGACCATGTCCTGTAGTATGCCTGCAGTCTCTGACCATGTCCTGTAGTATGCCTGCAGTCTCTGACCATGTCCTGTAGTATGCCTGCAGTCTCTGACCATCTCCTGTAGTATGCCTGCAGTCTCTGACCATCTCCTGTAGTATGCCTGCAGTCTCTGACCATCTCCTGTAGTATGCCTGCAGTCTCTGACCATCTCCTGTAGTATGCCTGCAGTCTCTGACCATCTCCTGTAATAGGTAAGCAGTCTCTGGCCATCTCCTGTAGTATGCCTGCAGTCTCAGACCATCTCCTGTAGTATGCCTGCAGTCTCTGACCATCTCCTGTAGTATGCCTGCAGTCTCTGACCATCTCCTGTAGTATGCCTGCAGTCTCTGACCATCTCCTGTAGTATGCCTGCAGTCTCTGACCATCTCCTGTAGTATGCCTGCAGTCTCTGACCATCTCCTGTAGTATGCCTGCAGTCTCTGACCATCTCCTGTAGTAGGTTCTCAGTCTCTGACCATCTCCTGTAGTAGGTTCTCAGTCTCTGACCATCTCCTGTAGTAGGTTCTCAGTCTCTGGCCATCTCCTGTGGTATGCCTGCAGTCTCTGGCCATCTCCTGTGGTATGCCTGCAGTCTCTGGCCATCTCCTGTGGTATGCCTGCAGTCTCTGGCCATCTCCTGTGGTATGCCTGCAGTCTCTGGCCATCTCCTGTGGTATGCCTGCAGTCTCTGGCCATCTCCTGTGGTATGCCTGCAGTCTCTGGCCATCTCCTGTGGTATGCCTGCAGTCTCTGGCCATCTCCTGTGGTATGCCTGCAGTCTCTGGCCATCTCCTGTGGTATGCCTGCAGTCTCTGGCCATCTCCTGTGGTATGCCTGCAGTCTCTGGCCATCTCCTGTGCTATGCCTGCAGTCTCTGGCCATCTCCTGTGCTATGCCTGCAGTCTCTGGCCATCTCCTGTGCTATGCCTGCAGTCTCTGGCCATCTCCTGTGCTATGCCTGCAGTCTCTGGCCATCTCCTGTGCTATGCCTGCAGTCTCTGGCCATCTCCTGTGCTATGCCTGCAGTCTCTGGCCATCTCCTGTGCTATGCCTGCAGTCTCTGGCCATCTCCTGTGCTATGCCTGCAGTCTCTGGCCATCTCCTGTGCTATGCCTGCAGTCTCTGGCCATCTCCTGTGCTATGCCTGCAGTCTCTGGCCATCTCCTGTGCTATGCCTGCAGTCTCTGGCCATCTCCTGTGCTATGCCTGCAGTCTCTGGCCATCTCCTGTGCTATGCCTGCAGTCTCTGGCCATCTCCTGTGCTATGCCTGCAGTCTCTGGCCATCTCCTGTGCTATGCCTGCAGTCTCTGACCAATGTCCCTATCATGTCTGCAGTCTCTGACCATCTTCCGTAGCAGGTCCACAGTCCCTGACCATCTTCCGTAGCAGGTCCACAGTCCCTGACCATCTCCTGTAGCAGGTCCACAGTCCCTGACCATCTCCTGTAGCAGGTCCACAGTCCCTGACCATCTCCTGTAGCAGGTCCACAGTCCCTGACCATCTCCTGTAGCAGGTCCACAGTCCCTGACCATCTCCTGTAGCAGGTCCACAGTCCCTGACCATCTCCTGTAGCAGGTCCACAGTCCCTGACCATCTCCTGTAGCAGGTCCACAGTCCCTGACCATCTCCTGTAGCAGGTCCACAGTCCCTGACCATCTCCTGTAGCAGGTCCACAGTCCCTGACCATCTCCTGTAGCAGGTCCACAGTCCCTGACCATCTCCTGTAGCAGGTCCACAGTCCCTGACCATCTCCTGTAGCAGGTCCACAGTCCCTGACCATCTCCTGTAGCAGGTCCACAGTCCCTGACCATCTCCTGTAGCAGGTCCACAGTCCCTGACCATCTCCTGTAGCAGGTCCACAGTCCCTGACCATCTCCTGTAGCAGGTCCACAGTCCCTGACCATCTCCTGTAGCAGGTCCACAGTCCCTGACCATCTCCTGTAGCAGGTCCACAGTCCCTGACCATCTCCTGTAGCAGGTCCACAGTCCCTGACCATCTCCTGTAGCAGGTCCTCAGTCCCTGACCATCTCCTGTAGCAGGTCCTCAGTCCCTGACCATCTCCTGTAGCAGGTCCTCAGTCCCTGACCATCTCCTGTAGCAGGTCCTCAGTCCCTGACCATCTCCTGTAGCAGGTCCTCAGTCCCTGACCATCTCCTGTAGCAGGTCCTCAGTCCCTGACCATCTCCTGTAGCAGGTCCTCAGTCCCTGACCATCTCCTGTAGCAGGTCCTCAGTCCCTGACCATCTCCTGTAGCAGGTCCTCAGTCCCTGACCATCTCCTGTAGCAGGTCCTCAGTCCCTGACCATCTCCTGTAGCAGGTCCTCAGTCCCTGACCATCTCCTGTAGCAGGTCCTCAGTCCCTGACCATCTCCTGTAGCAGGTCCTCAGTCCCTGACCATCTCCAGTAGCAGGTCCTCAGTCCCTGACCATCTCCAGTAGCAGGTCCTCAGTCCCTGACCATCTCCAGTAGCAGGTCCTCAGTCCCTGACCATCTCCAGTAGCAGGTCCTCAGTCCCTGACCATCTCCAGTAGCAGGTCCTCAGTCCCTGACCATCTCCAGTAGCAGGTCCTCAGTCCCTGACCATCTCCAGTAGCAGGTCCTCAGTCCCTGACCATCTCCAGTAGCAGGTCCTCAGTCTCTGGTCATCTCCTGTAGTATGACTGCAGTCTCTGACCATCTTTCCTATCAAGTCTGCAGTCTGACCATCTCCCGTAGTAGGTCCGCAGTCTCTGACTATATCCTGTAGTAGTTAGAATTGCTTATAAATAGCCTACCCCAATGTAGTGGCCTTTGCAATGCTCAGATAAGGTAGCACAGTAAGGATGGCTTGGCTGTTATCGTTTCTTAGGCTGTGTTCACACATACTGCAGTGACTTGCGTTTTACTGCATTGAATGAACACAGGTCACTGCTAGGACACACAAAACAATTGTGTTCTGTGTGTCCTGTTCACACTGCAACACAGCCCGGAGGTACGGTGCCGTGAGCTGTGTTGAATTTTATTGCAGTGCACAGGATGGTGCCGCATATCACCACACAGCAGCGCAAAGCACCCTGTTGCTGTGCTGTGACATGAATGAAGAATGACTTTCATATTTCATTTAATTAAAACATATTTTACCTGTTACTGAACCCCCCAGAACAAAAACTTATCTACAGCCCTGCACAGACAGGAGAGGAGAGAGAAATCTGCCCCTCATCATGCCCTCTCCTCCTTCTTTCCCTCCTTCCTTCCTTCTTTCTTTCCCTCCTTCTTTCTTTCCCTCCTTCCCTCCTTCTTTCTTTCCCTCCTTCTTTCTTTCCCTCCTTCTTTCTTTCCCTCCTTCTTTCTTTCCCTCCTTCTTTCTTTCCCTCCTTCTTTCTTTCCCTCCTTCTTTCTTTCCCTCCTTCTTTCTTTCCCTCCTTCTTTCTTTCCCTCCTTCTTTCTTTCCCTCCTTCCTTCCTTCTTTCTTTCCCTCCTTCCTTCCTTCTTTCTTTCCCTCCTCCCTTCCTTCTTTCTTTCCCTCCTTCCTTCCTTCTTTCTTTCCCTCCTCCCTTCCTTCTTTCTTTCCCTCCTTCCTTCCTTCTTTCTTTCCCTCCTTCCTTCCTTCTTTCTTTCCCTCCTTCTTTCTTTCCCTCCTTCTTTCTTTCCCTCCTTCTTTCTTTCCCTCCTTCTTTCTTTCCCTCCTTCTTTCTTTCCCTCCTTCCTTCCTTCTTTCTTTCCCTCCTTCCTTCCTTCTTTCTTTCCCTCCTTCCTTCCTTCTTTCTTTCCCTCCTTCCTTCCTTCTTTCTTTCCCTCCTTCCTTCCTTCTTTCTTTCCCTCCTTCCTTCCTTCTTTCTTTCCCTCCTTCCTTCCTTCTTTCTTTCCCTCCTTCCTTCCTTCTTTCTTTCCCTCCTTCCTTCCTTCTTTCTTTCCCTCCTTCCTTCCTTCTTTCTTTCCCTCCTTCCTTCCTTCTTTCTTTCCCTCCTTCCTTCCTTCTTTCTTTCCCTCCTTCCTTCCTTCTTTCTTTCCCTCCTTCCTTCCTTCTTTCTTTCCCTCCTTCCTTCCTTCTTTCTTTCCCTCCTTCCTTCCTTCTTTCTTTCCCTCCTTCCCTCCTTCTTTCTTTCCCTCCTTCCCTCCTTCTTTCTTTCCCTCCTTCCCTCCTTCTTTCTTTCCCTCCTTCCCTCCTTCCTTCTTTCCCTCCTTCCTTCCTTCCTTCTTTCCCTCCTTCCTTCCTTCTTTCTTTCCCTCCTTCCTTCCTTCCTTCTTTCTTTCCCTCCTTCCTTCCTTCCTTCTTTCTTTCCCTCCTTCCTTCCTTCCTTCTTTCTTTCCCTCCTTCCTTCCTTCCTTCTTTCTTTCCCTCCTTCCTTCCTTCCTTCTTTCTTTCCCTCCTTCCTTCTTTCTTTCCCTCCTTCCTTCCTTCCTTCTTTCTTTCCCTCCTTCCTTCCTTCCTTCTTTCTTTCCCTCCTTCCTTCCTTCCTTCTTTCTTTCCCTCCTTCCTTCCTTCCTTCTTTCTTTCCCTCCTTCCTTCCTTCCTTCTTTCTTTCCCTCCTTCCTTCCTTCCTTCTTTCTTTCCCTCCTTCCTTCCTTCCTTCTTTCTTTCCCTCCTTCCTTCCTTCCTTCCTTCTTTCCCTCCTTCCTTCCTTCCTTCCTTCCTTCTTTCCCTCCTTCCTTCCTTCCTTCCTTCCTTCCTTCTTTCCCTCCTTCCTTCCTTCCTTCCTTGCTTCTTTCCCTCCTTCCTTCCTTCCTTCTTTCCCTCCTTCCTTCCTTCTTTCTTTCCCTCCTTCCTTCCTTCTTTCTTTCCCTCCTTCCTTCCTTCTTTCTTTCTTTCCCTCCTTCCTTCTTCTTTCTTTCCCTCCTTCCTTCCTCCCTTCTTTCTTTCCTCCCTTCCTTTCTAAAAAAAAATGTAAACAAAGAATAAATTATAAAATAAAAAAAAAATTAAATAACCATAAAAACCTACAGACTCTAGTGGCAGAACTACCAGGGTCGCAAAGGTCGCTCTTGTGACTGGGCCCTGGCGTTCCGCCACAGGGCTCCTAGGAAAGGGTGCCCGGGCTTGTCCCAGTCCAGGCTTGATTTCCTGAAATTTTTTTGTACTTATGCATAAATCCTCTATAGCTTTAAAATGAAAAGGATGAAAGATCCCACTATGTGTTTATAAAAAATGTAATTTCGAAAAAATTGAAAGGCGAGAAGAATTCAAGTTGGAGATGTGTTCACTTATTCTTCTTTTCAGAAGACAGATGGTACATCCCACATACTGTATATGATACGCATTTTAATTAAACATACAAAGATGTGTACATTACAATTTGCATGCGGTTGCAAATGTGTCAATTGAAACTCCTCTCTTATCCAGCAAAAGAGACAGCACCCACAATTTCCTGCCCCCACACCTGTAAGAAACCATAGTACTATGTAGGTTTTGCTGTTCTAATCTAATGGAATTTAAATAAACAGATTGAGTAAAAGAATATTTCTGAAAGAAGAAGCATTCTGGCTGAAAAATGTAAATTCTCCTGACAGACCACTATGGACGCCAACATTGGAGTATAAAACAAATATTTTTTATATAAAATTTTATTTACAATTATGTGATTTTTCTATGCTAGTCAGAGAATACAAATTGCAGCCATCCAGACATAATTTTTTTTTTTTTAGAGGGATTAGATAACATTTTTATATATTCTTAAGGCTGAATACTTGGTCAACCAACAATGTAATCATGGGAGAGAAATCTCTCCACCTCAGCTTCCAAATGTTATATGTTGTCAATTCCTACCAGTTCCCCACCAGTATAGTCCTGAAAGTTCAAGGTGAAATGCAAGTATGTACATTGTAATTTAAATAATTTGGTAATTATTCTAAATCTTCTTATAGAATAAGTTCATCTTTTAATAAAAAATAATAAATGCACATTTTTTGTAGGTAAAAAAATGTGCATTTATTATTTTTTGCTTGTGGAACCTCTAAAGCATTGCATCAGCGGTCAGCAGATTGCTAGTGCCATGCAGGTCTCCCCCTGACCTGTCAGTATATCTGTTTGCTCATACATCCCGTACGGGGGAGCAGATACTTACTCACAGGAAGACTCAATGAACTACCACGGTGCTCCACAATGCCATGATAGTTCAATGACCACTACAAGCCGACAGCCGCAAAGGCTGTCGGAACATGTAGTGTTCTCATTCACAGAATACTGTGAATGAGTGACGTGGCCAGGTGGGCAGAGCCCCGTTAAGCTACATTTTTTTAAAATTGTGCAAGCTAGTGAGGGGGGAGAAGGTCCCCGCTAGCTGTCACAATGGGGATTGGGGGGGGTGCAGGGGCCAGTTCCATCATAATATGCTACTTGTTATGCCTTGACATGTAACATGTTACAAAAGGTGAACTTCTACTTTAACCACTTACCCTCCAGAGGATTTACCCCCCCTTCCTGACCAAGCCATTTTTTGCGATGCATTATTTTAACTGACAATTGCGAGATCATGCAACGCTGTACATGAATGAAATTTATCTCCTTTTTGTTCCACAAGTAGAGCTTTCTTTTGGTGGTATTTGATCACCTCTGCTTTTTTTTTTTTTTTTTTTTTTTTTTTTACATTTTTGCACTATAAACAAAAAAACACTGCCAATTTTGAATTAAAAAAACTATTTTTGACTTTTTCCTATAAAACATATCTAAAAAAATTTAAATTTCGTCATAAATTTAGGCCAAAATGTAGTTGGTTTACGTGAATGTTATAGCGTCTACAAATGGTTGTATATATACTGGAAATTTTTTTTTTTTATATTATACTAGTAATGGAAGCGATCAGCGATTTATAGCGGGACTGCGGCAGGCATTCTGATACTGGGTGGAAACTGACTGTCATGGTATATGGGCCCTGCCAATCATTAATTTCTGCTTAAACCTCTCATTAATTCCTTGTGCCAAACGTCCCCAAATTTAATTACTGTATGTCCTCCCTGTCATCCAGCCAAATCAATGTATTTCCTCCACTGTCATCCGGCTTTATGTTCCCAAATTCAATTAATGCCTTTCCTCCCCTGCAATAATGCATTCCAACCCAAACTCCGTTAGACAATTCCCTCTCTGTCATGTGTGTATTCTGTTGTGTATTCTAGCCCAAACTTCCTTAACAATTTCCTCTCTGTGTGTGTATTCTGGCCAAACTTCCTTAGCCACTTCCCCCTTTCAGGATGACCGGCCCCCTGCTGTTTCTCGTTCTGCCTCGGCTCTTTAAAGCTGAGCTTCATTGCTGAGCAACAAGGCCCGCCACCCACGGCCCGCCCCTGGTTGCCAGGGCGACCGGGAAGCGTCCTACACCGGTTTAATAGACTGGTGCTGGGCTCTTCCCGATCATTCTTCTCAGCTGTGCAGCCATCGAGGGAGCCCGGCTGCGGCGGGACCCTTGTGGCTAGACTCTGCCAAGACCCCCAGCCAAGGGGGAGACCGCACCAAAGCCCTGCCTGAGACCCCAGTCGAGGTAGGAGATTGCCTGCCAGTTGCCTGAGACCCCAGTCGAGGGGGGAGATTGCCTGCCAGCCTAAAGGGAGAGACCACTCGCCTATTCCGTACCCCAACAGATACCTGTGTCCTACTTTCCTATCCCTGGGAGACCAGGCACTCTGTCGGATCCGTGAGCATATGCTTTCCCCTGTTTTACTTGAACTGTTCCTGTGCTGACCCTCCATCCCCCCCTGTTGGATTAAAATCTGCTACAGAGACTTTTCCTTTGCCCTTGGTACCGGACTACAAGTGTTTTAACCCTTTCTTGCTGTCCCTCTATTGGCAAGGTCGCCCTCCCTGCAATCCCCCCATTGAGTGACTGTCATTTTTTGTCTCAATAAAGCTTTGTGCGTTTGCCATCTGCTCTGTGTGTTCTGTCCTGCCTACCCTCTGTCACATACTGGTTGGCAGCGGTGGGATCAGAACACTAAGGAGATGGCAGACAGCGAAAGCCAGCTGATGATGGAACAGGCCTGGCCCAGCGAATACAGAAAGTGGACTATATCGTGTCTGCAAGAAAGGGCAGAGGAGCTGTCCCCTACCTGGAGGGGCCTAGCCAAAGATGATCTGGTCACAGCCATTGAGGAAGCTGACCCCCAAGACGCCTCAGCAAGGGAGGAGAGCAGACCAACCCCAGCCTCCCCATAACGCCATAACCCAGGGCCCAAACGCTCCTGGCTTACTCGGGCGGAGGAAGAGATGGCCCTCCTGGGGCCAGACGCTACAGTAGAGGACAAGCGAGAGGCTATCCGGAGGGCGCACGAAAGAGAGAGCCAAGGGAGTCACCATGAACTAAGTTGTCCTTCCAGCCCCAGGACCGCGGGTTACCCCCCTCCCCGAGTCAGCCGCAAGGACTTTAAACCCTTCAACGAAGCCACCGGGGATGTGGAGGGGTTCTTTCAGGACTTTGAGCAGCAGTGCCAGGTCATGGAGGTGCCAAGCACGGATTAGATACGGCACCTCATGGGTCTGCTAGAAGGGGGTGCAGCCACAGTTTACCGCACTCTGGATTACTTGGAGAGCCGAGATTACACCCGGGTCAAACAGACTGGAGTATTACGCGGTGACCCCAGGAGCGCTTCGGGCATGCTTCCGTGACCTTCCCTGCCATGCTGAGCCGTCCTATCGAATGTATGCACACAAGATGTCGCAGTACTGTCGGCGGTGGCTAGAAGGGAAGCAGGCCCACACCGCAGAAGAAATCATTCAGGCCTTCCTGAAGGAGCAACCCCGGGGGCTACCTACCCCGCCCAGAAGCAGGCCGTGCAGGTGGACGGACACCCCGTCACCAGTTTTCGAGATACGGGGGCCTTCTTGACCATCGCCGACCCCCGAGTGATCCGGCCGGAAGCCATCCAACCCGGCCCTGGATTCGCCATCGAGCTGGCAGGAGGATCCAGACATCATATCCCCAGGGCATCCGTACACCTCGACTATGGATTCAGGGAGAAACAGTGCCAGATCGGCGTAATGGGCGGCCTCCCGGCGGATGTTCTGCTCGGAAATGACCTAGGGGAGCTGCGATGCCAGTACGTCAGGACGGTGACCCGGAGCCAAGTAGGTCGAGGTTCTCCTACAGACGAAACTACCACGAGACTTTCCCCCAGCATGGACTTGGTGAGTAACCACCCACCTGACCCAGACATTTCCCGGTCCCAGGTCAGGGAAAACCTTTTAAGAGGGAGGTAGCCACAGACCCCACCTTGACCAAGTTTAGGGCCCAGGCCACAGCAGGGCGGCAGGAGGGGGGTGGAGACTGGCTTTGGGGGGAGCAGGGGCTGTTGTACTGCCAGGCAGGCCCAAGCCGTCTGGGACAACCCCCTGCTATCTCCAAACAACTGGTAGTGCCTAGACGGTTCAGGTTCCCGCTACTCCAGATAGCCCATTACATTCCGGTAGCCGGCCACCTGGGTAAGAGGAGAACAGAACAGCGGCTGACCCAAGCCTTCTACTGGCCAGGCATCTCCCAGGCCGTCGCCCACTTCTGTCAAACCTGTGACACCTGTCAGAGGAAGGGACGCCCAGGGGACCACCCCAAGGCCCCGCTCCGCCCCTTACCCATCATTGAGGAGACCTTTCAGCGGGTAGCTGTAGATATCCTGGGACCCCTGGCCCGCCCCAGTAAGTCTGGGAAGCGGTACATCCTCACAGTGGTGGATTACGCCACCCGCTACCCAGAGGCTGTCCCCTTGTCCAGCATCTCTGCCCCTAAGGTGGCCGAGGCCCTAGTCACAGTTTTTTTCCGGGTGGGTTTCCCCAGCGAGATCTTGACCGACCAGGGTACCCAGTTCATGTCCGATGTGGTCCAATCCCTCTGGCGCACGTATGGGGTACGGGCGATCCGGACCACTCCCTATCACCCCCAAACCAATAGCCTCTGCGAGTGCTTCATTAGAACACTGAAGAGCATGCTGCGGTCCTTCGTTGATGGGGAGGCAGACTGGGAGAAGCTCCTCACTCACCTGCTGTTTGCATACCGGGAGGTACCTCAAGAGTCAACAGGGTTTTCCCCATTTGAACTCCTGTACGGGAGGAAGGTCCGCGGTCCCCTATCCCTGCTCCGGGAGCATTGGGAAGGGCAGATAGAGGACACAGATACCCCCGTCGTCCCCTACGTCCTCGAGCTGCGGGAGCGACTGACCCGCCATGGCCCGCGGCCACCTCCGGGCGGCCCAGATGCGCCAGAAGGTGTGGTACGACTGCAAGGCACGCAGTCGCGAGTTCACTGCAGGGCAGCAGGTGCTCAAGATAGTCCCCAACCCCCAGAACAAGCTCCAGCACACCTGGGAAGGACCCTACAAGGTCCTTCGCAAGTTAGACGAAACTAGTTAGGTCATTAGTCTTGACGCCCGCGACCGCCAGCAGCGCACGGTTCACATCAATATGTTGAAAGAGTACCATGACCGGACTCTGTCCGTGCTAGCCGTCTGCCCTGCCTCCAAAGGCGTAGCGGATGAGGGAGCCCTGCCCGATCTCCTACAAGCCACCAAGGTCACCACCCCCCTAGATCAGATCCCCCATGGGGGCTCGGCAGATCCCCCATGGGGGCTCGGCAGAGCCCCCCACCAGACGGCCCAGATGCGGACCGGGCCGTCCCCTTTTCGGCCACCCCGGGCCGCATCGGATTAGCCCTCCACCATGTGGAGACCCAGTCAGAAGCACATCCAGCAGGCCCCATACCGAGTCCCTGAATCAGTGAAAGCAGCCATCCGGGCAGAGCTCTCAGAGATGCTCCAGCTGGGCATCATCCGACCCTCCCGCAGTCCCTGGGCCTCCCCGGTGGTGCTTGTTCTGAAGAAGGATGGGAGCACCCGCTTTTGCGTGGACTACCGGAGGTTGAATGACTACACCGTCAGTGACGCCTACCCCATGCTCCGCATAGACGACCTGCTGGACCGTCTAGCCGGGGACCGATACATTAGCACCCTAGATCTCAGCAAGGGCTACTGGCAAATCGCCCTCACAAAGGAGGGCATTGAGCGCTCCACCTTCATTACCCCGTTCGGCCTGTACGAGTTCCTAGTCATGCCCTTTGGAATGAAAAACGTCCCCTCTACCTTCCAATGGGTCGTGGACCAGCTACTAGAGGGATGCCACGAGTTCATGTGCGCCTACCTAGATGACATAGCCATCTTCAGCGACACATGGGAGGAGCACCTGCCCCACGTGGGGGCCATCCTGGACCGTATCTGCGGGGCCGGACTGACAGTGAGACCAGACAAATGCCAGTTGGGAATGGCTAAGGTACAGTACCTCGGGCACAGAGTGGGGGGGGGACACTGAAACCTGAGCCAGCGAAGGTCCAAGCCATTTATGAGTGGCCCACCCCCCAGACCAAGAAGCAAGTGATGGCATTTCTCGGTTATAAATTTAGGCCAAAATGTATTCTGCTACATGTTTTTGGTTAAAAAAATCCCAATAAGTGTATATTTATTGCTTTTTGTGAAAGTTATAGCGTCTACAAACTATGGTATAGATAATGGAATTTGCACAGCTTTTAAATTTTTTTGCTATACAGCGCTGCGCTAGTTTAACGGACAATTGCGCGGTCATGCAATAGGGTACATAAATGAAATTTATGTCCTTTTTGTAACACAAATAGAGCATTCTTTTGGTGGTATTTGATCACCTGTGCACTTTTTATTTTTGGCGCTATAACCAGAAAAATTTTGAAGAGAATTTTTTTTTCAAAACAATATTTTCTCATTTTGGTTATAAAAAATATCTAAAAAAACTAAAATTCTGTCATAAATTTAGGCCAAAATGTATTCTGCTACATGTTTTTGGTTAAAAAAATCCCAATAAGTGTATATTGATTGCTTTTTGTGAAAGTTATAGCGTCTACAAACTATGGTATAGATAATGGAATTTACATAGCTTTTACTTTCTGCCTGCCCATCACATTTCTTGAGGTGCTAAAATACCAGAATAGTACAAACACCCTCAAATGACCCCTTTTTGGAAAGTAGGCACCCTAAGCTATCTGCTGAGAGGCATATTAAGTCCATGGAAGATTTATTTTTTTCCCCAAGTTTCTGGAAAATGACAAAAACTTTTTTTTTTTTTTTACACAAAGTTTTCATTTAAATGATTTATTTCTCTCACAAGCCATGGGTATATGTGGAATTACACCCCAAAATACATTCTGCTACTTCTACTGAGTATGGGGATACCACATGTGTGAGACTTTTTGAGACCCTAGCCACATACAGGAGCCTGAAATCCAATGACCACTTTGAAAGCCTGAAGGTGCGTAACTTCCTCATTACACTTCCTCACTACCTATCACAGTTTCGAAGGCCCTGACATGCCAGGATAGCACCAAACCCCCCTAAATGACCCCTTCCTGGAAAGTAGACACCTTAAGGAATTTAAAAAGAGGCATGTTGAGTATTTTGCAGATCTCATTTTTTCTCACAAGGTTTTGAAATATAAAAAAAGAATAGAAAAAATGTTTTTGTTTTTTTTCTTCATTTTCCAAACATTTGTGGGAACAAATGAGATCTGCAAAATACTTACTGTGCTTTTTTTTATCAAATTCCTTGGGGTGTCTACTTTCCAAAAAGGGGTCATTTGGGGGGGTTACGTGCTATCCTGGCATTTCAGGGCCTCCGAAACTGTGATAGGTAGTCCGGAAGTGTAATGAGGAAATAAAGCCCTTTAAAAGCCTGAAGGTGCTTATTGGATTTTGGGGTCCTGTGCTTGGCTAGACTGCCAAAATGTCTCTCACATGTGGTACCCCCATACTAGGGAGAAGTAGCAGAATGTATTTTGGGGAGTAATTCCACATATACCCATGGCATGTGTGAGCAGTAAATCATTTAAATGACAATTTTGTGTAAAAAAAAAAACAAAAAAACTTGTGGTAAAAAAATATATTCTTCTATTAATTCAACATGCCTCTCAGCAAATAGTTTGGGGTGTCTACTTTCCAAAAAGGGGTCATTTTGGGGGGTGGGGGCATTCTATGCCCAGCATTAGTCGTTTATGCCACACATCACTCACTCTTCTAACCACCTGAAGACCAAGCCTTTTCTGACACTTTTTGTTCACTTGAAAAAAAATCAGTATTTTTTGCTAGGAAATTAATTTTAACCCCCAAACATTATATATTTTTTTAAAGCAGACACCCTAGTGAATAAAATGGTGGGTACTACAGTTTTTTATGGCACATAGTACTCGTGCAGCGATTTTTCAAATGCAAATTTGTTTAAAAAAATACACTTTTTTTATTTTAATGCACAAAAACACAATATTTTGGCCAATTATTTTGTAAAATATAAAAGATAATGGTATGCCGAGTAAATAGATACCAAACATGACATGCTTTAAAACTGCGCATGCCCCGTGCGATGGCGACAAACTGCAAACTTTTTTAATATCCATAGGCAACGCTTTAAAAGCTACCATTTTAGATTTACAGAGGAGGTTTAGTGTTAGAATTACTGCCCTTGATCTGACGTTCACGGCAATACCTCACATGCATGGTGCAACCGCTGTTTACATACCGGCACAGGGTCAAGGCTTGTGCGCACGGGAGGGGCGATTTTTTTTTTTTGATATTTTGATTATTTTTTATTCTTACATTGATACCTTTTTTTTTTTTCATTTTCTTTTTTTTTTTTTATCACTTTTAATGCTAGAACAGGGAATGCAAATATCCCCTATAACTTCAATGGGCATTGTCATATATTCTTTTTTTGAGAAATCTGGGGTCTATCAGGCTCTAGATATCTCCTCTGCCCTTACATTATCTAATCAAACCAAAATCGGTGTGATCAGATGCTTTCCCAATTTACAAATGGCGCTGTTTATATCCTGTGAAACTATAGTGATGAAATGCTTGCAGCTTCCGAACTCTTAGACTATAGAGATGATTGGCACCACTCTGGTCTCCAATCAGCTCTATGGTCAGCTGGCAGAAACACCGGCTGCATTCTCAGGTTCCCCCGATGGCACGAGACTGCCCTGGAAGGCAGCGGGGGAGGGGGGGCATCATCTCCCGCTGCTTGTAAAAGCAATCCTGCAGCTAATTAGCCACTAGGATTGCTTTTACATGAAAGCCGATCGCTGGCTGAAAAAAACGACACCAGGATGATGCCTGCAGCTGTAGGCATCATCCTGGTATAACCATTCAAATTCCAGTGATGTACCAGTACGTCGCTGGTCCTTGTTGGGTATATATACTATGTTTTTGGTTTTTTTTTGTATGCAGCCTGTGGACTGAATGACAAAAATGAGAAGAAATCTCTGCCAGAAAAAGTGTGTGGTATGCCCACCATTAGAATATACCGCCCTGCATTTACCCACTTCTAATGGTGGGCACACATTAGGTCACACTTTGCCACAAGCACCAGTTCCAAGACTGAACAAATGTCTAAATAGTGGCACGCTTGAATAAAAATTGTCCAGGTATAAGTGGTACCCCATATGGAAAAAGGATGACACCAAGTCCCAAGCTATCTTGCCACTGCTCCCCATGTAGTCTGGGCATCCGGGGGGGGCTCCTCGTGACTATATTTTCCCTCGTAAATCCAAAACTTTTATATGTATAGCCTGTTGTCCTCTCACAGGTCTTCTACATCTTGACCCCATATCTGGCACGCTTGCAGGGGAGAAATTGTATGAATGCAAGGCGGCCAGAAAAATTAATGAGGGACTCATCAATGCAGATGTTTTGCTGGGGAGTATAGACATCTGCAAATTTTTGGTTAAGGTGATTTGTGAGGGGCTGAATTTTGTGGAGCCGGTCAAATTCAGGGTTACGCCAAGGATGACAGAGTGTATTGTCGTTGAAATGCATAAAACACATTATACTCTCATATCTATGCCTGGCCATGGCAGCAGAGAACACGGGCATATAATGAATCGGGTCTGGGGACCAATACAACCGCAATTCATTTCTTTTAGTAATGCCCATGTTGAGGGTTAGACCCAAAAAAATGTAAATTCGAAAACCGTAATGAGTTTCCAAGCGACTGGTCTGTCAAGGTTTGAATTTGGGTTGGTGGCAATAAACTGCTTTGATCCACAATCAACGCATACAGATATTCTGTTTAAAAACAGCTCCAAAAATCAAGGAAGTATGTGAAAGACCAAGATGTACTAGACCGCTGGTACTCGCCAGTTTACCAAAAGGTAGAGCGGCACTAGTACTGGCACCCTGCTGCATATGAGAGTCATCAAAATTTACCGGCAAGTGCTAACAGAGATCAGGCCTGATTCTGCGAACACTGCGGTTTTGTGTGCAATGTATCAAGTGACAGTGACCTACTACTCTGCACTTGCTGGGGGAGAAAGGGGGGGGGGTAAGCGTAGGGGCTAAACGCAGGTGCCGGGGCTGATCCCGCTAATGCTGCGTTTTTGGGGACACTATACTAATGTGAACGCTGGTATAGTGATGATCTGATCAAAGATATTGACCCGTTCAGACACTATACTAGCAATGGAGGTTTATTGTACATGAGCGTGCTCCTTACAATCAAGGGGTCAAATGTGATGACTGGTGTACTGACGGGCAATCTGACGCTATCTGTGAGAGGCGTGAAAACCACAGGAGCACGAATCGTGTGTGTGTGTATATATATATATATATATATATATACAGTTGTGGCCAAAATTATTCAACCCCCAATGCTGTAAAGGGGTTTAGGGACTATAGTGTACATTTGGAATTGTATTCAGAATCAAATCCTACAAGGACGTTGTAACTACCCAAATGCAACTAAAATGACATCAATTGTTTATGTAATACAGTAGTAAATGGTTCTTATGTGGTTTCTTCATTGCCACAATTATTCAACCCCTTAAAGACTACCACTCTGAAGAACAGAGGTTCATACAGGTGCTTTCCATCAGGTATTGAAAACACCTGTGGATGTCACCGAGCAGCAATCAAGCATAATAAGCACCAATTAGGCAGCTTTAAAATGACTGTGATACTCAGCTCCTTCTAGACATTTACTGGTGTGGTTACAAACATGGTGAAGGCAAGAGAATGGTCCAGGAAGACAAGAGAAGAGGTGATTTCTCTTCACAGGAAGGGCAATGGCTATAAGAAGATTGCAAAGATGTTAAACATACCAAGAGACACCTTAGGAAGCATCATTCGCAAATTCAAGGCAAAGGGCACTGTTGAAACGCTACCTGGTCGTGGCAGAAAGAAGATGCTGACTTCGACTGCTGTGCGCTACCTGAAGCGTAGAGTGGAGAGAAGTCCCCGTGTGACTGCTGAGGAACTGAGAAAAGATTTGTCAGATGTGGGTACAGAAGTTTCAGCCCAGACAATAAGACGCACACTGCGTAATGAAGGCCTCCGTGCCAGAACTCCCAGGCGTACCCCCTTGCTGTCTCCAAAGAATAAGAAGAGTCGACTGCAGTATGCCAAAAGCCATGTGGACAAACCACAAAAGTTGTGGGATAGTGTTCTGTGGACTGATGAAACAAAATTAGAACTGTTTGGGCCCATGGATCAACGCTATGTTTGGAGGAGGAAGAACAAGGCCTATGATGAAAAGAACACCTTGCCTACTGTGAAGCATGGTGGAGGGTCAATCATGCTTTGGGGCTGTTTTGCTTCTGCAGGTACAGGGAAGCTTCAGCGTGTGCAAGGTACCATGAATTCTCTTCAGTACCAGGAGATATTGGATGGAAACGTGATGCAGTCCGTCACACACCTGAGGCTTGGGAGACGTTGGACCTTTCAACAGGACAATGATCCCAAGCATACCTCCAAGTCCACTAGAGCATGGTTGCAGAGGAAAGGCTGGAACATTTTGGAGTGGCCATCGCAGTCACCAGACTTAAATCCGATTGAGAACCTCTGGTGGGACTTAAAGAAAGCAGTTGCAGTGCGCAAGCCTAAGAATGTGACTGAACTGGAGGCCTTTGCCCATGAAGAATGGGCGAAGATACCCGTAGATCGCTGCAAGACACTTGTGTCAAGCTATGCTTCACGTTTAAAAGCTGTTATAACTGTAAAAGGATGCTGTACTAAGTACTAAGATTGAATGTCACTTGGGGGTTGAATAAAACTGATAATGCTGTGAGCACAGAAAAGACATTTGTGGTTATTTCATTATAACTGTTATGTTATATTTGTCTGACCTACAAGTGCCTCTTTAATGTAAATGTAAGCAAGATGACTGAATGATCAAAAGCAATGTCAAACTGGCCAAAACACTCAATTTCAGTGGGGGTTGAATAATTTTGGCCACAACTGTATATATAGTGATTGCGTACCCATGCCGCCCTGTAGTAGTATTTCTGCTATAGGGCGGTCAGGACGCAGTTACAGAAGCGGTTTGTGTTACGTCGCTGCGTTACTTTAACTGACAATTGCGCGGTCATGCAACACTGCACCCAAATTAAATTTACATCCTTTTTTCCCACAAATTGAGCTTTCTTTCGGTGGTATTTGATCACCTGTGCGGTTTTTTATTTTTTGCGCTATTAAGAAAAAAACTATATTTTGGACTTTTTGCTATAAAACATGTCCAGTAAAAAAAATGTAAAAATCAAATTTAGTCATAAATTTCTGCTAAAATGTATTCTGTGACATGTCTTTGCTAAAAAAAAATCCCAATACATGTAAATTGGTTTACGTGAAAGTTATAGCATCTACAAATGGCGGGAAAGATACTGGGATTTTTTTTTTTAATATACTAATAATGCGGCGATCAGCGACTTATGGCGGTGAGCAGCAATTTATGACAGTGATCAGCGACTTATGGCGGGACTGCGGCAGACATTTTGACACTGGGGGGAACTGACTTGGGGTCACTGACATCCCCAGTGACACCAATACAGTGATCAGTGCGAAAAAAAAACACTGACACTGTACTAATGGCACTGGGGAGGAAGGGGTTAACTTTTATTGGGTAATGAAAGGGTTAACTGTGTGAGGGGAGTGTTTTACTAGGGGGCGGGGGTGTGTACTACACAGGAACACGCTGATCCCGAGAGAGAAAGTCTTCTCTCAGGTTCAGAGTGCTCTGAACTGACAGCAGAGCTGCAATGTAAACACTGCAGCCGTGCTATCTGTCAGTGATTGCTTGTAATCGCCGGCACCCGGTGGGAAATGACCCGCCGGGAGCTGGTAATGGACACTCGCTGGCACAATTGGCGGGACGGGTAGGGCTACCTGTTTTGCATAGTGACGTTAAAAGACGGCACTGTGCGTACTGCTGCCGCCCTGCCGCAGTAAAAACACTGCGGCGGGTCGGCCAGCGGTTAAATATTGGCACCACATTGGCCTTACGCCAATCCAGTTTTGCTATGCCAGTCATTAAAGAGTCCCTAAAAGTTAGAAACAATGGCTTTGAAATGACAGAGCTCAATTCTTTAAGGACCAGTGGGTGTATGCCATCTTGTCCAGGTGCTTTGTTCACCTTCATACTGTCTAAATATTTTTGGATAATATCAATTGTGAGCCACAATATTGTCAATACCATGCCCATTATGGACAAGAGCTCCCCCATGCTCCTTTGTATACACAGAGCTGAAGAAGGTATTAAATAAATTTGCCTTCTCTTTGTCCCCAGTCACCCACTCTAGATTTTCTAAAGGGCCTACATGCTCGGACCTGACCTTTTTACTATTAATATATTTGAAGAATTTTATGGGGTTGGTCCTACTATCTATTGCAATCTGTCGTTCGTTTTCAATTTTTGCGGCCTTTATTTCCTATTTACATATTCTGTTATATTCTTTGTAATGTTGAAACGATGATAGTGTTCCTTCATTTTTATATTTAATAAACGCTTTTTTCTTATCTATAGCTTTTTTAGCTTTGGCCATAAGTCACATAGGTTTGATTTTTAGCCTTTTAAACTTGTTGCCCATGGGAATATATTTTGCAGTGTGTTCACATATAGTCTTTTTGAAGAACTCCCATTTCTGTGTTGTGTTCATCGATGCCAATATTCCCTCCTAGTCTAAGTCTTGGAGAGCAGCTCTCAGCCTTGGAAAATTAGCTCTCTTGAAATTGAGCGTTATTTTATTTTTCCCGTATGTGCTCGCTGTTTACAGCTAACAATAAATGAAATCATGTTATGGTCAGTGCTACCCAGATGTTCTTTTATATGGACATTTGTAATAAGCTCTGCATGGTTTGAGATTACCAGGTCCAGCAGAGCATTATTCCTAGTAGGGGCTTCTATGAACTGTACCATAATTTGTTGTCTTATATCACACACGGAAGATGAAAAGTGTACTTAGAATATTCCTCTGCAATCATCAGAAACCCTCAGAGAACCCACTTTCTCCTGTCACACTTTCTCCTGACCCCACTCAACCAAAACACCTTCCCTAATATACACCTTTTCCCATTGACCAACATGTTGAGCAATCTGATTGGTTTGTTTTATGAGCATGTTTGATCGTATGTGTTTCAAACAATGTGTCTAGACCTAGAACAGCTGTATGCATAGATTTTAGTTAAAAAGTTAAATAGATACTACTTGTCTTCTTTATAGCAAAACTGCAATTGAAATTATCTTCACCATAAACAAGTACACTATGAATATTTAAGACCTTTCCAAATGTAATCAGACAAACTTGCATTTTACAATGCAATATATTATATACAGGTGAAACTCGAAAAATTAGAATATCCTGCAAAAGTTCATTTATTTCAGTAATGCAACTTAAAAGGTGAAACTATTATATGAGACTCATTACATGCAAAGCAAGATAGTTCAAGCTGTGATTTGTCATAATTGTGATGATTATGGCTTACAGCTCATGAGAACCCCAAATCCACAATCTCAGAAAATTAGAATATTACATGCAATCAATAAAAAAAGGATTGTACATAGAACAATATCAGACCTCTGAAAAGTATAAACATGCATATGTACTCAGTACTTGGTTTGGGCCCCTTTTGCAGCAATTACTGGCTCAATGCAGCTTGGCATGGAAGCTATCAGCCTGTGGCACTGCTGAGGTGTTATGGAAGACCAGGAAGCTTTAATAGTGGCCTTCAGCTCTTCTGCATTGTTCAGTCTCATGTCTCTCATCTTTCTCTTGGCAATGCCCCATAGATTCTCTATGGGGTTCAGGTCAGGCGAGTTTGCTGGCCAATCAAGCACAGTAATCCCACGGTCATTGAACCAGGTTTTGGTGCTTTTGGCACAGAGAGCCCATGCCTCCTCTCTACTCCTGTGGTTCCCACCTGTAAAATTGGAGGGGGGCTTGTGGAGGAGGATTGATGGGGGGTTGTTTGTGCTCGGAAGCAAAAGATAATGGGGGATTTGTCGTAGGAGGATTGGGGGTTATGTATTATGAGGCAGGATTGGAGAAGATTTGTGCTAGGAGGGGGCATTTGGGGGGGGACGCAGAATTGTGCTGCGAAGGGTAATTTGAAGGGGGTTGTGCTAAGACATGGGATTTGGAGGGATTTGCATTAGGTGAATTATTGAAGATAATATGAGGTTCGTGGATCAAGTCTCCTGCCTCTCTCATGGATTCATTTACTTTGCTTGAACGCCACTGGTAGAATGTTCACATTGGGACAGCAATACCCAGGGGTGTAGTTACCATGAGGCAAACAAGGCGTTTGCCTCGGGGGGGCATTTTTCGGGGAGGTACTGCACTGGGATAATTCATAATAAAGCTTCTCACTCGCAGCCTGTTGGGGGAATCAGGGGTGTGGCTGATAATTAAGATATTATAATTACTCCTATTATAATAGGAGGTTGGTTGTGACTCAGAAGGAAACACACAGTGGTGGGGGAAGACTGGATGTTGGCAGGAGTGTACAGTATCACAGAAACAGTACACAGACTGGGGAACACAGAGATCACAGGAGCTGGATGCAGATTAGAGATCAAAGACACTGGGATCATTGAAACACACAAAAGCAGTGTACAGGTTGGAGAAACACTGGAAACACGGAAGGTCATGGAAACAACACCGTGGAACACTACAAAATACACAATGAAACACAGGGGGCCCAGCATCTAGCATATAGACATGTTGCTGGAACACTGAGCAACATGCATGCTAGTTCTTTAAGACAGTGCCCCCTTTCTGATTGTGTGGCTTCATACAGAGGGAAAAATCTAATGTGTGGAACATGTGAGTGTGACATCATCATTACCTTTACTTAAAGCGTTACTAAACCCAGACCCTGCATTCACTATATCTGGTCTCCTACAGTACACACAACATGGAAATGCAATTATGTTAGTAAAAATAAACTGCTTAATACCTTGTCTCATCAGCAGTTAGAGGTTAGGTCTTGGGACTTCTATCAGTGTCTAGCCAAGCACATGTTAAAGCTTGTAGGAGGATTTTGCATTTTGCTCTAGGAGGATGCAGGACCTCTGGCCTCTGTCTGGAAAGTACTGATTGGCCCTGAGCTGATCACATGCACTCTCCCAAGAAAAAGAAACCTTTCTAGCAATACACGTCAAACTAAACATGTGCAGAGTGACTCCACACGATATGTCTTGTCAGGAGATAAGAGGGGGGCACTGGATGAAGGGGAGGATCAGAGAAGTCAGGATCAAACAGTGTTTTTTTACACAATGCAGAGGATTAACCCCTTAGGTTCCAAAGTGAGTAGAAAAAGCATGCTTTACTGCATATACTGTTCTGGGTTTAGTAACACTTTAAAAAAAATTCTTGACTGGCTCAGATATTACATCTTTCCAAACTCTCAAAGACTCACACCACCTTAACCTGAAAGGCATCTCCAATACTTCCAAATTAAACATTTCTTTCAACAATTGACACATACCTTGCAGGACCTGTGCTTCGTCATGGTGTCTGAGAAAACTAAAATATAAGAAAAAAATAATTTGCACGGCCTAGGTGTGATTTCTCTAATATATTCTTTATTTCCCATTATGCCTGTTAACACCCTTTTTTCTTATATGCAAAAACTTGAAAGAGGCTTTGAAAGTTTATATTATATGACTATATATTATTCTATTATATGTAGTGTGGGTTTATATAAGTGTTGACGTCTTCCGTACAAGTGGAAGTGATGCAGTGTACGTGTGACCTTGTAGCCACGTCCTTCCAGCCAGAACAAGCGATGTACACAATTAACAGCAATGAGTTTAATATAGTTTTACATTACCTATATCACAAAAAAAGTAATACATAAAATATATAATATGCATAATTCTGGTTTCATTATCTCATTAGGCCAATCTACTTTTAACATTTGGATTTTTTGTTCGTGTTTACAAAGATTCCTTGGACATAAACATCCGGGTCATCCTCTGTTTCCGCTCGTGCGTGATATCGCTTGATAAATTTTTTTTTTCGGCCTTTTTTCATACCACCACATAGAAAATTGGTCGTTTGTATGCGAAACAACAGCATTTTTCACTGTTCAACCGGATTTTTTCATTCACAATATTGTTATCAGGTAAAACATCCTGCTCATCAACAAAGAGAAAATCGTTCGATCAGTAGTTCCGCAAAATTTTTCAGACGATTTTCTTATATGTGCGGGGCATTATCTTACAAAGAACCACTTCAGAGGCTTCAGCAAAGTACAAATATACCAAATCCACAGTCACTTTTACTGTTACTGCTTACTTTTTCCTACAAACAAAGCAGACTTCTGTTTTCAAAAAGCAATACTGGAAAATGTTTTTAAAATATATATTTTATAGCAGATACTCCTGTATGTGGTGTTTTACTAATACATGTACAGTCCATTGGAAAATGGTGGAATTATAAAAGGTTTATATTCTAATGTCCTGGGGAACATCATCCAAAACCAATTCGACTACAAACTGTAAAAATAAGAGACTTTAACCACTTGCCTACCAGGCACTTATACCCCCTTCCTTACCAGGCCAATTTTCAGCTTTCAGCGCTGCCGCACTTTGACAATTGCGCGGTCATGCAACATTGTACCCATATGAAATTTTGATCATTTTTTTCTCACAAATAGAGCTTTCTTTTGGTGGTATTTAATCGCCACTGGGCGCTTTACTTTTTGCGCTATAAATTAAAAAAAGTGCAAAAAATTTGAAAAAAAAAAAAAGTTTGTTTCTTTTATAAAATTTTTCAAACAGGTATTTTTTCTCCTTCACTGATTTGCGTTGATGAGGCGGCACTGATGGGCACTGATAGGCGGCACTGATGGGCACCACTAAAGGGCACTGATAGGCAGTACTAATGAGGTGGCACGGATAGGCGGCACTGATAGACAGCACTAATTAGGGGTCACGGATAGGCGGCACTGATATGCAGTACTGATAGGCGGCACTGATGATGGGTACTGATAGACGACACTGACTGGCATCACTTCTGGGCACTGACTGGCGGCACTGACTGGCACAACCCCTGGGCACTGACTGGCAGCACTGCTGGGCTGCACTGGTGGGTGGCACTGGTGGGCAGCACTGGTGGGTGGGCACAGGTGGGTGGCACTGGTGGGCACAGGTGGGTGGCACTGGTGGGCACAGGTGGGTGGGCACAGGTGGGTGGCACTGCTGGGCACATGTAGGTGGTACTTCTGGGCACAGGTAGGTGGCACTGCAGAGTGGCACAGGTGGGGGCACTGCTGGGCACAGGTGGGGGCACTGCTGGGCACAGGTGGGGGCACTGCTGGGAACGGGTGGGCGGGGCTAGTGGGCGCACTGCTGGGCGGAACTTGCGGGTGTCACTGCTGGGCACCGATCATCAGGGCACTGATCATCAGTGCCCTGATGATCGGTGCCGATCCCCGCTCTGACAACTGCCGGTTCTCGGCAGTACTTTCCTCACGATCTGACAGCGTGAGGAAAGTGCAGCCGAGAACCGGCACTTGCATTTCCCTGTGATCAGCGTGTCATTGGACACCGCTGATCACGTGGTAAAAGGCCGGTGGGATCGGCCTTTCACCACATCATGTGATCAGCTGTGTCCGTAGGACACAGCGATCACGGAGATCGCCGGGTGCGCGCCCCCTGGGGCGCGCAGGAGAGCGCGTTCTGGGAGGACGTCATATGACGTCCACTCAGAACTGGCCGGCCGCGGTGAAGCCGTCATTCGGCTATGCGCGGTCGGCAAGAGGTTAAATGTGCAACCCAAGAGATCATACACAATACCAATTTATAGACAGAAAATGCATCCATAAAACTTAATTGTTTATCATTGTACAATAGCACAAAAAAGGAATACTAGATTTACCGTATTTTGCGCTCCATAAGACACACTTTTTCCCCCCCCAAAAAAGGGGAAAATGTCAGTGCGTCTTATGGAGCGGCCGGTCCGGTATTTCCACCGCCGCCATGTCAGAATACCGGGCCAGCCGCTCAGCTCTGACCTTTGGGGAGGTGGGGAGCGGGTACCTGAATTTGACAGGTACCCGCTCTTACTTCTGCGGAGTTGTTCTTTGACCTTACCTGTTCCTCTCTCCAGCAGCGCGCTGTCTTCCCGGCTTCTGTAGTGTGGACGCTCGGCTTAACAGCCGGGTGCCAAGTGCGCATGCGCAAGAAGCGGTGCTTTTTGTGAATGGTAAGGCGGTACCTGGGACACATGACAGATCCCAGAAGCCACCGGACCAATCACAAAGCACAAGTGCTTCTCGCTCATGCGCACTGGGCACCCGGCTGTCATGCCGAGCGCCCACACTACAGAAGCCGGGAAGACAGCGCGCGGCTGGATAGAGGAACAGGTAAGATCAAAGAACAACTCCACGGAAGAAAGAGCAGGTACCCGCTCCCCCCCCCCTCCCCAAAGGTCAGCAGTCATCCCTGTGCTGTCCGCAGTCTCTGGTCATCCCTGTGCTGTGTCTGCAGTCCATTAGTTCAGAATTTTTTTTTTCCTGTTTTTTGCCTCTAAAACCTAGGTGCGTCTTATGGTCAGGTGCGTCTTATGGAGCAAAAAATACGGTATCCTGCTCCCAAAACATAATTAAAACTAACAACTCAACTAACAACTATAGAACAAAGGAGGAAAGTCAGCATCTTGTCGTGAATGTGCCATTCTAATGTGTTTTGAGGAAGTTGCTTCATCATGACACAGGACACACTATATAGATCTTCTTAGTATCATCATTTTTATGCTATAAAGAATAAATTCAGTGGGGATATCATTTTATACAAAACAAATTATATATGTACAAATACATTCAAAAGTGTACCATTCACTGTATACCATAAAGAAAACATTTTAAATACATAGAGAAAACAATTAATATGTCCTGGCTTAAACTCTGGAAACAAATTATAAAATCAATTAGTCTGCCATGCATTCCTTCAAACATAAAATACTTGCCTAAATATAACTCATAACACAATGAGCACAATGTGGGCCGAAGGAACCAACAGTCTCACCCAGCCTGTGGGGAGGCCCTGGAAGCACAAACCAAGGAGAAAGACAGTTATAAATAGTCTAATAAACAAACCCCTCATTCTCACTAAAAAGTGATTACAAAGAGAAGATAGGGATTATAATTTAAATAAGTCTTTTACTAACTTACTTTCAACTATATTCACTGCAAAAGGTTAAAGTCCAACTCCAGGTTAGAGTGCGGAAGGGTTACACCCTCTTTCCAGTTTTTCTGATATCTGTGACCTGGTGACCTCAGTGAAAGTGTACAGAGATAGTAATAAAAATATCACAGAGGTTATGTCTTCTCTTCCTAAAAATAGTGTGTGTTTTTTTTTTTAACTGTCTGTGCTCCCATTTGAGCATATCTCCCAAACACCATGGAAACCGCATTCCTTACCTTTCCTGACTTTATCCAAGTCTAAGGAAATTTTTAGCTGAATCTTTGCTTTACATATATAGGTCTGTAGTTTTGCAGAGTGACTGCAGTCCTTTTTTAAATGTAGGCACCACTGCATTCAGTCCTCATGCACACTGGACGTTTTTACAGCTGCTGTTTTAAGCTTTTTCTACAGCCAGTAAACCCCCCCAGCATGTTATCCTATGTGTTCGTGCGCACATAGACTGTAATCAGCGTTTTTTTGGCTGGAAAAACCCTCCAGGACTAGTGGGTTTCTAGAGGAGTTTTTTAGCTGTGAAAACGCTCTAATGCTGAAAAACGCAGCAAAACACAGTAAATCACGGTAAACCGGCAGTTTTGGACTTTTTTTGAACAAAAAATAATAATTTGTTGTGGTAAAAAACACTAAAAAGCACAAACGCAAACAACGCGGCAAAACTTTGCTAAACGCTAATGCAAAAATTCTTAAAACCGCTGAAAAACTCACGTTTTTAATGTGACTGTACACAGCTAACATTACCAGCTTTATTAAAACACCCAGTGTGCATGGAGCCTAATGCTCAGAAGAGGAGAGAGTGGTACACTACCCAGAAAAGCAATCAATGGAAGACTAATATGGTCCAATGAATCGAGTTTCACACTGTTCCCAACCACTGGACATGTTTACATGTGGCAAACACCATCCCAAGCTTACGACCATGACTGTCTTGTGCCAACAGTAAAGCATGGTGGCTACGCAGGCATGGTCTAGACAGCCATATTCTGAAGGCTCCATCATCACCTTGAAAGGTAGAGTCACTGCCATGGTGCAAACATTGTTTTCTCAAAGATGGTGCTCTTTACCAAGAAGATAATGCTCCAATTCACAAACCGGAGTTTTTGGACTTTTTTGACCACAAAGATTTTTTGTTTTTGAAAAAAAAACCCGCTAAAAACCGCAAATGCGGAAAAACGAGGCAAAATGCTGCTAAACGCTAATGCAGAAATGCTGAAAAACTCGCGTTTTTAACATGACTTTACACAGCTAACGTTACCAGCATTATTAAACGCCCAGTGTGCATGGAGCCTTACTTTGTGCCAATCATTCGGTGCACAGCCAGTTATTAAAGTGACTTTGTCATAAGAAAAATTTAGGGGTTGCCAATGTAGGCCTTCTTCTGCTAGATGCCTGATTGTCGTATATTTCAGTCAGTCTCAGAACAAACACACTGTAAATGAGTGTCAGAAAAGTGTCTGAACTACTTATCTCAATACTTGTTCCAGGTCAGTGACTCTGACAACTATAGCACTCACCCCCAAAAGGGTTGGCTATTTTGGTCCCGAAATTTTCCCCAGTAGAAGCACTAGCAGCCAGACACAAAGTCTCAGTTACTCTTCTGACTCAATGATAAGTCTAGGAGTACTCTTTTTGATGCTTTATTGAAAAAAACATGGACTTGGATATGTGCAGGGTAACCATGGCATACTCCAGCAACATTAAGCAGTAATTTGAGGAAGCCTATCTTCCTCCTAAAGGTTCTAAGCATTGTTCTTGCAGCAGCAAATAATGGGCTGAGCTACACAAAGACACAATAAACAATGGCCACTTTTAAGCACAAGCTGACTCTGATGCAAAAGGGATAGTAGCAGCAGGTAGTCGCTGGGATCTCACACTGGTCTGTACTCACTAATGTCCAGTTGATGCCTCCTTCCAATATCTGCCAGAGATATCACCTGTGAACTATTCAGTCCAGATCCCCCAAAAAGAAGTCCCTCAGTCATCTACTGCAGAGTAAAGCAGAATAGGCCACCCAGCTAGCATATCTGAGCCCTCATTGAGAAGTAGAACAGCTAATCTGGACTGTCCAGAGGGGCAGCAACTATTCAGAATGAGATCTCCTCGTTCTGGACAAGAAAAAGAACAGCTCTAGGCTTCTGACTATTTATGCTCACTCCCAGCCACCATCTGGGCACCCCCAGGGATTGACTGAGACCACATAAATATTCATACTGTAGATTTGACTGTCCCGGACCACTACTTTCCTGAACCATCCAGAAAACGGGGAAGCAGCCAAAACCACAGCCTGTGAAACACAGAGCAAACCAGAGGAATCACAAGCATCTCAACTGATCACAGGAGAACTTTATAACTAAATTTACCTAACTAGCACCTATCTAGGAGGAAGCTACACAACATTGAAATGAAAGGATCAAAATGACAACCAGGGAACCAACATTCTCAATGGAGAATTTACTAATGTTAGCCTTCATTAAATATATTACAATAATCTAGCTGTTAATGAATTTCTTACTTACAATACTATGTACTCACACTAACAAAATGGGAACACACATGATCACCATTATAAATATACCACCTTCATAGGGATTCCTAGTTCTTACTGACAATCCATTAGTTCAACAAAGTTAAAGGGGTTGTAGGGGTTGTTATTGAGGGTAAAATGAACTGTGCTTTAAAGTGAAACATTAAAGTCAAGGTTAGTCCAGTTGGTCACAACCAGATAAAATGTAAAGGAGTTCAGGACAGGCAGAGTCACCAACAACTAGGCAGAATTGCACCAATAAGCCAAATAAATGCCACAGCAGGTAAGGTATGTGTGCAATTAAAAAAAAAAAAAAGAATCACAAACCAATCAGGATGTACTTGGCCATGCCCCATCATGGGTCAACTGAGGAAATAATATGTGTGAATGTGCATGCATGACTACAGTAGCAGGTATGCAGAGGGAACCAAAGAAGGGCATCAAGGCAGCAGCAGGACATGGTGAGAATTCCAGGAGAATTTTAGGGTGGGGACCAACTGTGTGACTGCAGTGACTGATTTGATTGTATAATTTTGACCAAAACTCACCATACTGATGTGTTCAGTTGTACTGAAAAGTTGCACTTCTCCTTCTAAGGGGTGATTCACACTTTATGCTTCATTGCGGTGTTTTAGTGGAAGAGCTGCAAGGGAACACAAGGTAAGCCAAGTATAAAGGGGTGGGAGATTCCCTTTGAGGAGATACTGTCACTTTGACCTGCATGGGCATGGTGTTCAAGCATAGCTCCTAACTGTCCCTGATTTTGCGGGACTGTCCCTCATTCAGAACAAAGTCCCTCTGTCCTTCTTTCCTCCTCATTTTGGTCTGATCTTTATAGTTATACAGTATATAAAATATACTACCTTATCTTATCAAAAAGTGTTTTACAGTGCTAAACCTTTCATCCAATTCCTAAATTGCTGCATTTATAAATTCCAAAAGCCAATACAGGCATACCTCGGTTTACAAATTTAGTGCGTTCTGCGGGACTTTTCATATTGTGAAAAATTAGTAAATCGAAACACGGTTTCCCATAGGAATGCATTGAAAACCAATTAATCCATTCCGGAGGTCAGAAAAAAGTTAAAAAAAAGTATTTTATCTGTTCAAAACTCCTTTATAAAGTGCACTTTAAAGGCATTGTACTGTACAGGAACATGATTGAAAAAAAAAATTTGTAAATGCATTGAAAACCAATTCATCCGTTCGTATGGCGAAAAAAATTTGTAAACCGAGGCATTATTTTCAATGGATTTTCATTCGTAAAACGAAAATTACGTTAACCGAGGGGTTCGTAAACCAAGGTACGCCTGTATAAAAGAGTAGTAATGGTAAAAAAAAGCACTGGTTGCTTTTAAGCAATCTTTTTTTTTTTTTTTTTTTTTTTTGTACAATTTTCCTTTTAAGGGGGGCATGGCAGGGGTATGTCCTATGTTTACATGCTTTTGCTAATATAGTAGGTGTCCCTCAGAAAGCTGGGAGGTATGATTGATTGTCTTTCAAATGAATACAAACCTACTTTCCGTATACACTGAACACATACTGTATGACTGAGAACTTAGAATTAAAAAATATTCTATAATTTCTGTGACATGAGCAATAGACAAAAATGCATAGAGCTCAAAACAAAGGATAATTCTTTAAATATGAAATACTTCCATTACATGCTTTTCTGCACATATACATGGTACAGAGAGCAGCAGTCAGGAGAATGTAATGCAGAACAGAGCACATCAGGAGTGGGGATATAGTCCTAATGAATCTATTTTAGTGAATTGAGCATATACTGTATATGTCACATAACCATACTGCATTGCACTACAACAGAACATTGGACTGTATTATGTTATTACCAGGGGTGGACTGACAACTCATGGTGCCCCCAGGCAATAAGGGATCATGGGGCCCGTGTCTTCACCCAAACCCAAAAAAACCTATGAAAAAGCCAATGAAAGGTACCAGGGGCCCCCTACTGACCCCGGGCCCTTGGGCAGCGCCCAAGTGCTCGAATGGTCAGTCCGCCCCTGGTTATTACAGTACATTTTGTAAATATTCACATTGTAATAGCAGACTAGATCACACAGTAAGAATACAGGGGTTGGACAAAATTATAGAAACACCAGATAAAAGAACAAAATAGTTACCTAATATGGTGTTGGACTGCCTTTGGCATCCAAGACGATCTGAATTCTCCTTGGAATTGAAAAATATAAGTCTTGGATATCACTCTTAAAGCAAAAATTGTTCCAGTACTCGCAGAGATACCAGAAGCAGAAAACAAGCCTGAACCTTTTTCTCCAAAATTGACCATAGTGGCTCTATGATATTGAGGTTCGGCAAATGCAGCACCCAAAGAAGGTGTGAAATGTCATCTGAATGCTTGTCAAACCACGATTTGACAATACTAGCTGTGTGAATTGGAGCATTATCTTCTTGGTAAATGGCACCATCTTTGAGAAAACAATGTTTGCACCATGGCAGTGACTCTACCTTTCAAGGTGCTGATGGAGCCTGCAGAATATGGCTGCCCAGACCAAGATTGCGTAGCCACCATGCTTTACTGTTGGCACAAGACAGTCATGGTCGTAACCTTGGGATGGTGTTCGCCACATGTAAACATGTCCAGTGGTTGGGAACAGTGTGAAACTCGATTCATTGGACCATATTACAGTCTTCCATTGATTGCTTTTCTGGGTAGTGTACCACTCTCTCCTCTTCTGAGCATTAGGCTCCATGCACACTGGGCGTTTAATAATGCTGGTAACATTAGCTGTGTAAAGTCACATTAAAAACGTGAGTTTTTAGCATTTTTGCATTAAAGATTAGCAGCGTTTTGACACTTTTTTTGCTCAAAAAAAGTCCCAAACTGCCTTTTTGCCACAATTTAGCATGTTTTACCGCCTTTTGCTGTGTTTTTCAGCATTAGAGCGTTTTTACAGCTAAAAAACTCCTCTAGAAACCCACTAGTTCTGGGTTTGTTTTTCCAGCCAAAAAACGCCACTGCTAAAAAACACTGATTACAGTCTATGTGTGCATGAACACATAGGATAACATGCTGGGGAGTTTACTGGCTGTAGAAAAAAACATCAAAAGCCCAAACCAGCAGCTGTAAAAACGTCAGTGTGCATTAATATGGGTCACTAGTGATTTGGCAATTGCAGCTCCCCTGTGTTTTGCTTATGGAGTTCCCTCCGCTCAGTTATTTTTGCATGGGTTTTGGAAGACTGAGATTGAGCTCTGCAGTCATGTTTGCAGCAGTTGTTTTCTTATGCCGGGTCACAATCCTGTGCAATGTCCTTTTTGTCTCTTTCGGTCAGTTGACCATGTCGATCGCTCTTATGCTTATCAGACGACGTTTTCTCGGAAATTGTATGTGCCATCATAACCTTTGATACTGTACCTTGCGACACAGTAAATAAATTGGCAACTTCAGTGACAGAGTCGCCAGCAAAGCAGCACTAACAATTTGCCCTCTTTGAAGCTCAGTAAGCTCTGACATGACTCCATATTACTAGCAGCGCACACAGTGAATGATGAAGGCTTCCCACCTGATAGCTAGGTGTCTCATCACAGAGTGGAAGCAAAAGAATGTTACATCACTTCTTTCATCGTAAAACATATAGTCACTTTCACACCTGGAAATCATGTAATGTTTCCATATTTTTGTCCAACCCCTGTATATAATACAAAGTCACAAAGTAAGTAAGTATGGCATGCTTGTTAAAAAAAAAAAAAAAAAGAACTTTACAATTACTTTATAAATTTTAATATGTTGACTCTGCTTTTTACTGAATGAAATGTGGAAAAAATGGTTAATTTCATATTTGCCTGCTGTCCTTTTATATTTAACTTTTATTTGATTTTCAGTATAAAAAGAACAACATGTTTGTAAAAATAATTCACGTATACACATTCCATAATACCCCATTATATCCCCCCATCCCCTTTTTCCCCATCCATGTCCTCTTACTGACCCATATCTTCTCTCATGTTTATCTATTTATTTCCAGCATTGCTTTCCCTCAGAATCACAATATCACAATTAAGACTCCTGGCTTCTAAATTTCTCCCCCAATTCCCTCCAGTTCCATATATCTTTCAGAGGATTTAAATTTCAACCAACTACACCACGTTTTCATGAGTTTTTCCATTTTATCCTCATCCATGTGACATAGCTCCTCCATCCTATAAATATTTTCAACTCTATTCATTCGTTAATTTATTTGCCTGCTGTCCTTGATACAAGTGTTTCTTCTGAATAAAGTTTTGTCTTTCAATGCTCACAGGGGGTGTGTCGTGTGTCTTGTGTCTGCAGCCACAGAGCTTCGTTGTAGAAGACTCAACAAATGCAGTTGTGATCTCTGAATGTTTTCAGGTTTAGTATTTCCTGTTCCTCTTAGTCTACAATGGTGCAGATGTTATGATTTTTATTCAGTGTTAATCGTAATAAGAAGTTAAATGATATTTTCCCAGGAACTGGTACAAAGGTCTCATTGTGCAATCTTCAGCAGCATGAATAGCCTGTTTGTGTAGTTCCTTTTCATGACATTCAGTTCTTGGATCACATTCATATGGTATTCAGATACAAATGAATATTGCTAAACTGTAATGTTCTTCAATACAAATGTATCAATCTTCTTTTGTAGACAAGGACTTGCTGAATGAATGCACTCAGTAGTCACATACACACATTTTACCTACTGATTAGTTCTCTATGCAGAATACCATTTCCTGAAAAAGAAAAGGCTGTCCTTAATAAGAAGCTGCATTAACCCTGCATCAGAGGGGTGACAAGGGATTGAGGGAAGGAGGGATCCTTTTCTTTATGTAAGAGTTTGATTTCCAGACAAGCTATGCAGAGGGGGTGTATAGACAAGCTATGGAGTGAGCTTTGCAGGAAAACATCACTCAGCACTCCCCATAATGTACCCCAAAAACACACAGCTCACCTTCATATTCATTGTCATCAACATCATCATGTACCCCATTACACTTAGACCACTGTAAAAAAAAAACAAAAACTGTCCATTCCATATCATACACCTTGTTACTCTCAGAACTTTACCACTTTCACCCTATTATACTCCTGCACTACAGCTTGCTTCCCAATTACACTGAGTATTTCACATCCTGCACTGTGCTGCATCTAGTGCATTGCACCCCATTGGCATGTACTAAGTTGAATTCAGCATTCTGCAGCATGCACCGTTTACATTTAGCACACAGAATTCTTCACTTATTATTATTTTTATTACAGATACTTATATAGCGCCATCAATTTGCGCAGCAGTTTACATTTTATATTGTACATTCACATCTATCCCTAACCCTCCAGGAGCTTACAATCTAAGGCCCCTAACTCACATTCATACATAATAGGGCCATAATAGACAGAAGGGAATTGGCCTACCAGCATGTCTTTGGAGTGTAGGAGGAAACCCAAGCAGGCACAGGGACAACATGCAAACTACAGACCGTATCGTGGTTGGGATTCAAACCAATGGCCTTGGTGCTGTCAGGTGGAAGTGCTAACCACCTAGCCACTGTGCTGCCCAGTATATAATGCACTTACAGTATATTCTAATCACACAACAGTATGAACACACATTCCCCTCCCCCCTAAAGCTCGCCCACATCACCCCCATACTCAAAAAAACCCTCCCTGAACCCCACTGACCCGAACAACCTCAGACCCATCTCACTGCTGCCATTCACTTCCAAGCTCCTTGAGCGCTTAGTTTACAATCGCCTAAGCGCCCACCTCAATGACAACAACCTCCTCGATCCCCTACAATCCGGCATCCGCCCCCAACATTCCACTGAAACCGCTCTACTCAAAATCATTAACGACCTGCTATCCGCCAAAGCTAATGAACACTACTCTGTCCTCTTACTCCTTGACCTCTCCGCGGCCTTTGACACAGTTGACCACCCCCTCCTCCTTAAAAAATTACACTCTCTTGGCATCAGAGACTCCGCTCTCTCCTGGCTCTCCTGCTATCTATCCCAACGCTCCTTCAGCGTTACCTATAACGCTGCCACCTCCCCCTCTCTCCCCCCCTCTGTTGGGGTCCCCCAAGGCTCTGTCCTCGGGCCCCTTCTCTTCTCCATCTAAACCTCCTCCATCGGCAAACTGATACACTCCCATGGCTTCAACTATCACCTCTATGCTGATGACACGCAAATTTACCTCTCCACCCCTCACCTCACCCCTTCATTCTCCGCCCGTATCACCCACCTACTGAATGACATATCGGACAGGATGTCGCTCCACTTCCTCAAACTGAACCTTTCCAAAACCAAGCTCCTAATTATACCCCCCCCCACCCTCTCCATCACGACCAACAACGCTACCATCAGTCCCACCACGCAAGCCAAGATCCTAGGTGTCATCCTAGACCAGGGGTGGGCAAACTTTTTGACTTGAGGGCCGCAATGGGTTCATATATTGGACCCGGGGGCCGGACCAAGAGTAGATGAATGATGTGTATGTGTGAATTAATATAAATTAAATTAAAATTTGTAACATTAAATGTTTAGATTAATTTAAGGTAGAAAAGCATAAAAAGAGTTATTTTACAAAACATTTATGCCCCCCACTAGCTGTTGGCCGGCCCAGCCACTACCATGCCATCCATAGTAAGTATAGTAATATTCCCCCATAGTAAGCATAGTAATTAATCCCCCATATAGTACTTCATCCCCCCTATAGTAATTCATCCCCCCTATAGTAATTCATCCCCCCCATATTAATTCATTCCCCATATTAATTCATCCCCCATATTAATTCATCCCTCATATAGTATTTCATCCCCCATAGTACTATTCCCCCCCAAGTAGTAAGCCAAGTCCCCCCTGTGTAAATTTACTTACCTTTGCTCCGCGCGTTCCTCTCGCCGTGTTCCCGTGCCGTTCCGGTCTTCAGGGCGGACTGTGAGAGGAGCCTAGCTCCTCTCACGTTCGTCACGCTGCCCCGCCTACACACATCCTGACAGCCAATGTTTGCCTGCCCTGGCTGTTTTTTTTTTTTTTATCACGCTCCGCGGGCCGGATTAAAAGGTCCGCCGGGCCGTAGTTTGCCCATTGCTGTCCTAGACTCTAACCTGTCCTTCCAACCCCATGCCCAATCGCTGACTACCGCATGCAGGTTCCACCTCCGCAACATCTCCAAAATACGTTCGTTCCTAACCCCAGACACTACTAAACAACTCGTTCACTCCCTTATTATCTCACGCCTGGACTACTGCAACTCCCTTCTCACCGGCCTACCCCAAAACAAGCTATCTCCGCTCCAGTCTATCCTGAACTCAGCGGCCAGACTCATCCACCTTACCAACCAATCCACTTCTGATAATCTGATGGGCTGGGGCAGGGAGTTCCAGAGGATGGGTGACACCCTGGAGAAGTCCTGGTGGCAGGCTTGGGAGGAGGAGACCAGGGAACTAGAGAGAAGGAGGTCTTGTGAGGAGCGGAGTGTGCGTGCTGGGCGGTACTTGGATATTAGGTCAGTGATGTAGTATGGGGCAGTATGGTGGACAGCTTTGTACATCAGTGTTAGGATTTTGAATTTGATCCGTTGCGCAATCGGAAGCCAGTGGAGGGATTGGCAAAGGGGGGTGGCGGAGATGGAGCGGTTGGAAAGGTGAATGAGTCTGGCAGCCGTATTCAGGATCGACTGAAGCAGGGATAGCCAGCGGTGAGGCAGGCCAGTGAGGAGGGAGTTGCAGTAGTCGAGTCGTGATATGATGAGGGAGTGTATGAGCTGTTTAGTGGTTTCTGGGGTTAGGAACGTGCGTATTTTGGCAATGTTGCGGAGGTGGAGTCTGCACGAATTTGTTAGATTGGACTTGGGGCTGGAAGGATAGGTTGGAGTCCAGAATGACACCAAGTACTCTGGCCTGCAGGGCGGGTTTGATGGGGGCGTTGTTGGATGTGACGGAGAAGTCAATGGGGGGGGTGTCCAGACTGGGGGGAAGACAAGAAACTCGGTTTTGGAGAGGTTCAGTTTAAGGAAGTGGAGCGACATCCAGTCTGATATGTCGCTCAGTAGGTGTGTGATTCGGGCGGAGACCGAGGGGGTGAGGTGGGGGGGTTGAGAGATAGCTTTGTGTGTCGTCGGCATAGAGGTGGTAGTTGAAGCCGTGAGAGTTTATGAGTTGGCCAAGGGAGGAGGTGTAGATGGAGAAGAGAAGGGGCCCGAGGAGAGAGCCTTGAGGGACCCCAACAGAGGGGGAGTGAGGGGGAGGTGGTAGCATTATAGGTAATGATGAAAGAGCGTTGTGACAGGTAGGATGAGAGCCAGGAGAGAGCAGAATCTCTGAGGCCAAGGGAGTGTAGTTTTTTGAGGAGGAGGGGGTGGTCGACTGTGTCGAAGGCCGCAGAGAGGTCAAGGAGTAGGAGCACTGAATAGTGGCCATTAGCTTTGGCGGTTAGCAGGTTGTTGGAGAGTTTGAGTAAGGCAGTTTCGGTGGAGTGTAGGGGACGGAAGCCGGACTGTAGGGGATCGAGGAGGTTGTTGTCGTTGAGGTGAGAGCTTAGGCGGGTGTAGACTAGGCGCTCGAAGAGTTTAGATGTAAATGGGAGCAGGGAGATAGGTTTGAGGTTGTTCGGGTCATTGGGGTCCAGGGAGGGCTTTTTAAGTATGGGGGTGATGTGTGCATGTTTCAGAGGGGAAGGGAAAGTGCCGGAGGAGAGGGAGAGATTAAAGATGTGGGTGAGGGAGCGTAGGATGGAGGGGGAGGGAGGTCGTAGGAGTTGTGAGGGGATAGGGTCGAGGGGGCAGGTGGTGAGGCGGGCATCAGAGAGGATCTTGGAGACTTCCTCGACGGTAGTAAGGTCAAAGGTGCGAAGTGTTGGGGGGGCTTCAGTATGAGGAATGTAGGGTGGGGTGGAAGTGGAGGTGAGAGCAGTGGTGGGGCCGTGGGAGAGGGGTGATGAGGGGGTAGTTGAGTGAGGGGGAACTGGGTTGGAGGGAGGAGCAGCGAAGAAGTCCCTGCGGGTTATATCGAGGGAGAGGGGGGATGAGCGGGTAGCTGTGTGAGAGGGGACGGGTTGAGAGGGCATGTGAGTTGCAGCGATGTCCTTGCAAATTGTGTCAATCTTGTTTTTGAAGTGATTGGCAATCTCAAGGGCAGTGAGTGAGGTGCTGGGTGGAGGTGGAGAAGAGTCGGTGAGGATTGGAGGAGAGTGTCTTGATGAGGGTCAGGAAGTAGGCTTGTTTGGCTGCGTGGAGGGAGGAGGTGTAGGTATGGAAGGCAGATTTGTAGCGGGTGAAGGCTTGTTGGGATTTGGTTTTGCGCCATAGTCGCTCCAGGGCACGACTGTGTCATTTGAGGGTTTTGGTGTGATCAGTCTGCCAGGGCTGGAGCGGTCGGGGTCTGATGTTGCGTGTGGTTAAAGGCGCTAGTGAGTCAAGGGCTGTTGACAGCGCGTTGTTGTAGGCAGTCATAGCCAAGTCGGGGCAAGACAGGGGGAGGCTGCTGTTGTGGAGTTGATCAGCTGCAGAGTGGAGGGGGGCAGGGTTAAGGTTGCGGAGGTTACGGCTGGTAGTGTGACGTTTGGAGGGGTAGGCGTTGGTGGATGAGGAGATAGAGAAGGTAATTAGGTTGTGGTCAGAGAGAGGGAAGGGGGTGTTAGTGAGGTTGTGGGGAGCACAGCGGTTAGAGAAGACGAGATCAAGGATATTACCGTCGGAGTGGGTGGTGGATTGTATGCACTGTGCAAGTGCAAAGGAGGAGGTTAAGTGGAGGAGATGGGATGTGTCTGGGTTGTCGAGGTTGACAGGGATGTTGAAATCCCCAAGGATGATGGTGGGTAGCACAGAGGAGAGGAAGAAGGGTAGTCAGGAGGAAAAGTCACCCAGGAAGCGGGATATGGATCCAGGAGGCTGGTATATCACAGCAATCTTCAGGGGGGTTGGGGAGAATAGTCGGACGCAGTGGGCCTCGAAGGAGGAGAAGGATAGGGAGGGGGGGTTTGGGAGGACTCGGAAGGTGCTCTGCGGTGACAGGAGCAGACCAACCCCACCACCTTTACGACCGTTAGGCCTGGGTGAATGGGTCCAGGTGACACCTCCGTAGGAGAGTGCAGCAGGGGAGGTAGAGTCAGTGGGCTGGATCCAGGTTTCTGTGATCGCTAGGAGGTTGAGGGAGCGGGAAACAAAGAGGTCGTGAATGGCGGTAAGCTTGTTGCACACCGATCGGGCGTTCAGGAGTGCACATGAAAACGGGGGGGAAATTTTAGGGAGCAGGGGGACAGATACTAAGTTACGGGGGTTGCGGCAGAACGTGGAGGCGGGAGGGTGTTGTGCGGGTGAGGGAGGTGGTGGAGGGCCAGGATTCGGGGAGATGTCCCCCGCGGTTAGGAGGAAGAGAAGGGTGAGAAAGGTGGCATGGGAGCGGGATGTGCAGGAGCGTGAGAAACTACTAGTGGAGGTGTTCGGGTCAGTGGGAGAGTGGAGTAATAGGAGGAGGTGGTGGGTGCCGTAGAGGGGCGAAGGAAGTAGTGAGGACACAATATACAAATGTTTGGGAGGAGCAGAGGGATATAGTGAATGGATTTTGGGAACGGAGGAGAGGAAAATGAGAAGGAGGAGTGGAAGAGGCATTTTGCGGAGGTGATGAGAGCAGTAGTAGGGAGATGATAACAATGAGGGGGAGATGTACAAGTTTTGGAGTGGAGCAGAGGGGTAAAGAAATGAGATTTGGGAACAAAGGATAGTAATATGATAAGAAGAGGGGGCGTATTATATTACACTCATCACTTTACAGGAAACAGTTTGATACACTCAGTACATTGTAGCATGCACCCAATTACACTAAGCACTTTGCAGCACACATCCTGTTACACTCTGCACTTTGCAGCATGCACCCCAATACAGTCTGCAGCATACACCCCATTACAATTAGGCTTTGCAGGATGCACCCATTACACTGTGCATTTTGCAGCATGCTCCCCATTACACTAAGTACTTTACGGCAAGCTTCCCATTACAATCTGAACTGTGTCATGCACCCTGTTAAACTCAGCACTTTTCAGGAGGCACCCATTACCATAAGCAATTTGCATCCAGCTCCCTGTTACACTTAGCACACTGTTAGAACACTGCAATAGTCACACCTTTACTCAGCATTTTTCACCAGGTACCTTGTCACACATAGCATGTTGTCACCCTCTGCTCATCACAGCAGGTGGCCTAATACACATGGCATATCCTATCAGGCACTCTGTTAAGATGGCCATACACTACAAAATCTGATTGTACAATCTTCTTTAGATCTACTAAGAACTATGAATTATAAGGACCTGTGTGATTGGATATAAATTGATTGTATAGGTTTGTCCTCATAATACTTAGTTTTGGAAAATGTAAATGAGATTGTACAAGGATTATACAATCAGATTGTAGTGTGTATTGCAACCCCCTACACTTAGCAATTCACAGTGTGCACCCTGTTGCACTCAGCACTCTGCAGTATATGCATCAATATTCTTAGCCCACTCTACTATGCAGATAAATGTACTCAGCAAATACACAATACATGCAGCCCATATACCACATATACCAACCACCAGTGATGTATTTGAGTTTCATGCTGCCCTAAGCAACACAAAAATCGTCTCCTCCTGTGCAGAGACCTTGACAGGGACCAACAATCCCCTCCCCCACGAAGAAAGCCTGACATTGACCAACATCACCCCAGCCCCCACCCCCACCCGAGAGAGCTTTCCACTACCACCGCCCCCAATACACTGGCAAGCCCCGTCCCCCCAGCGGGGAGAGAAGATACTCACCTTTACAGCTCCGGACATCCCCAGGAACAAGAATCGGGCTCTGCAAAAGCAATCAAGCAGCCCGTAGCCTCTCTCAGATCCCACCTGGTCCCCATGCTACGTGTGTCTTTTCTGCCATCTCTTGTTTAGGGAAAAATGCCACCTTAGGCAAATGCCTTGTTTACCTTGTGGTAAATACACCCCTGACAACCACATGTCATATGCACCTCAGAGCTCCCATTGCTGAATAAGCAGGCTGTCATTTATCAGCTATTCAGATCTGCATTTTCTGACTAGCAAGCTTCATTTTCACCGGAGTCTTATCACTTTCTCTGTATTACTTCCTTCTCAACACCACTTTAGCTGCCTACTTTTCTGTTGATGGAACACAGTAACTGTTTTCTTTCCTAATATTGGTCAATTATAAATTGTTTAGAATTTATTATATTAGTTGAATAGGTTTGTTGGCATTTGCCTCCCCTCCAGGGTGCAGCTATAGGTCCAGTTCGTCCTGGATGATAGATGTGATGGGGTGGACTCTGTGATGACTGGGGACTCTAACATAATGGGGGGACTCTGTCATTTAGGTACCATGTTTTGATTGTCATAGACACAAGCTAGCACTTCAATAAAAATCACTGGTATGGTTTGTTTATTTCAGGTACTTATATAGCGCCGTCAATTTACGCAGCGCTTCACATACAGTCATGGCCGAAATTGTTGGCACCCTTGATATTTTTCCTGAAAATCAAGTATTTCACACAAAAAAGGTATTGCATTAACACATGTTTTGCTATACACATGTTTATTCCCTTTGTATGTATTGGAACAAATATAAAACAGAGGCAGAAAAGCAAATATGACATAATGTCACACAAAACCCCAAAAATGGGCTGGACAAAAGTATTGGCACCCTTAACTTAATATTTGGTTGCACACCCTTTGGAAAACATAACTGAAATCAGTCGCTTCCTATAACCATCAATAAGCTTCTGACACCTCTCACCCGGAATTTTGGACCACTCTTCCTTTGCAAACAGCTCCAGGTCTCTCTTATTGGAAGGACACCTTTTCCCAACAGCAATTTTAAGATCTCTCCACAGGTGTTCAATGGGATTTAGATCTGGGCTCATTGCTGGCCACTTCAGAACTCTCCAGCGCTTCTTTGCCATCCATTTCTGAGTGCTTTTTGACGTATGTTTGGGGTCATTGTCCTGCTGGAAGACCCAGGATCTTGGACGCAAACCCAGCTTTCTGACACTGGGCCCTACAGTGCGACCCAAAATCCTTTGGTAATCCTCAGATTTCATGATGCCTTGCACACAGTCAAGGCACCCAGTGCCAGAGGCAGCAAAACAACCCCAAAACATCATTGAACCTCCACCATATTTTACCGTAGGTACTGTGTTTTGTTCTTTGTAGGCCTCATTCCGTTTTCGGTAAACAGTAGAATGATGTGCTTTACCGAAAAGCTCTATCTTGGTCTCATCTGTCCACAAGACGTTTTCCCAGAAGGCTTTTGGCTTACTCAAGTACATTTTGGCAAACTGTAGTCTTGCTTTTTTATGTCTCTGTGTCAGCAGTGGGGTCCTCCTGGGTCTCCTGCCATAGCGTTTCATTTCATTTAAATGTCGACGGATAGTTCGCGCTGACACTGATGCTCCCTGAGCCTGCAGGACAGCTTGAATGTCTTTGGAACATGTTTGGGGCTGCTTATCCACCATCCGGACTATTCTGCGTTGCAATCTTTCATCAATTTTCCTCATCCGTCCACGACCAGGGAGATTAGCTACAGTGCCATGGGTTGCAAACTTCTTGATAATGTTGCGCACTGTGGACAAAGGCAAATCTAGTTCTCTGGAGATGGACTTGTAACCTTGAGATTGTTGATATTTTGCCACAATTTTGGTTCTCAGGTCCTCAGACAGTTCTCGTCTCCTCTTTCTGTTGTCCATGCTTAGTGTGGCACAGACAGACACACAATGCAAAGGTTAAGTGAACGTCTCTCCTTTTTATCTGCTTTCAGGTGTGATTTCTATATTGCCCACACCTGTTACTTGCCCCAGGTGAGTTTACAGGAGCATCACATGCTTGTAACATTCTTATTTATCCGCAGTTGTGAAAGGGTGCCAATACTTTTGTCCAGCCCATTTTTGGAGGTTTGTGTGACATTATGTCGAATTTGCTTTCTTTCCTCCCTTTTTTTGTTTTGTCCCAATACACACAAAGGGAATAAACATGTGTATAGCAAAACATGTGTTAATGCAATACGTTTCGTGAGAAATACATGATTTCCTGGAGAAATATCAAGGGTGCCAACAATTTCGGCCATGACTGTATATATTGTACATTCACATCAGTCCCTAACCCTCAAGGGGCGTACAATCTAAGGTCCCTAGCTCACATTCATATACAAGGGCCAATTTAGACAGGATTCAGTTAACCTACCAGCATGTCTTTGGAGTGTGGGAGGAATCCGGAGTACCCGGAGGAAACCCACGCAGGCACAGTGTTTTATAGGCAGGAGGTGCCGTGGCTGGGATTCAAACCAACAACCCTAGTACTGCCAGGCGGAAGTGCTAACCATTTAGCCACTGTCCTGCCCATATTGTTACATCAAATGCCAAAAAAAAAACAGCTAGAAAGGTACCTCTGACATGTTTTAGCCACCTCTTACTCGTAGTATTAGTAGATTGGTAGATTTGGTGTGTACTATACTGAAATAAAGTGATCTTGCAAGGGTAAATTCCTGACATGTCATAATATACATAGTGTACAGAATATAACTTTCTAAATACACTGTTTCCTTTTTCCCCACTAAGGCTCAGTTCACACTATTGTTGAAAGCAGGTGTTTCAGGGGCTTTTTTAATGCTCCTCAAACGCCTACTATAATAATACACATGGCAGCACACAGTGCTGTTCACACTGAAGCATTAGCTCTATGTCAAAATTGATGCCTCATGTCAAGTCAGGAGGAGTTGAAGCCTTTCAACGCCTCCAATTCATGTCAATGGTGACACTTCTCAAATGCCTGGCAGGCGTTTGCGAGGTGTTAATACCATTAAGTTTTATAGGCATGTGTGGTGCAGTTTTAATGCTTATAAAATGCCTCAAAACTCTGCATAGGGCATTTGGGGAGCGTTTTTAACGCTTGTAAAACGCCTGTCTAACGCCTGTCATTATAGGGGCGTTTGGGAAGAAGTCAAGTGTGAACAAACCCTAAGGCCCCTTTCACACCTGAGTGTTTTATAGCTTGAAACTTCCAAACACATAACATCCAAAATCCCATAGTTTTGAATTGTGCCTTTCACAACTGAGCATAGTGTTGCTTGAAGCTTTTAGCACAAAAAATGTGCAAAAAAAAAGTGCAAAAATGTGCTGTGTTTTGTTTTTTTTTTTGTTTTTTTTATGTAGTATCTAGCTTTCCATTAGCTTAACAATATAAGTTTGTCCTACCTTTCCTTATATATTACACTATAGGCACCATCCCTAAAATAGAAAACAGAAAAACAACCACCTCCCACCCAAATAAGGTGGGGGCAAAATGGGACTAAATGTGCCACCAAGAGATCAAATATATATAAAATCAATGCACATTTTATTACATAGTTAAAAATTCAAGATACAGTTGTGCTCAAAAGTTTGCATACCCTGGCAGAAATTGTGGAATTTTGGCATTGATATTGAAAATATGACTGATCATGCCAAAAAATGCTCTTTTATTGAAGAATGATGATCATATGAAGCAATTTATTATCAAATAGTTGTTTGACTCCTTTTTAAATCCTAATGATAACAGAAATCACCCAAATGGCCATGATCAAAAGTTTACATACCCTGGAATGTTTGGCCTTGGTACAGGCACACAAGGTGACACACACGAGTTAAAATGCCAATTAGAGGTTAATGTCCCACATATGTGGCTTTTTAAAAATTGCAATTCGTGTCAGTATATAAATAATCAATAAGTTTGTTAGCTCTTACGTGGAAGCACTGACTAGGCTAGATACTGAGCCATGGGGATCAGAAAAGAACTGTCAAAAGTCCTGCGTAACAAGGTAATAGAACTTTATAAAGATGGAAAAGGACATAAAAAGATGTCGAAAGCCTTGAATATGGCAATCATTACTGTTAAAACACCTATTAAGAAGTGGAAAGTTCATGGATCTCTTGATACCAAGCCATGGTCAGGTAGACCAAGAAAGATTGCAGCCATAACTGACAGAAAAATTGTCCGGGATTCAAAGAAAAAGCCACAGGAAACCTCTAAAGAAATACAGGCTGCTCTGGAAAAAGATGGTGTGGTTGTTTTTAAGGAGTACAATATGGTGATACTTGAACAAAAATGAGCTGTTTGGTCGAGGTACCAGAAAGAAGCTTTTACTGCACCAATGCAGGTTACCTATGTGTTTGCCCTACTAACCCCTGTATACCACCCTGATAACTCACTGTATATTGCCCTACAAACTGCTGACCTCCCATCCTCTGCTTCCCTGACATTTTTTACTGCACCCCCACATCAGACAGGCAAGATCTGAAGAAGGCAATGAAGATTTTCATTGTATCACCAGGAGGGCATGCTTTTACAGCTAGACTGTTCAATAAAAACACTGAGTATTTTCTAATTTATGTTGCAGTTAGTGTTAGGGTCTGTATACACTGTATTTACATGATATAGTTCTATACACTGTCATAAGGTGTGTTCGAAGATGATACAGAAGGTGCAGCTGTTCTATGTTGCTACTCTCCTTTATTTATTTGCCACGTGCTCATCCCAATATATACATAATAATGTCACATTTTATTTTCTTCACTTTGTTGAAATACTGTTTCTGATTTTCCAATAATTTAATTTGGTTGGGAGTGTTTATTGAGATCCCCAGGAACTTTTTCTGATTGAGCATGAAGAGACACTTTGCAGCAGGGCCCAGTGACTGTTCTGGAAAACTTACCAGACAGCAAACAGCTTTCCACAAAGTGGGAAAGGGAATATGTTGCCCTTTAATAGAATAAACTCTTAGGCCTTAGTTGACCAGTGTTGAGCTACTGTTTTAAAAACTATAACAGAAACTTGACTTTAGCATCAAGTCTAATTTATAGAAACAGAAAAACTCTTTATTTGTATATTTATTTAAAATTGCAGCCTGCGTTTGCCAGAGCAATGACATCCATAACAAGTGATGTGTATGGGTCCCTGCTTGGAGGACACACAGTGAAACGGTTTCATCTTCAGTCAGAGTTTGTCAAGGTGGAAATCATATCCTTTGGCTGTATAATTACTTGCTTAGAAACCAGAGACAGACATGGAAATTTCTCAGACATTGTACTTGGCTTTGATGATTTAGAAGGTGAGTTTCAAATAATATGATCTTTATATTTTTTTAGTTGTAAAATTTTAAAAATGTGTCTTAGATATCAAGATTTTATAAACATGCAAATCGATGAGTCCTGTATCTAAACACATACATCATCCAAATGTTTTTATGCTGATATTTAACAAATTGTGTGGAGTATGTAGGGACAGACTCTGCCCCTAGTGTAGCACAATTGGCCCCTTTTAAAGTTGATCTCCAGGTTTCATTTAACATTAAAGGCTAAGTTCACCATTGGATAAACAACCAACACCACAAGGATAAAGCACCTCATAGGCTACAAAAAAGCAATTTTGATGAAAATGAATGTAAAAATGACATACATCTCAGAACCCACAACCCTGTCCATCTATCCAAAACCCCCATCCCCCACTCCTGACCCTCCAGAACACATCACAGCCACCCCCCTCCCTAATTTCTGTAACCGACCCCCTACCCCACTCCGAAGCGCAAGATCCTGCTGTCCTTCACACCTCCCTCATGTACCACTAGTTTCCCTCTCCCAGGAAAAGATGTTAACACCCCACCAGAACCTGGGGGTGGGGTCCCTTGCTGAAAGACCCTTTAGGATCCAGTAGTCAGAATGACCTGTTATATGCAATTATAAGGTCCAAAGAAGTCTATGCACAGAAGGTTCAGAGCGCTATCCTTTGTGTGGCTTCCTCATGCCCTGAGGAAGCCCCCGTCAATGGGAGGGGCAAAACATGTAGGCGGAAAAGATAGCGTTCTCCCTCCCTAGGAATTTGTTCCGCGGGGATGCCGGAGTGCACATCGGCTTGCAAGTACCTGCTTGGAGTATATAATCCTCTTGACAGCAGGACTAATGGACACTGCTTGGCTTACAGCTTACTAAGACCGTGATGAAGGATTCTAGCAAGCGGAGAGGAGTTCTTGTGCACTGAAGAGGAAGTGGTGAGATCGCTTCAGTTATCTATTTTACATGGCGCTTCCTGCAGTGTAATCCTATTATATAGATCTTCCTATATACCATGGGTCAGTCAGCTACCTTACAAAGGAAGACTTGCTAATTGGTAGGCTGGACCCGATAGGTCTCTTATTGAAGTGAAGTTTTGGAGAGACTGTAGGATCAACATCTGTGGCTTTTGCACTAGGAATCAGCATTGGGGCAGTACAGTGTCTACCTACATTGCTACACATACTCCGTCATTGAGAGCTGAGGGTTCAGTACCTGCCCCTCACGTAATACAGCGGGACCCAGCTCCAATATCACAGGTGCAGAGTATAGCAAGATTACCTTCTGTGCACAAATTTCTTTGGAACTTATAATTACATATAGAAATCATGCTGTCTGTTGGACTCTAGCGGGTCTTTCAGCACGGGACGCCTCCACCCCCCGGTTCTGGGAGGGTGTGTTAACATCTCTTCATGGGAGAGGGGAACTAGTAGTACTTAAAGGAGGTGTGAGGGGCGGCAGGATCTTGGAGTAGGGGGTCAGTTACAGAAGTGAGGGAGGGGGGTGGCCGTGGTGTGTTCTGGAGGGGCGTGGCCGTGGTGTGTTCTGGAGGGGCAGAAATTGCTTTTTTTGTAGCCTACAAGGTTCTTTATCCTTGTGGTGTTGGTTGTTTATACATTATTTTTTTTTGATACATCTCCCCTTAATAGGGTTTGGCACTGGGTATATTACCAGTCCCAGGAAATATATATATTTTTTTTTTAACATTACATTCACCATTGGAACATGTTACATGTTCTACCCACATTTAGGGTGGAACATGTAACGTGTTTCAGCTCCTGCCCCCTCTCCCTCCAATCCCTCCTCCCTGTGACAGTGGGTGGGGGTTCTTTTCCCCACACCCACTGCCACATTTTGAAAACAGTGCTTTCAATCTGATGATTAATTTTAGACATAGAAAAAAAATTTAACTAATTATGACTATTATTATGATTATTCCAGGTTGTTTATCTTAAATGATCTGTTGCTCATCTGTGAAAAGTTTCAGTCCCATAAACTTGTTAAACAACAGAGTTATGTCTCTGCAAAATAGTTTCAATTCTGTATAGTAGTTCATTGCAGTAGTTGATTCATTACACTTTTGCTGGTTAACACATTAATCTCCATACACTTTGTACAGTGCAGAGATCTCCCCAATATTATTTCCTCTTCTGCTCAAATGTTTTTTAGCCTATTTTGGTAGGCTATTTTCTCTAATTGGTCAAATGTTTAATTCTTCTGATCGTAGAATCTTAAAGTAGAACTAAAAACGCAGTTATTTACCTGTTAACTGTATTTCCAGGAATCTTCTAGGACAGCTCACTTGAGAGATAGGGCTCCTCCCAGGAAACACCCGCTCCACCTTTTTTTCCCCTTTATAGGCGTCCTCTCTCCCATTGGCCCCCAGTATAAGAATATGACCGAAGGCCTAGGAGAAAAACAAAGAAGAAAACCAGTAATAAAGCTATCCCCCATAGGTTCGCAACATACCTGCACATAATCGTGTGATCAAACAGTAATCGGGGGGGAGTTACGCTGTCCTAGAAGATTCCTGGAAATACAGTTAACAGGTAAATAACTGCGTTTTCCCGAGTCATCTTCTAGGACAGCTCACTTGAGAGGAGTAGAATAGAAATACGTACATTAGGGCGGGCACCCTGCTTGTAGGACCTTCCTGCCAAATGCCTGGTCCTTGCTGCCGATCAGATCCAGCCTGTAATGCTTAGTGAAGGTGGCGAAACTGGACCACGTCGCGGCTCTGCAGATCTGTCCGGGGGAGGCCCCCCCTTTTTCCGCCCAGGAGGCCGCAGTGGCCCTTGTGGAGTGGGCTTTTAGGCCGGGCGGTGGTGACAGGCCTGCCGACTTGTAACCTTCCGAAACTGCCTCTCTGATCCATCTGGCGATGGTGCCCTTGGAGGCACCGTCCCCCTTCCTTGGTCCCTGGAATAGGATGAAAAGCCGGGACGAGCGTCTCCATGTCTTTGTGCGTTCGATGTACGTGATCAAACACCGTCTTACGTCTAACCTGCTACAGTCCTCCGTGCTGCCCGGATCGGCCTCCAGGGAAGGTATTACTATTTCCTGAGATCTATGGAAGTGTGACGCGACCTTAGGTAGGAAGGCCGCGTCCGTGCGGAGGATGACTCTATCCAATAAGATGGTGCAGTACGGCTCGATCACTGAAAGGACATGCAACTCGCTGACCCTGCGGGCAGAAACTAGTGCCGTGAGGAGGATGGTTTTAAGAGTCAAAGATCTGAGCGAACATTCATCCAGCGGTTCGAAAGGCCCCCGCTGAAAGCTCTTCAGGACTGTGCCCAGGTCCCATGATGGAAGTTTTGGCAAGGACGGGGCACGGCGCCTGGAGATAGCCCTCAGGAATCTGATTACTAATGGTTCTGCCGCCAACCTCAGCTCGAGAAAGTTCGACAGAGCCGCTACCTGTACTTTGAGGGTATTGGCGGCCAGACTCTTATCCGCCCCGGCTTGAAGGAATTCAAGAACTGTATGCAAAATGGGCGTGCCCGGTGCTTCGTTTCTGACCTTCCAGGCGGAAAACTTCTTCCAGACCTTGTCGTACAAGGCGTTCGTCGACCTCTTCCGGCCATCCAAAAGGGTGGCGACCACTCTTGCCGAGAGCCCCTTTTCCGCTAGCCTGTCCCGCTCAGAAGCCACGCCGCTAAGGACAGCCTTTCTGGATGAGGATGCATCACCCTCCCTTGGTTGAGTAAATCGCGTGTGGGTGGTATCATCCAAGGGTCTGCTAAACTGAGCTCCTTCAACCGGGAGAACCAAGATCTCTTGGGCCAGAATGGCGCGATCAGAATAACTTTGGCTTGAGACACCCGGATCTTCTGAATCACCTTCGGCAGTAGTCTGAATGGAGGGAAGGCATAAAGGAGGTCTCCTTCCCACTGCTGGGCTAGCGCATCTATCCCCACGCTTTTGGGGTCCTTCTGCAGGCAGAAGTACCTTTCCCGCCTTGTGTTCTGGCCGTTGGCAAATAGATCGATAGAGGGAGAGCCCCACCTGGCGCAAATCTGATCGAACGCTGACTGGCTGAGGCACCATTCTGTCTGGATGACCTCTCTTCGGCTCAGTTGATCCGCCAACTGGTTCAGGTCCCCTTTCAGATGTACTGCCGTGATGAACTCCAGGTTTTCCTCCGCCCAGCTCAGGAGGGATCCGGCCAACTCCATCAGCCTTGGGGACCTTGTGCCTCCCTGCCTGTTCAAATACGCCACAGCAGTGGTATTGTCGGAGAGAATCTGGACACCTCTCCCCCTTATCTTTTCCTGAAAGGTCGTAAGTGCCTTGAAAACTGCCAACAGCTCCCTGTAATTTGACGACCTGCTGGAGTCTACTGCACTCCACGTGCCCTGGGCCAGGCCGTCTTCAATATGGGCGCCCCAACCAGTCATGCTTGCATCCGTGGTGATCCGCAGTGGGTTGGCCAGCCTCCAACTTCTTCCTTGTTCCAAGGTGAGGCTGCTTCCCCACCACCTTAGCGATTCCTTCACTTCGTGCGTGATGCGGATCCTGGAACTCAGACCTGCTCGGCTGCCGTCCCAGTGGGAAAGGGTGTGATTTTGCAGCACCCTGGAGTGAAGTTGCGCCCATTGCACCCCTGGTATTGCCGCTGTCATCCGCCCGATTATTCTCATCGCGGTCCTGACCGTGCAGGTCAACATCCTCCGGAGGGCCCTTGTGTCCTGCCGCAGGTTGAGGGCTTTTTCTGATGTTAGGTACGATCGGGCCTGTGCGGAGTCCAGGACGTACCCCAAGTACGTAATCCTCTTGGAGGGGGTTAGCTGTGACTTCTCCTTGTTGATAAGCCACCCCAAACTTTCCAGAAAAGATATCGTACGTTCGATGTGCGATCTCAGGCCTCCCTCTGTGTCCGCAAATACAAGCAGGTCGTCCAAATAGGGGATAATGTTTATCCCTTCCAGTCTCAAAACTCTTAAAGGCTCCGCTAAAATCTTGGTGAATATCCTCGGGGCCGACAACAGGCCGAAGGGGAGTGTGTTGAACTGAAATAGCACCGGACCCTTTTCTCCTCCCAGCGCAAACCTCAGGAATCTCCTGGAATCTTCTCTTATCGGGACATGTAGGTATGCGTCTTGCAGATCTATCGAGGCCATGAACACCCCAGGTGAAAGGAGTTCCTTCACCGTGTATATGGATTCCATACGGAATTTGCTGGGCCTCACGAACTCGTTCACCTTCCGCAGATTCAATATCATCCTGTAAGTACCGGACGGTTTTTTCCTTAGAAAGAAATGGGAGAAGAATCCACTTCCCCTTTCCTCTTCTCTCAACTGGCAGATAACGTTCTGACTGAGCATATTTTGTAGGAGGTCCACCAGCGCATCCGCCATAGCCCTGTCCTTTGGCAGGGGTGTTGCAAAGAATCTCTGAGGGGGGCCCTTGTGAACTCTATTCTGTACCCCCTGTGGATGGCCTCCAGAATGTAGGCGTTCTGGGTTATCCTTAGCCATTGTGCGTGGAAGCGCCCCAGTCTCGCTCCCACCTGGCCTCTCCAGTCACTTCGGCTGGGTTTTGGGTCTATTCTGGCCGGGGTTGAAAAGGAAACCTCCCCTGCCTCTCGGCTCGTTCCTGCCTCTTCTTGCGCCCCAGCCTGGGCGCTGGGTTTGGAACCTAGCTTCCCTTGACGCGTATCGCCTGGATGGGCGAAACCCCTTCCGTCCAACCTGCCTGCTGGGGACCGGGAAGCTCTTTTTCCTGTCGGCCGACCTTTCCAGGACTGAATTCAGCTCCGGGCCGAAAAGGAGTTTACCTTCAAACGGCAGGCCACAGAGTTTAGATTTGGAGGCCAGATCCCCCTGCCACGATTTCAGCCAGATAGCCCTCCTTGCCGTGTTTATGAGCGCTGTAGATCTAGCAGAGAGTCTGATGGTCTCTGCTGATGCGTCCGCGATGAAGGCTACCGCTTTCTCCAGCACCGGAAGGGACTTCAGAATCTCTTCCCCCGGAGTGCCTTGTTCCAGATGCGAACGGAGCTGCCCCAACCACACATCCAGGGTTCTGGACACACAGGTCATTGCCACTGCAGGTTTAAAATTCACTGCGGACGCTTCCCATGCCCTCTTCAGGAAGGCGTCCGCTTTCCGATCCATCGGGTCTTTTAGGGACCCACCGTCTTCAAAGGACAGATCCGTGTCCTTCGAGATCCTCGAGAGAGGGGCGTCTGGCTTTGGGCAAGTCTCCCAAACTGAGGCATCTTCCTCCTTAAAGGGGAAACGTCTCTTGAGGTTCTTGGGAAGGAAAGCCTTCTTCTCTGGCTCTTCCCATTCTCTCCTGATCGTGGACCATAGGGCAGGGTGTACTGGGAATGTACGGCTGCTTTTTGCCTGTAGCCCTGCGTACAGTTGGTCGTGGAGGGAGAGGTCCTGCTGTTCTTCCTCCAGATCCAGGGTCTCATAGATCACCTTTAACAGGTCCTCCGTGTCTTCCACCTGAAAAAGGAACCTGTCTGCCTTTGGGCCCTGAGCCTCAATCTCACCCTCCTCCGAGTCTGAGGTGTCCGACTGTTCGTCCTCCCAGTCCCTTACCGGCGCTACCAGCTTCCTCTTTTTCCCCCCTTGGGTGCCAGAAGTGCCCGGTTGGGGCTCATCCTGGGCCGGTCCCGGCTTCTGTTCTCTGAAGCTTTGAAATGTCTTGGACATCTCTTGTGTCATATTCTGTAGGAAGTCTTTAAAAAGAGATCCAGACTCCTTCTTGATGAGCTTGTCTATGCACCCCTGGCAGAGCTGCTTCCTCCAGGAGCTCGCCAGTTTCTTCCTACAAGTGGCACACTTCTTTTTCTGCTCACAAGGAGCTTCTTTCTCCCCTCTATCCTCCTCCTGTGGGCCCATCTGGGGACAAGGAGATACACGCGTTCATGCGTCTGTAACAGCAACGCCTCCCCCCCCTGTGCCACTGTGACAGCTCCAGCTGTGGGCCTGGGGGGGGGGGGAGAGGGGGGCTGTGTGTGCGTGGGGGGTACCCAATCATCCCGGGGAGGGGGGGGGGGAGAGGGGGGGGGGGGAAGGAGGGGCGTAAAAACAAAAGAAAGTTGCCAAACAAGGCCCTTACCTTACTGCAGGCCTCCCCCGCTCCCGACAGATCTGCCTCCATGCCGCCGCAGACTCTGCCTCGGTGCGACGGTTTTTCAGGGGCTGGTGGGCTCCGCCCCCCCCCTGCGATCCCCCCTCGCCGACCCCCCTCTCACGGCCGCCGGTGGAGAAGCGGCCGTGGCACGGGTTCCTTCCACGGCCCGCCGCCCATTTCCAAGATGGCGGCGGCCGTTCCCTGCTCCTGCGCCGGAAGTGACGACACCCGGCGCCCGGAAGTGACGCGATCGCAGCGTCCAGACCCACCGCAGCCGAGCCTCCTGGCCATGCTGCCGGGATCCAGGAGCAGGTAAGACTTACCTGAAACCCCCAGGGAAAGGCACCAATGCCTCGGTCGGCGGAGCGGGCTCTACCCCCCTGGAGAGCCCCGCTGGGACCATCTGGGGCCGACGCCCCCACCCCACAACGGGCATCCCTGGTGAAACTGGCTGAAAGGTCCCCCCCCCTCACAAGGCCCCTGCCTTGCTTGGAGGAAGGGGGGGGGGCCCCAGCCAGGGACCCTCTGTACTCCGCCAGAGAGCCCAGATACAAAATAAAAAACGGGCGTAGCTCCTTCCTGGCCGGAGGAAACACTAAAACTGGGGGCCAATGGGAGAGAGGACGCCTATAAAGGGGAAAAAAAGGTGGAGCGGGTGTTTCCTGGGAGGAGCCCTATCTCTCAAGTGAGCTGTCCTAGAAGATGACTCGGGAAAACTATTTTTTTTTTTCATTTTGGATAGAGTAAAGAGAGGTTATAACCCCTGGCAGTTTTGTTTTTTCAATCTGTGTCCCATTGGGGAGATTCCTCTTCACTTTATGTCCCAAAGTTAAAACAGAAAGCACCCCTAAAGCTGGGGAATTCCTGTTTGTTAGCAAAGTCACCAAAACTAGTATTCCCAATGGATGATTTTTCTTCTATCCCTCTATTTCTAATTCTAATGTATTGTTGTTTTATAAATACAAAACAGTATTTGTGTATTCTGAATTCAGCAACATAAAAACAAGCCCGTATTTACCTTTTTAAATAACAAACATGTCATACTTACCTAGTCTGTGCAGTGGTTTTGCACAGAACAGCCCCAGTCCTCCTCAGGTTCCCCACCTGCGTTCCAAGCCCCTCCCCACTATTGAGTGCCTTAAGAGCAAGCCACTCGCTCTGGGGGTACTCCTGCGTGCTCGCTCCTGAACTCTGCTCTGTGTGTCTATAAGACATACAGAGCACAGCTTCTGTTTGCAGCTTTCCCCTTAGCCCCCTCTCGATCCAGCGGCGTGCAGGAGAGCCTCGGCTGTCCTGGAACTCCCTTGGCTGAGACAGCAGCGGGAGCTATTGGCTCCCGCTGCTGTCAATCACAGCCAGTGAGCCAATGAGGAGAAAGTGTGGGGCAGGGCCAAGCAACAGCTCTGTGTCTTATGAACGCATAGAGCCAGGCTGCAGAGTGAGCACACACCAGTGCCCCCATAGCAAGTGGCTTGCTATTGGGGGTATTGGTCAAAGGGGAGGAGCCAGAAGCGTTGGTGGGGGACACTTGTGACAATTGTGCGGTCATACAACATTGTACCCAAACTAAAATTTCATAATTTTCTTCACACAACTAGAGCTTTCTTTTGGTGGTATTTAATCACCGCTGGGGTTTTTATTTTTTGCTAAATTAACAAAAAAAGACCAAAAATTTTGGAAAAAAAACACGTTTTTCTTTGTTTCTGTTATAAAAGTTTACAAATAAATAATTGTTCTTCATAACTTTGATGTATTCTGCTACATGTCTTTGGTGAAAATAACCCAAATTAGGATGTATTATTTAGTTTGTAGGAAAGTTTATAGAGTTCACAAACTATGGTATAGATCTGAAAATTGATCAATCCTGAAGTACTGACAGCCAATCTAATTTCTTGAGGTCCAAGAATGTCAGAATAGTACAGTTATCCCCAAATGACCCCTTTTTGCAGAGTAGACAGTCGGACGTACTTCATTAGAGGAATGGTGAGTTTTTTGAAGTTGTATTTTTTTGGTCATAATTTTTCGGAAAATGAAAAAATTAAAAAAATTATTTTCACTATTTTTTTTTTTTTACATACTGTCACCAGTGCAGTACAGCGTCATCATATAACTGGCATGGCGGTGATCAGGGACACTGACTGGTGACAGTATGAAAAAAAAAATATATATATATTTTTTTATTTTTAATTTTTTATTATATTTGTTGTTTTATTTTTTTTAAGATTTTTTTTTTCATATTTTACTATGACCAAAGTAGTACAATGTTACCATAGTAACATTGTACTACTTTGGGGAAGTGATCAGTATTTTTTTTTTTTTTTTTACACAATTTGCTTATAGCAAAGAATTACTTTGCTATAAGCAAGCATTTACCTGAATGAAATCGATTCATTCAGGGTTTTTTTTTTTTTTTTTTTTTTTTTTGTGCTTAGCTGTGATTTGGCCAAAGCTAATCACATGACATGTGCATGTGATTTGGCCACAGCTAATCACATGACATGTGCATGTGATTAGCTGTGACCATTCACAGCTAGGCACTAGTATACAATGGATGGCATGAATGAAGCCATCCATTGTATACAACTGTCATGTCACCTGCTGTGATTGGTCACAGCAGGTCACATGGTACTGGCAACGGGGTCGGTACTCAGATCTGTCATCGGCCATGTCCGAGGTACACGGCCGGTGACAAATCGCACCGCTGCGCAGCTCTGCAACCGCGAGAACTGCGCATATGCGGGAGCATGCCAAATGGCGTGCACCCGGAAAGCTGAAGCATTTTTGCGGCCGCTATAGGCCGGGTGGCTAATGGTTAAAAGTATGTTATATGTAGTGAGACTTTGTTTTTTAAAGATAAGTAAACTATTTTCACCAAAAAGTAGGAACTCCCTTCAAACCAGGAGTCATTCACTGGGGTATCATTACTCTTCAGGCACTTCTAGATAAAAGGAAACTTGGCTTGAGAAATTGTCAGGCTGATGTACAGTATTAACTATTCTTTCTATTCTCCAGCTATCATACTAATTTTATGACTAATACATTCAAGACTCACTGTTCAGGCATAAGTAAGCAGATCAGGAGTTCTGATTTCACATGCTGCATGATTTGGGAGAGACCTTCAGAATGTATTTTCAGTGACATGGCACATGATAGCTATCAACAGCTGTTTACCTCTCACAATTTTCTCTCTCACTATCTCATCCTCTTGTCCTGCTCTTGGTTAGGAGAGCTTTCTTAGCTTGATTGGTGCATGATTGCAGATATTTTCTACTGCAGCTGTAATACACAGCTGACATCAGCCATTGTTAATCTTTAAAAAATCCAATTCTCTAAATATGTCTTGGATATAATTTCAAGAAACGTATGTTCTCCAACAGCTAGACAAGTCCTCTTTAAACATGGGGATATATAGGACATTTTCCTTCTGGGCCTTAGAATCTCTATAAGAGACTAATAAAAGGTTGATGCAACTGGAAAGTAAATCGATTTAAAGTTTAAAGGAACACGTCCCACTTGGTCTGTACGACTCCATAAATGTTGCCTGTTTTTGTGAAAACTGAACTTTTTATTTTTGGGCTGCACTATTTATGCTGTATCGGATAAAAATAGTACTTTTAGCAGAGGCTGTTGAAATTGTGAAATTGTATTTGATACTTTTTATTCTTTGATCTAGATCAAGGGACATATTTTTTCCTTGGAATGCTTGATAATTATAAGGCTTATACATTGAAGAACACAAAATACATTATAGATAAGATTTATGGATTTAATTATCAAAATCTAAGATTAATCATGAAATATTTTGGCTTCTATAGAGTAACCTGCAATTAAGTAAGTCTTTCTCTACCTGCCGACTGGGATAGAAACGGGGGATCACTGGAGAGGTGAGTATTGGTGAGCTGAAGGGGAAAGCCTTTTCCCAGACACAGACCCTGAATGTGCAAAATGACAGTGTCTTGCAATATGTCAGTGTTGAAGGATTCTGAGCACAGAACATTCCCAGAATACAAATCTGTAAGCTGTTCCTTTGTTTACAATTTTCTGGTCCTTCAGTTTTAGCTCTTCTACTCACTAGTATTTACTCCTGATCTCCTTCTGCTTTGTACTCTGCTTATCTTTTGTTTTGACTCATGTTTATTCTCTCTGGCTTGCCCTGGTCTTCTCTCCGTGTACAGACTGCCCTTGCTGTGAATATGACTAAAGCTGGCCATAGATGGATTGAATCTCAACCAGCCAAGATTCAATTTATCTATGGGCAGGCTGGTTGTACTGAAGTTGATTCATTAATCGACTTCAGTACAACCAGTCTGTTGAGAGTTTTTCCTTTGAGCACTGCCAGCGGTTATAGCCGCCAGCAGTGATCATTGTATTCTGATGTTAGCGAAATCTTCTGCTGTCAGAACATAATAACTTATCAGGAGGGATTCCCCCATCAACACTGACTGTGTTGATGGGGGGAATCAAGCACTTTTCTTCTCTTCCACCTGTGGTGGAAGAAAACTGCATAATAAGTGGGCTGCTTAAGACTACAGATCTACCTTACTTCCGGAGGTTTCTTATTATTAGCCAATATCCTATGATTAAATTACACATCAACCAATGGATGAATGCACTTATGTTGCCACAGTTTGCAACAACAGGCTGCTAAAAATTTGATGAAATCTGAGTTCTGTATTTTTCACTTATACTGTGAAGTGCTTTATGTACATTTTCCTTTAGGGTAATGACAGAAGAACTTTTTTCTGCTTCTCATATTTTATCCCTTTCTTGTATGAGATCATATAATGTTTTTGAATAACTGCATTAATTGGTGTTTTTTAAATATATATCTGATTAAAATCTAGCTTTAAAAATTCACCTTCATCTGAAAGAGGTGTCATTGGCCAGGATTTGCAAGTGTTAGCACCTGAATTTGCAGTGTGCTGGCACCTCACAGGAAGCTGCTTGAATGCTGTGATGTTATCTGTCAGAGAAAATATGTTAGCATAACAGAATTGCTGACACAAAGGAAAATGAAAAGTTACTAGCTTGAATAATAACTTGCAGTGGTTGGAAAGTCTTTTAGTTCTTTACAGCTGGTAAAGAACATCAAACACAAAACTTTTAGTTATTAAATAGCAAGAATATTCAGCAAGGGCTGGCTATAGATTTACAAAAGGGAACTGTACATGTGTGGGACTTTCAGTATATCTTTGGTAGTCATCCAATACACAAGTGAATACAATTTATAAGAATATCAATTGTATTCCAATATATTAAAAAGTATTAAATCCAACAAAACATTAAAACACAACCACCACTATTATTTGCTGTATATGCTTGTTTATTAGTCTACGCGTTTCGTGGCTTCCACCGCTTCTTCAGGACCAACAAGGCATGTAAGTGGTTTAGGAGATTGCGAAGGTTATAAAATAAAGTTCTGAAATGGAGAAAAAAGAAAACATAAATATCAAATACAAATTATATATTCAGTTCATACATACATCAAAGGTACCCCATATATGTAAAAATTAATCAGATCATTAATAAGCTATCCTCATGATAACAATGATTTCTTACCCCAATGAGTAAACAGAGGGAAAAGAGAAGCCAAGAGGATTATATATCTTTGCTGCTGGACTCAGTAAATGTGCCTGTTGGCCCATGGGAGAGATTCCTAGAGGTAAACAACTGCCAACGTAAACTCCCTAATACCTCAAACATCAAATCTCATAATGAAAAATTTGAGGCTTGTGAGGTATTAGGGAGTTTACTTTTGGAATTGTTTACCTTTTAGGGATCTCTAGAATTTTGGGATGATACCTTGGTAGTCTATTTACTATCCTAAATGATCTCACTCTTCACCTTACTACATATTTTCAATACTTATTGACTATAGATTTAGTGTTGTCTCTCTTTACCATAAATTTACCCTAAACCTCTTTGATATTTTTTTTTAAAAGCAAACCAACATCCGCTTGAAAACACAATTGCACCAAGTTATTTTTTATATGCGATAGCGCTACGATTCTTTCCTGCCCATAGACAGTCTATCACTAGTTAGGAAAAAATAACCTTTTCACCTGACATAACTGCATGCTTTGGCTTATGTAATGTTGTATTCTTTTAAATGTGGCATGGACCGTGGTGGAAATAGCAAAAGGTAGTTGGCCCTTACTGAGGCACAGCTGGTGTGTTAGAGCTTCCATCAAGCCATTGAGGGTGCAGATGTGCTGCAGACAGAGAAAAAAAGCATGATATTTGCAATTGCCTGAATAGTGGTAGCAATTAATCAATAGATCGGCAATCAATGTGCTGTTGTAGGCTGGTTGTTACAAAGTGAGGCACATGGTTTCTATCCACTTTCCTGTCTCCCTATAGTAGAAATACTGCTACAGGGCAGCACGGGTGCAAAAAATCATGTATATACCCATGCTGCCATTCGCAGCCTCGGCTGTCAATCACAGGGTCTTGGCCGGTGATTCCCAACCGGCACTTGGCGAGCTCTGAGGATTTCCAATGGGGGAGAGACCTGTATGTAAACAATACAGATCTCTCCCCCGTCAGCTCCTGCACACTGCTTTGTATGGCTCTGAATAGCAGAGCCATACAAAGCATTTTGATTACAGTGAAACACACACACAGCCCCCATAGTAAAACAGCACAGAGTTAACCCTTTGCTCGCCCCACATGTTAACCCCTTCTTGCCCAGAGCCATTAGTTCAGTGTCAGTGCTTTTTATTAGCACTGATCACTGTATTGGTGTCACTGGGGATGTCAGTGACACCAAGTCATTTCCTCCAGTGTCAGAATGCCCTCCGCAGTCCCACTATAAGTCGCTGGTAGCCACCATTACTAGTAAAAAAAAAATAACAAAATTCCAATATATATACTGCCATTTGTAAATGCTATAACTTTCACATAAACCAATTAATTTACACGTATTGGGATTTGTTTTTAGCAAAGACATGTAGCAGAATACATTTTGGCCTAAATTTATGACGAAATTTGATTTTTTAAAATTTTTTTACTGGACATGTTTAATAGCAAAAAGTCAAAAATATTGTTTTTTTTTTTCAAAATTTCGGCCTTTTTTTGTTTATAGCGCAAAAAAATTTAAAACCGCACAGGCGATCAAATCAAGGGTAATTTTATCCCTCCATTTTACGAAGTCGTTTATTCAGACTTATGCAAACTATGTGACACCCCTAAGAAAAACCACACATCAGATATGTCATACTCAGAAAAAATGACACTTCATAAGCTCAATAACAATTCAGATATCATTATCAAGCAAGCGGACAAAGGAGGGGGTATAGTGATCCAGAATAGACAGGACTATCTTAAAGAAGCCATGAGACTCCTGGGCGACTGTGAGACCTATGAAACACTAACAGCAGACCCCATAAGTCACTACAAAACCTCTCTCAAGGCTCAACTAGACTCAGCCTCACGAGTAGGTGTGTTGACAAAACCTGAGTGGCTTTTTCTTTATAGACCATTCCCCCTCACCCCACATTTCTACCACATCCCCAAGATTCATAAAGACCCCATCAATCCACCAGGAAGACCCATTATCTCTGGTATAGACAGCCTCACTAGCAATGTGGGCAATTATATTGACCATTTCTTGCAACCATATGTAACATCTCTTCCCTCGTATGTTCGAGACTCAGGACACATGTTGAACATACTGTCGCAATACCACTGGCAACCAGGGTATAGGTGGGTTTCACTGGATGTGGCCTCACTTTATACCTCCATAGCACATACATTTGGGCTTACAGCGATCCAACACTTCCTCTCTTTGGACAGTTCTCTGCATCCTTTGCAGGCTAATTTCATTACCCAATGCGTAGAATTTTGTCTAACACACAATTACTTTGTGTTCCAAGATTCTTTTTACCGGCAAATAAAAGGTACAGCTATGGGAGCCAGGTTCGCTCCCAGTTACGCCAATTTATTTATGGGATATTGGGAAAAATTTCATATATGGAGTAATAACCCATTTGGAGCGAACCTTGTTCTTTTCACGAGATATATAGATGACATCTTGATAATATGGGATGGCACGGACGAGGAATTAGAACGTTTCTTCACACATTGCCAATGTAATCCTTTTAACATTGAATTTACGAAAGTGGTCAATGATAACACACTTGTGTTCCTAGATCTGGAACTGATGTTTGATAACGAACTCAACATCATCTCAAAAACCCACTTTAAGCCCACAGCTGGAAATTCATATTTGCATGCTGCCAGCCATTATCATCCAAGATGGATAAAAAATGTGCCCTTAGGCCAATTTTGCAGGCTGAAAAGAACCTGCTCACGTTTAGAGGATTATGATATGCAGAGCAACACCCTTAGAAATAAATTTATAGAGAAGGGGTACTCTTCGGCCGTCATTAAACAGGCATACACAAAATATAGAGCACAATATTCCTTGGTCATTCCAGAACAAGAGCGGGTTCGTGTTGAAGGAAAACAGCTTACCAAACGTATTGCCTTCTGCACTCAATTCAACCCCAAGGCCTTCCAGATAAGAAATATTTTTAAAAAATATTGGGGCATTTTACAACAGAACCTTTTTCTCAGTAGTACCATCCCAGAACATCCGGAGGTTATCTTTAGAAAACCAAAAGATTATAGGATTTAAATAGCCACCAACAGAGTCAAAAAAATTCAAAATTCAATGGGGTCCCCTTGGAACAGACTTTTTGACCAAAAAGGTAGTTACAAATGTGGGGGCAGCAACTGTGGCTGTTGTAAGTACATGTGGCACAAGAAAAAAGAGGTCATGGGGCACGATGGCAACACATACAGCATTAGGCAATTCATCAACTGTAGCACACAATATGTGGTGTACTGTCTCATTTGCCCCTGCAGTCTATTATATGTGGGTCGTACCATCCGCACTTTGCGTACAAGATTTGGGGAACACAAAAGGAACATCAAACATGGTCGTGATAAACACTCCATCCCAAACCACTTCAAAGAAAAACACGACAAAAGCCCTATGGGTCTTAGGGTGTTTGGTTTGGACAGCATACCTAAGGACATAGACACAGGCAGACGTTTCCGCCGTCTATGCCAGAGGGAAACCTTCTGGATCCACCGCTTGGGCACACTATCACCCAGAGGGCTAAATGAGGGGTTTGACATCCAATCTCTCATCTAGTTTTGAAATATTAATCCCCCTTGACTCACTCCCCTTTTTATATATATATATGCCAATCTGGGTGATGGGATATCTTTAAGATAAGTCACTTTCTTTGTGGTCAATACATTAGGCATATCACCGTTTTAGTCCCTAGAGATGTCAATCTCCTGCTATCATGGACAAAAGTAGGGGCGGACTGTTGGCTCGTGGGACCCATGGTCAGTGGGGGGTCTTTGGGCACCTGTGTCCTTGCCCACACTCGGGAGGGCCCATGGGAAGGCTCCGGGGGCATCTCATGGGGCCCCTGCTGGCTCCGGACCCTCGGGTGGTCCATCCGCCCCTGGCCACATGGTTTATATGGTTTTATTGCACTATTGTTCTCATTGTTTTATTAATAGTCTTCATTATCATCATTTTTCCACCACCATAGTTTATGATTATGTTCAGTTTCATCATGTGCGGTGTGAACTTGGATTAATTATTTATATATATATATATATATATATATATATATATATATATATATATATACAGATTCCCTGCGATCAATTAAACCAATACAATTACACCAGTGTATCACATATTTTTAATATACACCCGCATCAGAGGCGGGCCTCTTTCCTTTTTTTTTTTTTTGTCTCTTCTTCCCTCTTCTCAGACTTATTATTCATTAGTTTCATGTTTTCTCATTCTCCCCCCCCCCCCCCCCCCTATTTTTGTCACACTCCATACATCATACAATACTCACCACATATCTATATCCCCCTTCCCTCCTCCCCCCCTCAGTTCTGACATGTTGATCATTACATTTTCATTATTCATTACAAACATATCTGCCCTCTTGGTTCCCTTCCCCCCCTCTTTTCCTTGCCCCCTAAGTCTGCCACTTTCATAGGTTCATTTCCATTATAGAACATTCATCACATCTGCCTCCTCTTTCCCCTCTCCCCAGCTCTGTCACTACTATCAGCTGCATTTCCAGTACACATCACACAACAGGTCTCTGTCTCCCCCCCCCTTCCTTTCTGTCACACTCATATCTGCCTCCTATCACTCTTCAGTTCAGTCCCTTTGTTCCCGAGGCCATCCGTGCCATTATCACCACAACACCACATTCACCCCCTCCAGCCATCCTCCACATGGCTATGCTGACTCAGTTCCCTTCTTCCCCTCTGGGAGGAGCCTTGCAGTCACTGCACGTGTTCATGTTTTGTTCCAGGGATACCAGACATGAGTCATCCGGAGTTTACTTCCTGTCTCGTGGTTTGCATTCCAGCAGCCATTTCCCCACAGGCATAAAGCACACTCTCACACCATCCCACTCAGGCGTCAACAGCAAGGCTCTTACTTTCCATTCATCATACAACAGCATCAGAGGTATCTACACCATATTCATATGTCTCATCCATTCACTTAACCATTGCCTCCTAAAGGTCATTCATAGACACACTCTTTATTTCATGTCTTCTAATGTCCCCAATTTTTTTTTTTTTCCAACAGTCCAATATCACTACACAGCACTAACATAGCGCCGACAGTTTGCTCAGCGCTTCACGTTTGAATAGATATATATGGTCTACAGCCACACTCGTTACTTTAAACTGATAATCATCCACTATGCACTAGTCTTATTACTTTTATTTTTATGATGTTTATTAATATTATTATTTTTATCATCATTGCCAGTGTTACTACTACGATTATTTTTATATATTTTATTTTAAAAATTTTTTTATATTTATCTACATTTGCAGGTGCTATATTCATGTGTTTTTAATAATTTTTTATTTGCTTTGTCTCTTATGCATATACACATATACAAAGATACATACATGCACTGTGTATATATGTTTGTATATGCGTTTATAAAAACTAAAAAAGATTGCACTTTAAATAACCCCCTCCAACCCATCATCTTATAACAAGTAGAGGAGGTGGAGCTTTGCTCCCAAGGCATCTAGCCCTGGTTATTTACTACTTGACCTCCATACATTTTGGTCATCAGCTCTGAGGAAAGGGATTCGTCCCCGAAACGCGTCAGCATTTGACCGCACTGACAGTGAGAACACCTTGCCTGCCGTTGTGGCCATTGTCATTTTTCAATGCTTTTGAGATACATGCTTCTTCTGTGAGTATGTTTGTTTTTATTATTCTTTCACTCCTACAATAAACCTTGGATAATGCACTAGGTGTGTGCGCCACCTGTTTTCTTTTGATCAAATGCCACCAAAAGAAAGCTCTATTTGTGGGAAAAAAGGATGTAAATTCCATATGAGTGCAGCGTTGCATGTCCACGCAATTGTCAGTTAAAGTAGTGCAGTGTTGTATCTCAGAAAATGGCCTGGTCAGGAAGGGGGGTAAATCCTCTGGCAGGCAAGTGCTTAATGTGGATTTTTCAGTACAGTTCTCCCCATATAGAGGTACATATGGTTATTTGCAATACTAAGATGCACAGTGGCATTTTGTTAGTGTCATGATGTGTAATGTGTGCCCAGAAAACATTTCCCTGTGCTATTATATCAGAACCATTGTCATAAAACAGGCTGGATCCTTGGATTCATGGGGTCTACAAATTATGACCCTACCATCTGCATGATGAGGCAGAAATTTAGATCTCCAGTTGTTCATCTTGTGCTTGTTGGATTATTATTTCCTGTTTTTAGCTGACAGTAGAAGAACCCTGTGTATTCCTCCACTGCTGTAGCTTACTCACTTCAAAATGGTATTGAACCCAAAAGCAAACATGTATTACATTGCAGCTTACCAATTCTTAGACATATTGGCTGCATTTGTTTTCTTTTTCAGTTTTTTCCTCCTTTTATTTCACCTGGTGAGCTGGCCAGTAAGTCTCTTGCTTTCAACAGAAGCTTTCCTGCAAATGTTCCAGTTAAGACTGTTGAGACAAACCATTTAACAATGATGTGGGAACTTACAATGATCAACTTTTATTTATCATGTAAAATCCTTTATCCCAAAAGAAAAAAAAACTGTTGCTGTAACTGCAGTGTGAGCTGGGGTTCAGCTTCAATGTGTTAGTGTATCTACATCTGCTAGCATATCTAACACTCCCCTCCCTCAGATTAACAATGCTGCTGTCTTCTGTGCTCCTTCATCTTGAGTGGGGGCAGTCTAGTACAGGGGGTACAGATCACCAGATCAAAACAGAGCGAGAAAGCTTAGAAAACTAATGCAGCCAACACATATAAGGAATGGTAAGCTTAAATATAGTTAATTTTTATTTTTGGGTTTATTACCACTTTAAGGATGCCTTTCTGCCCACCATTGTATCGAAAAGTACTTATTTAAGCAATTGTGGACTTCCTGTTTGCTTGAATAAGCTTGGCTATTCTAAATTTAAATTAGATTTTTTTGAAAAGGTGTTTATTTCAAACAGAACTTTCACACCATTATCTGTAAAATCTTGGCGAACAGCGTCTTTAAAATCCGAGAAAGTCAACAGTTTCTGAAATGCCACAACCACTATGTAAGTTGTTATTTGGTCAGTCATGTATATTTCCCAGTCTGTTTACCATGGTTGCAAGAAGTGGACTTTTGGACCCTGTCTGCATGCTTCCACAGGAAAGCCTAAAAAATGTAAGAAAAGACAGATTTTACATGTACTATCTAATATTTGCTCTCCTGCAGAGCTACAGCTTCCACAGGAATCTCTTGAAGGAACACATTATACAGTATCTATAAATTGTCCCCACATTTAGGACACCACATTCCATCGCTAACACATTAAGTATAAGAGCAGAGATTATGGGACTTATAGGGTGTCTGCGTGATGAAATTCTGTGAACCTAATGGAATATAACTACCAATGTACGGTAAATACCAATATACGAAAGTACACAACACCCCCACCCCTCATCACACATTTGCCTTGTACTACACATTATACAAGCTTATGCATTCAGTTATTGATAAAATTCTCTTTTCACTCCACAGTGCATTAGTAATTGTTAGGAAAGGATGATGGTACTGTGTTACGTATATCTCAGACAGTCTGCTTCCTTGGACAAAATGGCAAAGTATCTGAAACAATGCAAAGACATATTAGAGCACATAATTAGCCAGATAAACATAATTACTCCAAGCATCTACAATTATAGAAACCACTTAGAATTTAAACTGTGTGCATGTGATATCTAGCGCTTTCACCAAAGACCCCCCCAGGGGACTGCAGTGGACAACATGGGCCAGGGACAGGCTGCCTCTGTATTCATATTATGAAACAGTGTATTAGGATTACTTTATATTCTGTGACTCACAGGGATACATGATATCATATCTTCTCTAAAGTGTCTCTTCTCCAGGGAGAATAAGTTTAATGCTTGTAATAGTTCATCGTAATTGAGATCCTCCAGTCCCCTTATTCATTTTGTTGCCCTTCTCAGGACTCTCTCCAGCTCAAGCACATCCTCCCTGAGGATTGGTGACCAGGACTGAATGGCATACTCATAGATGTGGTCAAACCAGATTTTCATAGTTTTATCTCTTGAGTAAATACCCTTTTTTATGCATGCTAATATTCTGCCAGCTTTGCTTGCTGCAGCTTGGCATTGAATGCTGTTGCTGAGTCTGTCATCTACTACGACCCCTATGCCTTTATCCATCCTGGATTCCCCCAGGGGTTCTTCCCCTAGCGAGTAACTTGCGTTCATTTTGTAGCCCCCGAGTGCATTACTTTACATTTTTCAACCATAAACCTCATTTGCCATGTAGTTGCCCACTCCTTTATTTTATTGAGGTGTTCTTGCAAATTTTCTCTATCCTGTGAAGCTATTGCCCTACCTAGCTTTGTATTGTCAGCAAATACTGAGCTTGAGCTATTTATACCAACCTCTATATCATTTATGAATACATTAAACAGAATTGGTCCCTGGACAGAGCCCTGAGGTACCCCACTTACCACTCCAGACCAGTCTGAGCACACACTATTTATCACCACTCTTTGGACACGCTCCTGTAACCAATTCTCTATCCATGAACAAACCCTATAGTCTGTCTACAGACCTCAGTTTGTGAATTAAGTGTTCATGGGGGATTGTATTGAATGCTTTTGCAAAATAAAGGTACACAATATCCACAGGCCTTCCCTTATCTAGCTGCTGTTAGGATTTGTTTTACCCTCCGTCATGATGGGGTTAAAGGATTTTTTAGAATAGTATTTACAGCTCTGAAACTTTAACAAGCCATCCATAACCTGATTGCACTAATTTGGACTGATGCACTCAGCTAAATTAGTAATACCTTTGAGGGAATACATGGTAATTTAACCTGGCGTTTTTTGTCTATATGCCACTGTGATGAGTAAGACAGTCATAGAAGCGTGGATGGTTTTCGGTGTGTTCAATTGTTATATTAACAAAAAGAATTTAAATAAACCAAGCTGTACAAATGTTGGCACATTTGTTGAAAATATTATATTTATCCAGGCTACACAGACAAACATCCCTATTTTGGAGCAGTGATTGGTCGCGTTGCAAACAGGATTGCCAAAGGTATCTTCACTGTGGATGGTAAAGATTACCTTCTTCCAATCAACAATGGGCCTAATAGCATCCATGGGGGACTTAAGGGCTTTGATAAGGTAATAAGGGGTTTCTTTAAAATATACATGTACATTGTAATCATCATGTATCCAGTATGCTGTACCATTGAACTGACTTGATTGCATTTATAGATTTACTTAAGTTTTTATGTTTTTAATTGTTTTTTATGTATCATTGCTTTAAAGTCAATTGCTCCTTATACTAATTTTTTCCTACATATCACACAATCCAGGTATATAGTTTTCTGATGGTTCTAGATTATGACAGGCGGTATTTTTTTTCATAAATATTAGTAGATTAAATGTTAGTAGAGATTTACGGTCAATGAATTAAATTAAATTTTTATAACATCAGCATTGTCAGGGTTGTGGAAATTAAAAAAAAAAAAAAATACTTGTCCAGGGACTAAATTTGACAATCTACATGTCCAGATAAAAAAAAAAATATTTTTTTTTAACCAAAACTGTATTTAAATCGGAGGTTATTTTAGGAATGTTAGGGGCTTTTAAAAACAAAAGGGGCTTTATGGCGACTTAAAGGTGTAATTATTTTATCATTGCGCTGTTTATCTCCTCCTCACCTCCCTGCCTGTCTCCAGCACTGCACCCGGGGACTAGCAGGGAGGAGAGCACTAATTGGCTGCTCCTCAGAAAAGGGGAGTGTTGGGTGTATTCTTTACCCCTTTCGCTGCCAGAGCCTTTTTTGCGTTTTTTTGCACAAGTTTTCATTTTAGGCCTGAAGATTACATAAAACCCCCAAACGTATATTTTCTGAAAGCAGAGACCCTAAGGAATAAAATAGTGGTAGTTCCAATTTTTTTTACGTCGCATGATATTACCACAAAATTTCAATATAAAATGCAAGTTAATTTTAGGGCATAAAAAAGCAATACATTTCCCTATTTTTTTGTAAAATATAAAAGATGAGGTTGCACCGAGTAAATAGATATCCAACATGTCAAACCTTAAATTTACGTGCGCTCATGAAATGGTGACGAACTTCAGTACCATATATTTTCTATAGGTGACAATTTTAAAGCCCCTTATAGGTCATCAGCATAGTGTACGGAGGAGGTCTCATGCTAGAATTATTGCTCTCATTCTGGCATGCGCAGTGATATGTAACGTGTATCGCAATCAAGATTTTCATGTGTAGGCGCCCCAGCGTGTACTTTTACGTTTGTACATGTGTATATGTGGGGGGGGGGGATGTCCCGTGCTTGGGTGTAACTTTTTGATTTTTCACAATAAAAAAAACCAAAACTTTTTTTCTTACTTACTTTTTGTTTTAATCACATAGGGAACAAAGTCCCCTTTCAATTTCCTTTCAATTTCTAAGAACTACATATCCGATGTTACCTTTCTGCCTGCAGGGACTGATATCTGTATTGCCTCCTGAAACTCCTCCTCTCAGCACCATTGTAGTTCAGAAGTGCAAGATCTGGTAATATCCTGGGCTGGACACTACTTAAAAGCAGTATTAAACCTGAAACCAAAAATGTAATATATTGCAGATTACCAATCCTTAGACGTGGTGGCCGCAATAGTCACCTTCTTTTGGTGACTGGCATTCAGCTTTCCAAGGTCCTCAGAAAGCCTGGTCATCGTATCCTGCTTGAGGACCGTGACTACCGGGGAGGCCCAGACTCTAGCTGACCCCTGGATTCCTGATTGTGCCATTCCCTTGGTCTCTGTGCCCCAGTCAGCCTGCACCTCCTGAATCCAGATACCATCTATCAGAGGCATTGACAGCAGCTTCGGAACCTGAGGGGCAGGAAGGGGTGATTGGATCTGAGGACTGCAGCCCTCTCTCTGTAATCCAAGCATCCACCCCAATAAGGCCCTTGCACCCCCAATCCAAGCGTGCTGTCTCTGCCTATGACATCTGTCTGTCTGCCTGTTGACACACCATGACACATGAGATCAATTAACAGGCTCCCAGCCCCCAGTGAATAGGCCAGTCATTCCAGCCTCCCTGTTCTTTTGTTTACACTTCCCAGCAGGGGAGTTCACACCTAGCCCCAGGCTGAAATCCCCATATGAATGGCTTTCCAGAGCTACCTTACTCGTGGGACTACAAGTCACAGCTAGCTTACCTCTGAAGCTCCTTTGGGAATCGCTTTTCAGTGCTGCCTGAGGCGTGGAACTACAAGTCCCGGCCGGCTGTTGTGTACCCTTCTTAGCAGGGCAACTCACAGCTAGCTGACTTCTGAAGTCCCTTTGGGAATTGCTTTTCAGTGCTGCCTGATGCGTGGAACTACAAGTCCCAGACGGCTGTTGTGTACCCTTCTTAGCAGGGCAACTCACAGCTAGCTGACTTCTGAATTTCCTTTGGGAATCGCTTTTCAGTGCTGCCTGAGGCGTGGAACTACAAGTCCCAGCCAGCTGCCTAGTCCTGTGCAAGGCCAACGGCTGGGCACTTATCAAGGCAGAATCTTTTGGGCCTGGGCAAGGAACAGGCCTATCCAGACCATCCCCTTGCTCAGCCCCCAGAGACTGTACCTCTGCCCCCGTCACAGTACTGTGGGTGACCCCCAACAGTGAAAATACATAATTTGTCTCATCATGAATATCATAATCATTGTTAGCATTACCAACCATACCATCAACAATACTGACATTATCAATGACATTACTGACATTACCATCAATGTTGCTGACATTATTATCATCCACATTGTCATCACAACCATTATCAACAGTCACGTTCATAATATCAATGACACATGCGTTCGATACCTCCCCAGGCAAGGGGATTTCTTCTCGTTCTCCAGCTAATGGAGAACCCTGTAGCCCCACTCCATTCCCAGCCCCCTCCCTCTGTCCATCCACAGGTGGCCCAGATATTACCCCAATATCTGCCCACATTACCTTGGCAGGTCCAGAGAGTTCCAGGGGGCCCTTCCGGGTATTCTCGGCAGGGGCATAATAAGAAACCAGAGTGCCTAGGTCAGCACCCAACAAAACAGGTGTGGGAATTTCATCCGAGACCCCCACCGCCCTCATCCCCCTCCCCGCACCCCAGTCTAGGAATACCTTTGCACAGGGTATGCGTGAACAGGTCCCCCCAACTCCTGTGAGGGTAAGGAACTTTCCCGGGATGAGGTTCCGTGGCTCAATCAGCTCTGGCCGGATCAAGGTGACTTCTGCCCCGGTGTCCCGGAAACCAGTTACGGACCGGTTGCCCACGGTAACTTGCTGCAAGTTGGCGGGGTTTACCTGCATCTTCCTGCGAATGAACAGCACAGAAGAAGAGTTGCTGGCCAGATGATGTCGTCTGCTTCTGCTCAGGACACTGCGTCCTGAGATGTCTGGTTTTCCCATGGGTGAAACATCGGCGGGTGTCAGGCAGAGATGGCTTGGCTCCAAGCGCTGCAGGTGTGGGCGGAGCAGAAGCTTGACTCACCGAAGTAGGAGAGATTGCTAGGGGCGATTTCCCCCCTTTCCAGCCGTTCGGAGGAGCCTTGCGAGGGTCAGACACCCGCGTGTGGACGAAGGTATCTGCCAGGTCTGCTGCAGCTTTAGTAGAGGCTGGCTCCCTCTCCAAGACTAACTGTCTGACGTCTGCTGGGCAAATGTGCAAGAGTTGATCTCGTATCATGAGATCTTCCAAAGACTCATGGGAGTCAGCTTTCAGTCCCTTAGTCCACTGTCGGAATATGGTGCATAAGCGACTCGCCACATCCGTGTAAGAGTCCCCAGGTCCCTTCTGCATGGACCTGAACCGCTTGCGGTACACTTCTGGGGTCATCTGGTACTTCCGGATGATGGCATGTTTTAAAATTTCGTAATCATCGTCTTGCCCCTCTGGCAATTCGACAAACGCATCCAGGGCCTTGCCTCGTAGCCCTGGTGTCAGGTACCAAGCCCATTGAGTTTGGGGCACATGGTACTGACAGCACGTTTTTTCAAATGACAATAAGTACGTGTCAATGTCACTCTCCTTTTCCATCACTGGAAACTTGGCTGCGCCCACGGAAAGAGTGGCGTCTCTGTGATCTAGGGCCCCGAGGTTCTGACCCGGTCGCTGCTGGAGCCTTGCCATCTCCAGCTCGTGCCGACTATCAGCTTCCCTCTGCACCGCCTCTCTCTCAGCCTGGCATTCCGCAGTTTCTCTGTCAGCCGCTGCTTGGCATTCCTCTCTCTCAGCCTGGCGTTCCGCAGTTTCTCTGTCAGCCTGGCATTCAAGGAACCGCAGGTATGCCTCAAGATCTGTCTCCATGAGGCGTTTCAGGGCTTTCTGCATCTGAGGAGAGTCTCTGCTGGTTACAGGCACTCCGCTGCTGGCCCGCTCAGGCGGTGGTGTGACGATAACTTTCGGTGATCTTCCAGTGTCAGCCTCTGTATGCCCATCCTGTGAGGCCATCTCTGAGCCACTGGAAATGTGGGTAGCGGGAACCCCTTCAGGTTCAAGTTCCCCCGAGTTCTGATCTGCTCGGATATCATACTCCACTAGATCACTAATCAAATCTTCACGATTTTTGCGACCGACGTCCAATCCTCGGTACATTCTGCCTTCAAGTCACCTTTGCTCATTTTCTCATATTCTGCTACACCAGGCATAATTGCAAGCAAAGATAGAATACGAAAGTAGGAAAAGGAAGGAGCTGTTGCTATATGTCTCTGTCTCTCTCTCTCTCTCTCTCTCTCTCTCTCATATATTTATATATATATATATGTATATATATATATATATACAGTGGGGATCGAAAGTTTGGGCACCCTAGCTAAAAATTTGTATTAATGTGCATAAAGAAGCCAAGGAAAGATGGAAACATTTCCAAAAGGCATCAAATTACAGATTAGACATTCTTATAATATGTCAAAAAAAGTTAGATTTTATTTCCATCATTTACACTTTCAAAATAATAGAAAACAAAAAAATGGCGTCTGCAAAAGTTTGGGTACCCTGCAGAATTTATAGCATGCACTGCCCCCTTTGCCAAGCTGAGACATGCCAGTGTCATGGATTGTTCTCAATCATCGTCTGGGAAGACCAGGTGATGTCAATCTCCAAGGTTTTAAATGCCCAGACTCATCTGACCTTGCCCCAACAATCAGCACCATGGGTTCTTCTAAGCAGTTGTCTAGAAAACTGAAACTGAAAATAGTTGACGCTCACAAAGCTGGGGAAGGCCATAAGAAGATAGCAAAGCATTTTCAGATGTCAATATCCTCTGTTCAGAATGTAATTAAGAAATGGCAGTCATCAGGAACAGTGGAAGTTAAAGCAAGATCTGGAAGACCAAGAAAAATATCAGACAGAACAGCTCGCAGGATTGTGAGAAAAACAATTCAAAACCCACGTTTGACTGCACGATCCCTCCAGAAAGATCACTGGAGTTGTGGTACACTATTCCACTATAAAGAGATACGTGTACAAATATGCTCTGCATGGAAGAGTCATCAGAAGAAAACCTCTTCTACGTCCTCACCACAAAAATCATCGTTTGAACTTTGCAAATAAACATATAGACAAGCCTGATGCATTTTGGAAACAAGTTCTGTGGACCGATGAGGTTAAAATTGAACTTTTTGGCCGGAATGAGCAAAGGTACGTTTGGAGAAGAAGGGGCACAGAATTTAATGAAAAGAACCTCTGTCCAACTGTTAAGCATGGGGTTGGATCAATCATGCTTTGGGGTTGTGTTGCAGCCAGTGGCACAGGGAACATCTTATGAGTAGAAGGAAAAATGGATTCAATAAAATTTCAGCAAATTTTGGATGGTAACTTTATGCCATCTGTGAAAAAGCTGAAGTTAAAGAGAGGATGGCTTCTACAAATGGATAATGATCCTAAACACACTTCGAAATCCACGGGGGATTACATCAAGAGGCGTAAACTGAAGGTTTTGCCATGGCCTTCACAATCTCCTGACCTCAACATAATTGAAAATCTATGGATAGACCTTAAAAGAGCAGTGCGTAACAGACAGCCCAGAAATCTCAAAGAACTGGAAGACTTTTGTAAGGAAAAATGGGCAAAGATACCTCAAACAAGAATTGAAAGACTCTTGGCTGGCTACAAAAAGTGTTTACAAGCTGTGATACTTGCCAAAAGGGGCAGTACAAGATATTAACTCTGCAGGGTGCCCAAACGTTTGCAGACGCCATTTTTTTGTTTTCTGTTATTTTGAAAGTGTAAATGATGGAAATAAAATCTAACTTTTGTTGACATATTATAAGAATGTCTAATCTGTAATTTGATGCCTTTTGGAGATTTTTCCATCTTTCCTTGGCTTCTTTATGCACATTTAATACAAATTTTTAGTTGGGGTGCCCAAACTTTCGATCCCCACTGTATATATAAACAAATATACACCGCTTGTTTCTAAGGACTGTTTCCACAAAGGTTACAATCCTTCAGTGCAGAGCCAATTTTTAACACTGCACTGAAGCTCTTAATGCAATTATCCCACGTACGCTGCCAGCCAATATGTCACGATTGCAAGATCGCCGCCACCAACATGCGACAATCTCACGACCGCGACCACTAATATGTCACGATCACGGCGTCAGACCCCAGACCTTCTCACCAAACTCGTGACCGAAGGACCGGCCGATCCAGACCGCGATCTGACGTGCGTAACAATGCCACACCCAACTGCACCCTACACAGCGATTTTCCAGCTAATGGATTTCAATCTGTGCCGGCAGCCTGGATGCGCTTGTTACTGGGTCGGGTTAATTACGCAACTAACCCTTCACTGCCACCACCTCTTTTTGCACAGAAAAAGGGGAAACTCTTTATCAAATATACACTGTAATGGTTGAAAAGTTGTCTGTCCAATACGGTCACCGCAGGCCGATTGGGCAGAGGAATAAACAAACACAGTAGCGTCTCTGTAGAGGCAGGAATTCGTAAATTGCAATTAAGCGCTTTAGAAAAGCAAGAAGAAAAGGAGACAAGGCCCTTTCTCCTTTCTTCCTTGCTTTACCATTTGGCCTACATTTATGGAGGTCCCTTTCTCATTTCTTTCTTGCTTTATCGTTATTATCTGACAAATTATATAATGGTATTATACCATTTGGTTATAGTGAGTCAGCAGCTGTATTGATCATGAAATTGTGAGCATATTGTTTTTAGTATATATATCAGCTTGATTGAAAAGCTGTTTTACCGCTTCCCTACCGCCCTATAGCAGAACTACAGCTACAGGGCAGCAGAGCTGCGCAAAATCACGTATATATACGTGAGTTTGCATTTCTGGGTAGGGAGTGCATGCGCACCACCCTACCTGCACCGCCATTGGTGGCTACAGCTGTCGATCACCAGGTCCTGGCCAGAGATTACCCGCCAGCACCAGGCGATCATCGAGGAACATTGACAGGGGAGAGGTCTGTATGTAAACAATACAGATCTCTCCCCTGTCAGCAACAGCATGCTGCTTTGTATTGCTCTGCATAGCAGAGCAATACAAGGCAGCATGCTTACACAGTAAAACACACACAGCACAGTTAGTAAAACAGCACACAGTTAACTCTTTGATCGCCTCAGATGTCAACCCCTTCCTGCCCAGTGCCATTAGTACAGTGCCTTTTATTAACACTGATCACTGTATTAATGTCACTGAGGAGGTCAGTGGTAGTTAGTCAGTATCCCCCCAGTGTCAGAATGCCTGCCGCAGTCCCGCTATAAGTTGCTGATCGCCACCATTACTAGTATTAAAAAGAAAACAAAATTCGAGTATATATGCCGCCATTTGTAGATGCTATAACTTTCACTTAAACCAATTAATTTACACGTATTGGGATTTTTTTTTAGCAAAGACATGTAGGAGTATGCATTTTGGATGAAATTTGATTTTTACATTTTTTTTTTTACTGGATTTGGCTATTTTTCAAAATTGTCGGTCTTTTTTTGTTTATAGCGCAGAAAATAAAAAATGCAGAGGCAATCAAATACCACCGAAAGAAAGCTCTATTTGTGGGGAAAAAAGGACATAAATTTCATTTGGGTGCAGCATTGCATGACTGCGCAATTGTCAGTTAAAATAACGCAGTGCCGTATCACAAAAAATGACCTGGTCAGGAAGGGGGTAAATCCTCTGGAGGGAAAGTGGTTAATATGGCTGTAAATAAACAGTATGCTTTGTGAAGTATTGCAAGGTTCCCTTTTTCGGTGCCAGTAGAGTCTATTATTTTTTTCTCCTTTTTTTGTTTTCATGACCTGCGTAACAAGATAGTGGAACTTTAATAAAGATGGAAAAGAATATAAAAAGATATCTAAAGCCTTGAATATGTCATTACTGTTAAATCACTTATTAAAAAGTGGAAGATTCAGGGATCTCTTGATACCAAGCCAAAATCAGGTAGACTAAGAAAAATTGTAGTCACAACTGCCAGAATTGTTCAGGATACAAAGAAAAACCCACAGGTTACCTCAGAAGAAATAAAGGCTGCACTGGATAAATAAGCTGCATGGTCGAGTTGCCAGAAAGAAACCTTTACTGCGCCAATGCCACAAAAAAGCACAGGTACAATATGCCCAACAGCAGCTTGACCTGCCTCACAGCTTCTGGTACACTGTAAACTGGAGTGATGAGACCAAAATAGAGCTTTGTGGTCACAGCCATAAGATCTATGTTTGGAGAATGGTCAACAATGATAAGAATACCACCCCAACTGTGAAGCATGGTGCTGGCTCACTGATGTCTTGGGGGTGTGTAGAAAATACTGGCATTCTTCTGCACGAAAGCTGCGCATGAGACACTTAGACTTTTCAGCACAACAATGACATTAAGCCCAAGGCCAAGTTGACTCTCCAGTGGTTACAGGAGAAAAAGGTGAAGGTTCTGGAGTGGCCATCACTATCTCCTGACTTTAATAGCATCGAACCACTATGGGGACATCTCTTGCAGTTAATGCAAGACAACCATTGACTTTGCATGACATGGGGGCATTTTGCCAATACAAATGGGCAGCTCTACCACCTGCGAAAATTCGGGGCCTCATAGACACCTATTACAAAAGACTGCACGTTGTCATCTATGCTAAAGGGGGCGATACACAGTATTAAGAACTAAGGGTATGCAAACTTTTGAACAGGGGTCATTTCATTTGATTACTTGTTGCCATGCTTTGTTTTATGATTGTACCATTCTGTTATGACCTACAGTTCAATATGAATATGAATCCCATAAGAAATAAATTAAATGTGTTTTGCCTGCTCACTCATGGTTTCTTAAAAATGGTAATGTATATTACCAAATCTCCAAGGGTATGCAAACTTGTGAGCACAACTGTATACATCATTGTAAGGTTGGTGGACTTAAGAAGACATCACATTTCTTGATGTACTTTTTTGAATTCTATATGCACCCTAGGTGCGTTTGGGGCCATGCATCCACACATCGCATTGGGAACAGCGTCTGTATCTCTGCAGCTTCTGCTTCCCAACTGACAGCAATGAGACTGCTGCCTGCACGGGAATGCACAGAACACCTGTGCATGTATGTGCATATGTGGTTAAACACAGCCTTCACATGGGGTGTATGGATTCATACACCCCATGTGAACGAGGCCTTTATAATTGATTTTAAATAGAAAATACTGCATTTGGCCACTAGATGAAGCTAAGTGTCTTAGATCCATCTAAGCATACTTAGCTGCATCTAGTAGCCAAATGTGGTATTCTATGCTTAATGTAAGCGCAACAGTGCACATCATCATAAACACCATTCCTACCTTCAAGCATTGTGGTGGATTATTTGGAGCAGGCCCTGTATAGCTAACCATTTTCTTTTATATCTCTCTCATTTAGCTTGCAGGTTAAATGTGAGAAAATCAATATATATACAAGTGTAGCACTATCTCCTTGGGAGTTGCTGAAGATTTGGGTTCCTCCTATTGTTCTGCACAGCCAGGCAACACGCATTTTGGCAGACTTGCACTCCAGAGACAGTAAACAGTCCTTGAACATATTTTTTAAATTTTATTAGCGGTAATAAACTTGGATGGGGTTGAGGGGTGCATGGGATGCCCAAGGAACTGTAAACTGAGGACAACCTCCTGGCAACTATCTACAAGTCCAAAATAAGGATTTTCTCTTCTAGGAGAGCTCTCCAGCCTCTCCTGGTATACCACCCCAGACCACAGATAATCATCTTCCTATCCAGATGTCTGGAGGAATCCCTGAGCAAGGGGATCCAGTGGTTGCTACAGCAAAGGTTAACAGCCCCAGGTATAGAGCGAGTCAGGTTTCCCTCTTAAATGCTCTTTCCCCCTGTCTGGTGCAGGACTACTCACTCAGTCCTTTTCCTGTAAGTTGGTAGCTGCTGGGCTGGCTCCATAGGTGGTCCTCGCTCTACGGGCCAGTGAGGTCTGAGTGATCCTCCTTCCAAGCTTGCTGCCTGTAGGTAGGCCCTCTCCCAGGCTCCTACAGCTCTTCTCGCTCCATCTTCCACCCGAACTCTCCTGCTTCTGAGCAGGCTCAAACATACTTAAAGGCTGTCCCAACCCCATGCCAAGCTTCCTGCCTGGGGATTGGTCTGGATCCTTTAAGTATGCAGACAAGCTCTTCCTCACCCCTGCCCATTGAGTTCTAGAGCCTTCTCCAAGTCTCTAGATCAGGGGGAGGTATCAGGGAGCTGATCTGCAGAGCCTCTCAGCCCTTACCCAAATTTGGGTACTCATCATTTCTATCTAAAAAACGAATTAACTAGCTCCCCCTAGCTAATTAGGAGGGTGCTTCACAAGATCATTGTATTCAAGTAGCCTCAGCACTAAATGCCCAAATGGTGTTTGCATCTAATAAGATATAATCACTGTTCAGCCAAGTATTTTACACCCAAATTGTTTGGTTTTTAATCGACTTTTGTCAAGCTGAGTGGTGCCAACGTCCTGAAATTCTCATGATTCCGCAGGAATCAGTTGAAATTTGAGCCGTGTATGGCTAGCTTAAAGCTTTTGAGCATAGCGTGTATAATAAATGCAGAAAAATACAAGGAATCTTGCAGAAAAAACTGATCCAGTTTGCAAGAAATGTTTGTCTTTGAAGATTTATCTTCTAGCAGTACAATGACCTCGCACATAAAGCCAAAACTGTGCACAAGCATAGCTTGAAAACAATAATGTTAATGCACTGGCGTCGTCAAGTCAAGCTGTTAATTCAAACTGTCACAAAAATTATTAATAGACACGTATTGGGAGTTTTTGTTTTTTTTTTTACCAAAAATATGTAGCAGAATACATTATGGCCAAATTTATGACTAACTTTGAGTTTATTGGATGACCAAAAGTAAAATTTGGGCCATAATGTATTCTGCTACATGTTTTTGGTAAAAAAAAAAATCCCAATACGTGTATATTAATAGTTTTTGTGACAGTTATAGCGTCTACAAACTATACACTTTATTCCCAAAGTAAAATCAAGCACCTAGGCATGCAGACTTCTTCTACAAACATTTGTGACAGAATGGGTCGCTCTCAGGAGCTAATTGAATTTAAGCGTGGTACTGTGATAAGCTGCCACCTATGCAATACGTCCATCCGTGAAATTTACTTGCTACTAAATATTCCATGGTCAACTGTTAGTGATATTAAAACAAAGTGGAAGCAACTGGGAACAACAGCAACTCAGCCATGAAGTGGTAGGCCACGTAAAATGACAGAGCGGGGTCAGCGAATGCTGAAGTCCACAGTGCACTTAAGTTGCCAACCTGTCAGCAATAGCTAAAGACCTCTAAACTTCGTGTGGCCTTCTGATTAGCACAACAGTGCATAGAGAGCTTCATAGAATGGGTTTCCATGGCCAAGCAGCTGCATCCAAGCCATCACTAAGTGCAAGGCAAAGCGTCGTATGCAGTGGTGTAAAGCAAGCCGCCACTGGACTCTAGAGCAGTGGAGAAATGTTCTGTAGGGTGACGAATCATGCTTCTCTGTGTGGCAATCTAATGGACGTATCTAGGTTTGGTGGTTGCCAGGAGAACGGTACTTGAATGTCTGCATTGTGCCAAGTGTAAAGTTTGGTGGAAGAGGATTATGGTGTGGGGTTGTTTTTCAGAGGTTGGGCTTGGCTCTCTAGTTCCATTGAAGGGAGCTCTTAAGGCTTCTGCATACCAAGATATTTTGGACAATTTCATGCTCCCAACTTTGTCGGAACAGTTTGGAGATGGCCCCTTCTTGTTCTAACATGACTGCGCACCAGTGCACAAAGCAAGATCCATAAAGACATGGATGAGTGAGTTTGGGGTGGAGGAACTTGACTGGCCTGCACAAAGTCCTGACCTCAACCTGATAGAACACCTTTGGGATGAACTTTGGGAGACTGCGAGCCAGGCCTTCTCATCCAACATTAGGGCCTGATCCTACAAATGAGCTTCCTAGAAGAGTAGAAGCTGTTATAGCTGCAAAGGGTGGACCAACTCAATATAGAACCCTACAGACTAAGACTGGGATGCCATTAAAGTTCATGTGTGTATAAAGGCAGGCGTCCCAGTACTTTTGGCAATATAATGTATATTGGAATTTACACAGCTTTTATTTTGACTGCCTATCACATTTCTTGAGGTACTAAAATGCCAGGGCAACCCCCCCATGCCATGGATATATGTGGAATAACACCCCAAAACTCATTCTGCTACTTCTCCCGAGTATGGGGATACCACATGTGAGAGACTTTTTGGCAGCCTAGCTACATACAGGCCCCCAAAATCTTATAGCCACCTCCAGGCTTTCAAAGGGCATATTTTCTCATGTCCTCACTATCTATCACAGTTTCAGAGGCCAAAAATTCCAGGATAGTACAAACACCTACCCAGATTACCCCTTTTTGGAAAGTAGAATTTAGCAGATATTTTTGTCACTGGGTTTTGAAAAAGAAAAAAAACATTTGTTTTCTTTCTTTGTTTTCCGAAAACTTGTGACAACAAATGAGATCTGCAAAATACTCACCATGCCCCTTAGCAAATACCTTGGAGTGTCTACTTTCCAAAAAGCGGTCATTTGGGGAGTGGGGGGGGGGGGGGGCAACTTTAGAAGCTTATGCCACACTCAAAGTTTTTTTGCTAGTAATTTTTTTTTGTCACACAGTATTTGCGCAGTAATTTTTCAAACACTAATGTTTTGGAGAAAATACACTTTTTTTGAATTTTATTGCACAAAAACACAATGTATTGCCCGGGATAAAAGATGATGTTACGCCAAGTAAATGGATACCAAACATGACCTGCTTTAAAAATCTCATTTACACCCCAACTCTCCTCAAAGGAAAATGATCAGAAATGGTAACTACAGTCCGGTCCATAAATATTGGGACATCGACACAATTCTAACATTTTTGGCTCTATACACCACCACTATGGATTTGAAATGAAACGAACAAGATGTGCTTTAACTGCAGACTGTCAGCTTTAATTTGGTATTTACATCCAAATCAGGTGAACGGTGTAGAAATTACAACAGTTTGCATATGTGCCTCCCACTTGTTAAGGGACCAAAAATAATGGGACAGAATAATCATCATAAATCAAACTTTCACTTTTTAATACTTGGTTGCAAATCCTTTGCAGTCAATTACAGCCTGAAGTCTGGAACCCATAGACATCACCAGATGCTGGGTTTCATCCCTGGTGATGCTCTGCCAGGCCTCTACTGCAACTGTCTTCAGTTCCTGCTTGTTCTTGGGGCATTTTCCCTTCAGTTTTGTCTTCAGCAAGTGAAATGCATGCTCAGTCGGATTCAGGTCAGGTGATTGACTTGGCCATTGCATAACATTCCACTTCTTTCCCTTAAAAAACTCTTTGGTTGCTTTTGCAGTATGCTTTAGGTCATTGTCCATCTGCACTGTGAAGCGGCGTCCAATGAGCATTTGGCTGAATATGAGCAGATAATATTGCCCGAAACACTTCAGAATTCATCCTGCTGCTTTTGTCAGCAGTCACATCATCAATAAATACAAGAGAACCAGTTCCATTGGCAGCCATACATGCCCATGCCATGACACTACCACCACCATGCTTCACTGATGAGCTGGTATGCTTAGGATCTTGAGCAGTTCCTTTCCTTCTCCATACTCTTCTCTTCCCATCACTCTGGTACAAGTTGATCTTGGTCTCATCTGTCCATAGGATGTTGTTCCAGAACTGTGAAGGCTTTTTTAGATGTCGTTTGGCAAACTCTAATCTGGCCTTCCTGTTTTTGAGGCTCACCAATGGTTTACATCTTGTGGTGAACCCTCTGTATTCACTCTGGTGAAGTCTTCTCTTGACTGTTGACTTTGACACACATACACCTACCTCCTGGAGAGTGTTCTTGATCTGGCCAACTGTTGTGAAGGGTGTTTTCTTCACCAGGGAAAGAATTCTTTGGTCATCCACCACAGTTGTTTTCTGTGGTCTTCCAGGTCTTTTGGTGTTGCTGAGCTCACCGGTGCGTTCCTTCTTTTTAAGAATGTTCCAAACAGTTGTTTTGGCCACGCCTAATGTTTTTGCTATCTCTCTGATGGGTTTGTTTTGTTTTTTCAGCCTAATGATGGCTTGCTTCACTGATAGTGACAGCTCTTTGGATCTCATCTTGAGAGTTGACAGCAACAGATTCCAAATGCAAATAGCACACTTGAAATGAATTCTGGACCTTTTTTCTGCTCATTGTAATTGGAATAATGAGGGAATAACACACACCTGGCCATGGAACAGCTGAGAAGCCAATTGTCCCATTACTTTTGGTCCCTTAACAAGTGGGAGGCACTTATGCAAACTGTTTAATTCCTACACCGTTCACCTGATTTGGATGTAAATAACCTATAATTAAAGCTGACAGTCTGCAGTTAAAGCACATCTTGTTCGTTTCATTTCAAATCCATTGTGGTGGTGTATAGAGCCAAAAATGTTAGAATTGTGTAGATGTCCCAAAATTTATGGACCTGACTGTATATGGTAGAGCAGAAAACTGCTCTCAGTGTTGCAGCTGCACTACACCATAATAAAAACGCAGAAAGGAACACAATCATACATAACTAAAATTTTGCAATTTCATGGTGTTAAAATAGCACTTATGTCAAGCACTGAAATTGTTCCCCTATACAAACATCTGACACCCATATTTTAGATAACTTCAGCATATCTGCTAATAAAATGCAAGTCAAACTCATTATTTTAATTAACAACATATCCATAATACCTGTATTCCAGTAGGTATTATATAGCAGAGGATGCACAAACATTCATACACATTAGAGAAAGATAATGGACCAGCAAAAATGGAAAGGCAGTGAATGGGGAAGAGAAGCTGTAAAGAAAAATCAGAGATTTGAGAGCAATGAGGAGCAAAGAAGCCATGCAGAAAATACAAAAATGGAGAGGCAGCAGAGAAAAGAAGGACAGTGGGGAGACAAGACAACTATGGGCTAGAGTAACTGTGTAATGGAGAGTAACATGCAGCACAAAGACACAAGCACTGAAAAAAAGCATATGATAGTGACTGGGGATGAATTAGAGGAGAGATGGTTTCAGGGAGGAGGAAGTGGGAGAAATGAACGTTTTGAGTGTGAAAATCTCCAGCAAATGAGACTAGGACAATCTGGAGACTGTTCACTTTATTTGTGAAGTAAAAATCAAGCAGAAGGCTGATAAAAAGGCTGATTGTGTTAACTATAATCATAACAGCTAATTTTGAAATGACCAATATTTCAGTCATAGTTTTTTTTTAATTTTTTATGTCTTTAATGCCTGTTGAAACATCTGATAATATTTGTGTTAATAAACACTTTATTGCAGGTTCTGTGGACTCCAGAGGTGGTAGAGAATGGTGTCAAATTCTCTTACACAAGTGGCGATGGAGAGGAAGGATATCCTGGAGAGTTAAAAATCTGGGTGACTTATACACTTGTTGGTAATGAACTGGCTGTAAATTATAAGGCGAAGACCAGTAAGACCACACCTGTAAATTTAACAAATCACTCCTATTTCAATTTGGCAGGACAGGTAAGAAAATTTCAATATGCAGTCACGTGTATCAACTTGTACATGAAAAAAAAAAGTTTCACTTTCTTAACATACAGTAAATTAATCAAAACCTGATTGTTTTTAATGTACATATCTGATAGTCTTTATAAACGTGTGCAGCAAAATTATACATTGTTTGGAAGGACTTCCATGTTCTTTTAACTTGCTTAGATACTAAATAGCAACCCACAATATTTTGTGGTCTCTAGAAAAGGATTTTCAGTATTTCAAAACTTCTGTGTAATGGTATGTAGAGTCAAAACTTTTTTTAGTATTGGATACAGTAGGGAAGGGATAAACCCTTATCAGGTTATTTTTTTTTTCTCTGCCTATGTCCCACTAGGGAAGTTACTTTTCACTTCACATCCATGGGATGCATAGTGAATGGAGCTCCCATCTTTGAGAGTTGTCATAATAATAAGTGTCCCCATAAGAGGATTATAACCAAAAAAGTCGAGTATCTGGCTGCTCATCCCTATAGAAATGCATATACCCAAAGAACCCCAAGTGGGACTTTAATGCAGCAAATTGGATCATACATATATTGAAAGACATTTTGTTAAGAGATTTTTATCAACTTTATTACATACACATTTCCATTGTAATCATAAATACATAGTTTCTAAAAAGAATATTGCTCTGACAGTGCTCTTAATACAAGAATATGAAACAACACAGAAAAAGAAAGAAAATACCCCAAGTACCCATAATAGGATTTTCCCTTTTTTGTTATGCAGATTACATGAAAGTTTGGATTATTCATGTTTCTGCTCTGTAACAATGGTCACCAATAAAAATAAAGTAATGAATCTCCCCAGAGGGGAATCAGAAGGCAATATAAACTTGACAAAGGGTCTAATCGTTACCTACTGTATGCAAAGAATTTAAAGATATATTCCATTGATATACAGTGACACAAACTATTTGAGCCATTTAGCTATAAAAAGGTGGTTTAAAGCCAAAAACGTATTTTTATCATACAGTACAGAACACAGGAATCAGTTATTTGACTATGGGTTATACAGTATGCTGCTACATTCAGGTGATTGGACACTGGCAAACAGCTTCACTGGATAGACTCACTAGTATTCTTATATAACCCCACTGACTCTGTGAGGCTTCAGTTTTTGCTAGTGTTCTTGGGTGATGGACCCCTTCTCCTCTTGGAGAAGCGTTTACTACTACCCGTGTTTCCCCGAAAATAAGACACTGTCTTATATTTTTTTTGGTTCAAAAAACACACTAGGTCTTATTTTCGGGGTAGGTCTTATTTTTTAAATGTCCAGGTGTGGACAGGGGGTGCAGAGGTGAGCTGCAGGCAGTTGTGGATGAGGGTTACTATGGAGAGGGCCGGTTGATGACAGTTGTGAGCTGCAGTCAGGTGTTGCAGAGGTGACTTGACAGGTGAGTTTCAGACAGGGTGCAGATTTGAGCCACAGACAGGGTGCAGCAGGTGAGTTGTGTGATGGGGAATGCAGAGGTGAGCTGTGGCCAGGGGGTGCAGAGCTGAGCCGTGGCTGGGGGGGTGCAAAGGTGGGTTGCAACTCAGCTCACCTCTGCACCACCCCAGACGCAGCTCACCTATGCACCCTGTGTGCAACTCACCTAACTCAATTTACCTCTGCAACACCTGACTGCAGCTCACCTTTGCACATCCCCCCTTCCCCCTCCACTGCCCTTATATGGTTAGCTAGCTTGCAAAACACAGCTGTCAGCAGCCGGCCCCTCTTTATAGTAACTCCCATTTTCGGGTCCTATCTTCCCACACAGTGCACCAAGCGCACTTACTCACTGCTCTGCCTCTTCCCCACTGGCTGGTGATCACCCCTGGGGCATTGGCTTCCATGCATTAGGCTGCAGGAGGAGATGCCCCACCCCTAAACACACTGCATACTGCACCCTCAGATATCAGTTCCTTCCTTGTCCCACAGTGAGTACAGAGGTAGGGAGGTTCTGTGGGAGCGGATGGTGCTGTCACTTCAGCCGTGCTTCTGTGTTTATAAGAGACAGTAGATATGGGTGTGCGCAAGGCCAGTGCCGGAGGTGGCGGAATGGCGTTCCGGCTGAAAAAAAGCCCTGATCACAACTAGGTCTTATTTTTGGGGTAGGTCTTATACTTTAACAATTCCCAAAAATATCACTAGGTCTTATTTTAGGGTAGGTCTTATTTTAGGGGAAACGGTATATTTTCAACAGATTTAATTACCTCCTTCATCTGACACCTCTATTAAGATGTGACTGCTTCCTACCTTCATGTATTTTGAATTGGTGACCTTTTGAGCACACCTAAGAAACCACATCCATACCACACAGCTGTGGGTGCTGGCACTGAATCCTGCATTCAGTGCTCATTTTGGCATGTGATGCAACTAGTGTAGTGAGCAACAGGGTGCTATACAGGTCCAGGGCCATGATCCATTTTTATGGCGCCCAGACCCTTCTGAGGGTATGGCCACCATGACTCACAAAGCCTGGACCCTGGACATGGACAAGACTCTGTAGTATACAATACATCCTTATCCTACAAGATATACCACAGGGCTATACACACAAGAGGCTTTTAGGGCATAGGTGTACATGGACTAACACTCTTAATGTTTTCCTAACTTTATTGTCTCACTTTTTGGTTTTTAATGGGTCACTTTCTTACAACATCTACCAATCCAAAATTGGTGTTTTTTTTCCCACTTCCCAACCAGAAGTTCAACTCCAGTTAGTGGTGTAGTGCTTATAGGACTCTTAGCTGCACATTTCCAGCTGCCATTTTCTGTCAACAATGCAGACTGATCATTTGTCATACCACCTGTTACCTGATTCTGAAAAGAAACAGCCCTTGCAACTGGGTTAGCTCCTGGGATGCAGTAACTCCCTCATACTGGAAATGCTGAGCCCCCATAATCCACCTTCATTCTGTGAGTACCCCACAGGGAAAGACCCTCACTTAACAATGGAGGATTATGTGCCTGGGAGTGGAAAAACATGGGACAGACAGTGGTTTATCTGCTGCAGGCCCTGATAAAACTTGTCTGAATCATCAAAAGAAAACCATTTTTTTCCAATGCGGATTCTTCTCTAAGACAACATAGGGTAATTCATTACTTTCTAGCTACCTGTCCCTAATACCCTCCACCTGAGGAGGTTAATTGCACAGTCTTAAGCCCTTACTACTTGTTTTGCCATGGTATGTCCCCCTTGGCCATCAGGCCTTGTCCATAGCTCCAACGCACTCTTTCTTAACCCTTCTACAGCTGCAATTTGCATGCTTGTCTATCCTAGACTAATGTGTCTAATCTGTCCTCTTGACTTTGGTGCAGGACCACTGTATTGTATTGTATTGAGAAAGTATGCAATCCCCCTTTTCCCTGGGTTTCTTGGGTGGTTTTTCTTCCCCTCTACTTATGGTCTATAGCAGCTTTCACACTGACCTATCTAGCTCAGCCTTCATCCTTAGCCTATGTGTGGCAGCCTGGCCAGGAGATTTCCTCTTACAAACCAGATATTTCTTATATTATTGCATTCCATCCTTACATTGGATGCCCCCCTTACATCTTCATTCAGCCATGTTGATTTACCCCCTACTCTGTAATCATCTGTAAATTGATTCCACTTAGTGTTCTAATAAGGAACTTCATCCTGAATTCCTTACTTGTTCCTCTTTCTGCGTTTCCTTTGGGCAGCCCTGCATAAAACATTTCAGTCAGGACCTTGTACACCTTCCCTTATTTCTCAAGACTTTGCACTCCTTGTGCAACTTTCTACTGCAGAGGTCTCTTTCTTGTCACCTGCAGGATCTCCTGGCAATTTTCATCTCAGAGTGGGGCTTTAAAGCGGTTACCTTATTTTAATATCCCCCAAAAAATTAACATCATGCAGCTAGGAGAGATGTAATTTCCATTAAATCAAGATAAAGACATTATTAGGACAGTACTAAATCAGATCTATATCTCCTATTGCACCATAGTCTTTAAACCTGCAATACAAAACAAATATAATCCTCTTACTGGAACTATGGTGATATTATACTGTTACACCTAACTGTGTGTAAGACGGTACTAAAACAGGTGTACAGCATTTACAACCATATTCTTTAGTTAGGCATTATATATTTTCTTTTCTTTTGTATATTATATTTGGGCTTATTAAGGTTGAATAGGTGAAAATATTGGAGAAAATTATTAACATATAACTTATTGCATTTGTGTTTGTAACGTCACTGCTATCTTTTAATCTTTAACTGCTGCATTTTTAAGGGTTCAGAAAATATATATGACCATGAAATTTCCATTGATGCTGAACACTACCTTCCTGTAGATGACACAATGATACCCACAGGTAATATTCTACTATTTACTCAAGACAATATGTTGTAAAGAAGGAAAGTAGACAAGGATAGTCACAAATACAGGAGAGCAAATAACGGAAAATCCAATCTGCCATTGATTTGGTGAAGTGGACCCATTATTTGCTGTGCTGGGTGGTATTCGTGAACTGGCAATACCTGGTACAAAGTGTTGTTTTACAGTTAAAATTCATTTTTAGTTAGTTAAAAATATGGTGGGCGGTCCTACCTGCTGAGCACAACAGGTGGGATAATTTTTGACATGGCATGTACACATGGCGATTGGGAGGTGGTAAAAAGTGTTGGAATACAGTGGTCATGCATTTTGTCCAACAACTACATCAGTATTCAGTAGAGATATATTCTTCAACCAGTAGATGGCAGTGTTTATAAGTTTGTAGCTGCATCTACAGTGCATCCAGAAAGTATGCACTACGCTTAACTTTTGCCACATTTTATGTAACAGCCTTATTCCAAATGGATTAAATTAATTTTTTTCCTCAACATTCTACAAACTATACCTCATAATGACAATGTGAAAGAAGTTCATTTTGAAATCTTAGCAATTTATTGAAAATAAAAAAACACACATGTACATAAGTATTCACAGCCTTTGCTCAATACTTTGTTGAAGCACCTTTAGCACCAATTACAGCCTCAAGTCATTTTGAGTATGATGCTACAAGCTTGGCACACCTATTTTTGGGCAATTTATCCCATTCTTCTTTGTAGTACCTCTCAAGCTCCATCAGGTTGGATGGGGAGCGTTGGTGCACAGCCATTTTCAGATCTCTCCAGAGATGTTCAATCAGGTTCAAGTCTAGGCTCTGGCTGGGCCACTCCAGGACATTGACAGAGTTGGCCCGTAGCCACTCCTTTGTTATGTGGGCTGTGTGCTTAGGGTCGTTGTCCTGTTGAAAGATGAACCATCACCCCAGTCTAAGGTCCAGAGCGCTCTGGAACAGGTTTTCATCAAGGATGTCTCTGTACATTGCTGCATTCATCTTTCCTTCGATCCTGACTAGCCTCCCAGTTCCTGCTGCTGAAAAACATCCCCACAGCATGATGCTGTCACCACCACGCTTCACAGTAGGTATTGGTATTGGCCAGGTGGTGAGCGGTGCCTGGTTTCCTCCAGACATGACGCTTGGCATTCAGGCCAAACAGTTCAATCTTTGTTTCATCAGACCGGAGAGTTTTGTTTCTCATGGTTTGAAAGTCCCTCAGGTGCCTTTTGGCAAACTCCAGGCAGGCTGCCATTTGCTTTTTACTGAGGAGTTGCTTCCGTCTTACCACTCTACGATACAGGCCTAATTGGTGGAGTGCTGCAGAGATTGTTCTTCTGAAAGGTTCTCCTTTCTCCACAGAGAAATGCTGGAGCTCTTTCAGAGTGGCCATCGGGTGCTTGGTTACCTCCCTGGCTAAGGCCCTTCTCCCTCGATTGTTCATTTTGGCCGGGCGGCCCGCTGTAGGAAGATTCCTGGTGGTTCCAAACTTCTTCCATTTACGGATGATGGAGGTCACTGTGCTCATTGGGACCTTCAATGCAGCACAAAGTTTTCTGTACCCTTCCCCAGATCTGTGCCTTGATACAATCCTGTGTCGAAGGTCTACAGACAATTCCTTGAACTTCATGGCTTGGTTTGTGCTCTTACATGCACTGTTATTGTAAGACCTTATATAGACAGGTAAACCAGGAGAGGAATAGAGTAATCAGAATCAAACTGCCTTTTTACACAATGCAGAGGATTAACTCCTTAGATGTCACAGTGAGTATAACAAGCATGCTTTACTGCATATACAGGCTGATTTTACTGTTGTGGGTTTAGTAACACTTTTAATCAGCTGTTTGTGTAATGTGGTATTTTGTTTTTCAGGTCTATTCACACAAGATGTTGAGGCTAGTATTGACTTGGTAGTACATCAGTTTGCTGGAATGCTGAAGCATGCCCTTATGTTTACTACCTGTTAGCTGAATGTGGTCAATATGAAATATTTATGTAGCACTACCACTACCCCCTTAGGAGTTTCTGCGTATTTGGGTCCCCCTATTATCCTGCACAGCCAGGCAACACGCAGCTTCGCACAGACTTGCATCCAGGATACAGTAACCAGTCCTTGAGAATTGTTATTGTAGGTTTTGTTAGGAGATTGAACTTGGATAGGGTAAGTGGTGTAAGGGATGCCCAAGGGTAATGGCAACAGAGGACAATCTTCCTGAACTATGTACAAGTCTCTGTAACTGCAAAGAACAGATCCTTGTTGGAGAGCTAGCTAGCATCTCCTGTTGTACCACCCCAGACCCTAGATACTCCTTTATCCAGCTGTACTGGGTGAATACTTGTACAGGGGATCAAGTGCCTGTCACTTTAAGAGAGGACAGTCCCGGGTAGTAGCTAATCCAGTTTCCCATCAGAGTGTCCCTTCCGTATACTGGCCCAAGGGGCGCAGGTCTACTCACTTAGTCCTTCTCCTATGAGCGGATAGGGTTGGTGGCTGCTACCAGGGTATCTAGCTGGGCCATTCCCTCCCATGCTGCATAGGTGGTCCTCGCTCTGGGGGCCGCTTAAGACCCAAGATTTCCTCCTTCCAAGCTTCCCTGCCTGGAGGCAAGCCCCTTTCCATCTGGGCCCTCTCCCAGGCTCCTGATCTCCAGTCTCACTTCTCCATCTTCCACCAAAACTTTCCTGCTGCTAAGCAGGCTCAGTAAGGGCTGTCCTGGTCCCTTGCCAAGCCTCCTGTTGGGGATTGGCCAGGATCCCCTAAGAGGACAGACTAGCCATTCCTATCTTCCGCCCACTGCTCCAAGATCTTTCTCCAAAGTTCTAGTGCAAGGGAAAGTCTCAGAGCTAGTCTGCGGCGGCTCTCAGCTCTGACCTAAATTTGACTCTGCTAGCTATCACACCCAGGCTGCTACTCATCCCTCCTCACTAAGAATTGAACTCTAGTTCCCCCTAGCTGACCAGGAGGGTGCTACATTTATATTTAATATTTCATATTTTTTTACTTAAAAGACATTTAAGCACATACAGTGGTTATAAAAAGTCTACACACCCCTGTTAAAATGTCATATTTCTGTGATGTAAAAAAATGAGACAAAGATAAATCATTTCAGAGCTTTTTCCACCTTTTAATGTGACCTATAAACTGTACAACTCAATTGAAAAACAAACTGAAATCTTTTAGGAGGGGGGGAAGTAAAAATAAAAAACTAAAATAATGTGGTTGCATAAGTGTGCACACCCACTTATAACTGGGGATGTAGCTGTCTTAAGAATTAAGCAATCACATTCAAAATCATGTTAACTAGGAGTCAGTACACACCTGCCATCATTTAAAGTTCCTCAGATTAACCCCAAATAACGTTCAGCTGTTCTAGTAGGTCTTTCCTGACATTTTTTTAGGCGCATCCTACAGCAAAAGCAATGGTCCGCAGAGAGCTTCCAAAGCATCAGAGGGATCTCATTGTTTCAAGGTATCAGTCAGGAGAAGGATACAAAAGAGTTTCCAAGGCATTCGATATTTATTTATTTATTTCAGGTACTTATAAAGCGCTGCCAATTTACGCAGCGCTTTACACATATATATTGACCATTCACATCAGTCCCTAACCCTCAAGGGGTGTACAATCAAAGGTCCCAACTTACATTCATACATACACATATTAGGGCCAATTTAGACAGGATCCAATTAACCTACCTGCATGTCTTTTGGAGAGTGGGAGGAAACCGGAGCAAACCCACGCACGCACAGGGAGAACATGCAAACTCCATGCAGGAGGCGCCATGGTCGGGAATCGAACCCATGACCCATTTACTGCAAGGCAGACATGCTAACCACTAAGCCACTGTGCTGCCCCTTGGAACATAGTGAAGACAGTCCTCATCAAGTGGAGAAAATATGGCGCAACAGTGACATTACCAAGAACTGGACGTCCCTCCAAAATTTATGAAAAGATGAGAGGAAAACTGGTCCGGGAGGCTGCCAAGAGGTCTACAGCAACATTAAAGGAGTTGCAGGAATATCTGGAAAATACTGGCAGTGTGGTACATGTGACAACAATCTTCCATATTCTTCATATGTCTGGGTTACAGGGTAGAGTGGCAAGACAGAAGCCTTTTCATACGAAGAAAAACATCCAAGCCCAGCTAAATTTTGCAAAAACACATCTGAAGTCTCCCAAAAGCATGTGGGAAAATGTGTTCTGGTCTGATGAAACCAAGGTTGAACTTTTTGGCCATGTTTGCCGCAAAAACAACTCCTCGCATCACCAAAAGAATGCCATACCCACAGTGAAGCATGGTGTTGGCAGCATCATGCTTTAGGGCTGTTTTTCTTCAGATAGAACTTGGGCTTTAGTCAAGGTAGAGGGAATTATGAACAGGTCCAAATACCAGTCAATATTGGCACAAAACCTTCAGGCTTCTGCTAGAAAGCTGAACATGAAGAGGAACTTCATCTTTCAGCATGACATTGACCTAAAGCATACATCCAAATCAACAGGAATGGCTTCACCAGAAGAAGATTAAGTTTTGGAATGGCCCAGCCAGAGCCCAGACCTGAATCAGATTTGAAAATCTGTGGGGTGATCTGAAGAGGGCTGTGCACAGGTGATGCCCTCGCAATCTGACAGATTTGGAGTGTTTTTGCAAGGAAGAGTGGTCAAATATTGCCAAGTCAAGATGTGTCATGCTGATAGACTCATACCCAAAAAGACTGAGTGCTGGAATCAAATCAAAAGGTGCTTCAACAAAGTATTAGTTTAAGGGTGTGCACACTTATGCAACCATATTGTTTTTGTTTTCTTTACTTCCATGCACCTAAAAGATTTCAGTTTGTTGTTCAATTGAGTTGTACAGTTTATAGATTACATTAAAGGTGGAAAAAGTTCTGAAATTATTTATCTTTGTCTCATTTTTTTTACATCACAGAAACCTGACATTTTAACGGGTGTGTAGAGGTTTTTATATTCACTGTATATATTTTTTGTCTTTAATGTAATGAGCAAATAAGCTTGTTCAGTGTACATTTATAAATTACACAATGATTTCAAAACAATAACGCACATTGATAAATCCTGCTGATTTGTTTTACAGAAACAGCTAAAGGCATCATGTTCACTTTAAGAGGGGATTGCAGCATATACCATGTTGGGTTTTTTTATATTTGAAAATCAACTTATTGTAATCTATGAAGACAAATAGTGGAGTGGTAATGCAATAGAAGATTAACTACTTATCCAGGTTCAATATGTATTTTTGCAGCATCTGCAAACTTGCGACCCAACTTCCATAAGCCTATTTAAACCATTCAAGCTCTGTAGATGGGTGTAGGTTATGGAACAATGGCATGTGCACTTCAAGCAATCCACCAATCTGCAGCATAAACTAAACTGAGTTGATTTATGGTAATTGATAACATAGGTACTTGCAAGAATTTGACCCTGATCTTTAGCTGTCAAGAGGTTTATAAGAAGATAAACAATTCAATGGGTAAACTACAGTATACAACAAAGAAAGTGCAGCGCAAAATATATGTATATATACAGTCCACAGAATATAGTCTACAGTCTATATATGTATAGTAAAGGTCAATCCGTGAATCAAATGAGTGATGCATATGCTTCAAAGTGTACACCCTGTTACAAATTATTATGCAAATGAGTACAATTCAAATTTAATCGAACAAACCTCCTAATGATAACAGTATTTTTTTTGAACATAAAAAACTTACAATGCACTCTTCCAAATTATTACGCACAGTAAGTTTCAAAATACTTTATAGGTTGTAAAGAGCTGAAAATTATCATTTGTTGTGTTTGCAGCATATTTACTGAAATCAAAAGCTATTTTAATCAAACTTTTAACAACATTTTAACTTTTTAAACATTTTAACAGGTCACGTTACATTGTAACATAGGACCCCTTATTTGATAGCAGCTTCACAAGTTTTGCATCCATTGAACTTGAGTTTTTGGACAGTTTCTGCTTGAATTTGTTTGCAAGATGTCAGAATAGCCTCCCAGAGCTGCTGTATGGATGTAAACTGCCTCCCACTGTCATAGATCTTTTGCTTGAGGATGCTCCAAAGGTTCTCAATAGGATAGGTCAGGGGAGGATGGAGGCCACACCATGACTTTCTCTCCTTTTATCCCCATAGCAGCCATTGATGCAGAGGTATTCTTTGCAGCATGAGATGGTGCATTGTCATGCATGAAGATGATTTTATTACGGAAAGCATAGTTCTTCCTTCTGTACCAGGGAAGAAAGTGGTCAGTCATAAAATCCACATACTTTTCAGACGTCATCTTTACACCTTCGGGGACCCTAAAGGGGCCAACCAGCTCTGTTTCCATGATTCCAGCCCAAAACATGACTCCACCACCGCCTTGCTGACATCGCAGCCTTGTTGGACCAGGGTGGCCGTCCACCAACCATCCACTACTCCATCTATCTGGACCATCCAGGGTTGCACGGCACTCAACAGGACTGTTTGAAAATTAGTCTTCATGCATTTTTCTGCCCAATGCAGCCGTTTCTGCTTGTGAGCATTGGTTAGTGGTGGCCGAATAGAAGGTTTATGCACAGTTGCAAGACTCTGGAGGACTCTACACCTTGATGTCCGTGGGACTCCAGAGGCACCAGCAGCTTCAAATATCTGTTTGCTGCTATGTAATGGTATTTTAGCAGCTGCTCTCTTGATCCTATGGATGGATCTGGCAGAAATCTTCCTGCATCAGCCACAAATCTCTTAATAGTGCGATGATCACGCTTAAGTTTTCGTGAAATATCTAATGTTTTCATACCTCATCCAAGGCGTTGAACTATTTCACTCTTTTCGGCAGCAGAGAGATCCTTTTTCTTCCCCATATTGCTTGAAAATGGTGCTCTGCTTAATAATGTGGAACACCCTCCTTTAGTAGTTTTTCCTTAAATTGGGCTCACCTGTCAATCTAATTATCACAGGTGTCCTAGATTGTTTTCAGTCAAAAGAGCCCTGAGACACAATGCCATCCATGAGTTAAACTGAAAAACAAAATATTTAATCTTTGTGACACTTAAATAGAATTTGCATATTAATTTGGAACAGGGTGTAATGGTATTCACTCCCCGTCCCCAAATCATGCAGATGCTCACCTCAAAGGAATGACCCCTGAATCAACAGACAGATCACAGCTCGCATTTCCCCACTGGTGTATCAAGATGCTGGCAATTCAGTCACATGTGATATATCCCCCCATCAGTTCAGATATATATGTAAAAGATCAAGGGAAGGCAAATAGTGCTCTGTTTGCTGAACTTTATTAATAAAAAGCTAAAAACACACTTATAAAACCAGCACTTTATGCATAAACAAGCGCTCGTGTTGACAATCCAAAGAGTCAAGAGAGCCGCGGATTACATCATAGCATAGTTCCACCCCTATACACGTTATGTCCTAGGCAAGACTTCATCAGGAGGAACATTCTCAGAAGTTTATCCTTTGCGTTGACTCATTTTTTATGCAAATGGATAAATTAGATTGTTAATCTGACCATAATCATCATGGAATTACACATCTACTCATTCAGTAATATTTTATAAGGTAGGTTAATATAATCATAATGAAAACCCAAAGAAAAAGAAAATGGGCTACACTCCTAAAAGGCCAACCTCAAAAGCATGTTTATCTCATTAAACTATAGAAAGTAAAAACACATTGCAACGGGGATCTGGAAACCACTCCTGACCATAAAACACCTAGTCACTCGCATAGGGGGGGATCAGCCACAATGGGCACCCTATAGATGGTACCAGAGAAAGTGTCCAATGTGCCCCAGTGACCCGGTGTTGCTATCTAGGTCGTATCAGCTGTACAAGCTTGTATAGACTGGACTGGTTACACACATCAAAGTTGCTGTGGCAGGTACTCGTATCATGTCTTTGCATCTAGTTCCGCTGGCTGTGTCACCATCCATGTCCTCACTATCTATACATTGATTGGATTTCATTTTGGAAGCTTACCATTGCAGATTGCTGCGATCCGCTAATGCCTGGTCATCAGCCTGTCTCCATATTTGCAGGATGTATGTGGATCATCTGACACCGTGCATTTTCATGGACTTTATTATAGTGGGCACATCTTGCTGGACATTATTGTTAGGACTTCGATACTATGTGCATAATCTTTTTTTGTGCACTATTGACCTGACTGTTTAGGTTGGACTTCAGAGGCAAGAGCCCTTTACACTTGGTATCCTTGTTCAGGTCTTTGATTAGTATACTCTAATATATAGTCATCTGGTATTGAGGTTGGCCCCTTGACTGCAGTCAATCATTATCCATAGTATTATTTCATCATTGTCTTGCTTATGCAGTGTGTTGGTAGATGGGTTATTCGATCAGGCGGAGTCTGGGGGGTAGTGGGGTTTTAGTGGGTGAGTGCTACACCTCAGCTCCCTTCTTTCCTTTTTTTGGGGGGTGGGTGGGTTAAGGAGGGTTTTTGTGGGAGGAGTGTTGGGGTACCTTGGGAGGCACTTTGGGGGATTTTTCTGGGGGGTTATTGAGAGGTGGTTGTGGTGTTTGGTGGGGTTGGTCTCTAGGGGAGGTGGGGGTGCTGTGGATACACTGGGGCACATTGGACACTTTCTCTGGTACCATCTATACGGTATCCATTGTGTCTGGTCCCCCCCTATGCCAGGGGTGGGGGGGTTTTATGGTCAAGAGTGGTTTCCAGATCCCCGATGCAATGTGTTTTTACTTTGTATGGTTTAATGAGATGAAAAAACATGTTTTTAAGGTTAGCCTTTTAGGTGTGTAGCCTATTTTTCTTTTTCTTTGGTTTTTCATTGGATGTTTTAGGCAACATCCTACCAGGTATTTCTGGAGGCACCTCACTCTACATTTAATTTTGGTGGACTCCCCGGCTTTTACTTCTCTTATTTTGTACTAACATAATCGTGACTTATTAACACAGCATGTTGCAGTTCAGCACTAGAAGTTTTGCAGCAAGTTGTTACTAAATAACAGGTGTGTTTTCCTTCCGTTTAGCAAACTGCTTTATTCAGGTGTGTGCAGATAAACCATGTGTTTTTTAATCTTCTGCTAATGCTTTCATGTGTTCTCAACGTTTAACTTAAATTTAGGTCACATCAAGTAATCTGCTTCCCTTTAGTTTGTGACCTTATTTAGGGCGTATCCTTAATCTTAAACAATATTGTACACATATATGGTGGTAACAACATGAACAGATTGAGATCTGTGCCAGTAGTTTCAAGCTCTGTTAGCTTGTCATACTACAATAAATGTACAGTACATATATTTTGTTTAGCTTTGCCAGCCATTCTGAACATTTATGTCAAGAAAAAGGATTACTAATGTATACAGTGCATCCAGAAAGTATTCACAGTGCTTAACTTTTGCCACATTTTATGTTACAGCCTTATTTCAAAATGGATTAAATTCATTTTTTTCCTCAACATTTTACAAACAATACCCCATAACGACAATGTGAAAGAAGATTGTTTTGAAATCTTTGCAATTTATTAAAAAAAAAAAAAAGGAAAAAAACCACATGCACATACTGTTAGTATTCACAGCCTTTGCCATGACACTCAAAATTGAGCTCTGGTTCATCCTGTTCCCACTGATCATCCTTGAGAAGTTTCCACAACTTGATAGGAGTCCACCTGTGGGAAATTCAGTTGATTGGACATGATTAGGAAAGGCATAAACCTATCTATATAAGGTCCCACAGTTAACCGTGCATGTCAGAGCACAAACCAAGCCATGATGTCCAAGGAATTGTCTGCAGACTTCCAAGACAGGATTGTATCAAGGCACAGATCTGGGGAAGGGTACAGAAAATTTTCTTCAGCATTGAAGGTCCCAATGAGCACAGTGGCCTCTATCATCCGTAAATGGAAGAAGTTTGGAACCACCAGGAATCTTCCTAGAACGGGCCGCCCAGCCAAAATGAGCGATTGAGGGAGAAGGGCCTTAGCCAGGGAGGTAACCAAGCACCTGATGGTCACTCTGAAAGAGCTCCAGCATTTCTCTGTGGAGAGAGAACCTTCCAGAAGAACAACCATCTCTGCAGCACTCCACCAATCAGGTCTGTATGGTAGAGTGGCCAGACAGAAGCCCCTCCTCAGTAAAAAGCAAATGGAAGCCTGACTGGAGTTTGCCAAAAGGCACCTGAGAGACTCTCAGACCATGAGAAACAAAACGGATGAAACAAAGATTGAATTCTTTGGGCTGACTGCCAAGCATCATGTCTGGAGGAAACCAAGCACCACTCACCACCTGGCTAATACCATCCATATTGTGAAGCATGGTGGCGGCAGCATCATGCTATGGGGTTGTTTTTCAGCGGCAGGAACTGGGAAACTAGTCAAGATTGAAGGAAAGATGAATGCAGCAATGTACAGATCCATCCTTGATGAAAACCTGTTCCAGAGCGCTCTGGACCTTAGACTGGGGCGATGGTTCAACAGGACAATGACCCTAAGCACACAGCCCACATAACAAAGGAGTGGCTAGGGGCCAACTCTGTGAGTGACCCAACCAGAGCTCAGACTTGAACCCAATTGAACATCTCTTGAGATATCTGATAATGGCTGTGCACTGATGCTCCCCATCCAACCTGTTGGAGTTTGAGAGGTACTGCAAAGAAGAATGAGAGAAATTGCCCCAAAATAGGTGTGCCACGCTTGTAGCCTCACACTCAAAACAACTTGATGCTGTAATTGGTGCTATAGGTGCTTCAACAAAGTATTGAGCAAAGGCTGTGAATACTTATGTACATGTGTTTTTTTTTTTTTTTTCATTTTTTTTTCTAATAAATTGCAAAGATTTCAAAACAAACTTCTTTCACGTTTTCATTATGGGGTATTGTTTGTAGAATGTTGAGGAAAAAAATGAATTTAATCCATTTTGAAATAAGGCTGTAACATAACAAAATGTGGCAAAACTTAAGCACTGTGAATACTTTCTGGATGCACTGTATGTAACCCTAGCAATTAATGTTTTTAATTTTCTTCCTTTTGATCTGTTAACCACTTGCTGAGCATTTTTCTCCCCTAGAGTTCCAGAACATTTCTACTTTTTGGTGATGTCCGCACATTATATCTTTATAACTATAGGTTTGTAGTGTAATCTAACTAATTATAAATTGTTTTTTGGGGACAGATTGGGCTTTAATCTGGTAGCAAATATGTATACACATTTTATTTTATTTCCTTTTCTTTTATTAGGAAAAAATAGTAAAAAATGTATTTTTATGTAGTGTTTCCCAATGCAGTGTTAATGTAATTTGTGCACTACTATATAATTACCACAAAATATCAACCTAGTCCACATTAGTGCAACTTTTTTTGCAACATGGTTTTTTACTAAGCTGTGCTGCTGCTGCTGCTGTTGAGGTTAAAGGATAAGGTAAGGGTCACGGGGACAATAAAAAGAATAACCAATGTGTTCCAAGGGACCAAAACACCTCCTTCACCTTCCTTCAAGTGGGATTATTTGCACAAATATTGTCAGCAGCTGGTTTGTTAGCCAAAGTATTATTATTGGACACCACAGTTGTTCTAGGACTCATTCACACAAAAGGGCATACTTAGGTGCGCATAACCCGTGCTGGTATGCATGAGATTGTGCATCCCCACAAACAACCACCTCAGTTTCACCCACACCATATGATCAATCATCATGATAAAATCAAGCCAGGAAACTGAAGTATGGAAAATTATGTCTGCGGTCTCTTTATTTGGGTTTTACAACAAATCTGATCAGGTAAAAAAAATGTGCATTTATTATTTTTTGTCTGCAGGAGCCTGTAAAGCAGATTGCTGGTGCCATGCAGGTCTCATGCAGATCTGTCAGTATATCTGCTTGCCCTATGGGATGTACGGGCAAGCAGATATACTGATACTGACTTGAAGATTCAATTAACTACCATAGCGCTCCACAGTGCCATGGTAGTTCATTGAAAACTGCAAGCCGACAGCCGCTAAGGTTGTCGGGACTTGTATTTCATTCATTCACTGAACTCTGTGGATGAATGACTCAGCCGTGTGGGCGTAGCCCCGCAGCACCACGCTGTTTTCAAATCTGACAGTTAGTACAGGGAGCTTCTCCCCGTATTTCTGACAGAGGGAGGGGGGCAGCAGCTTCAGCATTGGGAACATGTTACATGTTCCCAAAGGTTAACTTATCTTTTAAAGGACTTATCTTGGATCACAAGACTGAACAGAATTACAAATTATTTGGAACTTAAATTTTTTATAAAATCTGCCAGTTAGGTAAACACTATTCCCCACAAATGATAGAAAAAACAATACTTCCTAATAATTTAGGAAAGATTGGGATCATTTTTAATTCTTGTCAGCATGTCACAAAACATAAAATTGATTGTCTGATATGGCGATTCTTACAGGAGACATAAACCCAGTTGAAGAAACAAACTTTGATTTGAGGAAACCAGTTAATCTTGGAAGCCAGATTGCCAAATTGCAAGAAAGTGGGTTTGACCATAACTTTTGCTTGAAGGAGTCACAAAAACAACAGACTTGTGCAAGGTGGGACAGCTTTTTCCCTTTCTTTCTCATGCCATCTTTCTTATAGACCTGTTTTCCTCACTCTTTCAAATAATTTTTATCTTTTAACATAATTATGAACCAATATGATCTATATTTTACAGGGTATACCATACGCCTAGTGGCAGAGGGCTCCGTGTGCGGACAACTCAGCCTGGCATCCAGTTTTACACAGCTAATTTTTTGGATGGCTCACTGAAAGGGAAAAGTGGTGCTATATATCCAAAGCACTCAGCTTTTTGCCTTGAAACTCAAGCATGGCCAGATGCTGTAAATAAGGTACTTTTTTTTTTTAAATTTTTTGTAGGGCATATTTCACCCAAATTTTCACTTTGATGGCTTGGATTACAGTTTATTAAAGTATATTAAAATTGTTATATCGATGCAAATATGCTAATTATGCTAAACTTCAATTCCAAATATTTCTTGGTTCTTACCCTATTGTGAAATACCCTTCACAATATTTATCAAATATAGGGGGAGTGTGTCCAAGATGGCACTATAAGAGCTGGAAGGTAAACAGATTCTGGTAATCCTGTTTACATAGTCCAGGTTTGTGCTGGTCACTGGCTCCTTTTGTCAATCCCACTCCCTGCCATATGTACTATATTGCCAAAACTATAAACATTTGTGAAAGAATGGGTCGCTCTCAGGAGCTCAGTGAACTCAAGCGTGGTACCCTGATCGGGTGCTACCAAGTTCATCCGTGACATTTCCTTGCTACTAAATATTCTGTGCTCAACTGTTACTGGTATTCTAACAAAGTGAAAGCAAATGGGAACAACAGCAACTCAGCCATGAAGTGGTAGGCCACATAAAATGACAGAACGGGATCAGTGCATGTTGAAGCGCACAGTGCGCAGAAGTCGCCAACTGTCTGCAGGGTCAATAGCTAAAGACCTCCAAACTTCGTGTGGCCTGCAGATTAGCACAACAGTAGTAGAGAGCTTCATGGAATGGGTTTCAATGACCGATCACCTGCATCAAAGCCTTACATCACCTAGTGCAATGCAAAGTGTTGGATGCATTGGCGTAAAGCACACCACCACAGGACTCTAGAGCAGTGGAGACGTGTTCTCTGGAGTAACGAATCATGCTTCTCTGTCTGGCAATCCAAAAGACCTGTCTGGGTTTGGCGGTTGCAGGGGAACGGTACTTGCCTGACTGCATTGTGCCAAGTGTAAAGTTTGGTGGAGGGAGAATTATGGCGGTGCGTTGTTTTTTAGGAGTTGGGCTAGGCTCCTTAGTTCCAATGAAGGGAACTCTTAAGGTGTCAGCATACCAAGACATTTTGGACAATTTCATGCTCCCAACTTGTGGGAACAGCTTTGGATGGCCCATTCCTGTTCCAACATGACTGAGTACCAGTGTACAAAGCAAGGTCCTGACCTCAACCCAATAGAACACCTTTGGGATGAATTAGAGCGAAGACTGCGAGCCAGGTCTTCTTGTCCGACATCAGTGCCTGAATTCACAAATGTGCTTCTGGAAGAATGGCCAAACATTCCCATAGATACTCCTAAACCTTGTGGACAGCCTTCCTAGAAGAGTTGAAGCTGTTATAGCTGCAAAGTGTGGGCCAACTCAATATTGAACCCTACGGACTAAGACTGGGATGCCTTTAAAGTTCATGTGTGTGTAAAGGCAGGCGTCCCAATACTTTTGGCAATATAGTGTATTTAGAGTCCTTTTTCTTAGACACTGATGATAACCACCAACTAAGATACAGAATTGAGAATGTTTAAGCCTACTATATCTGATATTCTGAAGGCTTTATATGCTAGCCATTTTCCCAGAAAGGAAAGGTTGATAATATAAAATCTGATTTGAACATTCTGAGACATGTTATACAAAACATGTCCATGAAAGAGCATCTAGCATACAATGCAGGGTAAGTGAATAAAAGATTTGCTCTTACGAATAAAGTGGTTCTAAAGGCAAAAAGGTTTTTTTTACCTTAATGCATTCTCTGCATTAAGGTAAAAAAAACCCTTGTGTGTGTGTGTTTGCCTCCCCCAAACACTTACTTGCACGTGTAAATTACAATACGTAGGGAGGACTAAAAGATCATTGAAAGTCAGGTTGAAGGAACATGTAAAAAATATCTTTAAGGGTTGTGGTAAACACAATGTCTCTAAACATTTGCATTAGTACATAATAGAGATCCGTCACATTTAAAATTTTGGGAAATTTAAAATCACCAAAAACAGTGGGGAGGATTTTTAGATTGAACACACTGACCCCTAGTGGTTTGAATGTAGAATTCGATTTGAACTGTTTTATTAGTGGTTTTTAATTATGTATTTTAGTTTTTATGTGGATATGCATTTCAATAGAGAGATATAGTATATATTTTCTATATACCTATCGGAAATTATGGTAATTTATGAAGTTTTATTATGTTAACTGTATCTCTTCTTTCCCGTTGTTTCATGCAAATGGTGTTATGGGATGAATATAGTCTAGTTATGCACCATGATAGTCGTTTTAAAATAGATATCATGTTCTAGTTTAAGATCAATATCTCTTTACATCATATAGTAATTGGCCGCCATTATTAGTAGATATTGCATTAATGTTAAAGGCTTACAATTATATGCTATGAAGGACATAGAGAAGATGGCCACCATATATTCTATATATACAAGACTACAACAAAATGGCCATCAATTGATTATGATCACAGACTATTTAAGGACACACGATCTGTCCTCTATTATCTGTTGATGAAGTCACATAACGGTGACGCAACACGGCCGTAACTGGAGGCAGATAGAATAGGAAGTGACGCATGCGGAATTGTTTATGCGATCTTGGATTGTGAAAGCACATTTTATCCTGATTTATGTGAGTGCAATATTTTAAATAAATGTGAATAATTTTAAACGTGTAATGCACCATATGAGGCGTTATGCATGAACGAGATGCTGCAGCTTATCTAAGGTAGAACGGGTCCTTCTAATACATCTGGGCATTGATTCAAAAGGAGAAGAGGGAAATGGAGTGTCTATAAGGAGATGAGTGAAGGAGAAAGACGGAGTTATTATGCATACACATTATTAAAGAAAAGTGGAGGTGAGAGTTCTGGGAGCACTAAGGTGGCACAAGGTTGCACGAAGTGGATCTTTAGCATGGGCACTTTTTAGAACCATTGGTGTTTGTCACATATATGTTATATGGACTGATTGTTTCAAGCAATTTATTGATTTGCACATTATTGCTATGGACTTATTTATTTAAGTACTATATTTGTTCACCGGAGTATGTCATTTATCAACCTCCTGTATTGAACTGTATCATTGCTGTATTGTCTCCCTTTATACTGTAAAGTGTTGAGAAAACTGTCGGCGCTATATAAATCCTGTATAATAATAATGATGATAATATAGAATGATTTGTTTACTATGCACATATTTTGATGTGGTGTTTTAGATAGCAGCGCTGCATCACATTTATTACTTCATTGCACTTTCATGTGGGAATACATATTGAGGTCTAATGGAGAGATTTATACCTTGTATTTGGTGGGATTTAAGGGCAACCTTAAAATATATAAGTCAGACAATTTTTAAAAGAAGATTTGACATTTTATTTAAAACATCAGTACATATTTCCCCCATAGCATGATCTCATCCTATACGGGGGGGGGGACTCATTCTCCAAAACACAGCAAAGCATTCTCAGTTTGATCATTTTTTGTAGTATGTAAAACATGTAAAGTTGGTTTTCCAATTCCTGGATCAGAAAAAATATGCACAAAAAGTGTAACTATTGATAATTGTTGTCTTAGAGTGGTATCATTCATGCATTGGATATAGGCTGAATGCACTTGTAGTTCCCTCAAATGAGGTTGCAAGATGAATATCGCTAATTTTCCTATGCAACAATTACTATTGCCAAGCAAGTATGCTTTCAAGAATTGTTATATTCTATGGGGGAAATATGTACTGATGTGTTAAATAAAATGTCAAATCTTCTTTTTAAAAAATTGTCTGATCGTTAGAAAAATAGGGATGATGGCAACCACACTCTAGGTTACACCGGATGACTCTTTTATCTACACATATTGATGTCAGCTGCAGCGTTTATTAACTGATAATCACCGCACACTAATTAGTTGGCACAGGAATCTGTATTATTCATTTTAATACAGAAATGTGAATGGAAGTGCCATGTCCCTGCTAAAAAGTCACGGGAACAATAAAAAGAATAACTAATGTGTTCCATGGGACCAAGACACCTCCTTCACCCCCTTCAAGTGTGATTATTTGCACAAATTTTGTCAGCAGCTGGTTTAACCAAATTATTATTATTGTACACCACAGCTGTTCTAGGACTCATTCACAAAAGTGGGCACACTTATGGTGCGCATAAACCATGCTGGTATGCATGGGATTGTACATCCCCACAAACAACCACCTCAGTTCCACCCACACCATGACCATATGATCAATCATTATGATAAAAACAAGCCAGGAAACTGAAGTGTGGAAAATTATGGCCGTGGTCCCTTTATTTGGGTTTTAAAACAAATATGATAACCTTTAAAGGATAAGTTCACCTTTTGCACAAAAATATTAAATGCACATTTTTTTGCAGGTAAAAAAAAATTTGCATTTATTATATTTGGTGTTGATCAGCAGATCACTGATGCTGTGCAGGTCCCCTGCAGATCTGTCAGTATACCTGCTTGCCCATGCGGGATGTGCGTAATGCAGTGCAACTTCTATTAACTGTGGACAGGTGGCATGAGCAGGCTAGATAACGTACATCATCCAGCCTGTTTCAGGACAGGCATGTGCGCACTTCCTTCTGGTCCTCGCTGATACTGGCTACAGCGGTCTTTTGTCAGCAGGTCCCAGCCAATGATTTATGGCTGATACCTGCTGATTGGCTTTAGCCAATCACAGCACACAGTTTACAAACATAAACTAGCTCCTAACTTTTTAGATGCACTGGGTTTTATGTTTTTTTTTTTTTTTTTTTTTTTTTAATTCTAGCCCCAGTTCCCAAACATTCTGCTACACTGTGGTGAAGAGTACAACCAAACAACTTGGTTTCAGTTTTCCGTGGAATAAAAAAAAAAATGGCTTTCAACAAAGTAGGTACAAATCTGCTGCGCCTCTTCCAAAACGACGGTTCTGACAATGGGGGTTCAATCAGGAATTTGAAATTTTGCTTTACCCAACAGATGCAAGTTGTTGAGGTCTGCTGTAAGAGCATGATGTTACAGTACACATCTGAGTAACACAGCCAATATTGATCAGATTGTTATCCTATTTCTTCACAGAATACCATGTTAGTCACTATTAATTTTATAAGACACTTTATATAAAATGGTGCTAGATACTCATATTTTCACACTTGCATTATAAAAAGAAACACACACAACATTTTCAACTGCAGTGTATAAGGGCTCATGTACACTGCAGCTGATAAACTCATGTTCAGGAGATTTTCTGTGTTTTTTTTCAGCAGCCCCTGAACTCTCCCTAATGTTTTCCTATGTGGCCATGTACACATAGTCGTTTACAGGCAGTTGTTCACAGTCGGGTTTTTTTAACGCAGCAAAATTGCATTCAGGAGTAGATTTTACTGCCATTTCAAACACTTGTAAACGCATGTAAACACGGTTAACCATGTTTATAAGTGTTTGCGTTTAGAAGCGTTTTTGGACTGGTCCATATCGATGGCACAATTCACTAAGCGGTATCCTACCGCACCCGAGTATACGGTAGGACTTAGCATTTAAAAAAAAAACTATTTGAATCCACTAAAAAAGGCTACTAAAATACCACAATTTATTTTATCAAGTCATGCGGTATTTTAGTAGTGAAAAGCATGCATCATGTTTCAGCTGTCAGCAAGATTTCCACTGGCAGCTGAATGTGTAAAAGAGAGAATTGCCGGCAATTAAATGATTTTAAAAAACAGCGTGGGGTCCCCCCCTCCCATCCATACCAAGCCCTTTCGGTCTGGTAATGGATTTTGAGAGGAAGCCCCATGCCAAAATTAAAAAAAAAAAATGGCATGGGGCATGGAATCCATACCAGACCCTTATCCAAGCATGCAGCCTGGCAGGTCTGGAAAGGGGGGCCGAGCAAGCATGAGCGTGCCCCCCCCCCCCATGAACCATACCAGACCACATGCCCTCAACATGGGGGGATGCTTTGGGGTAGGGGGAGCTTCCCCCCAAAGCACCTTGTCCCCAAGCTTTGTGCTGTGTCTATCCCGCACCAATGTGTTAATAAATAAGTATGATCAAATAAATGTATCTCCACTGTGTTATACAGTATATAAATCCTGTGTGTACATGTAAGTGTATAAAAAATATATGCATTAAGGAAATAAATATAAAATAAATGGTGGAAGCAACTTGCAGTCAATTGTGTTCCCACAACCTACACAAACAATTTATATGATAGACTACTGCACCTTCCTGAGGTATCTAATCTAACATTGCATAAAAGAAATGTAAACAACTTAAAAATGATCCTGTGCATAAATAATATAAACTGCTTAAATACAAGTGAATAAAGTTGTTGTTAATATTTGTGATCCAATGTCCATATAAACTCAGTATCTCCTTCCCCTCATCGGGGTTGTCATCAGATCTCTTCCCCAATCATCTCCTAGGGCACCTGTCCTCTTCTCCACTGAGGGTCCTGTGTCTTCTCCCGAAAAAAATGGTGTATGGCCCTTTCAGAGATTGTAGTTCCTCCTTTGGGAGACTCATATAGAAAAAGGGGGAGCCTCATGGTGTAGTATATTTATCCAGAATTCTTTATTTAGTAAATTGCACTTACACAATTAGGTAAAATGCTTTTATATACATAGAATACAGCAGGGCCGCAGCTCCTGCGTTTCTTCCAGTTACGGCTTTCAGTCTGGCAAGCTTTGAGCACACGCCTCTTCTTACTGATGCTTTGAGTGAGAGTTCGGCCCTTGCTGTCCTAGCGTGCAATGCATAGCTATTGGTCCTGCATTATACTCAATGACATTAGCATACAAGCACCAGCCAGAATATCCTAGAAGAAGCATTGGGTGATCAGTCTCACAAGGCAGGAAGCCTACCAGAGCGTGGCGTGAAGCAGATATCACAACTTATTCTTCTACCCCTAGAATTACTGAGCATTTAACCATTGCAGTGCAGGGGGACCCTACTGCAATGGTATTTTTTGTGTGATTGACAGAATTCAGATTTAAAACATAAAAGCTCAATGAAGAAAACAAGTAGAATGTGTTTTATTTTAAATGTAAACTCCAGACAGAACAAATCAATGCAACTTTGTAAATCACAAATAAATCGATAAATTTATTTTGTTAAATGAAAGCAGTGTAAGTACATCAATCAGACTTGGTATCAGCCTAATGCAGTATACAAGCAGAACAGCAGAGCTTAAGAGGGAAGGGAGAAGCAGCACAATATGCAGATCAATTGTGATGCAGTGCAATGAGACATGCTGATGGAAGGAGAAAGCAAAATACTGCGTGAAATTAGGGAGGGGCACCTGTGCCTGAAATGTAATTTACAGCAGAGAAAACAAGATTTTCTGCCCTGCCAGACAGGGCTGTTTGATGTGCCAAAGCTGTGTAAATCTCAAAACTGGACGGACAGAATGCAAATTATTAGTAAGGTGCCCTTATCTATTTCATCTTTGTATGTCGAACTTTAAATTCTTCCAAGAGTTCCAAATGTTAGCAAGAAAATGCCAGTTCTTTGGATGCAATTCAACAAAATATGCCCCATCAACATTTTTTTTTTTTTAACTCTTTATAATTTTTCATTCATAGACCATTATAATGTATGATTAATCACCCATAACACACTATGTGGGTGAGGTCTTGTGACCCATTGTTTACCAATGCACATTTTTATAAGTAGCAACATGTATACACCAATCCGGACTGCCACTGAAAGTGCACACTCTTGGGTTTAATGTGAGGGGTATGTACATCCAAACTGGAGGAAGTGTTTAGGAATTACAGCTCTTAAGAGTAGCCATCCCCCTTTTTTTACCAAAAGTAAGTGGACAGTTGAATCAAAAGCTGTTTCATGGCTAGGTGTGGGCTACTCCTTCGTTATTTCTTCATCAATTAAGCAGGTAAAAGGTCTGGAGTTGATTATACAGTTGTGTTCAAAATAATAGCAGTGTGTTGAAAAAAGTGAATAAAGCTCAAAATCCTTCTGATAGCTTTCATTTCCATACACACAAATGCATTGGGAACGCTACACATTCTATTCCAAATCAAAACATGAAGAAAAATATATCAAATTTGTGTTGTTTTTCTAAAAAAAAAAATTAAGAAAATATTAGACTGTTCAAAAAAATAGCAGTGTTTGTATTCTTCTTTACAAACTCAAACATTCACTATATATACTGAAAAATGTTTGAAGGTTGCATGGAGTCAACCAACTTCTGGCACCTGTGAACAGGTATTCCAGCCCAGGATGATTGAACTACATTCCACAGTTCTTCTCTATTTCTTGGTTTTGCCTCAGAAACTGCATTTTTGATGTCACCCCACAAGTTTTCTATTGGATTAAGATCCGGAGATTGGGCTGGCCACTCCATAACGTCAATCTTGTTGGTCTGGAACCAAGATGTTGCACGTTTACTGGTGTGTTTGGGGTCATTGTCTTGTTGAAACACCCATTTCAAGGGCATTTCCTCTTCAGCATAAGGCAGCATGACCTCTTCAAGTATTCTGATGTATTCAAACTGATCCATGATCCCAACACCGTAGTATGAGAAACATCCCCATATCATAATGCTTGCACAACCATGCTTGTCTTCACAGTGTACTATGGCTTGAATTCAGTGTTTGGGGGTCGTCTGACAAACTGGCTCCAGCCACTAGACCCAAAAAGAACAATCTTACTTTCATCAGTCCACAAAATGTTGCGCCATTTCTCTTTAGGCCAGCAAATGTGCTCTTTGGCAAATTGTAACCTCTTCAGCACGTCTTTTTTTCAACAGTGGGACTTCTTGCAGATAGCTTGGCTTCACATAGGTGTCTTCTAATTGTAACAGTACTCACAGGTAACTTTAGACCTTCTTTGATCTTCCTGGAGCTGGTTGTTGGCTGAGTCCTTGCCATTTTGGCTATTCTATCCATTCGAATGGCAGTTTTTCACTTTCTTCCACGTCTTTTAGGTTTTGGTTGCCATTTTAAAGAATTTGCGATCATTTTAGCTGAGCAGCCTATCATTTTCTGCACTTCTTTATATGTTTTCCCCTCTCCAATCAACTTTTTAATCAAGGTACGCTGGTCTTCTGAACAATGTCTGGAACGACCCATTTTCCTGAGAATTTCAGAGAGAAAAGCACTGTAACCAGCATGTACAACATTGGCTGCCTTCCTTCCTTAAATAAGGGCAATAATTGCCACCTGTTTTTCAAAGAATGAATGATCTCACTAATAGAACTCCACACTTGCTATTATTTTGAACATGCCCCTTTCAATTAGTGATTCAATTACACAGAATCAGAAGCATGCATGTCATGACTGTTGGGTCTGTTGGATTTCTTTTACTCTACTACACCTGCTAGTAAATTATTTGCCATATAGAAATATAATTTCTACCAAAAACAGTGATTGATCAGGTTAGTGATGTCTGACTGCTATTATTTTGAACACAACTGTAAGTGTGGTATTTGCATTTGGAATCTATTGCTGTGAACCTACATCATGCATTCAAAGGAGCTGTACATGAAAGTGAAACAGATCATTGTAAGGCTTCAAAAATGAAACAAATCCATCAGAGAGATAGCAGCAACATTAGGAGTGGCCAAATCAACAGTGTGGTATATTCTGAGAAATGAAAAAACGCACTGGTGAGCTCAGCAACATAAAAAGGCATGGACGTCCACGGAAGACAACAGTGTTGGAGGATCCTCTCTATGGTAAAGAAAAACCCATTCACAACATCCAGACAAGTGAAGGACACTCTCCAGGAGGTGGGCGTATCATTGTCAAAGTCTTATAATCAAGAAAAGACTTCACGAGAGCAAATACAGAGGGTCACCACAAGGTGCAAACCATTCATAAGCCTGAAGAATAGTAAAGCCAGATTAGACTTTGTCAAAAAAAAATCTAAAAAAGCCAGAACAGTTCTGGAAAAGCATTTCTTTGGACGGATGAAACAGATTAATCTGTACCAGAATGAGGGTGGAGAAAAAAGTGTGTAGAAGGCTTGTAACAGCTCATGATCCAAACCACACAATGCCATCTGTAAAACATGGTGGAGGCAGTGTGATGGCATGGGTATGCATGGCTTCCAGTGGCACTAGGTCATTGATGTTTATTGATAATGTGACAAAAGCAGCCACATGAAGTCTGCAATGTTTAGAGATATAATGTCAGCCCAGATTCAGCCAAATGCAGCAAAGTTGATTGGACGGCTCTTCACAGTACAGATGGACAATGATCCAAAACGCACTGCAAAAGCAACCCAGGAGCTTTAGAAGGAAAATAAGTGGAATATTCTGCAATGGCCGAGTCAATCACCTGATCTCAACCCAATTGAGCATGCATTTCACTTGGTGAAGGCAAAACTAAAGGCGGAAAGACCCACAAACAAAGTACAACTGAAGACAGCTGCAGTTAGAGCCTGGCAAAGCATCAGAAAAGAGGAAACCCAGCCTTTGGTAATGTCCATGGGTTCCAGACTTCAGGCAGGCATTGCCAGTAAAGGATTCTCAACAAAACATTAAAAATAAAAATTGTATTTATGATTATATTCATTTGTCCAATTACTTTTGGTCCCTTGAAAAAGGGGGATGACTAATCTTAAGAGCTGTAATTCCTAAACCCTTCCTCCATTTTGGATGCACATACCCTCAAATTAAACCTGAGAGTGTGCACTTGCAGGCCATATCCATTATATAACTATAGCTTGAATATGTTTTGGTAAATACCTGACAAAAACTAAAATTGTCCCTGTGTCCAAATATATATGGACCTAACTGTATGTGGAGAGAGGGTGGAGGGGAGACAAAAAAAGGTCGGTAGAAGGGGCATGGAGCAAAATGGTTCCTAGATTTGGCATATACCAGTAACCCTAGCAATTGATTCTAGTGTCTAAGTGGAAACTGCCAGCATAGCTTGATAATCAGGTGAAAAGGTGAAGTTGGCCCAGTAAAACCATCTCTTACAGAATGCATGATTTCATTCCATTGAGTAAATGTTTTAGGTGGGAGTGTTTGTATTTGTAGAGAGTGGAGCCAGATGAAGATATATGAAAATATAAGTAGCTGGGTGTCCTTTTCCCTTGCCATCTCCAACAGATAGAGAGACACTGCGGTAAAAAACTATGAAGTGTCATTGTCAGGAATGGACTCACCATTAGTGGTGGGACTCATCTGTCGTGTGGGCTGCAGTACCAGGGCTGGCCAGCGGGTCCTCTCAGCAACCAGAAGCTCACTCCTGCAGTCAGCCATCACCTGAGGCTGATTGCAGGAGGTGTATTTAAGGAATGGCCAGACCTGCAGTCAGGGCCTTGGTGTATGTTTCCCATGAGCCCCTGTACCTGCATCCTATCTGCTTCCTGCCTGATCGTGACTCTGAACGAACTCCGCCTGTCCTGACCTCGGCTATTCCTGACCACTCTTCCGCTCGCTCCTGGTACCGTTTGCCCGTTTGCTACCGACCCGGCCTGCCCGACTACGTTTGATTGTATATATGGTTATCTGTTGGGTGTGGGTTGTTTGCACGGTGTTATGTTTACCTTGCACTGCGTTTGTGTTGTTTAGTCTTCAATAAATTGTCTTGTTTACACTATACCTGAAGCCTGCATTTCCCTGTGTCAGTCCACACACCTCTGGTCATACCTGGAGCCCTGACATTACACCAAGGCCATTCCTGCCCAGAAGTGGCTGCACAGGGAAGCCATCTTGGCTTGTTGTTGTGAAGGATGCATCCAGAGGAGGTTATATACTTGTGTCTGCTAGTCTTAGATGACAGAATATGCCTGTCAGACTCTGCAGGAGTATACCAGGGATCAGCTGCTAGAATGCATACGGGTCGCTCATTCCCTAGTAGATCAGAGCACAGAGTTCTCTGAGGTGCAACCATTGATTCAGGCTTGTGTTGAGTTGGCTTCGTCTAGTACCCCTGAAAGCAAGGATGACTTTCTTCCACCATTCAGTGTGGATCAAATAGAATCACTGGTATGGTTGTTGGAGGATGATCCGGATTGCTTCTGGGAACATTATTCAGCATGTTCACCACATGTGCTAGTGGAGTGTATAAATGCAGTGCAGTCTTTGGTCAGACAGGCTATGTGTAAGCTGAGTTTAATTCAACCAATACTACAGTCCTGGTCAGACTTGTTACACCCAGCCTCAGTCAGCTTGCAACAAACCCGTCCTGCTTCTAATCATTCCTCTGCTCAAAGCTCTATTCCTGCATTCCCGACAGCACCCCCAGTTACAGCCCAATATACCCTGCTATCTACCACATGTCAGTACCCTGTTCCCACTCGCTGCACCTATCCTGCCTTTAACCCTGTAAAAAAGGCCGCTGTAACAACTATTCCCTCCTCTGTTCCACCCTCCAGCTCTTTTCTGTCCCCAGCTACTCCATCCATTTACAGACCTGCATTTACTTGCAGTGCCCCAGTAACTAAACCCAAGAAGAAGCGAAAATTCTTTCCAACCAGTACCATCCTACCAGTATCCAAACCGGTCAGCCTGCTGTCTGAGAACCCTCCTTCCGTTGTTCAGCCTGATGACCCAGTGTACGCTACCCAGCCTGATGGCCCGCTCCAGCCTGATGGCCCGATCCGGCCTGATGGCCCGATCCGGCCTGATGACCCGATCCGGCCTGATGACCTGATCCAGCCTGATGACCCGGTGTTCATGATCCAGCCTGATGACCCGATCCAGCCTGATGACCCGGTCCGGCCTGGTGCCTCGGTGCCCGTGGTCCGGCCTGGTGCCTCGGTGCCCGTGGTCCGGCCTGGTGCCTCGGTGCCCGTGGTCCGGCCTGGTGCCTCGGTGCCCGCTGTTCTACCAGATTACTCGGTGCCTGCTGTCCTGCCAGATGACTCGGTGCCCGCTGTCGAGCTTGGTGACCCAGTGCCCGCGGTTCTGCTAGATGGCTCGGGGCCCGCTGACTTGCCAGATGACTCGGTGCCCGCTGTCGAACTTGGTGACTCGGTGCCCGCTGTCGTGCCAGATGACTCGGTGCCTGCTGTCGAGCTTGGTGACTTGGTGCCCGCTGTCCTGCCAGATGACTCGGTGCCCGCTGTCCTGCCAGATGACTCTGTGCCCGCTGTCGAGCTTGGTGACCTGGTGCCCGCGGTTCTGCTAGATGGCTCGGTGCCCGCTGTCGTACCAGATGACTTGGTGCCCATGTCGTGCCAGATGACTCGGTGCCCGCTGTCGAGCTTGGTGACTCGATGCCCGCTGTCCTGCCAGATGACTCGGTGAACGCTTTCGAGTTTGGTGACCCGGTGCCCGTGGTTCTGCTAGATGGCTCGGTGCCCGCTGACGTGCCAGATGACTTGGTGTCCGCTGTCGTGCCAGATGACTCGGTGCTCGCTGTCGAGCTTGGTGACTCGGTGCCCGCTGTCGAGCTTGGTGACTCGGTGCCCGCTGTCGAGCCAGATGACTCGGTGCCCGCTGTCGTGCCAGATGATTCGGTGCCCGCTGTCGTGCCAGATGACTCGGTGCCTGCTGTCGTACCAGATGACTCGGTGCCCGCTGCTGAGCTTGGTGACTCGGTGCCCGCTGTTCTGCTAGATGGCCCGGTGCCTGCTGCTCCGCCTGATGGCCCGGTGCCTGCTGCCCAGCCTGATGTGCCTCTGTCTGCCCAGCCTGATGTGCCTCTGTCTGCCCAGCCTGATGTGCCTCTGTCTGCCCAGCCTGATGTGCCTCTGTCTGCCCAGCCTGATGTGCCTCCGTCTGCTGCCCAGCCTGATGTGCCTCCGTCTGCTGCCCAGCCTGATGTGCCTCCGTCTGCTGCCCAGCCTGATGTGCCTCCATTCGCTGCCCAGCCTGATGTGCCAACCCCTGATGTCCGGCTAAACTAGCCAATAACTGATTCCCAGCCTGCTCCGGGAGATCCTGTGTCCAGTAACCTGCCTTCCTGGGTTCTCCTACACAAGGAGAAGTCTACCAGCAGGAAACCCAGCCAGCCGGTTGACTCCGGCAGTAGGATATCCAGCCAGTTACCTGACCCGGGCGGTGGAACATTTTGCCCACTAAGGACTGTTTGGAGCGTCCTGAGGCTGCTCCTTGAGGGGGGGTACTGTCAGGAATGGACTCACCATTAGTGGTGGGACTCATCTGCCGTGTGGGCTGCAGTACCAGGGCTGGCCAGCGGGTGTTCTTAGCAACCAGAAGCTCACTCCTGCAGTCAGCCATCACCTGAGGCTGATTGCAGGAGGTATATTTAAGGAATGGCCAGACCCGCAGTCAGGGCCTTGGTGTATGTTTCCCATGAGCCCCTGTACCTGCATCCTGTCTGCTTCCTGCCTGATCCTGACTCTGAACGAACTCCGCCTGTCCTGACCTCGGCTATTCCTGACCACTCTTCTGCTCGCTCCTGGTACCCTGTTTGCCACCGACCTGTCCTGCCCGACTACGTTTGATTGTATATATGGTTATCTGTTGGGTGTGGGTTGTTTGCACTGTGTTATGTTTACCTTGCACTGCTTTTGTGTTTAGTCTTAATAAATTGTCTTTTTACACTATACCTGAAGCCTGTCTTTCCCTGTGTCAGTCCACACACCTCTGGTCATACCTGGAGCCCTGACAGTCATAGGGACCTTATACCACCTAGAGAGGATTTTATATTCCGTTTCTTGTATGGAACTTGAGATGGTGGCCCTATGGGTTATCTGGAGGATTCTTTCTCTGTTTGGCCGTAGACATGCAACCCAGATCTCTTTCCCTTGGAAAGGTAATTTGGTTACTCCAGATCTGGGATGTAAGATAGAATGCAGTGAAACAATCCTATTACAGTATATTGGTTCAGTGTCAAGGTGTAACTTTTTAAAAGGAGAGAGAGGGAGCAGGGATTGAGTCTTGTGGTGCAGAAACTTGACTGCATGACTTCCCAAAGAACAAAATGGGGGGGTCGCTCATCACCTATAGTTCATACAGGGAATCTGTCCCAAAATGGTGTAATCTGTATGTTTGCTGGTGTAAGGCCTGGTTCACACCTATGCATTTTTTAGTGCATTTTGCAGAAACTCACTACAGTTTATTTAATATGGTTTACTATGGGACACGTTCACATCTATGTATTTTCAGCCGCTGCATTTTTTGGAAAGGGTCAGGCACTATTTTTCCTGCAGCAGATTGTAACACGCATAGGTGTGAACCAGGCCTTAGTGTATAGAATATATCCTGTCATGAAGACCAAGAAGAAAGCATGGATGCCCATTACCAGGGTCATGCAGGAAGGTGTCTGAACAGTGAGAACTGGTAACCTATTCAGTTTAAGCAATTTAAGGGTGGTGCCAATACAGGGTGGTTAAGTAGTAGCTTTGGAGCATCAAGAATCACCCAGGAAAGCCCCCTTAAGGAATATCTGTACATGCCTGTTCCATTGGGATCCATTGATTAGGCAACTTTGTAGTACACCACTCTAAAACACTGGCTAAATGTATTGCTTTATGGTACTTGACCACATCTGGGAGGCGGGTCCCTCCTCTGTCTAGGTCGGGTCGGCAGTGAATAACTGAACCTGTGTGCCTGACCTGCACATAAACATTGACCAAAACTGCATATAACCTTTAACATGGTAAAGCCCAAATAATAAATGCACCCACACATTGCAAGAAAAAAATGCTGTTATATTTTTGAAAATGATGTTGCAAAGCATTGCATTGCAAAACCGAGCTCCTAATTTTCCCCCCAGCCCGCGCCCCCACCCTCTCCATCACGATCAACATGCCACCATCAGTCCCACCCTGCAAGCCAAAGTCTTAGGTGTCACTCTAGACTCAAATCTGTCATTCCAACCCCATGTCAAATTGCTGGCAAACTCATGCAGGCTCCACCTCCGCAACATCTCCAAAATACGTACGTTCCTAACCCCAGACACTACTAAACAACTCATTCACTCCCTTATTATCTCACGACTTGACTACTGCAACTCCCTCCTCACCGGCCTACCTCATCACTGACTATCCCCACTTCAGTCTATCCTGAACTCAGCGGCCAGACTCATCCACCTTACCAACCGCTCCACATCTGCCACCCCCCTCTGTCATTCCCTCCATTGGCTTCCGATTGCCCAACGCATTAAATTCAAACTACTAACATTGACATACAAAGCCATTCATAACACTACCCCAAACTACCTCACCGACCTGATACCCAAATACCACCCAACCCGTACTCTTCGCTCTTCACAAGACCTCCTACTTTCTAGCTCCCTGGTCTCCTCCTCCCATGCCCGACTGCAGGACTTCTCCAGGACTTCCCCCATCCTCTGGAACTCACTACCCCAATCCATCAGACTGTCACCCTCCTCACCTTTAGGCGCACCCTGAAAACCCTGTCACCTACCCTCCTCACCTTTAGGCGCACCCTGAAAACACATCTCTTAAGGGAAGCCTACCCCACCCTCACCTAACAGCCGATCTCCACTCCTCCTACCACTCCATCCCCCACAGCCACTTCCTCCTGTACCACTATCCCCTCCCTCCTAGATCGTAAGCTTGAAAGAGCAGGGCCCTCGAACCCCTCGTATATTGTTTTGTTACTGTATTGTCTCATGTACTGTCCCCCACTATATTGTACAGCGCTGAGCAAACTTTTTGGCGCTATATAAACACTGTATAATAATAATAATTGCAACCACAACCAGTGGATCGAAGGTGTATTGCACCGGCTCCTGCAGACTCTTCCTCCAGATCTTTATCTATACCGGGGCACCACGTTACACCCTAAATAAGGATATAACGTGCTCTAAAAAGGTGGAGTTAGCCTCTGAAGTAATTTCAAAAGTTTTTTTGTCTTTTTAAATCTGCAAAAATAATACCCAGGGATCCTGCCACAAAGGCCCTTGTTCAGGCACTTTCTGCTATGGGGTGAAAACTGTCCTCCAACTATTCTCCTGTATTATCACCCATACGCCTCTACAAGGGCCATACCAACACACTTGCATTGTCCGCTGTTGTCATTTTCAGGGTGTCAGTACAGAATAATATTGTGCACCCAACGCTGGAATAGTTGCATGTAGACAGCAAGTGGCTAAACTGTCCTTAAGGAGATCAGCAGCACTGATATACTATAAAGAAAAAGGGGAAAACCATATTTAATAGACAAACCCCTGGCAGTTGTGCACAGAGCAAACAAATAATTCACATCCTTTTACAATTTAGATCTACTTTAACCACTTATGCAAAGTGGTGGATGCTTTTTTTTTTACAGTGTCTTTTCTAAACACCCACAAATCTCCAGGCAGCCACTCCGCCTGTTAATGGCTGTGAACCGAGCTGTAATCAGATGGTTTGGTTCACAGAGAGTGTATAGAATTGATCCAAGCAAGTATATACTAGGTGATTGCGGTGATGACCAAGACCGGGGACCGGTCGAAAAGTCCTCCTGAACATTGTGCAGGTTTGATCCAGAGCTACCAAAAGTGCTTGTCTGAAGTCATTGCCATCAAAGAAGGTTTGACCAGCTATTGCCTCCATAGGTTCACTTTTTCCGCCAGCAATATAAATATTGAATGGATATGTTCCATAAAGACACAAGAATTTAGAATTATTTGTAGCAGTCAGAAAAGACCAAAAAGTTTGAAAAAATATTTTTTTTTTACATTTCTGTTATAAAATTTTGCAAATAAATGATCTTTCTTCATAAATTTAGGGCAAAATGTATACTGCTGCAAATTAGTATTAGTAACCCAAATTAGTATATATTATTTAGTCCAGGGCTCAACAAATCCCAGGTGCCAGATCACCACGGTGACTAGAAATTGCATCCTGGTACCCATTCACTAGTCTGAATAATGTATCCCGCTGAAACCCGGACACATTACATTACTTAGACAGGAATGTGGCTCGGAGCGGAGCCTGGCAAGAGGGTGAAGGGAACAGAGGAGGAGGGGGCAGCGGTGGGGGCACCCGACCTGTGAAGTCTGGGGCGGACTGGGCTGGGGGTCAGGACAGCGGCCAAGCGTGGCATGAGAGGACTCGCCTCACTTAGCTCCCGCTGCTGATCTTTTGAATTCTCCTTTCCACAGTCGCATTACCGTCTGCATCAGCTCCTGCTTCCATCCACAGCTGCCTGTGGCCCTGCAAACCCCTCTGGCAGAACAGAGAGCAGTCTCCAACATGGCACTGTCTCGGCACTGCCACAGAGAATGAGGTGATGAGAAAAAGGACTACAGTGTCCTTACAGTAGTGAACAGGGCAATCCCGAAAAGTAGTCAGCCAGGGAGGGACATGATGCTTTATGCACACAAGTTGCCCTCTCTCTACTCTGCTCTCAGATACTGCTGGGGAGGATGCATTGAACATGCAGGAGGACATGGGGGGGTGGGGGATTGCATTGCTGTCCTGCACCCCATTCTCCATGCACCTTTTTTCTGCACCCAATGTCCTGCGTTCTGCACCCTTCTGCTGCACCCCATGTTCTGTGTTCTGCACTCTTCACCTGCACCTGATGTCCTGCGTTCTGCACCCTTCTCCTGCACCCCATATTCTTTGTTCTGCACCCCATGTCCTGCATTCTGCACCCGTCTCCTGCACCCATGTCCTGCATTCTAGACCCTTCTCCTGTGTGACGATTGTGCATCATAGAGACATGGACACTGTACATGACAGTCATCTTGTTAGGTCGCAGACATTTTGTCTCTCCTGTCCTCCCTCCTCCCTTTTAAATGGAATGTGAGGCTTTAAATGAGCGGAGGTCAAAAGGGCCTCTTATCCTAAATAAAACACAGCTAGATGAGCTCCATGGCTGTAAACCGCTAATTAGTCTGGTTCCATGGGTTCTTCTTTAAAAAACCACTTTCCTCTGCCCGTAAAACAATAACTCAGTCAGTCATGACCTGTTAGGCCATTAGAGCTAAAGCTTGCCATAAAACGTAGATTCCACGAGTCATTTTTCATATTCATAAACTTCAGCAGGAACTGGGCACATAATATGAAGTATATATTCGGATAGGTAATTTTAATATGAGTCATACGAGACCTTACATCACTATATTAGCCCCTACAAGAGAGAAGAAGCAGTCTTTTTTTTATCCAGAGTGGCAAGGATATGCTATGTTTGATATCTTTGCGGTTGGAATAGAATTCTAAACATTAATCTGCCAGTTGCTAGGATGCTACCTGTACCTATTGAAGGTTATTGACCTTAGTATGAAATTGTAAAGGATTTGGTCATAACCTTGGTTACTGCCTAACACCCATCCCCAAACTGGATGATTGGTCATTTGTTCTCAGGAGACACCCCTTTTAGATGATAGAAAAAGACTGACAGCCTGGAGAAAAAAAAGCTCTCCTTTAACATCGATCAGGAACCATCGAAGAGACTTTCTGCTTTCTATTCTATCTTTCTTGCAATTGTGCCTGGCTTAGCAGAATACAAGAGAATGAACAAAAATGAGTTATGTGCTGAGTGTGAAGCAAGAGGAATTGACAGTGCAACTGCTCCTTCCTGTTTCTGCTTTCTATTCTATCTTTCTTGCAATTATGCCTGGTTTTGCAGAATACAAGAGAATGAACAAAAATAAGTTATGTGCTGAGTGTGAAGCAAGAGGAATTGACGTCGGTGGCAATAATCGTGAAAGTTTGATTCATGACTTACAGGAGTATGATATCCAGGCAGACCAGAAACCGGGGGAACCTGAAACTGAAGGGGTGCCCGCCACCTCTGATCCCAGTGGTTCAGATACGGCCTCGAGGATGGACAAACAGAGACTGGCACAGAATGTCACCTTCACGCCACAGCAGGAGCAGGCCAGCACCAGAGTGCATGTAACCAGCAGAGACTCTCCTCAGATGCAGGAAGCCCTGAAATGCATCATGGAGATGGATCCTCTGGCATACCTGCAGTTCCTCGAACGCCAGGCAGAGAGAGAAGCTGTGGAATGCCAAGCAGCAGCTGAGAGAGAAGCTGAGGAATGCCAGGCAGCAGCTGACAGAGAGGCTGCAGAATGCCAGGCAGTGGCTGACAGAGAGGCTGCGCAGAGGGAAGCTGATCGTCGGCACGAACTGGAGATAGCTAGGCTCCAGCAGCAGCGACAGTCTCAGAACCTTGGGTCCCTAGAGCACAGGGACGCCTCTCTGGCCATGGGCACTGCAGCCAAATTTCCAGTAATGGAAAAGGACAGTGATATTGACATGTGTTTACTGTTGTTTGAAAAAACTTGCTGTCAGTACCATCTGCCCCAAGCACAATGGCCTCAGTACCTGATACCAGGGCTACGAGGCAAGGCCCTGGATGCCTTTGTCGAATTGCCAGCGGAGCAGGACGACAGTTATGAAGCTCTAAAGGAAGCAATTGTCCAGAAGTACCAGCTAATCCCAGAAGTGATTAAGGTCCTTGCAAAAGGGACCTGGGGACTCTTATACAGATGAGGTAAGTCGCTTACGCACCACATTCCAGCAGTGGACCAGAGGACTGAAAGCTGACTCCTTCGAGTCTCTGGAGGATCTCATGATCCAAGATTAACTACTGCACCTCTGTCCGGCAGACAGTTTGTGTTGGAGAGAGAACCAGCATCTGCCAAAGCTGCAGCAGAACTGGCCGACACCTATGTCCACACGTGGGTATCTGACCACCGCAAGGCTCCTCCGAATGGCTGGAAAGGAGGGAAATCACCCATAGCAACCCCTCCTACGCCGGTGAGTCAAACTTTCCATCACCCAGCACCTGCAGTACTTGGGGCAAAGCCATTCCTGACTGACAACCACAGATGTTACACCTGTGGGAAACCCAGACACCTCAGGACGCAGTGCCCTGAGCAGAAGAAGATGACATCACCTGGCCAGCCAGCCCGCAACTCTTCCTCCATGCAGTTTGTCAGTGGTAAACCTCGGGGAACCAGCACCAACCTGCAGCCAGTCATAGTCGGCAACCGGACCATAACTGGTTTCCGTGACACCGGAGCTGAAGTCACCTTAGTCCGACCAGAAGTGATAGAGGAAAAGGACATCATCCCAGAGACATTCCTTACCCTCACCGGAGTGGGGGGGGGACCCATTCCCGCATACCCCGTGCCTATGTGTTCATTGATTGGGGTGCCGGAAGTGGCATGAGAGAGGTGGAAGTCTCGGATGAAATCCCCACAGTTGTTCTATTGGGTGCTTATTTAGGTACTCTTATCTCTTATTATGCACTTGCTAAGAACACCCCGGATGCCCCCATGGAACTCTCTGGACATACCAAGGTACTGTGTGCAGATGTTTGGTTAATATCTTGGCAACCTGTGGATGGACAGAGGAAGGGGGCTGGGAATAGAGTGGGGTTACAGAATTCTCCATCGCCTGGAGAAGGAGAGGAGACCCCCTTGCATGACATAGCTGACTACTATCGGTCCTGTGTTACCTGCCAGTGAGTTGGCAAGGCAGGAGATGTACACAGGGCCTCACTACAACCTCTGCCTGTGATTGACGAACCTTTTAAGAGGGTGGCAGTGGACATCGTTGGGCCTCTAGCCATCCCTAGCAGCTCAGGCAAATGTTATATTCTGACAGTTGTTGACTATGCCACCCAGTATCCCGAAGCTGTGGCTCTCTCCTCCCTCCGGGCGGACAAGGTTGCAGATGCTCTGCTGGGGATTTTCACCAGAGTGGGATTTCCGGCCAAGCTCATTAGCCATCAAGGGCCCCAGTTTGTGTCCAGCCTGATGCAAGCTCTCTTTTAAAAGATACAGATGACGAATATCATGGCCAGTCCTTATCATCCACAAACAAATGGCTTGTGCAAGCGTTCCAATGCTACCTTGAAACAAATGTTGCACACCTTTGTGGAATCCCAGAGAAAGGATTGGGAACGATATCTGCCTCATCTGCTATTTGCGTACAGAGAGGTGCCTCAGGAGTCCACAGGTTTTTCACCCTTTGAACTTCTGTACAGGCGGTGGGTGAGAGGGCTTCTGGACCTAATCCGTGAGACCTGGGAGGGCAAAATTGTTGATTAAATTGGGAGGGCAAAATTGTTGTTGGATTATGTGCTAAAATTCAGGGATAAAATGGAGACGCTGGTGTAAATGGTACGGGAAAATATGGCCCAGGCCCAGACCAGGCAGAAGCGTTGGTATGACCATAATGCCAGGGAGCAGATATACTGTACATTGGTCAGCAGGTGTATATTTTGCTTGCATTGCGGCAGAACAAACTTCAAGCTGGGGGAAGGGAGCAGACGGCAGAATGCCTTCCATGTTAACATGATCAAAGCCCACCATCAGCGTACGGCCTATGTCATGCCAGTCTGCAGCCAACTGGAGCTCGAGGAGGCTGACCCACTCCTAGACCTGCTAGCTGACACCAGGGAGGTGGACTCAGACCTCCCGATCAACTACCCAAGGTGGTGTCTTGGACACCTGATTGTGAAAAGGCATTACAGGCCTTGAATGAGGCGCTGGCCAGCGCCCCTGTGCTACAGGCTCCAGACTTAACCCACCATTTCCTAGTGCAGACGGATGCCTCTGCATATGGATTGGGTACAGGCCTGAGCCAGGTGGATGGTGCAGGAGAGGAACACCCCATCCTCTACCTAAGCAGGAAGCTGCTTCCCAGGGTAGTAGCATACGCCACGATCGAAAAAGAGTGTCTTGCGATCGTGTGGGCTCTCCAGAAGTTGCAAATGTACCTTTATGGGCGGCATTTCACAGTGATCACCGATCACAATCCTCTGAGCTGGTTAAATTGTTTTGGTTAAATTGTTTTGCTACTACTTCGATGGACCCTAATTCTTCAGCATTACGATTTCACCATACAGCATAAGAAGGGCAGCACCCATGGCAATGCTGATGGGTTATGGAGACAGGTAGAGCCAGCAGGAGTCAGTTGCGTCAGGAGGGAAATTGCAATTCCCTCCCATGCAACCACCTGAGAGGGGAGGTGTGACGATTGTGCGCCATAGAGACATGGACACTGTACACGACAGTCATCTTGTTAGGTCACAGCAATGTTGTTTCTCCTGTCCTCCCTCTTGAATGGAATGTGAGGCTGTAAGTGAACGGAGGTCAAAAGGGCCTCTTATCCTAAATAAAACACAGCTAGATGAGCTTCATGGCTGAAAACCGCTAATTAGTCTTGTTCTATGGGGTCTTCTTTGAAAAACCACTTTTCTCTGCCCAATCGTAAAACAATAACTCAGTCAGTCATGACCTGTTAGGCCATTAGAGCTAAAGCGTGCCATAAAACTTACATTCCACATGAGTCATTTTTCATACAAATTCATAAAAAAGTGTTGAACTGTCTCTAAAGAATCCCTGTCTCTGAAGAGTGCTACTGTATGTAATAATCCTCTGAATATATCTTTCTAGGGTGACAGTGTGTATTACAGACGCTTATAATAATATCATAGTGTTACTGTTAAGATTTGTGAGTTTCCTCCTTCTCTGTAAAAAGGTGGTGGTGGCAGTGTGAAGGGTTAATTGCGTAATTAACCTGACCCAGTAACAATCGCTCTCAAGCTGCTGGCACCTAGACTGTAGTCCCATGAGCTGGAAAATCTTTGTGCAGGGCGCAGCTGAGAGTGGCATTGTTACGCAAGTGACAGCACGGTGCGAGATCGGCTGGTCCTTCGGTCATGAGTTGCTGAAAAGGGCTGGGGTCAGACGCCGCATACTGTCACATCCTGCACCCCAGGTCCTGTGTTCTGCACCCTGCACACCGTGTCCTGCGGTGACCTGCACCCCATGCCCTGCATTCTGCACCCCGCGTCCTGTGTTCTGCACCTGCACCCCATGTCCTGCAGTGACCTGCACCCCATGCCCTGTGTTCTACACCCCATGTCCTGCACCCTTCTCTGGTTCCCTGCACCCCATGTCCTGCATTCTGCACCCAGCACATGTCCTGCTTCTGCACCCCATGTCCTGCATTCTTCACCCTTCTCCTGCACCCCATGTTCTACACCATTCACTTGCACCCCATGTCCTGCATTCTACACCCTTCTCCTGCATCCCATATTCTGCATTCTGTTGTCAGATGTGGGCCAACCTGACAACCATAAGGTCATGGCCAGATAAACCCAGGCCAACACTATTGGAACACTATGGAGCCAACAACCCTCGAAGGGTTGGAGAGGAAGAGAAATGGAGCCAGACCGACCAAAGTAATTTGTGTTTATCATAAGTATCATTGGCAAATGCCAGCATCTCTTCCATACACATATTATCATTAAGTGCAGAAACCCACATAGGAAGAGGTGGGGGGTGGTTGTTGTCCAAAAGAGGGATATAATTTGGGGAGCTGCAGATAAAAAGAAACGCAACAAACATTTCTTCTGCGCTGCCAGCGAACCCGGTAATATAGAGGACAGCAACCTCCGGCGATAAGGCCAATGACTCACCATAGATCCGATTGTATACTTGAAAGACTAGACACCAGAAGGGTTGTAGCAGGTTACACTCCCACCAGATGTGGAGCTGCATACCAGCGGCTGTAGTACAGAGCCAGCAGAGATTTGAAGTAGAAGGGAATATTTTATGCAGAGAGATGGGGTTTCTATACCAATGAGAAAGGAGCTTGTAGTTCTTTTCCTGTGAATAGCACAAGATCGAAGATTTATGGGTGAAGTGGAACGACGTATTCCAGTCTTCTACCGATATGTCTTTACCAAGTTCCCAAGACCACGCCCCAGTAAAAGGAGGAAGTTTGGAGCGGAGTGCGCCATGTAAAACTCTATAGAGAGAAGACAAAACATGTCTCGGAGGTTCAGAGCGGGAACACAATCGATCAAACTCAGAAAGTGAGTGGAGTATAAAGGTTTACAAAATGAGTATAAATATAGCGAGGTCAACCAGTCCCTGGGGACTCCCTGAGGGAGTGGAAGGCCTGTCTGGGGGCAGATAAAATCCCAAGCAATGGGCCACGAAGTGCGCATAAAGGGACCGATGATGGGAGATCCCATTCCTTGTGGAAGAACAGGATTGTCAAATAAAGATGATAGCGGGGAAGGGTTGGAAAACAGAAGTGAAACAATGCCACGTTTATACCACAGACACAACACAGCCACTGTCAACAGAGACAAGCCTGAAAGACACTGGAAGGCATTGCCATAACCCCAAGGTAGGGCTCGGAGATCAGTCTGGGATAGATCTTGTTCAATCATGCAAGAGGCTTTACGGAACCAATCAAGCAACTGGGTCAACAACACCGCCCTATAGTAAAGCTCAAAATCGGGCAAACCTACTCTCGAGCTTCGGATAGGTAAGCAACTTATACTTCAATCTGGAAAAACCTCTATGCCAAATGAATCTGATCGAAAGAGAATGCAGAGACAGAAAAAAGCTCCTAGGAACGAAGACAGGTACAGTCTGGAATACTTAAAGGCCTCAGCTCAGGGCCCCCCCAAGGCGTGAACCTACAGGACTCAGCTCAGGGTCCCCCAAAGTGTGGACCTACAGGCCTCAGCTCAGGGCCCCAGATTTCTATTTTTTTAAATCCAGGATACTGCTGTAAATGTGTAGGCTCCTGCTCAGCATACTGACATCCTCAGCCACCAATGGGCTTTCAGCAACATCAAAGAGGTGGGTGGGCCAGACTTTGTAACTAAGGGCCTAGTCGGTGGCCAACTACAGCCCATAGCAGTAGATACCAAAACAAAACAGCATAATGTGCCCGCATGGCTAAACAGCGCCAGGGGTTGCTGCCGCCTGTTGTAGGTCGAATCTTCAAAAGCTTTATAGAATTGTCCACATTCCCTGATTCCCTGATTTACAGATGGTCATTTATACTCACCTTTACTTGGTCTGAGGCCAACTGTTCAGCTTATATCTGGGTGACCCTGCCATGCACTCTTAGGAGCTAGGAGACAACATTGGCAGGACAGCAACTGTCAGACTTCAGTTGATCCCAACTCCACACAAGTCAAAGCAAGTAGAAGCAGCTATAACGTTGTCATAAGGAGGAAGGAACAAAAATTGTGGTAAAATAAGACCCTGCAGTATTGTGAGCACAGACTGGGTGCTTGTCCAGAAACAGGAGTGTCGGGCTCTCTGAGTGCCCAGCAGAAGATCATTTTCTCTGAGTAAATGAGACAACTGCCCCAATGAGAGAAAAAGAAACAAAACACTATTCCTTCAGGTTACCCTCACACACGGAAGCACTTGGGTGCTCAGTACAAGCGCATGCTAAGCAGCCAAATCAAGCTCCAGTGTCCACTCCATTAACCCCTTAGTGACAGAGGGTAAAACAAGTGTTCATGCCTAAACACAATTTTGCAACTTTGACATGTGTTATTAAAACTATTCATACACTATATTGGCAAAAGTATTGGGACACCCATCCAAATCATTGGATTCAGGTGTTCCAATCACCTCCATGGCCACAGGTGTATAAAACCAAGCACCTAGGCATGCAGACTGCTTCTACAAACATTTGTGAAAGAATGGGTCGCTCTCAGGAGCTCAGTGTATTCAAGCATGGTACCGTGATAGGTTGCCACCTGTGCAATAAGTCCATCCATGAAATTTCCTTGCTACTAAATATTCCACGGTCGACTGTTAGTAGTATTAGAGAAAAGTGGAAGCAACTGGGAACAATAGCAACTCAGTAATAGGCTACGTAAAATGACTGAGCGGGGTCAGCGCATGCTGAAGCGCACAGTGCGCAGAAGTCGCCAACTGTCTCCAGAGTCAATAGCTAAAGACCTCCAAACTTCATGTGGCCTTCAGATTAGCTCAACAACAGTGCGTAGAGAGCTTCATGGAATGGGTTTCCATGGCCAAGCAGCTGCATTCAAGTCTTAGATCACCAAGTGCAATGCACAGTTTTGGATGCAGTGGTGTAAAGCATGTAACCACTGAACTCTAGAGCAGTGGAGACGTGTTCTCTGGAGTGACCAATCACGCTTCTCTGGCAATCTGATGGCTGGGTTTGGCAGTTACCAGAAGAACGGAACTTGCCTGACTGCATTGTGCCAAGTGTAAAGTTTGGTGGAGGGGGCATTATGGTGTAGGGTTGTTTTTCAGGGGTTGGGCTTGGCCCCTTAGTTCCAGTGAAGGGAACTCTTAAGGTGTCAGCATGCCAAGACATTTTGGACAATTTAATGCTCCCAACTTTGTGGGAACAGTTTGGGGTTGTTCTCAATATTACTGTTCTAACATGACTGCCCACCAGTGCACAAAGCAAGGTCCATAAAGACATGAATGAGCGAGTTTGGGGTGGAGGAACTTGACTGACCTGCACCTCAATCCAATAGAACACCTTTGGGTTGAATTAGAGTGGAGACTGCAAGCCAGGCCTTCTCATCTGACATCAGTACCTGACCTCACAAATGCGCTTCTGGATGAATGGTCAAACATTCCCATAGACACACACCTAAACTTTGTGGACAGCCTTCCCAGAAGAGTTGAAGCTGTTATACCTGCAAACGGGGATACCCAGTACATGTAGTTCCAGGTGCCAGGCAGGTTGTTTTTTCTTACATTCTTGCTTAAGAAAGCGATTGATAAACTGCGGGACGGACAGGCTGCAGCTGTGCATGCTCAATGTCTGCCACTCGATCAGACAACACACTTCCCCCTCCCTCCCAGCTTAGATGGGAGAGGAGAAAGATTACGTTTTGCTCCACCTCTTCTCACCCCTCTCCTCTGTGACTGTCCCGTGGGCGGGAAATTTGAAGATCCATCCGGCTGTATGATTGCCAATGTCTGAGCCTGCAGAGAGAAGCCTGGGGATGAGCGATCTCTGTTCTACCACAAAGATTTCCTCACCTCCTTCCCTTCTCTCCTTATATACCTTCCCCCTCCCTGTTCTTCCAGGAGCTTCACTTAATTATTTCATGTCCACTTAGCAGCTGAACTTTGACTAAAGGGGGCACTCAGCTGAGCTCTGGTTGAAGGGGGTACTCCGCTAGGGTCTGATGTAAGCAGGGACTCTGCTGGACACTGATGTAAGGGGGGACTCTGATGTATAGGGGTAAAAGATGGGGACTTTGATGTCCCCGGGTACGGTACTAGAGACAGGCAGGAGGAGATAAACAGTGGAATGTTACAAAAAAACAAAATTAAAAATTTAGGCAGCCCTAAGGCCCCTTTTTTGTTTTTAAAAGCCCCAATATTCCTAATATCACTTCCGCATATCACCGCCTAATAAAAACATCAACCCTTCATATTTTCCATCTTGGCAAAGTAATTTCATGGTTTAAAGGGACATACATCCATTGAAAATCCCTAGTGATAAAACTGTCTCTTTCAGTAATAGTATAAAAATAAAGACCTTATTTAACTAGTTGCCGACCACAGATAGCTGAATGACGGCTGCACTGTGGCAGGCCAGTTCTGGGAGGGTGTCATAGGACGTCCTCCCAGAACGTGCTTTCCAGCGCACCCCCGCGGGCACGCACCCGGTGATCTCCATGATTACTGAGTCCTACGGACACAGCTGATCACGTGATGTGGTAAAAGGCCTATCACAGCCTTTTACCATGTAACCAGCCGTGTCCAATGACACAGCAGATCACCAGGTGAATGCAGTTGCTGACAGTAATCTTCAATTAGCATCAATTAGCATTAATTAGTCTAAAGCCAGGCCTTCTGGGGTGTGACACCTTTGTGTTAATAAGATTATCACCTTCTGGTAAAACCGGTTTGGGAGCTAATGAGAGGAGACAGGAAGGCTAGGTATATGCATTCATCAAAGGAGTATGTTTAATCTCTTATAAAAGCTGGAAAATTAGTTGGAGAGATATGAACATGCTCCCTTTGTGCAGGGCATGCTGTATGCTTCATTTGCATATAAAAATCATATTTGTGGCTTGGGGAGAAGGCCAGGAAAATGCAGGAAATGGTTAGGTGGCGCTGGGTTGCGACAGTCGGATGGTGTTTGGTACTAGCGCGATCGGGCTGATGCGCTGGTGTTGGAAATCCAATCCCCGACTTGGTGTTCAGGCCAGTCTTGGCCCAATTGAACTTGGGCAGGTCCACACACAGGACCTCTTGTGGGCAGGTCAGGACCACTTCCCCCAGGGCCAATTGGCCGAAGACTAATGTCCCGCGCATGTCCATATCCCAATAAATTGAGTACACAGACATTTGGACATTTGTGATTCGTACGGAGCTGGTTCAATTGACCAACGGATTGCTGATTTTCTGGCTTGCTCCAGTCGCAGGGTAAAGTGTTATTCTGTCTTTTTGTTCCCTTTTATTTTATAGTAATTAGTAATTTGTGTGTCTTCTTATATCTTTTGTATTTTCTGTAACTTTTATATTTTGTACATATTTTATGCACTGCCCACTTCGGGAAATTAAATCTTAAAATTATTAGTGAACTTCTGTGTACTTAAGCACATGCTCATATCTTCAGAGAGATTGGATTGGAGAGATTAGATTGGAAAGATTAGATTGTATTGTATTTTAGGGCCTTTAAACGCTCGGTTAAACTCATTGCCAATCTGTATGCAATTGCTCTGTGTGTGGGCAGATTGCGTGCAGATTGTAAAAGGTAACAGATCTGCCAGACGGAGATCTGTGTGTGTGGGGTGTCTCCACAGACCATTCTGCTGATAAACTGTTGGGTGGTGGCAGGCTACCTTTTGTGGTGTGTCTGGTGCAGGGGGTGTGTGGACAGTGGAAGAGTGATTAACACCGGGGTTCAAGCTGGAGGGACTCTAGAAGGGTGTGTAATTACTAAGCTGGTCCTCAACTCTAATCAGTGCACCAGGTTGTATGTAAGATTCGTATCTGCCAGTGTGTGGTCGACCAGCTAGATTGGAGTGGAGTCTCCATCTGGTTGTGGCCAGAGGTAGTGTGGGCTGTGAAAGTGGTCACGGCTGATCTTATATACGGTTTTATATATTCAAGTATAAGTCCCCTTTATCCCCTCGTGACCTCCCTGTCGTGGCCACACGTGTGCGTCTCAGTTAGCTAGTCGCTGTAGGTGTGGCGTGTGGGTGAATCCGTGACAGGGTGATCCTTGACAATGAGATAGACTCATTACACGCAAAGCAAGATAGTTCAAGCCGTGACTTGTCATAATTGTGATGATTATGGCTTACAGCTCATGAAAACCCCAAATCAATAATCTCAGAAAATTAGAATACTGTGAAAATGTGCAATATTCTAGGCTCAAAGTGTCCCACTCTAACCAGCTAATTAAGCCATAACACCTGCAAAGGGTTCCCGAGCCTTTAAATGGTCTCTCAGTCTGGTTCAGTAGGAATCACAATCATGGAAAAGACTGCTGACCTGACAGTTGTGCAAAAAACCATCATTGACACCCTCCATAAGGAGGGAAAGCCTCAAAAGTTAATTGCAAAAGAAGTTGGATGTTCCCAAAGTGCTGTATCAAAGCATATTAATAGAAAGTTATGTGGAAGGGAAAAGTGTGGAAGAAAAAGGTGCACCAGCAGCAGGGATGACCGCAGCCTGGAGAGGATTGCCAGGAAAAGGCCATTCAAAAGTGTTGGGGACTTTCACAAGGAGTGGACTGAGGCTGGAGTCAGTGTATCAAGAGCCACCACACACAGACGGATCCTGGACATGGGCTTCAAATGTCGTATTCCTTGTCAAGCCGCTCCTGAACAACAAACAATGTCAGAAGCATCCTACCTGGGCTAAAGAAAAACAGACCTGGTCTGTTGCTCAGTGGTCCAAAGTCCTCTTTTCTGATGAGAGCAACTTTTGCATCTCGTTTGGAAACCAAGGACCCAGAGTATGGAGGAAGAATGGAGAGGCACACACTGCAAGATGCTTGAAGTCCAGTGTGAAGTTTCCACAGTCTGTGTTGATTTGGGGAGCCATGTCATCTGCTGGTGTTGGTCCACTGTGCTTCATTAAGTCCAGGGTCAACGTAGCCGTCTACCAGGAGATTTTGGAGCACTTCATGCTTCCTTCCGCAGACGAGCTTTATGGGGATGCTGACTTCATTTTCCAGCAGGACTTGGCACCTGCCCACACTGCCAAAAGCACCAAAACCTGGTTCAATGACTGTGGGATTACTGTGCTTGATTGGCCAGCAAACTCGCCTGACCTGAACCCCATAGAGAATCTATGGGGCATTGCCAAGAGAAAGATGAGAGACATGAGACCGAACAATGCAGAAGAGCTGAAGGCTGCTATTGAAGCATCCTGGTCTTCCATAACACCTCAGCAGTGCCACAGGCTGATAGCTTACATGCCATGCCCCATTGTCGCATTAATTGATGCAAAAGGGGCCCAAACCAAGTACTGAGTACATATGCATGCTTATACTTTTCCGAGGTCCGATATTGTTCTATGTACAATCCTTGTTTTATTGATTGCATGTAATATTCTAATTTTCTGAGATTGTGGATTTGGGGTTTTCATGAGCTGGAAGCCATAATCATCACAATTATGACAAATCACGGCTTGAACTATCTTGCTTTGCATGTAATGAGTCTATCTCATATATTAGTTTCACCTTTTAAGTTGCATTACTGAAATAAATGAACTTTTGCACGATAGTATAATTTTTCGAGTTTCACCTGTATATGTATATATATATACATATATGAAATAACAATAAGTGTACAGATATCTGTGTTATATAACATTGATATCTTTACATATAGTGTTATTTCCTAAATATAACAGACATTTGTACATTTTACTGTACATGGAGTACCACTCAGTGTACAGATATCAGTGTGCACTCAGTGTATACAGAAATCAGGGTTATTAGATATAGGGTCGGGTAGTGAATGGCACTCAGCCTACAGACATCAGTGTTACATATAGGGAATGGCAGTCAGTGTACAGATATCAGTGTTATGTACACTATTCCCTATATATAACACTGACATCTGTACACTATTCTTTCTCTCTCTCCCCCTTATTTATCTCTCTCCCCTTTCTCTCCTCTCTCTCCCCCCCCCCCCACCCATTTTTTTCACCAACTTATTTCACCACCTTTTTTCTCCAACTTGATGAGTGAGTGAATGGGTAGTGAGAAGTAGCTGAGTCAAGGAGAATGGCAGAGTGGCCCACACTGACACGAGGTGGGTGGAAGCAATTCTTTACAAATTTGTTTTGAATCTAGGAGCCTGGTGGGGGGGGGGCAGCAGGACAGGAGGGGGAAGTGTTGTGGAACAGGTGGGGGGGCAGAAGGAGAGGAGGGGCAAGTGTCACATGAGGGGGGCAACAGGAGAGGAGGGGGAAGTGTCACGTGACGGGGTAGCAGGACAGGTGGGGGGCAGCAGAATAGGAGGGAGAAGTGTTACATTAGGGGGGCAACAGGACAGGTGGGGGGCAGCAGGATAGGAGGGAGAAGTGTCATGTGAGGGGGGGCAGCTGGACGAGTGGGGAAGTGTCATTGGTGGGGGCAGCAGGACAGGAGAGGGAAGCATCATGGGAGGGGCCTAGCAGGGCAGGTGGGTGGTAGTGTCACACGTAGGGGACAGTAGGACAGGTGGGGGGCAGTGTCACATATCTTGGGAAGCACCAGTCTTCCCAGCTCTCACCTGTCCAGCAGTGGCTTCTCCAGATGGCATCAGTGAAGAGGATCTGGGCCAGGACGGGTAGCTGAGCCTGTCTTCTATCTCCACCAGGATCTCTGGCGGCAGCTGCAACAAAGGATGGGGGGGGGTGCTCCTCCACCCTGACCTTTTCTCTCTCCTCTCCCCCCGACACCCATTGACCACACACACCCCACACAGCTTGACACACACTGCTGTTCCTGACTGTAGCCTGCCTGATAGCAGGCCCCAACTGCGCCAAACGCACACACCTGGTGTCCACCCACCACTGATGGCGTGACTGCCAGGGGTGGGTAGGGCTGGTGGGGGCCCAGGTGCCAGGATGCAGTTTTTGGTTGATGTGGCGACCTGGCACCTGGGATTTTTCAAGCCCTGGGTGGAAGGCTGGTAGCACAATGACTCTCTGAATTGCCAGGAAGAGATTTATGTCCCATTCAAGCACATCGTAATCCCTGCCATGCCCCTGAAAGCAGAGAACACCGGCGGTCCAGAGCCCTCCGGCTCGGAAAAATATTAAAATAGACAGAAACCCAATCACTGAAATCTCAAAAAAAGTTTAATTTGAGGTTAATCTGCAGCTGTTACTAAAATAATCCCTGGTGCTCCTGCCAAAATGGTCCTGTTTTGGGGTGACAATGCTCCATTCCTGTCTCCCAATTGTACTTTTATGTTGTCACCATCCTACAGGTCCCCATTGAGACTCAAAGTGAAGGTTTTAATACTACAGTTGTGTTCAAAATAATAGCAGTCAGACATCACTAACCTGATCAATCACTGTTTTTGGTAGAAATGATATTTCTACATGGCAAATAATTTACTAGCAGGTGTAGTAGAGTAATAGAAATCCAACAGATCCAACAGTCATGACATGCATGCTGCTGATTCTGTGTAATTGAATCACTAATTGAAAAGGGCATGTTCAAAATAATAGCAGTGTGGAGTTTTATTAGTGAGGTCATTCATTCTTTGAAAAACAGGTGGCAATTATTGCCCTTATTTAAGGAAGGAAGGCAGCAAATGTTGTACATGCTGGTTACAGTGCATTTCTCTCTGAAATTATGAGGAAAATGGGTCGTTCCAGACATTGTTCAGAAGACCAGCGTACCTTGATTAAAAAGTTGATTGGAGAGAGGAAAACATATAAAGAAGTGAAGAAAATGATAGGCTGCTCAGCTAAAACAATCGCAAATGCTTTAAAATGGCAACCAAAACCTGAAAGACGTGGAAGAAAGCAAAAAACTACCATTCGAATGGATAGAAGAATAGCCAAAATGGCAAGGACTCAGCCAACAATCAGCTCCAGGAAGATCAAAGAAGGTCTAAAGTTACCTGTGAATACTGTTACAATTAGAAGATGCCTATGTGAAGCCAAGCTATCTGCAAGAAGCCCCCGCAAAGTCCCACTGTTGAAAAAAAGACATGTACTGAAGAGGTTATAATTTGCCAAAGAGCACACTGACTGGCCTAAAGAGAAATGGAGCAACATATTGTGGACTGATGAAAGTAAGATTGTTCTTTTTGGGTCTAGTGGCCGGAGACAGTTTGTCAGACGACCACCAAACACTGAATTCAAGCCACAGTACACTGTGAAGACAGTGAAGCATGGTTGCGCAAGCATCATGATATGGGGATGTTTCTCATACTATGGTGTTGGGCCTATTTATCGCATACCAGGGATCATGGATCAGTTTGAATACATCAGAATACTTGAAGAGGTCATGCTGCCTTATGCTGAAGAGGAAATGCCCTTGAAATGGGTGTTCCAACAAGACAACGACCCCAAACACACCAGTAAACGTGCAACATCTTGGTTCCAGACCAACAAGATTGATGTTATGGAGTGGCCAGCCCAATCCCTGGATCTTAATCCAATAGAAAACTTGAGGGGTGACATCAAAAATGCAGTTTCTGAGGCAAAACCAAGAAATAGAGAAGAACTGTGGAATGTAGTCCAATAATCCTGGGCTGGAATACCTGTTCACAGGTGCCAGAAGTTGGTTGACTCCATTCAACGCAGATGTACAGCAGTTCTCAGAAACAGTTCCATTACAACTAAATATTAATTAAGTGATTCAAAGGAAAGCAAACTCTTCAAAAAAAAAAATAGCAGTGTTTGTATTCTTCTTTACAAACTCAAACATTCACTATATAAACTGAAAAATGTTTGAACAGTCTAATCACTTTTCTTAAATTTTTTTAGAGGAACAACACAAATTGTATATATTTTTCTTCATGTTTTGATTTGGAATAGAATGTGTAGTGTTCCCAATGCATTTTTGTGTATGGAAATAAAAACTATTAGAAGGATTTTGAGCTTTATTCACTTTTTTCAACACACTGTTATTATTCTGAACACAACTGTAGGTATGCAACCATAGCCCATGGCCCAGTAATACCATGTGGCCATGGATAGAGTGCATGTAGAAAGGAAGTGGCCTGCAAAGAGTCTGGAGAAGAGCAGCATTAGGGCCGCAACAATGGCTGAAAACAGGTTAAGACAAACTAGAGGCAAAACTTTTTTTTTCGTTTTGGATGGAATAATGGGGGCTTATAACCTATCTCAGTTTTTTTTTGCAATCTGTGTCCCATTGGAGATTTCCCTTCACTTCCTGTCCCATCTCCAGAATAGGAAGTGAGGAGAAATCCCTAAAAGTGAGGGAACTCCGGGGTGTCAACAAAACTAGTGTCCTCAGTGGAAGATTCCCCTCTATTCTTGTCAGGGATGTGCAAATCCTATTGCCCAGAACATGCAGTTTTGTTTTTTTTTTCCAAATGCTGCACAGCACCTTCCCACCACAGACCTCACGCTCTCACCGAGAGCTCCGGGATTTGCACTAACAATTGGGACCCAGGACTCCCAGTTCTGGGTCACCTGATCGTTGTGATAGCCTCTGATTGGTTGTCACAGTGATCGGTCACTGCACAGTAGGCCCCAGTGTCTACTTCCTTTTCTCAATGAAAGGAAAGATGCATTGTATATACAGGATACATTACTGAATACAGTATATACATACAGGATCCGTTCTTTAATGCATTGTATACATACAGCGTATATAATACATTTGTATACATACAGGATCCAAGTTGGTGAAAAAAGAGTTGGTGAGAGAAAAATCAGGTGAAAAAAGCTGGTGAGAAAAAAGGTGAAAAAAAAAGTTGGTGAGAAAAAAATAGGTGAAAAGAGTTGGTGGAAAAAAAAAAGTTGGTGAGAAAAAAAGTTGGCGAGAGAAAAATTAGGTGAAAAAAGCTGGTGAGAAAAAAGGTGAAAAAAAAAGTTGGTGAGAAAAAATAGGTGAAAACAGTTTGTGGGGAAAAAAAAAAAGTTGGTGAGAGAAAAATTAGGTGAAAAAAGCTGGTGAGAAAAAAGGTGAAAAAAAAAAGTTGGTAAGAAAAAATAAGTGAAAAGAGTTGGAAGAAAAAAAAAGTTGGTGAGAAAAAATAAGTGAAAAGAGTTGGAAGAAAAAAAAGTTGGTGAGAGAAAAAAAAGTTGGTGAGAAAAAAAAAAGCTGGTGAGAAAAAAGTTGAGAAAAAAGTTGAAAAAAAAGTTGGTGAGAAAAAAATTGGAGAGAAACAAAAAAAGAGAGAAAACGGTGAAAAAAAAAATAGGTGAAAAAATCAAGTTACACTTACGGTAACGCCTTTTCCAGTAGTCTTTCACGACAGCACCTTGAGAGACCTTGGCTACTCCCCACTTGAGGAAACATCTCCACCCTAAACAAAAAGCCTATCACTCCCTTCCGACCTCAGTTCTTGAGTACCTCTGGTCACCTGGGGAGACATAATATGAGACAACAGGACAACTATAAGACATCTCATACAATATTCTGCAACAAAGGTTGGGTAACCGGTGCTATCCTGAAAGACTACTGGAAAAGGCGTTACCGTAAGTGTAACTTGATTTTCCCCCTTCGTCTTTCAGGACAGCACCTTGAGAGGATAAGCGAGTACTTACCCCTCGGGCGGGCTGAACGCTTGCAGTACCTTATGTCCGAAGGCCTGCTCCTGCACTGAGACCAGGTCAAGTCTGTAATGCTTTACAAACGTCCCATAACTGGACCAGGTTGCTGTCCTACAAATCTCTTCCGGGGAGGCTCCTGCCAGTTCAGCCTGAGTTGTCGCCATGGCCCGTGTAGAATGCGCCCTGATTCCCTCCAGGACCTCAAGATCTTCGGCATGGTATGCCTGTTCAATTGCTAGTTTTAACCATCTAGCTACTGTTCACCTGGAGGCTCTTTTCCCTTTTCTCGCCCCCGCAAAGGAAATAAAAAATTACTCTGTGCTTCGAAATTCTTTAGTCCTCTCTAGGTAAAGTAGCACACCTTCTTACGTCTAACAAATAAAATTTCTCCTGACTTTCCCCTACTGGGTTAGGAAAAAATGAGGGCAAAACTATATCCTGTTCCCTCTGAGACTTTTGGGCCACCTTCGGAACAAAGGATGGGTCCGTCCTGAACACCACCTTATCCAGAAAAATTTGCAAGTAACGTGTCCTGACCGACAGGGCTTCCAATTCACACACCCTCCTTGCTGTAGTGACCGCCACCAAAAAAACTGTTTTAAGTGTGAGATCCCTTAGCGAGCAGGACCCCAGGGGCTCAAACGGAGGCTCCATCAATACCCTGATCACTTTGGCAAATCCCACATTGGGAATGGCCTATTCCCAGGAGGTCTTGGTCTTGTCAAAGCTCTAAAGAACTTGGTTACCAGTCCCTCCTTAGCTAAAGGGGTTTCCAAAAACACACTAAGGGCCGAAATCTGGCTCTTGAGTGTGCTGATCGCAAGCCCCTTATCGGCCCCTGTCTGCAGGAATTCCAGAACTGACACTAGGCTATGGGTATCCACTGAGGCCCTGTAGCACCATTCTCTAAAGCGACTCCAAACCTTCCTGTAGATGGCTTGGGTTTCTGTTTTCCTGCTAGCCAAGAGCATAGCCACCAGCCTGGCTGAGAGCCCCTTTGTTAACAGAAGTTGCTGCTCAGAAACCAAGCCGTCAGTTTCAGCCTCCCTACCCTGGGACATAGGACCGGGCCCTGCGACAGTAAATCCTTTCGTGGAGGCAATACCCAGGGCGGCCGCGTGGCTAGGGCCTTCAATGTTGCGAACCATGCCCTCCGGGGCCAATACGGAGCAATCAGGATGAGAGAAGTTCTCTCCGACCTGAACTTCCTCAGTACCACTGACAGTAAGGCGACCGGGGGGGAAGGCGTAGCACAGAGGAAAATCCCACCTCTGTCCATCCAAAACGCATCTACTGCCCGCGCCCCAACCGGTTTAAAGAAAAGAATCTCGGGACCTTGTTGTTCCGCCCTGACGCGAAGAGGTCTATGTCTGGGGATCCCCACTTCTTTACAATGGCCTGGTACACCTCTCCATTATGGACCCATTCCAACTCTGAATTGTGCTCAGAAAATCGGCTACCCGATTCAATACCCCTTTTAGGTGGACGGCTGATAAGGAGGTAAGGTTTCTTTCCGCCCAAGACAGAACCACTGCCGCCAGGGTCTAGAGACCTGCTCCTTGTTCCTCCCTGTCTGTTTATGTAGGCTACTGCTGTTGCATTGTCCGACAGGATGCAGACATGCTGGCCCCTGATCATGCTCTGGAAGGAGCAGAGTGCTTCCAATATCGCTCTTAGCTCCCTCCAGTTTGAGGATTCCCTCTTTTCTATTGGAGACCACTCTCCCTAAACCGAGTCCCCTAGGTGGGCCCCCCAACCTTGGGCGCTGGCATCCGTCGTGATCTCCTTGACCACCGGGAAACTCCATAACAGCCTTATGTAACATTGGCTGTCTTTCTCCACCACCACAGGGATCTCTTTACTCTGGAGGGAATATGAATTCAGGTATCTAAGGACTGTACCTGCCTGTCCCAGACTCTCAGAATGAAAAGTTTAAGGGGACGAAGATGCAGCCCTGCCCACTGAGCTGCCGGGATGGATGAAGTTAACAGTCCTAACACCAACATAGCCTGCCTCACGGTTAGATCACGGCTTCCCAGTAACAGCTTGATCCCCCTGTCTAGCTTGGCAAGTTTTTCTGAGGTTAGCATGGTCTTCTGCCCTGTAGAATCCAGAATGTACCCTAAATAGGTCATTCTTTGGGAAGGAACTAGGCAGGATTTGTCCAAGTTCAGCAGCCAACCCAGTCTCTCCAAGTGTCTCCTCATCACTGCCCCGTCCAGTGCAAGTTGGACTTCTGAGCCCGCAAATAGAATCAGGTCATCCAGATAGGCCACTACTGCAATTCCCTTCAGCCGAATAGGAACTAACACTTCGGACAGGACCTTGGTGGAAATTCTTGGTGAGGAGGAGAGTCCGAACGGCAAGGCCTGGAACTGTAGATGGTGCGTCCCTGCTGTGCTCTGAACTGCCAACCTGAGAAAATGCTGGAATGCCTCTGCGATGGGCACGTGCAGATAGGCATCCTTTAAGTCGATGGAGGCCAGGAATGCCCCTGGTGGAAGGAGGGCTCTGATCGTAAAGATCGAGTCCATCCGGAAGCTTTTGTAACATATGGACTCATTTAGGGGTCTCAGATTCAATGAATCTGTAGGCCCCCGATGGTTTCTGAACCACAAACACGTGGGAATAGAACCCCTTTCCCACTTCTGCTTCAGTAACTCGTACCACCACTTTCAGTGCCTCCAAATCCCGAAGCGAGGCTAGCAAGGCTGAGAACCTCTGAGGACACCTGGGCAGACTCGTTATTAACAATCTTTTCGCCGGTTGTCTCAAGAATTCCAGTTGGTAACCCCTTCCTATGATGTCCAAAATAAAAGGGCTGGAGACCTCCGCTTCCCACTGTGGGAGGAAGGCTGCCAATCTTTCTCCCACCAGGGGAACCGAGTCACCGTGGTTTCTGGGGCTGTTCAGGAGGACTAAAAATCGCCCCTCCCTCTCTGTCCCCAAGTCCTCCTCTGTCCTTCCGCCCTAGGACTCTGTCTCTTTGGGGGGGGGGGGGTGAAATCTCCTAGCCCCTAGATCCTGTAACTTTTGCTTCAGGGGGAAGGACTTTTTTTCTGTCCGCCATACGGTCCAACACTGACTCTAATCCCGACCCGAACAGGAGATCTCCTGAAAAGGGGATGCCACATAATTTTATTTTAGACGTGATGTCCCCCTGCCACGTCTTAAGCCACAGGGCCCTACGGGCTGAGTTGGTTAGAGCCGCTGACCTAGCCCCCAATCTTACCGACTCTGCGGATGCATCCGCGATGTACCCCACTCCCTGCAGCAATGTCTCAAACGATGCAAGGATTTTGTCTTTAGGGGAATCGGCCACAATGTGAGCTTGTAACTGTGTCAGCCAGTACTCCCCACTAACCACCTGTTTCATTCCCCCCCCATTCCCTGGCAGGGCCTAACTCTCCCCAGACCGGCGCCCCCCTGCCCTAGACCCTCTTACCACAAGAGGGCCTGGGAACACCCCAGGAGCTAGGGGCCCACAGGTAGGGGAGGACTCCTCCGAGTCACCTTACCTGGGTCTGGCTGGTGCAGGCCTCGCCTGGTCCCAGTGCTTCTGCGCCCGACATTGACAGGAAGATGGTCGCCAGTCCTCGCGGTATCCTGTCCCCCAGGCTCTATCCCGTGACGCACCACCATTTCCGCCGGCCCCGGTGTATAGGGCCGCGGCCAGAAGCGGAAGCCCTGCCCCTTCCGCCAGAATTGCCGTCACCCAACATCCGGCCCAGCGTGCTCCTCTGACAGCCAGCATGGGAAGGAGCGGGACTCCTCCCCGATCCTCTCCGGATCCCACTGAGGCCACCCCGACACCCGCAACTCACTGGAGGGGGCCGGGGGCGGCCGGCAGGTCAGTGTTCTACCCTATCAGCCAGGGTTCACTCCTTCTGCCCCTGCAGCACTCCAGGGGAGGATCGCAGCCAGCTCTCCGGCCTTCACTCCCCCGCTGCACTGAGTCCTCCCGGTCCCACTCCAAAACTCAGGTCCTGCTGTCCCCTGACAGCACGAGAGGCTTCCTAGAGATGTCTCCCCACCGGAGGAAACACCAGAACTGAGGTGGGAGGGAAGTGATAGGCTTTTTGTTTAGGGTGGAGGTGTTTCCTCAAGTGGGGAGGAGCTGAGGTCTCTAGGTGCTGTCCTGAAAGACAAAGGGGGGAAATGTTGGTGAGAAAAAACCAGAGTTATGCAGGCCATAGACTGTTCGAAAATCGGCCGATTTTTCGTCCGAAAGAATAATTGGCCGATTTTTGCACTGTTAGTGGGGCAATGGCATGGGCCAATTTTTCTAGTTCCTCCTCATTTCATTTAGTGGTCATGCTGGAAAATTCGTGAAAAACTGAATATTTTCAAAATCATTGGTGGCAACATCAGATTACGAACGATGTTAAGTTTTTTGGATGAAAAATTAGCCGATGTTCGAATCGGCTATGGCCTGCATAAGGCTTACCAGTAACTCCTTTTCTACGAGTCTTCCAGGACAGCCTTTTGAGATGTAGAGCTCCTCCCTCCAGGTCAGGAAACCGCAATCTCCCACCGGGTTACCAGTAAGCCTAACTGGTTTTCTCCCAGCGTCTTCCAGGACAGCCCCTTGAGGCGATAATCAAGAACTTACCCTTTAGGGCGGGGCCACCGCCTGGGAGACCAAATGTCTGCTCCTTACTTGATAGGAGATCCAGGCGATAATGGTTCACAAAAGGTAGAGAACTTGGACCAGGTGGCTGCCTTACATATTTCCTCTGACGAAGCCCCAACTCTTTCTGCCCAGGATACCGATAAGGATCTAGTTGAGTGTGCATTGACAAACGGGGGAGGAATCCCTAATGTTTCGTAAGATTCCATGATAGATAATCTAATCCATCTACCTATAGTGGACTTGGATGCTCTGGAACCTTTCCTTGTACCTGCAAATAATACAAACAGGGAACCCGAATTTCTAAATTCCTGGGACCTACTGAGAAACTATAAGGCTCCTCTTTACGTCATGCAATCAATCTTTCTTCCATACGGTCAGGAGAACAAAAAGACTTTTATTTCAGGTACTTATATAGCACCATCAATTTACGCAGCGTTTTACATATATATTGTACATTCACATCCGTCCCTAACCCCCAAGGGGTGTACAATCTAAGGTCCCTAACTCCCATTCATACATACACATACTAGAGCCAATTTAGACAGGAGCCAATTCACCTACCAGCATGTCTTTGGAGTGTGGGAGGAAACAGGAGTACCCAGAGGAAACCCATGCAGGCACAGGGAGAACATGCAAACTCCAGGCAGGTAGTGCCGTGGTTGGGATTTGAACTGACGACCCTAGTAATGCCAGGCGGAATTGCTAACCATCAGTAGGACTATATCCTGGGACCTATGAAAAGAGGACACCTTAGGGAGAAAACCTGGATGTTTTGAGCATGACCCTGTCCTCAAAAACAGTCAGGTAGGGTTCCCTGATGGAGAGTGCTTGCAACTCACCCTATGGGCTGACGTGATTGCCACCAAAAAAAAAATGTTTTTTAAAGTAAAAAATTTCATAGAAGATTTTTCCAGAGGTTCAAATGGTCCAAAAGGACCAAAGCCTTTAGGACTAGGGACAGATCCCAAACTGGACAAGACCGGACCTTAATCGGTCTGGACTTGGAGAGAGACCTGAAAAAATCCACTACAAAGGGATCTTGATGCAGGGGGCCAGAAGATAATACAGAGGGCCGAAGCCTGCACTTTTAAGGTGCTGATGGAGAGTCCCTGATCCGCCCCTTCAAGTTCAAAACTGCCGGATTATCTGGGGGGGCCCTGACACTTACTTAATAACCAAGAACTAAACTTCTTCCAGACCTTTGCATAAATGGCACTGGTTACTGGCTTGCGGCAGTTTACCTGAGTTTTTATCAGTGTCCGAAAACCCCCGAGCTTTCAGGAGCTGCTTTTCAGAAACCATGCCGTAAACTTCAAGGTTCTGATCCGAGGATTCAGAACAGGACCTTGAGAAATCCGATCCTCCCTCTCTGGGAGAGGAAATGGTGGAGCCAAGATAACTGTTCAGATGAGAAAACCAGCATCTTTGGCCAAAAAGGGCACTAACAGAATGTGATACATCTTTCCCCCCATGAACTTCTGCAAGACTGCTGGGATCAGTCTCACTGGAGGGAATGCATAAGATAGAAACAGCTCCTGGTTGAGAGACCATTCCTCATGACTGACTGGCCGCCAACTTGGGAAGTCTACTAGGGAGTTTTGTGACCCCTTCAAATGAATGACAGAAACCAAAAACAGATTTTGCTCAGCCCAGGATAGGATGCTGCTTGCAATCTTCTGCAGAGAGGGGCTTTGTGTTCCTCCTTTTTGTTGCTATACGCCACTGCAGTTATATTGTCCGACCGGATCTGTAGGTGGCGGTCCAATAGCTTCATTCCAAAGGCATCCAAACACTTTTGGACTGCCAACAGTCCCCTATGATTCGAGGACCTCTGAGACTCCCTTCGAGTTCACAACCCCTGGGCTGCCATGTCTCTTAGATGGGCTCCCCAACCATAACTGCAAGCATTGGTTGTAATAATGAGCAGAGCCAGCTGGTTCCACTCCAGTCCCCTGGCCAGATTTACTTCGCTCTGCCACAACCAGAGTGATCTCTTGACTCTGGACAGGAGCTGGACTGCTAGATCTAAGGTAGACCTGTCTCCGTTCCAAACCCTCACAAGGAAAGCCTGGAGAGGCCTCTAGTGGAGCCTTGTCCACGGGACCGCTGGGAAACAAGAAGTCATGAGACCTACTGCCCTTGAAACATTTTTTCCTCCACCGACGATATTGCATATCCCAGATAGACTACTCTCTGGGAGGGAGTTAAAGATGACTTGTCCCTGTTCACGAGCCAGCCCAGACTCTGAAGGAAATTGAGCCACCTGCAGTTAAGATTTGGCCACAAAGAGAAGGTCGTCCAAATAAGAAATAATGGTGATAGACCTCACCCTTAGGGGAACTAAGGCCTCCACCAGCACCTTCGTAAAAATTCTTGGCGCTGAGGCTAGCCCAAAGGATAGAGCCCGACACTGCCAGTGAAGGATCTGTGAACCCATATTTACTGCTATTCTCAGGTATTTCTGACAGCCACGCTCCACTCACCATGGAGGGATCGAATCGGGTGAGGAGGTAAGCTGTACCAAGGACCTTACACTCTTCCAGGACCCACACGAGTGCCGAGACCCCTCAGGCTCATAAACGTGTTCCTCCGGATCAGGGAACACTAAAACAGAGGATGGAGGCCCCGCCTTTAAGGTGTGGGGATTACGTGTTTCCTAACCTGGAGGGAGGAGCTCTATGTCTCAAGGGGCTGTCCTGGACGACGCTGGGAGAAAAAAAAAATAAAAAAAATTTATATATATATATATATATATATATATATATATATATATATATATATATATATATATATATATATATATATATATATATATATATATATATATATATATATATATATATATATATATATATATATATATATATATATATAAAAAAGGGAGTTGCAGAGAACCAACCTGCCTGGAGTTTGCATGTTCCCCCTGTGCCTGCATGGGGTTCCTCCGGGTACTCCCGTTTCCTCCCACACTCCAAAGACATGCTGGTAGGTTATTTGGATCCTGGCTAAATTTGCCCTAGGATATATATGTATGAATGTAAGTTAGGGACCTTAGATTGTACGCCCCTTGAGGGTTAGGAACTGATGTGAATGTACAATATATAAATGTAAAGCGATGTGTAAATTGACAGTGCACTGTACCTGAAATGAAAAAAAAAAAGTTGGTGAGAAAAGTAGGTGAAATAAGTGTTGGTGTGAAAAAAGAAAATTCCACATCCTCAACTGTAAAGAAACCCCCCCCCCCCCCCAGGACAGTCCAAAGTTAAACCACTTTTTATCCCAGTTTAACTGGCCACATATCTTCTTAAGCAACCTGAGACTAATAGTTTTCTTCCTATGCTAGGATCCCCGTTTAGATTTGTACATTGTGATCAGGTCTCAGCTTCAAGTCTTCTCCAGGGAAAGTAAATTTAATGTGTGTAGCCGTTTCTCACATCAGGAATCCCCCAGCTAGTTTATTAGCTTTGGTGCTCTTCTCTGAACTCTAGTTCCTGAGGACTGGTAATAAGCACTGGACGGCATACTCATGATGTGGTTGAACCATTATTTTACAGCAGTAGAATCACTTTTATCCCTTGAGTGAAGGGGGGATGCAGGCTCTTACAATGTGTCTAAAACTGGCAGGCAGTAGCAGTTAGGCGGCTGCGCTGCCACCCAATTGCAATATTGAGGAGCCATGCAGACTATTTTAGGTGATTGGAGGGAAATACACCTAAGCACGTGCATGAAAACGTCAATTCTGATACATTGCACATGCCAAACTGAGCACAATTCTAACATCAAACCACCTCCAGATGACCTATTAAAAAAATAAAATTTTTATATATACATACATACACACACACACACACACACACACACACACTTTTAAAGAGTCTCCTATAGAAGCTATAGGGTATGGGTTTGTCACCATTTCACAGGCGTACACAAATTTTAGGGCTCACATGTTGGGTATTTACGTAGGGCAATCAAAAACACAATAAATTACCCATATTAAAATAGAAGACAAGGTTGCACCAAAATTCACATTTACTGAAATTTTGCATTTTCTAAACCTTTGCGGTAATATCGTGTGACAAAAAAAAAAAAATATTGGAACTACCACCATTCTCTCTAGGACATCTTGTTTACACAAACCACAAACATTTTTGTAATTTTCATACATGACATTCTTAAACGTGGGCAAAAACTGCTCTGGCATCAAAAGGGCTAATGCATGCCAATAGTCTGCTGGCCTTGTTTGCTTTTGCCAAGTGTCACCTACTAGGACCCCCACACCCTTTACCATCCTTAATTTCCCCAGAGATACTCCCCCTAGCGTGCAACTTGTATTTTTTGGCTCCAAGTGCAGTACTCTACATTGAACCTCATTTGTCATGTGGTTGCCCACCTTTCTATTTTAGGCGTGGTCTCCTTGCAAAGTTGCTGTTCAGTATGAACTCTATGTTCTGTCCCTTCAGACATGCTTATTGATTCCTGTATAAAATCTTACCTATTATATACGCATGTAAAAAATAGGGACTCTGTATTGCCTATTGGGTAAAGTTGTCCTTTTACTCAGCCCCCCCCCCCCCCCCCCAACCAAGGCTGTCAACCAAGCTTCTATTTCAATCTAGCAATTCACACTGTGCAACACCAGCAGGGGACACTACCCAGTGGGGTTTCTAACAAGTTAAATTTTACTTCCCATCATACTTTCCTTCAGAAAATACTAGGTACCTGGCAATCACACTTCCAATAGCTTCAGTACTTGAACAGCAAGTAGGATCAATGACTTAAGGGACAAGTTCTCTTCTAGTAAACTGGACCTAAACCTTCAAATGCAGCATGCCATATTAAAATATGTGCATTCTTCCCTGTTCCAGCAATCCCCTCACTGTGTGCACACCCTGGGTCAACACCTTTTAGGGAAAAAAAAAAAAAAAAAAATTCCCACTAGCTCTTTAGTCTCCACTCGAGCTGTGGGACCCCATTCATACCCATGGGTGATTTACATTTCGGAAAATTATGGCTCATTCATAGGAATTAATGGAACCACATTACCCATGAATGATTAGCAAGCATGTTTTTACTGGAAAGGCTGTGCAGCATCTGGCAGGGACACAAAAATGTTTAATTGGATGATAGGAAAGCATTTAAAAAACAGCAGGCAGCATTCATGGAGTTGGAGAATTAAAATAAAAGTGGACTTATTCATTAAACCTTAAAATATAAAAATAAACGAGCGCTGGGTGAAAAAGTGTTTGAATAGCTGCCAGCATAAAAAGGAAAACCTCTAAATGTGATATATAAATATAAATATGCAGCGCTAGAAGGTAATGTATAAATCACAAATTAGCGTAATAAAAATGAGCATATAAAACAAAAGTTGCAAATGGCATACAAAGACGCAGTGCTATGCAGCGCTAAATGGCAATATATAATCACAAATAGGCGTAATGATGAACATGAGCCACAGCAGTCACGAATGTTTACACCATTTTGGTCTGATTGACTATCATTATTGTCGCTTTAGGCACCTTCCAGGATTTGCACATGAAACGGTTTTATATGTCATTTAACGTCTTTTGAACGCTCATGTTCATCATTACGCCTATTTGTGATTATATATTGCCATTTAGCGCTGCATAGCACTGCGTCTTTGTATGCCATTTACAACTTTGTTTTATATGCCCATTTTTATTACGCTAATTTGGGATTATACATTACCTTCTAGCGCTGCATATTTGTATTTATATATTCTTTAAACCTGCCACATTTCTAAGCACTTTCTAAACCCATTAAGAAAATACACAAAATGTTTGAAAAAAAATAATAAACTTTATTTAGAACAAATCGCATTTTCTGATGTTCTATGATCTGCAACAGTGTTTAAAGCTCTAGGAGACAGCTTTGAATACATTTTACACAAACTGCTTATTTTAGGATCAACAACAGCTGAACAAAATAAAGAGCCTAGTTCATGAAGAATATATCAGTGGCATACTGCCCCTCAATTTATGACTGGTATACTGCTAGCAAAGTCTAGGATCAGAAATGCCATGTTTAGCCCCTCAAGACACCAGTTTTTGAAGGTAAGCCAAACGATATTATTAGTTGGGCACATTTATTTTACATGTTCTAAAAAGAGGAATTATCTACAGCCATGCAAACTTACAGGTCATATTCATTGCACAAGTACTTTTAAATTTTCGTTACAAAAAGATTCACTTTCATATTGACAGGATATAAAAAAGGAGACATGTGCTAGCCTACCAAAGTGACTTAAAACAAAAAACTTAAAAGGTGAAAAATAAAAAATTGTGGCAAGAGTTTTAATAAATGCCAAGTGGTGATTTAGCCATTCCTTTCTGGACTTATGCTCCTTCTCGGGCTTCTGGATGGTGAACGACTGAGAAAGAGAAAAAAAAAAAAAATTAAAAAAAAAAACTAACAGTTTTGAAGTTACCATTTACAGATTTTCATTACTTGTATTAAATGTGGAATACTCTCAAGCGTTTCCAAAGCCTGATCATGGCAGACACTATGCTGAGAGCTCAAAACACTGCCTGTACCCAAACATTGCTGTCTGCCCCCTCAAGTTAGTATACCAACTACAGAAATCCCTTCCCAAGTATTAAACCAAAATGTCAAACCCCAGTAACACACTCCAATTCACAGATCTAAACCAACCATTCACAGGAATGTCAAGGATGACAAAATATAAATACATGATATGGTTAAAATTACCTTGCTCCTTTTGGAGAAGCAGATCTTGACTTTGACCTAAAGAAAAAAAAAAAAATATTATAAAATTAAAAAAGACATCTGCAACCAAAGCTTGTTTAAATGGCCAATTTTTTTTTATTTTATAGTTTTAGATAGAGTGGTGAGAAATTTGAACACTTTTTTTATTGTAGTCTGTGTTCCAGTTAGGGAGACACTGTCTTGTTTACCATTGTCATTGAAAGTACAGCCCAACATTTTGGGCTGTCCCCAGAAAAGTAAGAGGGGACATCTTCCAATGCGGGCACTAGTTTTGATCACCCTCCCCCCTTCCTATTTAGAGCCCTAGAATAAGTACAAATCTTGATGAAAATTTAAAAATGGCTACAGAAAAAAAAAAAAAAAAAAAAAAAAAAAAAAAAAAAAGTTTATAGTGGTATTTGAACAAGTTCCTAAATCAGCAGTATATTATGCATATTGGTCGTTGCAAAAGTAATTTCCAAAAATGGTAATAAAATAGGGCAATTCTAGCTTGAATGAACATAAAAAAAAGGTCTTACCTGCTTCTGGGGCGTGAGACAGACCTGGATCTGGACCTTGACCTAGATCTGAAAGGGGAAAAATGTTGTTTTTTTTTTTTTAAATCAAAACACTGAAAAACGGCAAATTTCAGAATTGTGCATGCAGACCTGTTACCTTAATCATTTTTTATATTTCATATAAACCTTTTCTAGTCTGTTATTACTGTGAGGGGGATGAGGGGTGGCTACCATCTGAGGCAAGTGACATTTCTTCACAGGAATATATTAATGCGTAGTTCTATACCCATTTAAATTTAAAAAAAAAAAAATATGGCCGTTAAATTTGGAGTGTTACGTACCGAGATCTTTTAACAGAAGGAGATCGAGATCTGCGTGGACTTCCAGATCTTGACCTACGTGGTGAAACAGATCTTGATCGCCGGGGAGAGCCAGACCTGGACCTACAGAAAGACAGAACATGAAAATATGTAACACCTTTAAATGCTTCAGTGTTGAAATGTCGTGCAAGTCTGTTTAGAAAATGCATCAACTATAAACAAAAACACACTGAAAAGTTATTTTTGCCCATGGCATCCCTGATCGCAATTAAGTTTAAACTGAAACCCTCCCTAAAGCTACTCAGGCACTTTACACCTATGAAAGAACAGTGTACGCTTTTTTTTTCCATCAAAAGGATATATATATTTTATGTAGCTGTGTTTGTTACTTCCATAACCTACCACCAAAGAACCCCCCAAATTGAATTCTCCAGCTCTTGATGATCGCAGCGATACCATATATGTGTATGTTATTTGTACCCATAGTACAGGCCAGAAACAATAGTGTGCAATTTGTTTTTCATCTTTTACCTAAAAACACACGGACACCAACTTTTTTAAAAATCCTGACCCAAACACTAACCCTGGCACTGAGCTAGATCAAACCTTGATCTAGGTATTTTTATTTATTAATATTTTTTTTTTTTACAAACATTTCTCCCCCCCCCCCATGCCAGGAGTTAGAGAGATTCTCTCTCTCCAGAGAAAGAAATAAAAGGGGGGGGCGCTGGGCTGTACAGTGACTGATCACGGTGATAGCTAATCAGAGGCTATCACAGCGATCCTGTTATCCGGAATAGAGAGTCCTGGGTCCCGATAGTTAGTACGGGACCTGGTGCACGCAATGACACCGCACAAAAAGGTATGCAAATATGCGGCCCCCACACAAAAAAAAACCCAGTTATGTGAGGCTACATATTTGTGTTAAGTCGGCATCAAGGGGTTAAAACACTATATAAAAAAAAACACTGGAAGAGAAGTTAACATAAAGGGGAAAAAAAAAAAAAAAAAGTTACAAACTTGCCCTAAATGCATTTCAAACTTTAATACTCTGTCAAGTAGAAGTTAGGGTAAAAAAAAAAAAAAAAAATTACCTCCTGCCACGGCTTCTGCTGCGTGATCGGGAATATCTTCTTCCCCGAGATCTTGAGTGAGAGCGGGATCTAGACCTGAATATTTTGAAAGAACAAGTTATTGCATGTCTAAAATGCAAAGGACAATGCAACTTAACCAGACATTACCAATGTCTGAAAACAAAATAGGTAACCTATTTGCCTTGAATAGATCTACCCAGGAGAAAAACTTGTTAAAAAAGGAATTCCATTTTTACATTAAAAGTAAATATTCTAAAATATAAAGACTAGAAGTGGTAGTTAAAATAAACCTTGCAAGTCTGCAGGTCGACCCTCTTTGGCACAAGGTCTAGAAGATCTATACGGTCTAGAAGATCTACCAGCCGATCGCTTCATCTACTGTAGGTCTTCCAATCTAACGACGATCAAACTGACAGCCATATGAGCCAGATGAGGCTTGATTGACGCATGAAGGTTTTTCTAGATGGGAATGTGGTCAATCTGCAGTTCTTTTCTAAACCGGAGGGGAGCCCCAAATGTAAGCCAATATTACTTTGATACGGCGATCACAGTAGATCTTAGATTTCATGACCTCTACAGAATCATAAAGGTGGATCTAGATGTAGATGGCTTGAGGGGATCTGGCCTCTTATGCTGATCACCTCAAGGTCTAGCAGAATCATAATGTCGGATTTGCAAGGCGCCTCAGCATGAAATCTTAAGGCTCGTGACATTCTGAATCAAGGCGACTGACTCAAACGAAGAAACCTGTAAGGTTTTGACCAGGTGATTATTAATATATTTGAACAATTCAAAAAGTAAAACAAGCTAAAAATGTACCAGAACAGAAAAGCAGCAGTCCACCATTCGTACACCGTTTTTCAGTTGTGCCACAGCTTTAAGGCTGAAGCAGATACTGGGAAATAACCCAATATAAAAACTACCAATTACTATACTGTTCTGATGGCTTCCTTTGAAACTTCCTGTAATCTGCAGGAGCATGCAAATAAAGCTTCCATTCTGCTCTCAAAGTTCAACATGTCAAACATACAGTTTTAGGGCAAGAGACAGAATTGCCAAAATTCTAAACAAAAATACCAAAATAATCAAGCTGTAGATTTCCTATGGACCAGATATTTTGTTCCCCCACCCGCTAAGCATTTGGACTGGTTCAACCAGATCAAGATTTCCAAAATATAGCATTTTCCAGAGGCTACAGAAAAAAAAAATAATATATATATATTTATACATAGAAAGCATAGTCTGCCACTTCTGCCCAGTCACATGTGTTTGACACATTTTATTTCTTTTAGGAGACTAGCTAAATCTAATACCACAGCAGAAGAACTAAAGTATTATAGCCTACATTATCTAGTCTAGTCCAATGGGCAGTCTGATATTTCATGCATTTATTCGCTTAAGGACTGCTGCTTTAAAAACAACCACAGCAAACATTTTAACTTTGTGCCTCAGATCACAACCAACCAAGACAAATGTGTACCTGCTCCTCCTGCGCCTGCTGTATCTTTGACAATCGTATGCATAGTGCCCCTTTTCACCACATTCATAACACCTGTCACTGGGATCAAAGGGCCTCCGTGCTGGTGGTCTGTCATAGCGGGAACGACGTGGCATGCCAGTTGACAGTTCTACCCTAACTCTTGAGCCACAGATGACCCTGTATTCAATGAAAGGAGAATTAATTTTTTTTTTTTTTTTTTATACAAAGTACAAAGACCATACATTTTAGACCTCATGATTATCAAACGTTAAAAGCCTGTTTATCACATGAACACGTGGCACCACAAAACCCTAATATTGTAATGATGCCACTGTCACATTTGGATAAATAACATGCCAGTGTTCAACGCTGACCTATGCATGAGTTTGCAGAGGAGGAAGGCAACCCTTTATTGCAGAATAGCTTTTGCTCTACAAAGAAAATTTATTAGAAAACCCACCCCACACTGTCCACAGATGTTAAATTCTGCTATAAACAAATATGGTTTAAATGATGCCCATGACCTCTTAAAAGCCAATAGAGACAAGCCTGGAGGAAAGGTAGGGTGGTAGCACTACACCACTAACACCCAATCACATGCACTGATTAATGAGCCTGCAATGTAAAGCATTAATACCTAATCTTTCTGCTGAAAGGCTAGCCATCTTAACCTCCCTAGCGGTCTGATTATGTCCATATTTCTGTGCTGAAAGCGGTACTTTTTTTTGCATGGAAATTTGTTTTTTTTTTATTGTAGGCCTGTAATTTTTAGGAATAACTCACTGAAATCTGTCCGAACAAAAGTCTAGTAAACATCCTGGGTACGTTAAAATTTGAAACAATCATAAATTATAATTTAATAATCAAAAATATAATAAATTTAATTCAATATAATCAAACCAAAAACACTGAAATTTGAAATATAGTGCCAAGTTCGCACATCGCTGAGCAAAGTCGCAAAATCGTTTTCAGTGTCTGATGACGAATTTCCCCACAAATCATCACTCAATTCTGCAAGTGGTTCTGATTTACTATCGCTGTTCTCTAGCTGGTCTAAAACCGCTTTTGACTAAAAGGGACGCTTTTTGGACACCATGGACCTTTCTAAGTTTCCAGGCAGAAAGAACAATCAAAATACAGGCAGGGCACAGGACAAAGCAGTAGGGACAAAATGTATGTGAAATGGTTTGATACAGTAATGTTTTCCTATGTCAAATTTCTAAGAAAATGACAGTTTCAAAAAATTTTTAAATTTGCCGCCAAAGCGGCCCCCGTTCGTGCCGACGCCCGCAGGGACAGGAACACAGAAGCTGGATGCCGATATCGGCCGGAGGAGATGGAAGGGGACGCTGCAGGGGACGCAACGCGGGAGCGAAGGACAAGGTAAGCGCTGCAGGGAATCCCTGAGCAACAACGCATGGTAAGCCCGAGCTAAACTCGGGGTTACCGCTTTTGGTACTGAAACTTTACCCCGAGCTACACTCAGGAATACCACCAGGGAGGTTAAAGTGATAAGCTGAAATTGGTTACCATGGGCACCAACCTTTATATGTTTCTCTGTTGCTACACAAGATCTGACCTACAAAGCATTTTCAGGACATAAGGAAAGCCTTAAAAATTCAACATACTTTCCATCTAAGCCACGCACTGCATCTTCAGCATCTCGTGTATCTTCAAATTCAACAAAAGCAAATCCTGGAGGGTTTCTTGCAATCCAAACTGTACGCAGAGGACCATAATAACTGAACGCTCTCTCCAACTCTCCTTTGCCAGCACCAGTACCAAGATTACCAACGTAGACTTTTGCTTCTAAGAACAGAAAAGACAAAATAAATTAATTTAAAAACAATGGGCAAAAGAAAATACATTTGTAAATGTTATTCCAAATGTTATTTTCTGTCAGTTTTTCAAACAGTCAAAGCATGCAGAAGGACATCTCTAAAAAAAGGAGATATCCTAAGAATCACCAATCTTTGTGTAATACAGAATAACTACTAGGAAATATTCTTCAACTATGCAATAACTCCCAACTGTGTGAAAACTCAACCCACCCAATCAAACCTAAATATACAGTTTTTGGCAACGACCGTTATTCCAATACTAAAAGACAGCTGGTATAGTCTGAGATTGCACAGCTTGTGATGAGTTTGTTGGCAGGGAAGAAATTTTAACTGTGCTCAAAATATGCAAAATAAAAAAATGGTTTAGTAGAGGTTACCTGCAGGGTTCCCCCTGGGCCTTCACACTACTCACCTTGCTTTTTGCTAAAGAAGCTATAAGAAAAAAAAACAAAAAACCCACACCAAGCTACTTGGTCCTTAGAATAGCTACTCCCTCCCCCACATGCAGATGTCCATCCTACCTGCAGGACCTGAGACAGATATAGGTGAAACTCTAAAAATTAGAATATCATGCAAAATTTCAATTATTTCAGTAATGTAACTTAAACAGGTGAAACTAATATATGAGAGACTCATTACATGCAAAGCAAGATAGTTTAAGCCGTAATTTGTCATAATTGTGATTATGGCTTACAGCTCATGAAAACCCCAAATCCACAATCTCAGAAAATTAGATTACATGCAATCAATAAAAAAAGGATTGTACATAGAATATCAGACCTCTGAAAAGTATAAGCATGCATATGTACTCAGTACTCAGTTTGGGCCCCTTGTGCAGCAATTACTGCCTCAATGCGGCGTTGCATGGAAGCCATCAGCCTGTGGCACTGCTGAGGTGTTATGGAAGACCAGGATGCTTCAATAGCGGCATTCAGCTCTTCTGCATTGTTCGGTCTCATGTCTCATCTTTCTCTTGGCAATGCCCCATAGATTCTCTATGGGGTTCAGGTCAGGCGAGTTTGCTGGCCAATCAAGCACAGTAATCCCACGGCCATTGAACCAGGTTTTGGTGCTTTTGGCAAGAAGCACTCCAAAATCTCCTGGTAGATGGCTGCATTGACCCTGGACTTAATGAAGCACAGTGGACCAACAGCAGCAGATGACATGGCTCCCCAAATCAACACAGACTGTGGAAACTTCACACTGGACTTCAAGCATCTTGCAGTGTGTGTCTCTCCATTCTTCTTCCATACTCTGGGATCTTTGTTTCCCAATGAGATGCAAAAGTTGCTCTCATCAGAAAAGAGGACTTTGAACCAACGAGCAACAGACCAGGTTTGTTTTTCTTTAGCCCAGGTTAAGACGCTTCTGATGGGGTTTGTTCAGGAACTGCTCGACAAGAGGAATATGACATTTGAAGCCCATGTCCAGCATCCGTCTGTGTGTGATGGCTCTTGATGCACTGACTCCAGCCTCAGTCCACTCCTTGTGAAAGTCCCCAACACTTTTGAATGGCCTTTTTCTGGCAATCCTCTCCAGGCTGCGGTCATCCCTGCTGCTTGTGCACCTTTTTCTTCCACACTTTTCCCTTCCACATAACTTTCTATTAATGCGCTTTGATACCCTATCAAAAACGCATGTGTGAAAATGCAAAACGCACAGCAGAAACGGATCAAACGCAAATTGCATAGGTGTGAACCTAGCCTTACAGGTGGCAGAAGGGAGAAAGAGCACCTATCACTGCCTATTGCGAATACAAGGGACGTTCACATTTCTTGTGATACCAGTAAAAGTGAAATAAATGAAAACATTTTTTAAACACCTCCCATCCCACTGTGCTCACATGCAAAGGAGAACGTAGCTGTTGGGCCAGCATACATACGTAAACACCGGTCGCACCACACGTCAGATATCACTACTAGCACCTATGTGAGCACAATTCTAGCACCAGATCTCCTGCATCACTCTAACCTGGTAAACTGTAAAAGCGTTTAACGCGTCACCTATGGAGATTTTTTTTAAGTACCATAGTTTGCTGTAACTTTAAAGTGTTGCATGTTAACCATTTACTCGCTGCAAGGCCCCTTTCACACGAGCGGTTAGCTTTCAGCTGCGATTAGAGGAACTTATTTAGTGCAGCTAAATGCAGAAAATGCATCCCTATGGCTCCATGCACACACTGCGTACAGGAGCGATGTACCGCAACTATCTGTACATAAACGCAGTTAATTGCACTACAGAGAACACGCAAACAGTTGCTATACACCCTTTTCCAAATTAATATGCAAATTCTATTTAAGTGTCACAAAGATTAAATATTTTGTTTTTCAGTTTAACTCATGGATGGCATGGTGTGTCAGGGCTCTTTTGATCACTGAAAACAATCTGACACCTGTGATAATTAGATTGGCAGGTGAGCCCAATTTAAGGAAAAACTACTAAAGGAGGGTGTTCCACATTATTAACCACCTCCCACCATATAGTAATATGACGGGCGCAAGGTGGTTCTCTCGTTCTGAGAGGACGTCATCCCATTCTCACTGCGCATGCGCGGCTCAGGGAGAACACAGTGTGGCAATCAGCATTGCGCTGTGTCCCTCGGACACAGCTGATCACATGTAAACAGGGAAATGCCCATTATCTGCATTTCTCTCCTCTCGAGCTGTCAGCGTGACAGCTCGAGAGGAGAGCCGGTAATCGGCTTTCCGCGCAGGGGACATGTACACTGATCATCAGGGCACTGATGATCAGTGTAGCCCCAGCAGTGCCACCTGTCAGTGTCCATCAGTGCCGCAGAAAAATCACTTCCTTATTTACAAACTTTTATAACAAAAACTAAGACATTTTTTTTTCAAAATTCAGTGGTTTTTGGTTTAAGAAAAAATAAAAAAACCCAGAGGTGATTAAATACCACCAAAATAAAGCTCTGTCACAAAAAAAATTATAAAAATTTCATATGGGTACAGTGTTTGACCGCGCAATTGTCAAAGTGCAACAGCGCTAAAAGCTGGAAATTAGCCTGTGCAGGAAGGGGGTATAAGTGCCCTGTAGGCAAGTGGTTAAGCAGAGCACCATTTTCAAGCAATATGGGGAAGAAAAAGGATCTCTCTGCTGCCGAAAAGAGTGAAATAGTTCAATACCTTGGACGAGGTATGAAAACATTCGATAATTCACGAAAACTTAAGCGTGAGCATCGCACTATTAAGAGATTTGTGGCTGATTCAGAGCACAGACCCTTTAGGGTCCCCGAAGGTGTAAAGATGATCTCTGAATAGTATGTGGAGTTTACGATTGACCACTTTCTTCCCTGGTACAGAAGGAAGAACTATGCTTTCGGTAATAAAATCATCTTCATGCATGACAATGCACCATCTCATGCTGCAAATAATACCTCTGCATCAATGGCTGCTATGGGGATAAAAGGAGAGAGTCATGGTGTGGCCTCCATCCTCCCCTGACCTCAATCCTATTAAGAACCTTTGGAGCATCCTCAAGCAAAAGATCTATGAGGGTGGGAGGCAGTTTACATCCAAACAGCAGCTCTGGGAGGCTATTCTGACATCTTGCAAACAAATTCAAGCAGAAACTGTCCAAAAACTCACAAGTTCAATGGATGCAAGACTTGTGAAGCTGCTATCAAATAAGGGGTTCTATGTTACAATGTAACGTGACCTGTTAAAATGTTTAAAAAGTTAAAATGTTGTTAAAAGTTTGATTGAAATAGCTTTTGATTTCAGCAAATATACTGCAAACACAACAAATGACAATTTTCAGTTCTTTACAACCTATAAAGTGTTTTGAAACTTACTGTGCGTAATAATTTGGAACAGTGCATTGTAAGTTTATGTTTAACAAAAATACTGTTATTAGGTTTGTTCAAAAAAAATTTGAATTTTACTCTTAACCACTTGCCTACCAGGCACTTATACCCCCCTTATTTACCAGGCCAATTTTCAGCTTTCAGCGCTGCCGCACTTTGACAATTGCGCGGTCATGCAACATTGTACCCATATGAAATTTTGATCATTTTTTTCCTCACAAATAGAGCTTTCTTTTGGTGGTATTTAATCGCCACTGGGCGCTTTACTTTTTGCGCTATTAAAAAAGTGCAAAAAATTTGAAAAAAAAAAAAAAATTTTTCAAACAGGTAATTTTTCTCCTTCACTGATGTGCGTTGATGAGGCAGCACTGATAGGCGGCACTGATAGGCAGCACTAATGAGGTGGCACGGATAGGCGGCACTGATAGGCAGCACTGATGATGGGTACTGATAGACGGCACTGACTGGCGGCACTGACTGGCACAACCGCTGGGCACTGACTGGCACAACCGCTGGGCGGCACTGCTGGGCAGAACTTGTGGGTGGCACTGCTGGGCAGAACTTGTGGGTGGCACTGCTGGGCAGAACTTGTGGGTGGCACTGCTGGGCAGAACTTGTGGGTGGCACTGCTGGGCACCGATCATCAGGGCACTGATCATCGGTGCCCTGATGATCGGTGCCGATCCTCGCTCTGACAACTGCCGGTTCTCGGCAGTACTTTCCTCACGATCTGACAGCGTGAGGAAAGTGCAGCCGAGAATCGGCACTTGCATTTCCCTGTGATCAGCGTGTCATTGGACACCGCTGATCACGTGGTAAAAGGCCGGTATGATTGGCCTTTTACCACATCACGTGATCAGCTGTGTCCGTAGGACACCGCGATCACGGAGATCGCCGGGTGCGTGCCCCTGGTCATATGACGTCCACCCAGAACTGACCGGCCGCAGTGCAGCCGTCATTCGGCTATCTGCGGTCGGCAACTAGTTAATAACATGAGAATTATGCTGACTGTTATTTACATCGATTATTTAGGTAAATGAGAAAAATATCATTTGCATAATAATTTGGAACTGTGTGTATGCAAATGACATTTTTCTCATTTATCTAAATAATTGATGTAAATAAACAGCTGATCACGTGATGTGGTAAAAGGCCAATCACAGCAGCCTTTTACCAAGTGATCAGCCGCGTCCAATGACACGCTGATCACCGGGAAATGCAATTGCCGGTTCTCGGCTGCACTTTCCTCATACTGTCAGAGCGTGAGGAAAGTACTGCCGAGAACCGGCAGTTGTCAGAGCAGGGATCGGCACCGATCATCAGGGCACTGATGATCAGTGCCACCCACCAGTTCCGCCTACCTGTGCCCAGTAGTGCGCCCACCTGTGCCACCCACCAGTGCCCAGCGGTTGCGCCAGTCAGTGCCACCTCATTCGTGCTGCCTATCAGTGCCACCTCAGTGCTGCCTATCAGTCCCGCCTCATCAACGCACATCAGTGAAGGAGAAAAATTACCTGTTTGAAAAATTTTATAATAGAAACAAAATAACTTTTTAAATTTTAGCACTTTTTTTGTTTGTAGCGCAGAAAGTAAAGTGCCCAGCGGCTATTAAATACCACCAAAAGAAAGCTCTATTTGTGAGAAACAAAAATATAAAAATTTCATAAGGGTACAATCTTGCATGACCGCGCAATTGTCAAAATGCAACAGCGCTGAAAGCTGAAAATAGGCCTGGTAAAGAAGGGGGTATAAGTGCCTGGTAGGCAAGTGGATAATAATGTGGAACACCCTCCTTTAGTAGTTTTTCCTTAAATTGGGCTCACCTGCAAATCTAATTATCACAGGTGTCAGAGATTGTTTTCAGTGATCAAAAGAGCCCTGAGACACAAGGCCATCCATGAGTTAAACTGAAAAACAAAATATTTAATCTTTGTGACACCTAAATAGAATTTGCATAATAATTTGGAACAGGGTGTAATAAAGGCAAGAATTTACTACCACAGCCGCATGTAAATGCACGTGATCGCAGATAAATGCAATGTACAAAAGCAAATGATCTCTGTACCTGGAGTGTTGGAATTTCAAAATAAAAAACACATGCATTAACCACTGGTTCACAAATACACGGCCATGTTTTGCGTGGGCACAAGAGCCCATTCATTTGAATGGACTCCCATGCCCCATGGAGAAGTCTCTGCACTTCTTCTGAAAACGCAGAACTAATGGTTCCGGCCTGCGGGTCCGCATTCCTCTGTGCGGGTGGTGCGGCTGCCCGGATTTTCATGCGGATCACCACCCGCACATATGTGAACCTAGCCTTACAAGCATTAGAATAACCACCCATGTGAAGGAGGCATAACAGCATTGTTACCCTTTACAAAACAATTGGGTATTAGATTGTATTTTTGGACATTTAAATTCCCAGAAGTGTGCATTTACAAAAAAAAAATTGTCATTTGAAAAATCAACGCACAAAGACCATGTAACGAAAAAAATGCCACACTCCCCATTATAGTCTCCAGGGCCTCTGCTTAAAAACAAGGTTTGGGGTTCCAAGTACCTTTCTAGAAAGGGGAATAAAGGCAGACTTTCAGAATAGGACCAGTCTTCAAGTGGTTAAGGGACCACAGTCCATCAAGTAGCAGAATGAATGGTCCTATGGCGGTTTTTAGATAGAAAACAGAATTTGCAAGGCTACTATATCAAATAAGAACCCCAATGATCTGTGTATTCTTCTGGATCAAAGTTCCCACCGAACCAAAATCCTGAGGGGGGCCCAGTGCTTAATGTCCAATAACACACAGTACTCTTCTGCAATGGAAGGCCGAAGTCCTGGCGCCATGTGATCAGTTTTGCTGTATAAATGATGGCAGATCCCAGACGATCGTACACAGACCCAGCCAGAGATCAGCATCCTGAGCCGGCCTCAGCGTGCTCCATGTAACACGGGCCACAGTACCCAGCAGGTGATGACAATAGAGATGTGCGCCGGACAGATATTCCCGGCACACCCCTCCATGCACGATACAAACTCCTGCAGTAAAAGATGAGGAAATCCCTCTCATTCCATCGGCAGACTCACTACATCGAGCACGTGACTAGCGCGCCTCACAAAATGGCGGCTGCAGACCACACATGCCTCACGAGCGCCTGCTAGGCAACACAAGTCACAATAAAGCACATTCTTACACAAAGTGCCGTCTCCTAAACCATGCTTCATAACACAATCCCGTGCACACTTACCTCCGCTATACCTCCCGTATCGCGACATTACTCCTCCGATGGACTCTCCCGCAACAACGCCGACTATAAGTGGAATATGGCGCGGCGCCTGCTCGTTTCTTATAAATGCTACAACAGCCTGCCGTGAGGTAGTCGGCGCCCATTGGGTGACAGCTTGTTACGTAACGCTTAGGAAAGCCCACATCCAGGAAGAGCGGGAGGATAGGGCAATAGCCTGGAGAGACCCCGCCCTTTTGGTGGGTGTGTGTTGTATGTGCGTGCGCGGTGTCTATGGGGCTCGATGGGCAAACAATGCAGCCTTCCCCTGATACTGACCACAGGCCATTCATCATCATAACCGTCACATTTCAATGTACAAGTGCAATGAAGTCCGAGCACTGCACAGAACGTACGGCACTATGTATGGAGTTCTATAGATCGGGACAGGGATACGGTCATATGATGGATTCCGATCACATTGTACATCCCTGTAGTAGGTTCCATTCTAAACCCCTCACACCAGGACAAAACAATGGGCAGCTACAGGAGCTGGCCACCAGTCCTGGAATAGACAACGTAGTAGAGTCAGTGCAGTGTGGGCACACATGGCGGAGTCACAGCAGTGTGGGCTCTCAGATACATAGTCTGGCTGAAAAAAAGACAAAAGTCCATCCAGTTCAACCATAAAAAAAATCCTATACCCACAGTTGATCCAGAGGAAGGCAAAAAACCCAGCAAAGCATGATCCAATGTGCTCCTGCTTGGAAAATATTCCTTCCTGATCCACCGAGAGGCAATCGGATATTCCCTGGATCAACTTTACCTATAAATGTTAGTATCCAGTTATATTCTGTGTAAGAAAGAATCCAGGCCTTTTTTAAAGCAATCCACTGAGCTGGCCAAAACCAACTCTTGAGGGAGTCTATTCCACATTTTCACAGCTCTTACTGTGAAGAAACCTTTCCGTATTTGGAGATTAAATCTCTTTTCCTCCAGATGTAAAGAGTGCCCCCTTGTCCTCTGTGATGACCTCAGGGTGAATAGCTCTACACCGAGTTCACTATATGAACCACTGATGTATTTATACATGTTGATCAGATCCCCCCTTAATCTCCTCTTCTCAAGAGAGAATACATTCAGTTCCTCTAATCGTTCCTCATAGCTACTCCTCCGGTCACCCTCCTCCTCCATCCTACGCTCCCTCACCCACATCTTCAATCTCTTCCTCTCTACTGGCGCATTCCCCTCCCCCCTAAAGCACACGCACATCACCCCCATACTCAAAAAACTCTCCCTGGACCCCACCGACCTGAACAACCTTAGACCCATCTCCCTGCTGCCATTTACTTCCAAGCTCCTTGAGTGCTTAGTCTACAATCGCCTAAGTGCCCACCTCACTGACAACAACCTCCTCGATCCACTCCACTCCACCGAAACCGCCCTACTCAAAATCACTAATGACCTGCTAACCGCCAAATCCAATGGCCACTACTCAGTCTTCTTACTCCTCGACCTCTCTGCGGCCTTTGACACAGTTGACCACCCCCTCCTCCTTAATAAACTACACTCCCTCGGCATCAGAGACTCTGCTCTCTCCTGGCTCTCCTCCTATCTATCCCAACGCTCCTTCAGCATTACCTATAATGCTACCACCTCCCCCTCTCTGTTAGGGTCCCCCAAGGCTCTGTCCTTGGGCCCCTTTTCTTCTCCATCTACACCTCCTCCCTCGGCAAACTGATACACTCCACGGCTTCAACTGCCATCTCTATGCCGATGACACGCAAATTTACCTCTCCACCCCTCGCCTCACCCCTTCAGTCTCTGCCCGTATCATCCACCTACTGAACAACATATCAGACTGGATGTCGCTCCCTTTCCTCAAATTTAACCTTTCCAAAACCGAGCTCCTTATTTTACCCCCAGCCCGCATCCCCCCCCCCCACCCTCTCCATCACGACCAACAACGCCACCATCAGTCCCACCCTGCAAGCCAAAGTCCTAGGTGTCACTAGACTCAAACCTGTCCTTCCAACCCCATGTCCAATCGTTGGCAAACTCATGCAGGCTCCACCTCCGCAACATCTCCAAAATACGTACCTTCCAACCCCAGACACTAATAAACAACTCGTTGACGCCCTTATTATCTCACATCTGGACTACTGCAACTCCCTTCTCACCGGCCTACCCCAACACAGGCTATTCCCACTTCAGTCTATGCTGAATTCAGGGAACAGACTCATCAACCTTACCAACCGCTCCGCTTCTGCCACCCCCCTCTGTCATTCCCTCCACTGGCTCCCGATTACCCAGCGCATTAAATTCAAACTACTAACACAGACATACAAAGCCATTCATAACGCTGCCCCAAACTCACCGACCTGATACCCAAATACCACCCAACCCGTAATCTTCGCTCCTCACAAGACCTCCTACTTTCTAGCTCCCTGGTCTCCACCTCCCACGCCCAACTTTTCCAGGACTTCCCCCATCCTCTGGAACTCACTACCCCAATCCATCAGACTGTCACCTACCCTCCTCACCTTTAGGCTCACCCTGAAAACCCATCTCTTCAGGGAAGCCTACCCCGCCCTCACCTAATAGCCGATCTCCTCCACTCTTCCTACCACTCCATCCCCCACAGCCACTTCCTCCTGTGCCACTATCTCCTCCCTCCTAGATTGTAAGCTCGAAAGAGCTGGGCCCTTGACCCCCTCGTGTTTTGTTTTGTTACTGTATTGTCTCATGTACTGTCCCCCACTATAATGTACAACGCTGAGCAAACCTTTTAGCGCTATATAAATACTGTATAATAATAATAATATCTGAGCTCCTCCATGCCTCTTATCAGTTTGGTTGCCCTTCTCTGTACTTTCTCCAGTTCCCCAGTGTTCCTTTTGTGAATTGGTGCCCAAAACTGAACTGCATATTCCAGATGAGGTATTACTAATGATTTGCACAGGGGTAATATGATATCTCTCTCTCTGGAGTCTATACCTCTTTTAATACAAGAGAGGATTTTGCTCGCTTTAGAAATTGCAGCTTGGCATTGCATGCCATTATTAAGCTTGTGATCTACCAGAACCCCCAGATCCTTCACCAATGACTCCACTCATGGCAGAGTCAGTGTAGTGTGGGTGCATGTCATGGAGTCAGAGGAGTGTGGGCACACAGGCGCTGACCCTTTGAGGGCTCATTAACACGGGTAAAAAGCTGTATTTAGATGTGCACACGTACAGTTTTGTGCACATCTCAACACATCACTGTAGTAATCAATAAGCCCATACAAACAGCTACGTTTACATGCATCAGCACTTACATGCAAAGTCATTTGTTGGATTGAAAGAACTGTACACATCTAAATGAAAATACTTTGGGCCCGTATTTTTACGCAGGATCTTCTGCTAGCTCTGCCAGTAAGAACCTGCATTCTGTGCAGAAAATAGGCATATGACTGACTGACTGAGCCCTAAAGCTCTATTAACTACTTGCCCTCCAGAGGATTTACCCCCCTTAATGACCAGGCCTCTTTTTGCTACTCGGCGCTGCACTAATTCAACTGATAATTGCACGGTCATGCAATGCTGTACCCAAACAAAATTTAAGTCCTTTTTTTCACAGAAATACAGCTTTCTTTGAGTGGTGTTTGATCACCTGTGCGCTTTTTATTTTTTGCGCTATAAACAAAAAAGACCAAAAATTTTGAAGAAAAACAATATTTTTAAATTTTGGCTATAAAAAAAATAAACTCAAAGTTAGTTAGAAATTTAGGCCAAAATGTATTCTGCTACATGTTTTTGGTAAAAAAAATCCAAATAAGTATATATTGATTGCTTTGTGTGAAAGTTATAGCTTCTACAAACTATGGTATAGATACTGCAATTGAATCCATTTTTTTGCTATCCATCGCTGCACTAGTTTAACTGACAATTGCACGGTCTTGCAGTATGGTACATAAATTAAATTTTTGTCCTTTTTTCACACAAAATAGAGCTTTCTTTTTGTGGTAATTGATCACCTGTGCACTTTTTATTTTTGGCGCTATAAACAAAAAAAGTTTTGAAAATGTATTTATTTTTTTTTAAAAAACAATGTTTTCTCATTTCGGTCATAAAAAATATCCAAGAAAACTAAAATTTTGTCATAAATGTAGGCCAAAATGTATTCTGCTACATGTTTTTGGTTAAAAAACCCCAATAAGTGTATATTGATTGCTTTGTGTGAAAGTTATAGCATCTACAAACTATGGTATAGATAATGGAATTTACACAGATTTTACTTTCTGACTGCCCATCAAATTTCTTGAGGTGCTAAAATACCAGGATAGTACAAACACCCCCAAATGACCCCTTTTCGGAAAGTAGACACCCAAAGCTATCTGCTGAGAGGCATATTGAGTCCATGGAAGATTTTTTTTTCCCACAAGTTTCTGGAAAATGACAAAAACATTAATTTGTTTTCTTACACAAAGTTGTAATTTAAATTATATATTTCTCACACAAGCCATGGGTATATGTGAAATTACACCCCAAAACACATTCTGCTACTTCTACTGAGTATGGGGATACCACATGTGTGAGACTTTTTGGGAGCCTAGCCACATACAGGAGCCTGAAATCCAATGACCACTTTGAAAGCCTGAAGGTGCGTAACCTCCTCATTTCACTTCCTCACTACAGTTTCAGAGGCCCTGAAATGCCAGGATAGCACCAACCCCCCCCCCCCCAAATGACCCCTTTTTGGAGGGGTGGGGGAATTTTATGCCCAGCATTAGAATTTATGCCACACATCACTCACTCTTCTAACCACCTGCAGATCAAGCCTTTTCTGAAACTTTCTGTTCACATGAAAAAAATCTGTATTTTTTGCTAGGAAATTAATTTAAGCCCCCAAACATTATATATATTTTTCAACGCAAACGCCCTAGTGAATAAAATTGTGAGTGCTGCAATTTTCTATGTCACATAGTACTTGCGCAGCGATTTTTAAAACGCAATTTTGTTTGTAAAAAATACACTTTTTTTACTTTTAATACACAAAACACAATATATTGGCCAATTATTTGATAACATATAAAAGATGATGGTATGCCGAGTAAATAGATACCAAATATGACATACTTTAAAACTGTGCATGCCCCGTGCAATGTTGACAAACTGCATACGTTTTTAATATCCATAGGCACTGTTTTAAAAGCCTTTACAAGTTACCATTTTAGATTTACAGAGGAGGTCTAGTGTTAAAATTACTGCCCTTGATCTGACATTCACGGCGATACCGCACATGCATGGTGCAACCGCTGTTTACATACCGGCACAGGATCAACACTCGTGCACACAGGTGTGCGTGCACAGGGGGGCGAGGGTGCTTTTTTTTTTTTTAAATTATTTTTACTCTGGTTACTCTGTCCCTTTAAGTTTTTTTTTTTTTTTTAGCACTTTTAATGCTATCACAGGAAATGCAAATATCCCCTATAACTTCAATGGGTATTATCATATATTCTTTTTGAGAAATCCAAAGTCTATCAGACTCTAGATATCTCCTCTGCCCTTACATTAACCAACCAAACCAAGATCGGTGTGATCAGATGCTTTCCCAATTTACAAATGGCGCTGTTTATATCCTGCAAAACTGAAGTGATGAAATGCTCGAAGCTTCCAATTTCTTACACTATAGAGATGATTGGCACCATTCTGGTCTCCAATCAGCTCTATAGTCAGCTGGCAGAAACACCGGCTGCATAACAGGTTCCCTCGATGGGACAGGACTACCCGAGAAGGCTGTGGAAGGCAGCGGGGGCATCATCTCCTGCTGCTTGTAAAAGCAATCTGCAGCTGTAGGCATCATCCAGGTATAACCATTCAAAGTCCAATGATGTACCAGTACGTCGCTGGTCCTTGTTGGGTATATATGCTATGTTCTTTTTTTTTATTTGTATGCAGCCTGTAGGCTGAATGAAAAAACGAGAAGAAATCTCTGTCAGAAAAAAAAGTGTGTGGTATGCCCACCATTAGAATATACCACCCTGCATCCACCCACTTCTAATGGTGGGCACACATTAGGTCGCACGGTGCCACATGCACCAGTTCCAAGATTGTACAAATGTCTAAATAGTGGCACGCTTGAATAAAAATTGTCCACGTATAAGTGGTACCCCATGTGGAAAAAGGATGACACCAAGTTCCACACTATCTTGCCACTACTCCCCATGTAGTCTGGGCATCCGGAGGGCTCCACGTGACTATCTTTTCCCCTCGTAAATCCAAAACTTATATATAGCCTGTTGCCCTCTCACAGGTCTTATACATCTTGACCCCATATCTGGCACGCTTGCTGGGGAGAAAAATTGATGAGGGACTCATCAACGCAGAATTTTTGCTGGCGAGTATGGACATCTGCAAATTTTTGGTTAAGGTGATTTACGAGTGGCTGAATTTTGTGGAGCCGGTCAAATTCAGGGTCACCTCGAGGACGACAGAGTGTATCGTTGTTGAAATGCATAAAACACATTATACTCTCATATCTATGCCTGACCATGGCAGCAGAGAACATGGGCATATGATGAATCGGGTCTGTGGACCAATACAACCGCAATTCATTTTTTTTAGTAATGCCAATGTTGAGGGTTAGGCCCAAAAAAATGTAAATTCGGAAACTGTAATGGGTTTCCATGCAAATGGTTTGGCAAGGTTTGAATTTGGGTTGGCGGCGATAAATTGTTGTGCATATAAATTGCTTTGATCCACAATCAATGCATACAGATATTATGTGAAAAACAGCTCCAAAAAATCAAGGGGAGTAGTTAAATTTGCTGTTTCCACCTGAATTCCGGGTTGGGCAGTGAATGGGGGAAGTACGGGTGCTGCAGAATTTGTGGGCTGCCAATCAGGATTTGCAAGTACATCTGGAAGGATACTAGGGGCTCTAAGCGCCTGTGTGCGAATTCTTGGTGGTTGTGGGACAATACTTGTGCTCGCCACCGCACCAGACTGTACTGCACTTATGGGACTCGCTACGTCACCAAGTGATACTGCAGTGCTGGTATGTGAAAGACCAAGATGTACTAGGCCGCTGGTGCTCGCCAGTTCACCAAAAGGTAGCGTGCCACTAGTACTGGCACTCTGCTGCATATGAGAGTCATCAAAATTCACCAGCAAGTGCTAACAGAGATCAGGCCTATTTCTGCAAACACTGCAGTTTCGTGTGCAATGTATCAAGTGACAGTGACCTATTGACACTGTACTTGCTGGGGGAGAAGGGGGGTGAGCGTAGGGGCTAAACACAGGTGCTGGCAGGTGCTGGGGCTGATCCCGCTAACGCTGCGTTTTGGGGGACACTATACTAATGTGAACGCTGGTATAGTGCTGATCTGATCAAAGATATTGATCCGTTCAGACACTATACTAGCAATAGAGGTTTATTGTGTATGAGCGTGTTCCTGGCAATCAAGGGGTTAAATGTGATTACTGGTGTACTGACAGGCAATCTGATGCTATCTGGGAGGGGCGTGAAAACCACGGGAGCGCGAATCATGTATACTGTACATATGTGGTTTTGCGCACCCGTGCCGCCCTGTAGCAGTATTTCCTAATACGTGTAAATTAATTTGTTTATGTAAAAGTTATAGCGTCTACAAATGGCGGTATAGATACTGGGATTTTATTTTTTTTTATACTAATAATGGCGGCGATCAGCAACTTATGGCGGCAATCAGAGAATTATGGTGGTACTGCGGCAGACATTCTGACACTGGGGGAGAACTGACTTGGGGTCACTGACATTCCCAGTGACACCAATATAGTGATCAGTGCAAAAACACTGACACTGTACTAATGACACTGGGGAGGAAGGGGTTAACATTAGAAGGCAATCAAAGGGTTAACTGTGTGAGAATGTTTTACATGGGGGGTGCTTCACTGTATCCAGAAGGCTGAGCTCAGCGATTCAGATCAGTGTGCTCAAACTGACAGGGAGGAGAGCTGCATTAAAAACAATGCAGCTGTGCTCCCTGTCAGTGTTTGCCAGTAATCGCCGGGCCAAAATGTATTCTGCTACATGTCTTTACAAAAAAAAAAAAATCCCACTACGTGTAAATTGCGGCTGACATTCTGACACTGGGGGGAACTGACTTGGTGTCACTGACATCCCCAGTGACACCAATACAGTGATCAGTGCTAAAAAAAACACTGACACTGTACTAATGGCACTGCGCAGGAAGGGGTTAACATTAGGGTGATCAAAGGGTTAACTGTGTGCTGGGAGTATTTTACATAGGGGGCCGTGTCAGTGTGCTTCACTGTAAGCACACTGCTTTGGATGGCTGTGCTGTGCACAGTCATCCAAAGCAGTGTGCCCGAGCTGACAGGGAGGAGAATTGTTAGTAAACAGAACAGTCCTCCTTCCTATCGGAGATCACCGGAAATCACCAGGTCCTGGCGAGTAATTGACAGCCATGGCCGCGAATGGCGGCGCGTGCGTGCCCTCTACCCTGAAATGCAAAATCACATATATATACACGTGATTTTGCGCACCCATGCCGCCCAATATCAGTATTTCTGCTATAGGGTGGACAGGAAGCGGTTAAACACGCTGTTGCAAAGCGTCAATGCCTGCCAAACTTTTAAGGCATTATTTTTGCCTTGCTGCAACGCAACGCTAATGCTGCAGTGTGAACACCTCCATCTGCTCCCTATTTTAACAATTTTGAGTGGCATTGATAGGTGTTCAGGAAACATTAAAAATGTGACCCAACCGCCTATTTTCTTTTACAATGAATTTTATTATAGACAGCACAACAACAAAGAAACAGTCAAAAGCAAGATCATTGACACAAAAGAATAAGGTGTACAATTCTTCTGATAGGGGACATAACAAATGCACTGAAGTATTAACACGGAGAGAAACAGAGTACATAAACACAATATATAAAAGGATGGAATGAAACCTTATAAACTGCGTTAACAGCAAACAAGTAGTGACCAATGAGCTAGTAGGCAAAAGCCAAGGATAGTCACTAAAATCGCATACAGATGGTAGGAAAAACTGACCATGGAGTCTCACTGGACGCACATCGAAACTCTACACCAAGGAACCTTGAGAAAGTCCGACAGGTATATAAAACATTACAGGCACGATTCTCTAGGAGTATCACAAGTAACATGAAGACTGACAAAAACAAAGGAAAGAAACAGAAAGAAAAGTGAAGAAGGGAGAAAGAAGAATAGTAAATACAAAGAAAGGGCTCCATGGGATCACGCCAGGAGAGTCTTATATCGACAGGAGGGTGTGGTCAAATCTAGACAGTTGAGCCACATCAATCCAGGGATGCCAGATCTGCAAAAACTTTGTGTGGGAGTCTAACAGCATGACCATTAGCTTCTCATTAACCATTATAAGATTATTCCGGTTCTTAACGGCTTCGAAGCTAAGAAGAGGGGTTTTCCAAGCTCTCGTGATCGTCAATTTGGTAGCCATAAATAGCTGCGATGCCAACTGCCACTCAGGACGGAGTAGACCTACTAATGGTTTAAATAATAGCGCCTCGTATGGGTTGCGCTTAATATCTGTGTGTAGCATAGTGCAGAGAAGGGAATAGACCCTAATCCACAGTCTGCATACCTTGGGGCCTATTTGCTGAAAACCCTGAAAGCAAGTCGGAGAATATGAGGGGATAAAACAAGCCAGCCGGGCAGGCGTATAATATCATCTATAAAAGGACCTTGTAGGCATATTCTAATATAACAACATTCCTTGAACATTTAGACAATGCTTGAATCATGATCCGCCAGTCTTGCTGATCTAGACAACTCCAGAGTTCCGATTGCCAATGCTGATAATAAGACCAAACCGGGGGTGTCCTATAAGAAATAACAGTGGAGTAGACAAGGGAGATCAAGCCTGGAGCATGAGACCTGTACCTGCAAAGACGTTCAAAGGGAGTCAACCTATAGGGTCCTGAATGGGCTCGTAATAATTTAGTAAGAAAGCTAAAATGCTCCCTCAACGGGATGTCATGAGAAGAAAACAGAGTCTCAAAAGTAAGTATCTGAGCAGGAGAGAGCAAGGAGTGTACGTCATTGAAGCCAAGAGCTGGCCACCACGCAAACTGTCCAGAATTGTCAAGGCCCAGGGAAACAATGGGTTGTGGAGTAGGCGCATCAAAGGTAAGTGAGCAGAAATGAGACCAGCAGAATATTTGATGGAGTCCCAAAATCGAAGCGTGTGCTAATGTCGGACTAAGAGGCGAAGGGCGATGAACAGGGGGAAGCCATGGCAAAGAAGAAAGTGGCATCGGGTGGGAGTCCATCAGATCTATTGTGGCCCACAGGGGAATATTGCGAGACCCATGAAGATGGGCTAGTGGAGCAATATTCGCCTCTAGGTACTCTAGGTAGTAAGCATGGAGATTCGGGACACACAGTTCACCCTCGGTCCTACGGGCAAATAAAATTATTTTATTAAGTCCACGGCATGTGGAGCCCCGTTGATGAATGCGTAAGGTATGCAAAGGGACAGGGATTGGTAAAACCCGAAACACATATAATAATTTGGGGAGATAAGTTATACGGATCGCATTAATTCTACTGAACCACAAAAGTGGGAGATGAGTTCAAAATGACATTTCCGTCAAATTCTTAAAGACAGAGGGGAAATTAACCTGATAAAGTCCTTCGAAAAACGGAGTGATCTTAATCCCCAGGTATGGCAAGACCGAAAGGCATTGAAAAGAAAATGATTGTTTCAATGTTGCCAGCAGCGAGGGGGAAAGGGTAATAGATAAACTTTAGATTTAGCGGGATTGACATAAAGGCCTGAAAGAGCATCGAAGGAGTCCAGAACCGCCAGCAAGTTGGGCAGAGTAACCCCCGGATTAGTAACTGACAATAATATGTCGTCCACATACAACGACAACTTATGCTGGGAACCGGCCACATCCAGCCCCTTAATCACTTCCTGTCCGGACACTTTTACCCCCTTCCTGTCCAGGACAATTTTCAGCTTTCAGCGCTATCACACTTTGAATGACAATTGCGCGGTCATGCAACACTGTACCCATATGAATTTTTTACCATTTTTTTGAGACAGATAAAGCTTTATTTTGGTGGCATTTATTCACCGCTGGGATTTTTATTTTTTTTGCTATGTAAATGAAAAAGTCCAAAAATTTTGAAAAAAAGTGTTTTTCTTATAAAATTTTGCAAATGAATAATCTTTCATCATAAATCTTGGCCAAAATGTATTCCATTATCTTTTTAGTAAAAAAAAAATAAGCCAAATTAGTTTATAACCAAAAATTATAATTTTTAAACATTCTTTTTACATTTTTATTTTAGTTTTTTATATTATTATTTATGTTTTTTTTTTTATTACATACTGTCACCCTAGCAGTACAGTGTCACCATGGTGGCTCTGTACTACTTGTGGGGGGGTGATGAAGATTTATTTTTTTTTTTTACAGTAATTGCTTTTACACCCATATAGGATATAAAAGCAATCATTTCTCTTTCTCTCTGTCTGCATTCTTGCAGTCATTGAGAAGTACTGAGTAAGCTGTGATTGGTCACAGCTTGTCACATGGTACAAGGCTGTTGTGAATAGCCTTGTACCATGTGACCTCTGTGATCATTTACAGATTTTACACGTAGTAAGCAATGATGTCACAAGCGACATCTTGCTTACTACTTCGCATGTGATGACTGATTGGCCAATCAGTGATCACATGATCGGGACCTCGTACAGAGGTCCTGTCTGAAGATCGGTGTTTCACTTTCCGGAGGACACTGCGGGCACCGGATCGCGATGCTGCAAGCTCCCAGGGAGCGCGCACAAGCAGGGTGCGGGTAGGCCGTTTATGATTGGCCACCCAACCCTGCACTGCCACCGTCCGGCCGTTTATATAGAACGGCTGGTTGGGAAGTGGTTAATAGCAAAATGTGAAAAATATTGCTTTTTTTCTCAAAATTGTTGCTTTTTTTGTTTATAGCACAAAAAATAAAAAAGTAAAAGCGACCAAATACCACCGAAAGAAAGCTCTATTTGTGGGGAAAAAAGGACGTAAATTTAATTTAGGTGCAGTGTTGCATGAGCACGCAAATGTCAGTTAAAGTAACACAGTGCCGTAATACAAAATATGGCCTGGTCGGGGGGGGGGGGTAAATCCTCTGGAGGGCAACTACCACTTTTGCTGAGCTGTGTCTGTTAAAGGAAGTTAAAAAATGACAGCTGGGGCCCTCTTACGCAGGAGTTCCTGTGGTTCATTCCTATGGGTTTGCGGATACAGACAGATAATGACACATGTACATCTGCTCAGATCTGTTTTTTTTTTTAATCTTAACAAAGCTGCATCCTTTTCTACTGAGACGGATCTGAACTAGATACATCTGGGGGGCACTGAGGACAAAACATTCAAGAGAATTTAGTGGCGTCACAAGCACATGTAATTCAGGGGTTAAAACATGCAGTGAGGCAACTCCTAACAAGCATCACACCTGGAAAGTCCAGACTCTTGATTTGCATACATGTGCTAGTTCTGTCTCAGAAAGTACACATACCTTTTATTCAATATGACAACAGGCTACTCTCATTTGAGGAATGTTGGAAAACTGTCAGCATTTGTATTTCCTTCATTACAAGTTTTCTGTAAAATGACAAATTCACTTTTAGTTGTCCTTTAGGGTTCATTTACGCTTGCATTGCCCTTTGAAAAGTGATTGCGGTGAATCACTTTTTCAGAAGGTGTGTGACAACAGGCTGGGAGGCAATATTTCACCGCCTCACTGCCTGTTTTAATGCCTGTAAGTCACCGGTCACGCCACTCCCTTTAAAATCTCACGATTTGTGTGTAATTTCAGCCCGATTTCTGAAGACTTTATGGCTTTCAATGATTTCTTGTAATTTACAGTGCGATTTCCGTATGTATGTGAAATCGCAACAAAACTGCACAAAAAAGTAATCCAAGAACTGCTTTAGAAATCACGCTGCAGCAAATTGCACAATTTAATACACCGACATTCACATTCATTAGATGCAATTTCAGGTGCAATTTAAATTTGCAAATCGCACCGATATGACTGGGCACTTAAGGCCACACCACAGCTGCATGAATCTCATGGATGGTACTGTCAACTGAACGCAACAGGGGGGTGTCATTTCTGCTACAGCTGTGAAGCATAGCATTGTGGCATGTTTCCAACCCACCATGTTAGATTAAGGAGGGAGGGGTGGTAAAACTGCACCTGAACAACCTGCTCTTATGGCCCCTACAGCAAATGTAAACTGGGCCTTACAGCTTTCCCTTTCCCCCCCTCAGTATAACCCACTTAGCAAAATACTTAGCCTTGCTGTTAAAATGTTTGCTGTACTGCCATTTCTGGCTCCATGCAGCCTAAGAAATTCCCAGTAAGTCTACTGTCTGTGAATTCTTTGGCCTCATTCACACTGTTCTCTCAAGAGTGATCTGTCTGGATTGCTCTTCAGAGGACATTTGACAGGTGGAGAAGAGTTGTCACCCCTTGCCACCTGCACTAGCACACCGATACTGTGTGGATTGCACACGGTTGCAGGGTGCTTGCAGATCAACCCCATTCACTTAAATGGGTTGTGTTTGAAAGGCATTGCACAACCCCCAAAATTGACAGGGGGTAAATTCCTGCCATGACATGTACACCCCCGGCTTCTGTCTCTGCAAACTAAAGGGTTTGCGCTTCAGAAGTGATAAAAGTACAGCTCAAACTAGGGGTTTTACCTCCCCCAACTGCTAGTGTGAATGTGCTCTAAGTGCCCGGTCATACCGGTGCAATTACAGGTGTGATATGTGACTTGAAATCGCACCTGAAATTGCATCTAGTGAATGTCAGTGTCTTAACGTGCGATTTAGTTCTTTCATGACTTTTTCTACAGTTTTGTTGCGATTTCACATTCATAGAATATAATTGCAACTGCCCGAAATCATAGAAAATCTTCACAAGTAGGAATAAAGTCTTCAGAAATCGCACCTGACATTGCACACAAATGCGTGATTTTAAATGGCAGCGGCGAGACCGATGACATAGGGTCACCATACATTATACAATCTGACCATTCAATCTTCATACAATCCCCTATACCAAAACTGATGAGACCCTACCTAATCTATCCCATCCACCTGTATTCAATCAGACAGGCCCCTTACACTACATGTGGCAGATGTAAATGAGATTGTATAATCAGAATGCAAGGTGTGTGAACCTAAAAATACACCAAATTATGTGCGATAGAGTCCAACCCAGACATCAAACACTTGGGAAGCCGCATTAGCAATGCCTGTCCGCCCTCGCCCTAAGCCAGCAGTTTGTTTCCATTAAGAAAATACTTCCAAATGTTTACACAACTCTACTTGTCATGGAAATACATGAACTGATACTTCGTATCCCATAACAGTGTCATTGACATGGTAATAAAGCGACAAGCCCTAGGATCCGAGATATCACACTGCAACACAATGAGCCCTGGACCGGAAATGAAAGATGCAGGAATCCCACTGAACCAATGAGAAAGCTCACTCTGCACACCGAGGGATTATGGGTAGTTTATCAGGAAATGACGTAGCTAGGAGAGGTGTGTCTGCATGTGGACATCGACTGTGTGACTTCTTTTTCACAGAAGATTGAGCTGTGATGGTAGTGTATGGATTATTCTGCTGTATAGAGGGGAGGTGTCTGCCTGCACTGTGCATATACATTTCCATGCAGGTCAGGACACACATCCTATACAGGTGTTCGGAGGGGAATTCATCAAAGCTGGAGCAGCTGTGCAACCAATCCGCCTCTATCTTCAGCTTGTCCAGTTATACTTTGCAAATTAGAGGTAGAAGCTGATTGGCTTCCTTGCCCAGCTGTTTCAGATTCTGGCTGCTCCAGATGTAATGAATGTTTTATTCTAAATGCCTTTCTCATGGCAGGAAAGAAGCAGCGTCAAAATGCACATAAAGCTGCGTTTTTACAAACACATTTAGGCGCAGCAAGTGCTTGGGCGTTTATTTCATTGGACAGATTAATTTATTCTGGCCATAGGAATTAATGGACAAGCTTTTGATGCATATGGTGCTTAAAGTGTTACTAAACCCAGGACCCTAGATTCACTATATCATTTCTTTGTGAGTGGGCAAACATTCAAAATCAGCAAGGGATCAAATACTTATTTCCTTCACTGTACAGACTGATTTTACTGTTGTGGGTTTAGTAACACTTTTAGTGTATCAAACATTTTTTTTCTCAGTGATTTGTTTTTTTTTTTCTACCTTGAACGCCTGTAAATGCCTGTGTGTGCATGGACACATAGGCTAACATTGAGGGGTGAAGTAAAACAAGAAGAAGCGTACCAACCTTGCGCATTACCTCAGTAACCAAAATTTATTTGGTAAAAGAATGGTACTCACAAACAGCAAATAAAAACAGGCATGTAAGTCCTCCCAGGGACTTCAAAGGCAAGAGGCCAGCGCGAATCCCATCATGGGGGTAACCACTCAGTACAGCTGACGCGTTTCGAAGGTCATGCCTTCTTCCTCAGAGCTCATTCTTTTACTAAATAAATTTTGGTTACTGAGGTAATGCGCAAGGTTGGTGCGCTTCTTCTTGTTTTACTTCACAGCCTTGGTTTGGAGCTGCACGACCTTGTATGCCCCGGTGGTTGCTTTGTTGGGATTTGATCTACTCACCACCTGTCTGGGTCCCGGAGCGCAGGAGAAATTGCATTTAGTCCATTGTCTAACATTGAGGGGTGTTTAGAGGCAGAAAAAAAAACGCAAGGTGCTTCTAAAAGCGGTGTTCAAAACATCCGGTGTGCATGAGGCCTTCGTTCTCAGGACAAGCAACATGTTCTGTTTTCCTTACTACTTTAGAAGGACAGCACTATACAATGTATATAAGAAACATACCTTACAGAGTCCAGGACTGGAAATGAAAAGCCTGGCCATACACTATACAATCTCTGTACAATCTTCTTAGACCTCGTACACACAGACAGGTGCTTCACGCATCCCCATGTCGGCAGTCCCATAGCTGTCAACTGGGACACAGCTGCTGCTCCCAATGTGACAACCATATGGGTGCTGGTGGACGAGTGCGTTTTGGGTCTTACGCTTGGGAGCAGCCGCTGTGTCCCGATAGACAGCAATGGGATTGTGTGCATGGAGATGCATGCAACACCTGTACATCCCATGCCAGTAAACACAGCCTTCACATAGGGCAAGGTTTGATAGATTCTTCGTGCTGTCTGTGCCCCCATTAAATAATTCACTCTTTCTATTTGACCATTGTCACAGAGAAAATTCCAAATTTGTGTTGTTGGGATTAGAGGGGAAATCTTCCAATGGGGAACCTAGTTCTGTTGACTACCAGTGATTCCCTCACTATGGAGGGATCTTTCACTTCCTGTTTTGGCTATGGGACAGGAAGTGAAGGGAAATCTCCGCAATGGGACATAGATTGCAACAAAACTGAAAGAGGTTATAATCCCTCTTTAAGATGACCATACACTGTACAATCTTTAGATCTACCACCAGTTATGTAGTACAAGGACCTGCCAGATTTGAATGAGTTATTTAGGTTTACCCTCATATAAATATAAAGGAAATAGTACAATCACATTCTATACTATGTAGCCAACTTTAGAGTTACCAATATGATGTAATATATAGATAAACTTACATAATCCATTCGGCTAGTATTCAGCCAGGCATTTATACTACATAGCTGGTGATGAATCTAAAGGAGATTGTACAATCAAATTGTGGAGTGTGAATTCAGGCATTTGGGAGCTGATACTGCTTCTTCCTGCATGCATATTTTTTTTTTTTTAGCCAAATGGGGGGGGGGGGGGGGGGAGGGCAGAGACTATTGAAATACCACACCCCAACTTGAATGGGTTGTCATTTGTGGTGAGGTTGCCAGACAAACCTGACAGGTGAAAGAATTTTTCATCTGATGCCCTGCAGCCTTGGCGATATGTACTAACATGGCTGCTGGCCATGTCGAGCTTGTCGATTGGAGGTGGTGTTAAAACCAAAGCTCGACTGCCCATTTTTACCACCCGGGTTGACGGTAGGTGTGTTGGTGGAGCACTGGACCTGAGGTAGGAAGGACAAAGCTGGCCATACACCCATAGATTTATTTCTTTTAGGCTGCACAAAAGAAATATAACCGATTCCTCCATCCACTCTAAACAGTGTGGATGGTTGAATCTTCCGCTGCATGTCATTGTATTCTGATTAGACGCAGGTGCTGTTCAGATGTCCGTTTTCTGCCTGGTTCCTTCAGTTTTTCAATCAAAGGATGTGGGGTGGAGTGGTGCTGACAGGGAAACGCAGAGATCAATTTCATTCAGTTCCTTAGGTGTCCTTTGTATTTATTTCTATTACTTATTGGTAGTGGAACTGTTGTGCCTATATGTGTGTTTATGTAAATTTATGTTTAAATAAAAGTACCTGCATTTGTTGAGAACTACAGAGATATTGTTACCAGTGTGTTATGGTGTGTCACCTGAGGCATGTGCAGACCCTTCATTAGATTGCAATTTTAAACTGTATTGTTCTTTTTGTTATTTTGATTAGTGCTTTTTGTTACGTTTCCTCCTAGCAAAAGAAGAAAACAAAACATGACTGACTGGCTTGACAAAACTCCCCTGGAATGGCAGTCTTATGTCAACAAAGAGGTGAAAGTCAGCACTGATGAAAAGAATGAATACCAAGGATGGGTGATAACCATTGATCCAGTGTCTGCCAGGTACATAGATGCATTCTGATATCTGTGCTAAATAAAAGCACTGCTTTTGGCTAAATGCAAACCATAAATAAAGATTCACACTCATAAACAGAAGCATACGCCTACCTAAACCAGTATGTAACATGTAAGACACCCAGAGGGGGTTGATTTACTAAAGGACTAGAGAATATTAAAGTGGTATTGAATCCCAAAACCAAAAAGCCTTCAGATCCACTTTACTACCGTGCTATAGCCGAATAACAGCTACAGCGTGGTTTTCCAGTTCTGGGAGGGTGTCATATGACGTCCTCCCAAAATGCGCCCACAGCGGCGAGCACCCAGGGCTGTCTGTGATCGCTGTGTCCTTTTTGACACAGCTGATTGCATGACATGGTAAAAGACCTTTTACTACATGATCAGCTGTGTCCAATCCCAGCTGACCACCATGTCAATACACTTGCCGGTTAATGGCAGTATTTTCCTCATGCTGTCAAAGCAGACATCTGCACTGATAATCAGAGCACTGATCAGGGCCGTGATTATCAGTGCAGCCCCAAAAGTACCAAACAGTGCTACCCATCAGTGTCCAACAGTGCCGTCAGTGCTGCCATGCAGTGCTCTTTAGTGCTACCTATTAATGCCCATCAGTGCTGCCTATCAGTGCAGCCTCATCAACCTACATCAGTGAAGGAGAAAAATTACCTGTTTGCAACATGTTATAATAGAAACAAAGAAAACCCCCCTTTTTTTTTTCCCCAAAATGTTTGCTCTTTTTTTGTTAGTGCAAAAAATAAAAATAAACTAGTGGTGATTAAATACCACCAAAAGAGAGCTCTATTTGTGGGCAAAAAAAAGATGAAAATGTTATATGGGCACAGTGTTGCATGACCGCGCAATTGTTATTCAAAGTGCGACAGCACTGGAAGCTGAAGATTGGCCTGGGGAGGAAGGGGGTGCCCAGTAGGCAAGTGGTTAAATGGATGTATAGCTGCAATAACTGGAGTCACCAGTGAAGGCTGGGATATTGTATCCATGGTGTAGCTGTGGCCACAGCAAGAAACAGATTGGATATCTGGAGATCTATTTCTTTTGTGAATTCAAAAGAGACGGTGGTTGAAAGAATGCACTTTATTTGAACACCCAGATGACACTTAAGGTCTGTTTTAACATATAAGACTACACTATTCTTATTAATTTTGTGTGATAATAGAGCACAAATTTACCATTGGTTACCCTTAAAACTGAAATATTAATGTTTTGCTATTTTCATGTTTTTTCTACTAAGCAACAGCAAACAGAGGAAAACATTTCATTCTTTTCATTGTCATTTCTCTAATACTTTTTCATCTGATTTGCAATTGATAATAGTTGTACATTTTTCAAACATAACTCTGTAAGTTTATTTCTTCCTAAACAACTTCATTCTCTGGAATGATACCAGAAAGAATGAACTAAGATAAACATTTTCTTCCTGAATGCAATAGAAAACTTTGAATCCCAACATCCAACATTACATATCCTGTTTAACATGTGTAGAGATCATTGCATACCAACAATACATTGCCCTCCCCACCCAATGTATAGCACTTGGATAATAGATGCAGCATTCTTCAGTTACATGCCACACCTTTGTATTAGTTTCAGTTGAATGGAGCTATGCACTATTTTATACAGAAAGACAATTCTCCTTTGGGATGTTGCTGATCTGTAGGTTAGGTAAATATGGATGGCTTCTAAATCCTCATATTTTATTTGGTTTCTGTAGAGTGAATGGCTGATACTAAAAGTGGCTGTTGTCAATATCTGAGAAATTGTTGGGCACTGCAAAGGCAGTTGTGTTCATACTTAATTTATACTAAATTACACAGTGCCCACATGCTTGCACCTCTATATCTGTATAACGAAGCTGCTACCTTCAAATAACCACACAAATAAATGATCTAAAATAAGGAAGCACCTGATAAATATCCATAAAATAATAAATAACAAAAGACTCCTATAACACATCTTCCTAACAAAATCTGTGATAAATTATGAGATCTAAAAATTGATATATACATGTATTAGTGTGTGTGTGCGCATGTGTGTGTGTGTGTGTGTGTGTGTGTGTGTGTATATGTGACAAAATCATATATAATACACAAAGAATAAAAGTAAATTGGGAACAAAAACCACACTAGTCCATATGTACCTGTATAAAAAAACACTATTTATTTTTCCACCACTGGAGGTGTTTATTATATTTATTGTGTATGAATTTATATACTGTGTGTGTATCCCCACTAAGCAGCAGTGGATAGAGAAATGTTAACTGAGGGCTCTTGTATTCATCAAGTGCTGTTCAGCTGAGAATTTTTGGAGAGGGGTGGTTTTTTTTTTTTTTTTTTTTTTTTTGTTTATTTTTCTTTCTTTTGCCAAAAATCAACTTTTTCTGGATGGGGAGGTACAGATAGGGCCACCCACTGTTTGAATTTGGCTAGTTCAGCAGAAATCAGCCAAACTTCGAGCAGTGTATAGCCAGCTTTACAATGAAAGACAAATCATTAGGACATGGCCTGCTTTTGTTTTTTTGTTTTTCTTTTAAGAAAGATATCTGACGCTAAATGCCATTGTACACTGACAAGTGAGCAAGTGGAGATGGAAGCTTATCTAAATCCCAAAACTAAAATGTATAATATTACAGCTTACCATTCCTTAGGCAGGCCATAGATGGAGCAAATTTCTTTCCTGCAACCGCACTTTCAGTGTTGACATGGGACTCCCTCCTGTGGAGTGAAATCACACATAAAATCCAGCAGTCTGGTTGATCCCAAGTTGATCGATCGATCAACTTTTGTACATTCAGCCTGCCTATACTTCCTTCGAATCTCGGTTGGTCCCTGCTGAACTAGCTGAGATTTGAACCATCTATGATTGGCTTTCGTTGTAGTGGGTGCATTAGTTTTCGTTTTCAATCTTCCTTTCCTGTATTTTTACCTGGCAGTCCTGTCAGTAACACACTTCCTGACCTGGGGTGACAATGGTCACTCCCCATACTGCATCTATGGAGGAACTGCCTTGTCACCTTAGGCTGCTCTCCTGATTTAGACTGCAAACACCTCCCCCTCCTCTCATCTCTATTACTTAGAGGAAAGGCATTTTGTAGTTCACAGAAGACAGTTTGGAAAGCTGATGACATTTATTGAAGTTCAGTTAAGTACACATTTTTGACAAGATCAGCACGTAGTTTTCTGTACTTGTGAAAAATGCACTTAGCACAAAAAAAAACTAAGGTAGCCACCACATCTAAGGACTGTAAGTGGCACCACCTGTCAAACCAGCCTGTTGAGATTAACGGGGGCCGCACCGCAACCGGCATGGTTCCTCAATGTAAAACTGACATTCCGCAATTCAAAAAAAGAAATGGGTTTCACAAGGTGGCAGTAGCACCTCTTGAATGCCTGTCTGCTGCTGCTATACCTTCTTCTGAAAAGCATACCCGCCTATCCAAAAGAACACAAAAGCAAAAAAAACAAGCCTGCAACTTTTGCTTAAATTGCTATACAATAGAGGAAAAAAGCTTCCTGACCCCCTAAATGCAGTATGAATTCCCTGGATCAAACTGTTGATATATTGCCTTTATAAATTAGAACTAAGGATATTATTAGTTACAAGAAAGTCATACAGACTTTAATTCCATCATTTTTACCATTACTTCGTTTAATCACCTTTACAGTAAAGAACCCTCTCTGAAACTGATAGTGAAATTTCCTTCTATCCTAAAGTGTAGGGTAGGTTCACCTTTTCATGAAAAGGTGAACTAACTCAAAATATCCTGCCCGTGTAGTGGAGCATAAACTGCAATGCACAGTCCCAGGGTGGGTATCCATCATAATTCTTGCAATGGCAAGTTCTCAATGATCAGTGGAGTCACGTGACCATGCCAACCAATGAGACGTGCATGTGAGGCTGCTACTTCCAGTAGCAATGGTTTTCGCTTTACTGAGAACTTGTAGAGGAGATATTGTGGTTTACATATAGCAGCTGACTGCTTTGTACATTTTCCTACACGTTTTCACTGGTAGGTTGTGTGGGAGCCACTTAGAGCTTGATTAGCGACTTAGGTTGGCCATACACTAGTAGATTTTCGAAAAGATTTATACAAAAATTTTCAAGTATGTTTGATATGACAGATGTTGTCCAAAAGTATTTAAATAAACATTTGCTTTTAACATTCAGTTTTTGAGTGAACAGAACAAAGACTACATTCAGTGTTAGATATTTAGTTAGTTTGTTAAAAAAAATGTCTATCATGCCTTATCGAATTTCCTTGTCACTGCAGTCAAAAACAATGGTGATTTGACCCAAGTAACAATTTGAAAATCGATTGAATGTTCTTAAATATTTTAGAGTGAATTTCTGCGAGTATATAGCCAGCTTTAGCAACAGGGAGAGAGGAGGAACAGCAGCTTGGGGCTAGCACCAACAGGAGTCCGCTACTCCCAGAAGTGTTGGATTCCCATTAAACTTGTATTCATTAAAACTTCAGTTTACATGGTTTTATTTAAAACATTTGGTGACAGGGTTTCTTTAACTACAAAGTGAACAGCTTCTGTAAGTGAACTGTAAGATGCTGGTACATCTATTCTCTAGAGGCTGTATTCTATGAATGGGTAGCTGATAGATTATGGGAAGCACTACTCCTTTTCATTTAGGCATTACAGCAAATAGCCATTGTTTTGCATTTGAAAATGTGGAAAACAGCAGGTGTGCATTCAAATTTAATATGGGAGTCTGTGTTCCATCAGAGGAGATGCTGGCGGGGGGGGGGGGGGGGGGTTAGCTAGTGAAAAATTAGACTGAGTAGACACCTCTTTGCTGTGGAATGAAAAATATATATATATCTCTTCCGAGGGCATTCCAGAACCACCAGCACACATCTCAGCCCAAGACAAGATGTATAGAGGGTTGGTGAGACCAGACTCTCAAAGATATTGTCTTAAGAGAGTGGAGTGAGCCTGAGAGGTCCTAAAATTGAAGACCTGGAAAAGGTTGTACCCCTTTGGGGAAGAAGAGGAGGACAGGTTGCATTCCATTGGATTTTGGGGTCCTGTACGTGGCTAGACTGCCAAAAAGACTCTCACATGTGGTATCCCCATACTTGGGAGAAGTAGCAGAATGTATTTTGGGGAGTAATTCCACATATACCCATGGCTTTTGTGAGCAATATATCATTTAAGTGACAACTTTGTGTAAAAAAAAAAAAAAAAAAAAAAAAAGTCATATTCCAATAACTTGTGGAGAAAAAAATAAATCTTCCATGGACTCAATATGCCTCTCAGCAGATAGGTTAGGGTGTCTACTTTCAGAAAAGGGGTTATTTGGGGGTGTTTGTACTGTCCTGGTATTTTAGCACTTCAAGAAATGTGATAGGCATTCAAAGTAAAAGCTATGTAAATTCCATTATCTATACCATAGTTTGTAGATGCTATAACTTTCACACAAAGCAATCAATATACACTTATTGGGATTTTTTTTTTCTACCAAAAACAGGTAGCCGAATACATTTTGGCCTAAATTTGTGACGAAATTTTAGTTTTTTTGGATATTTTTATGACAGAAATGAAAAAATAGTTTTTTGGGTTTTTTTGTGTTTTTTTTTTTTTTTAATTTTCTGTCTTTTTTTTGGTTTATAGCGCAAAAAATAAAACTCACAGGTGATCGAATACCACAGAAAGAAAGCACTATTTGTGTGAAAAAAAGGACATACATTCCATTATGTACAGCATTGCATGACCGCGCAATTACCAGTTGAAATAGTGCAGCGCCGAATAGCAAAAAGAGGCCTTGTCACGAAGGGGGGTAAATCCTTAGGAGGGCAAGTGGTTAAACAATGTTACTCTTCACAATCTATGTATCAGAAAGTAGTGCAATACAACCTCATATACAGTATATTATTAGACAACAAATATCCACCACCAATTTTCACACTTCACTCTTGTGTCTTGTGCATGCAGTGCTCAGATCCACTTTTCAACACCATTGTGCTCTACACCAGGTGTGCTTTCACCATCTCTCCATGACCCGTTTGGTTTTATTTACTACAGCTGGAGAGCGCAAAAGCAGGCTCACTTCTGCATTGCAAAGCCTAATTGAACAAGCTGAGGTTAGAAGCTGATTGGCTACCGTGCACAGCTTCTGGGTGCACCAGTTTTAGTAAATCTACCCCATTATGTTATATTGGGTCATAAAATGCCTTCCTCTGATCTCCAATTCCAGCAGGTACCTCTTATACACTCTGGCTCTCAGGGGAAACTGCAAGATCACTGCATACTATTTACCGTTTAAAACAATTGAAGAAATGGAAAAGAAGAAAAATGGACTTTATGGGTACAAACATCCACATTATTTTTAATCTAAAAACATCATACTTTATTTAGACATTTAAGACTTTATAATCCACAAAATGTCAAACAATGTAGGACGAGGTACAGTGTACCTTCAGTGTACCTACAGTACCACACTGCGGTTACTCTTTAACCACTTCAATATTGGGTACTTTCACCCCCTTCCTGCCCAGGTCAATTTTCAGCTTTCGGCGCTGTCGCACTTTGAATGACAATTGCGCAGTCATGCAGCACTGTACCCATATGAAATTTAAAAATTTTTTGGTTATTAGACAGGGCTTTCTTTTGGTGGTATTTAATCACCACTGGGTTTTTATTTTTTGCTAAACACAAAGACCAAACATTTTGAGAAAATTTTTTTCTTAGTTTCTATTATAACCTTTTGCAAATAAGTAACTTTATTGATGTGTGCTGATGAGGCTGCACTGATGGGTATGGATTAGGCTGACTGAAAATCAGGGCACTGATTGGGCTGCACTGATAAGTGCCCTGATTATCAGTGTAAACCAAGTACTGACAATCTTGCTGGTTATCTGCTTTCCTCTCCTCCCACAGACACAGCGTGTGAGGAAAGAACTGCTGATAACTGGCAAGTCTGTTTACATATGATCAGCTGTGATTGGATACAACTGATCACATAGTAAAGGGCTGCTGTGATTGGCCCTTTACTCCGATCTGCGATTGGTTGTGTCCCAAGGACACAGCGGTCACAGTGTGCACCCCAGGAGTGAGGTTCTGGGGGATGTCCATTGACACCCTCCCAGAACTAGATGATAGAGTTGTAGCTGTCTTTTTGCTATAGTGCTGTCGGCAAGCAGTTAATACACAATCAATTATTTTGCTGTTTTAAAACTTTTTTGAAAACCAATTTCCAATAAAAACTCACAATATATAGTGCACTTTAATCCCAGTGCACCCAAGTAATAAGACACAGTACTGTACAAAATGGGTCAACATCGGTCATTATACTTACAAGCTGGTTCGCATAAACTTGATGACATTACCCAAGTTCAGCATATATTCCCAACAGAGCATGCTTGGGAAATAAACCGGTTATGAGCAGGATGGGAATAAATAATTCAAGCCCATTTACACTTACACTGAGAATCCTAGTGGTTCACTTATTATTGCCAAACAAAAATATGTAACTTTGGATCACTTTCATCAAATTCAGAAGGTAAATGGGTCCTTATCTACTTGTAGTACTGGGTGAAAACGGATAATGTTTTAAGTAATTCCTGTACACAACTTTTGAAAATTGAAAAGGATTCACAGGTTTTAAGATATATTGTGGCTGTCTTATAGCATTTATAAATGGATTTCTTTAATACGTTTTTTGGTTTTGTTTTTTTTGTTTTCAGTGTTGTCCTGGCTAATTTTGAGGACGCCCAGAAAACACTGGTGCGAGTGGTAATGGGACATGCTCTACAAAAAGTAGAGGCAATCAATGAAGCCGATGACCTCATTAAAAACAGACTTTCACATATTTTCAGCATTCATGAAACCAGTTTACACTCCAGTGAGGATCTGGAGACAAGAAAACAGAGCTTGAAAAGTTGGCTGGAGCAAAACAATATTCCTGTTACTTTACAAGGAGACTCACTGAGGACATTATGTGTGGCAGGAGTACTAAGTATTGACCCTCCCTATGGACCAGATAACTGCAGTAGCACTAATGAAATTATATTGTCTCGCATACAAGGACTGTTACAAAGCTATCTGACAAGCCAGTGATGGACTCTATTTACACTTCTTCTGTTCAGTGAAATAAAAAAAAATTAAACAAAGTCATCCATCTGTGTTCTATTTTATTTTTATTCAAGACAACTAACACAAATTAAGATACAAACAATTTATAAAAGAATTCAGCAACCACTGAGAGAGTGGCAATTGCTTAATAGCAAGCAATGCTTCTGACTTTGAACTTCACTTGTGATAACTGTGCCATTTCCAACATCCCAGGCAGTGATGAGTGCTTTTAGTAATGGCTAGATGTTTTTCACTTAAAAAGACCTTGTCACCCACTCAAAAAAGAGAAATTTGTAGCTAGTAAACCACTCTGCTACAAAATGGCTAGATTGTCTTGGTCCTTACAGCAGACCCTTGCAGTAAAAATCAAGGCCCACGTAATATTCCTGGGCATCCTCACCTACTCTAAATAGTTGCATGATAGAGATTTAAAAAACTAGTTACAGTCTGGTTGAAAAAAGGCATCCAGCTCTACCAATAGAAAAAAATGGAATAAACCGATAACTTTCATACACAGCTTCCTATACACACAGTTGATCCAGAGAAATGCAAAAAACCCTATAAAGGCAAGGTCCAATTTGCTCCAGTGGGGGAAAAGAAATTATATTATGTGCATTTTTTAACGCATTCAGCCATTTTTTAATACAATTTTCTGACCTGGCCAGAACTAGTTCTTGAGGGAGCCTATTCAATATATTCACAGCTCGTACTGTAAAGCAGCCTTTCAGTACATGGAGTTTAACTCTACCTTCAGGGGTAAAGAGTGCCCCTTGTAATTTGTCATGGCCCGCTTATACACTGTTCAAAAAAAAAATTAAAGGAACACTTTTCAATTAGAGTATAGCATCAAGTCAATTAAACTCCTGGGATGTTGATCTGGTCAGTTAAGTAGCAGAGGGGTTGTTAATCAGTTTCAGCTGCTTTGGTGTTAAGGAACTTAACAGGTGCATTAGATGGGCAACAATGAGACAACCTTCAAAACAGGAATGGTTTTACAGGTGGAGGCCACTGACATTTTTTCCCTACTTATCTTTTCTGACTGTTTTTCACTGGTTTCACATTTGCCTAGTGTCAGTGTCACTGCTGGTAGCATGAGGCGATAACTGGACCCTATAGAGGTTACACAGGTAGTCCAACTCCTCCAGGATGGCACATAAATATGTGTCATTTGCTGTGTCTCCCAGTACAGTCTCAAGAGCATGGAGGAGATTCCAGGAGACAGGCAGTTACTCTAGTAGAGCTGGACAGGGCCGTGGAAGGTCCTTAACCCATCAGCAGGACCAGTATCTGCTACTTTGTACAAGGAGGAACAGGATGAGCACTTCCAGAGCCCTACAAAATGACCTCCAGCAGGCCACTAGTGTAAATGTCTCTGACTAAACAATCAGAAACAGACTTCATAAGGGTGGCCTGAGGGCCCGATGTCCTCTAGTGGGCCCTGTACTCACTGCCCGGCACCATAGAACTTGCTTGGTATTTGCCGTTAAACACGAATTGGCAGGTCCACCACTGGTGCCCTGTGCTTTTCACATATGAGAGCAGGTTCACCCTGAGCACGTGACAGACGTGAAAGGGTCTGGAGAAGCTGTGTAGAACGTTATGCTGCCTGTAACACCATTCAGCATGACTGTTTTGGTGGTGGGTCAGTGATGGTCTGGGGAGGCATATCCATGGAGAGATGCACAGACCTCTGCAGGCTAGACAATGTCACCCTGACTGCCATTAGGTATAGGGATGCACTCCTTGGACCCATTGTCAGATCCTACGCTGGTGCAGTGGGTCCCGGGTTCCTCCTGGTGTACGACAATGCCGGGCCTGATGTGGTGAGAGTATGCCGGCATCCTGGAGGATGGAGGAATTGATACCATTGAACGGGCCCCCGCGCTCGCCTGACCTAAATCCAATAGAACACCTCTGGGATATCATGTTTCGGTCCATGCGCCGCTGCCAGGTTGCACCTCAGGCTGTCCAGGAGCTCAGTGATGCCCTGGTCCAGATCTGGGAGGAAATACCCCAGGACACCATCCGTCTCAGGGGCATGCCCTGACATTATTAGGCATACATACAAGCACGTGGGGACCATTTTGAGTTGCTGCAATGAAATTTCAGCAAAATGGACTAACCTGCTACATCATTTTTTCACTTTGGTTTTTGGGGTGTCTTTGAATTCAGGCCTCTGTAGGTTGATAATTTTCATTTCCATCAAACCATGGGGCATCCTTACGTTCCTAAAACATTACCCAGTCCATATTAGTATAGATATCCAGCATGAAATTTTTCCCCATTGAGAGATGTGTTTTTCAATGTGTTCCTTTTAGTTTTTTTGAGCAGTGTATATGTATACTTGGTGATAATATTCCTCCTTAAAGCGGAGTTCCAGATGAAAAAAAAAAAGTCAGTAGCTGCAAAAACTAATACAGCCACTTACCTGTGCCTCAGTTCAGCCGCGTCCTCACCACCGCTGGTTTCACCGGCTGTCTTCTCTCCCTGGCGCTGACATCTTTAGTGTGGGCACCCGGGTGTGACAGCTTGCGGCTTCACAGCCGGGTGCCCACTGTGCATGCGTGAGAAACACTCCCCGCTCCCCATAAGTACCAATCCTTACTGGGGACAAAGCATTAAAGCGGAACTTCCCCTTTTGGGTGGAACTCCACTTTAATCTCCCCTTCAAGAGAGAATAAATTCAGTTCAGCTAATCTTGCCACATAGCTGTGCTCCTGCATTTATTATGATTATTATACAGGATGCTTTACAATAGAATGGGAGACAGTACAGTTACAATACAATAAAATACAAGAGGGTTAAGATGACCCCCGCTCATAAGTACTTACAATCTAATAGGGTGGGGCAAGTAGTACAGAATGATATAACTGTGGGAGATGAGCTGATGGAAGTGATAATAGTTCAGTTAGTGAGAGGTGTGATGAGCTTTCCTGAAGAGGTTTTTTTCAGGGATCGCCTAAAGGCAGCCAGAGTAGGAGACAGCCAGGCAGACTGAGGTAGAGTGTTCCAGAGGATGGGCGAGGCTCTGGAGAAGTCCTGGAGATGAGCAAGGGAGGCGGAAACAAGAGCCTGAGAGGAGTGAAGAGGATGGTTTGGGTGATATTTGGGGACAAGATAGGTCATGTAGCCTTTGAGAAGGGAGTTGCAATAGTCAAAGTGATAGATAAAAAGAGAGTCAATGAGTAGCTTGGTGGTTTCATTAGTTAAGAAGGGGCAAATTTTAGAGATAGAATGAGTACAGAGATGGGTAACAAAAATGGTAAAAGGTCTGAGAGATAAAACCTATCAACAGCAACTTCAGGAACTTCACATATACAGCCTGGAGGAAAGAAGGGAAAGGGGGGACATGATTGAAGTCTTTAAATACATCAAAGGGGTGAATAAGGTTCAGGAGGGCAGTATTTTCAACATGAAACCAAAATCAAGAACATGGGGACCTTAAACTAACTGGAGGAAAGTTCAAAACTAATCTCCAGAAAGTATTCTTTTACTGAGAGTAGTTGATGCTTGGAATAAATGTCCAGCAGAGGTAGTGAGCCAGTCAACATTAAATAGGTTCAATCATGCTTGGGAAAAAAACAAGCAGACTTGACGCTTTTTCTGCCGTCACTTTTATATGTTACGAAGGCAAAGTCTAAAAGATTTTGACAGTGATTGGATTTGAGGCCGACAGGATAGGTCAGTGTCTAGGATTACACCTAGTTCCCTGGCGTGAGGGGAGGGACTGATATTTGCATTATTGATCTTGATGGAAAAATCATTGAGGTGGGCATGAGCGGCAGTGGGAACTGAATATTATCAGCTCAATTTCAGAGAGATTTAGTTAGGAAGTGGTGTGAAATCCATGCTGATATGTTGGCTAGTAATGTGAGAGGAGACTGAAGGAGTCAGGTGAGGAGTAGAGCAATAGATATGAATGTCATCTACATAGAGGTGGTATTGAAAGCTCTGGGAGGTTATCAAGTGACCAAGAGTGGTGTTGATAGAGGGGTGAAGGGCCCCTACAGAAAGAGGAAGTAGAGGGCACTATTAGATGGTAACCGCTTTCAAGGGCGGAGCCTGAGCATGGCGGTGCAGGAGAGCACGCTGTGAGTGCTCTTCGGTAAACCTCCATAGCCGCCACCCCGAGAACCCGCATGTAGCGGTGCGTGGAGCCCTACCTGAGTCACCTGGGCCATGAGATGCTGGAGGTGGGAGAGGGACGGGAGTAGAGACTGGCCCCAATCCTAAGGAGACGATCCCCCAACGACCTGAGAGACGGCAGTGGAGCTGCCGAGGTGACGGGAGTGACACGGCGTGACCACGTGGTCAGCCGCAAAGGAGCATTGGGAAGGGGAGAAGCCGGCCGGTGTTCAGAGAGGAGAGGAAGAGGTCGGCTTACTCCCTAACCTGCCGGGCAGCAGAAGCAGCGGTCGGACATCCATCAGCAGACGTCTGAGGACTGAAGGAACCCTGTAGGAATCCCCCGGGACACATTTTTAGAAGACAGAGGCAGACAGCCGTGGTCCAGGACCAGCTCACAGAATAATATACATGAAGGAGGGTGAGTGAAGATGGCCTAAGTTAATAGTAAAATGTGAATTCTATGGTGTCTTGGACTGTGTGATATGTAGCTAAAAAATCCTGTAAAGAAGAGCAGGGGGATTCCCAGGGGGATTTTAAGACATATGGAAGAAAAGAGATTACTGGCTTGGGAAGAGAAGAGGAAAAGAACCCTAATATATATTCTAAAGTCTCCCATTAGGCTGTCTAAAGAGAAGTAGATACACAGAAGGGATGAAGAATAAGGGTGTTAAAGGAAGCGGACTTAAAGGGTCCCAGACAGGTACGATTAAAAAATATACGTCCTAGGGGAATGTGACTCCAGAAAGGTCTCAAGGTGGAAGTGAAAAAGGGGAAATGGAAATCAGCCTGGAAAATAGCCCTAGATTATCGATGGGCCTGAATAGTAGTAGCCAACAAAGGTCAGAAAATATAGAGAGGAAGGACCTGGAAAATGACTTACAAATACCGAATAAAAGAGAAATGGCAGAAATGTTTAAAAATCTGGAAAAAGCCTTAAAGCAAGAAATGACAACTATACGACAGGATTTGGGGCATTTGTTATTGAGAGTGGAAGAAATGGAGGAAAAAGTTAAAAATCATACCCAAAACATTTCAGATTTAGGAAAAAGGATTGCTACTATTGGGAACACTCAGAAAAAATTGCTGTATAAGATAGAAGTATAAGAAAATAGAGATAGGAGAAACAACCTTAGGATACGAGGAGTCTCAGAAATCTTTAAAGGAGAAGAATTGAGAGAAACAGTTTGTAAAATTTTTAACTCCATTCTGGATAGACCTGAAACAGAGTTGGTCAAGTTGGAGGGAATCTATAGATCAGGAAAGTTTCACCAAGGAAAGGAGAAGGAAAAACCAAGAGATACAATTGCTCAGCTGCACAAGTATGGGGATAAGGAGGAGATTTGGAGAAGGATTAAAGGAAAAACAATTATTAAGTATGGAGAAATGAACATTCAGATCTTTGCGGACTTATCACTTGAGACTTTATGGAGAAGGAGATCTTTGAAACCCCTGCTTGAGCAGATGAGAGAACGGAATGTACACTATAGATGGGGTAAACCAGAGAGTTTAATCGGATGGAAGAATGGTGTTACAGCATATCTGAGATTTCCAGAGGACCTGAGAAACTTTTGCGATAGACTGGAATTACATAGAATAATTATTAGTGGGTGGGAAGAAGAGGGAGAAATGGTGGTTAGTGGAAAGGAGGTTTGGAAGATTGTTAGATAAGGGAAATGAGGAGGAGTAGAGAGGTGTTGGGGACCTGTGTGGGGTTTTTTTTTTCTCTCTATCCCCGCACCATTTTTTCCTGCCAATGACACTTCCTCTAGATGACGTCTCAGTGGGGCTTTGTGTTTTTTGTTTTTTTGTTTTTTTTCTCCTCACGCACCGTGAAAAATAAAGCTAATAGAAATAAATAGATAGATGGAGGGTATTTAGGGTGGTTGGAAGGAGGTAGTGCCATGCATGAGTAGAGTTCAGCCCTAAGGTTTACTCAAGGGTGAATATAGACCCACAAATGATTAATAGGCAAATTAGAGGCCTAAAAATGGGAGGGGTGGTGGGGGGAAGGGAAGGGAGTAACAAGGGAGGCTGGGTAGGAGGGAATGGGGAGGGGGTACTAAAATTAACACTCTGCATAAGGAAGGGTAGTACAAGGGAATTGAGGGTGGAAAAGAGGAAATTGAGGAGAAAAAAAAAGATAAAAGAAATATGGAAGAGCTACGGTTTATAACATATGTAAAAGGCTTGAATTGTCCTGGGAAAAGATTTAAGCTATTTAAGGAGTTGCAATTTAGAGAAGCTTCTGTGGTCTTTTTGCAGGAGACACATCTTGAGATCAAGTCAATTATTAAGCTGAATTCTAGAAACTTTCCCACATGGTATTATGCAGATTCCCCAAATAGGAGAGCAAAGGGAGTAGCAATAGGGTTTGCAAAAAACATAAGGCTTGAGCTGAAGGAAAGAGTGGTGGATCCAGATGGGAGATTTTTGTTTTTTAGGAATGGTTGGTTGCAGGAAATGGAATGTACAATCGTGAATATTTATTGCCCAAATAAGAGACCGGAGTTGTATTTGAAAGGTGTTTTGAGAAAATTGATTAAAAAGGGGTGTTTGATAGTGGCAGGGGACTTGAATTTTTGTGTGGATCCAAAAATGGACACGACCTCTCCTGTGCAGCGAGAGGGAGGTAGGTCTCTGAGAATTTTAAAGAAGGTGATGCATGAGTGTCAACTGGTGGATATTTGGAGAATAATACATGGAAAAGAGAGAGACTATACCTTCTTCTCTAATGCACACGAGATGTACTCGAGATTGGACTATATATTGGTGGATCATCAACTTATTGAGATGGTGGCTAAAGTAGAGATAGAGGCAATGTCTCTCTCAGACCATGCCCCTGTTATATTGAGATTAGGGTGGGGGAGGCGGAGGACAGGGGGTATTGGATGGAAGTTGAATGAGGCTCTTCTCCTGGATCAAGAGATTGATCAGAAGATTAGAGAAGAGATTGAAAGATTTTTTCAGGAGAATGAGACAGGGGAAGTGTAGGTGGCCACAGTATGGGAGTCCCAAAAGGCCTATATAAGAGGTATATTGATAGTGGATGGGGCAAAAAAGAAGAGGGAAAGAAGAGTGAATCTTACTGGGCTGTTGAAAGAAATATTTGACCTGAGCAGATATATAAAAATAGAATAACAAAAGAGACAAGACAGAAGACTAGAGATACTGATGGAAGAGGAGAGGAGAAGAGTTTTTAATAAAGTGGCAAGTGAGAGGTATAGATGGGGAGATAGACCAGGAAAATATTTAATGAGAGCTTTGAGGAAAAAGAAAAACAGGAATTATATAGAAAAAATAAGAAACCCCAAGGGAGAAATTGTTCATTCTACCAGAGATCGCCAAGGTGTTTAAGGAAATTATAGCAAGCTGTATAATATTACTTCCCAGGATTCAATAAATAAAAGTGGGAATGTGAGTAGAGAAAAAAGAAGGAAATATTTAAAAAACGCTGGATTATCGAAGTTAAGTGAAGAGCAACTGATGTCCCTCAATTTAGAAATTACACAGGAGGAAATAAGAATAGCATTAAAAAGTGCCATGACGGGGAAAAGTCCAGGACCAGATGGTTATACGGCGAGGTACTATAAAAAATATAGTGAATTGTTGATACCGAAATTGAAGAAATATATGAACGCTGTAGGTGGAGAGATGGAGATGAGGCGAGAATCTCTACATGCCCATGTGGTACTTATTCAAAAGGAGGGGAAGGATGCTTCTCAGTGCTCTAGCTATAGACCAATCTCACTTCTGAACATAGACACTAAGTTATATGCAAAGGTTTTGGCAAATAGACTGAAAGATTTAATGAGGATCAGGTGGGATTTGTACCAGGGAGGGAGGGTAGAGACAATGGGTTGAGAACTCTGTTGCTTATCCAAAAAGCCAGAAAGGGGAAAACTCCGGCAGTGGTGCTTTCAATCGACGCTGAAAAAGCATTCGATAGAGTGGATTGGAGTTTTATGATGGATACTCTGGAGACTCTAGGATTGGGAGTTAGAATGAGAGAGTGGATAGGAAAGCTGTATAGAGAGCCCTCCGCAGTTATATTGGTTAATGGAGAGAGGTCGGAACCTATCGGGATGTCAAATGGAACAAGAAAGGGATGCCCACTGTCCCCATTGTTGTATGTATTATCATTGAAACCTTTGCTGGCAACAATTAGGAAAAATATGGATATAAAAGGAATACAGATAGGAGGAATAGAACATAAAGTGGCTGCCTTTGCGGACTATCTGTTGTTCTATGTGGGAAATCCTAGGATAACACTCCCAAATTTAATGAAGAGTTTAAAGGATTATGGGGAGTTATCAAATTTGAAAATTAACCCAACAAAAACTGAGATCTTAAATGTAAATCTTCCAAATAGTGAAAAAGAAAAGATACAAAAAGAATTCCCTTTTATATGGAAAGATAGAGAGATAAAATATCTAGGGGTTAAACTCACTGCTTCATATACGAACTTGTATAAGTTAAACTACATCTCACTTTTAAATGAGATTAAGGAGGAACTAAAGAAATTAGGAGGAGGTAACCTGTCTTGGATAGGGCGCATAAATCTGATAAAAATGGTAATCGTACCTAAAATCCTATATAAATTTCAGATGATCCCAATTAGGCTTCCGGAGGTTTTTTTTAAGGTAATTAAGAAGATGTTAACAAGATATATATGGAAAAATAAAAAAACCAGAATATCTTTTGATTTGTTGAGTAGAAATAAAGAGAAGGGAGGATTGGGAGTGCCAGATATCAAGAGGTATTATAGAGCAGCAGTTCTTGCAAGAATTTATGACTGGACACACAATCCAGAGGGGAAAGGGTGGGTTAAAATTGAAAATGAAGTAAGCGGAGTTAACTTGAGTAGAGTTGTGTGGGTGCCAGCACAATATAGAGGATTAAAAGATACCACGAGTGTTTATACATTAAATGTTTTAAGGGTTGGGGATAAATTGCACAAGCTTATGAAGAGGGATTTTAATTCACAATTAATGTCACTGAGGAACACGGAGTATTTCCCCCCAGGGACGGAGGAGAGCACAGGAAAATGGTTTAAAAAGGAGGATATTCAGTTGAGAGATATTATGGAAGGGCAGGAATTGAGAACTCTTAAGGACTTGAAAAAGGATAAAAGGGAACTATTTATTAAGATAGATTAGTGGAGATATCACCAATTGAAACACTTTGTTGGGAGTCTTCCGAAACCTTTGAGACTGAAAAACGATTGGAATATGTTTGAGAAGCTGTTGGAATCACGTGGAGATGGGAAACTGGGCACGGCAAGAGTTTATAGGATTCTCACTGAGATAGACACATACACAAAGCCAATGTACATAACAAAATGGGAAAGGGACTTGGGAATAGAGATAGATGAAGATAAACAGAGGAAAATATATAGATTAACACACGAGAACGTTAGCATGAGAGAGGTGGAGGTAAACTATAAATGTTTAACAAGATGGCACATTTCACCGAACGTAGAATATAAAATGAGTGGGGAGAATACACCAGAGTGTTGGCGGGGGTGTGGAAAGATAGGTACGTTATATCACATATCGTGGGAGTGCCCAGAGATTCAAGGTTTTTGGGAGACAATGGTTCGCTTAATTGGGATAATCTCTGGGATAAAGATAGGATTGGATCCAGAGTTGTGTCTGTTACATGGTACAGAGTTATCAGTGAACAAATACAAAGATTCAGGCCTATGGTATTATCTAAATGCGGCAAAGGGTCTGATGCCTAAATTTTGGCATAGCTCAGAGGTGCTGAGAGAAGAGGATTGGGCGGAAAGAGTGAATCAGATATGTAGAATGGAGAAATTGTATTATATGCAAGAAGACAAGATGTGGTTATATTATTAGGAGGTGGGGAAAATGGGAAGATTTTGAGTCCAAGGTGAAATACAAGAAGCAGTAGAAGGGGATATGTGAATGTACCCCTTATTTAGGAAAAATGGAGAGTTGCAGAGTGGGTGGTTTTATTTTTTTCGGGGGGGGAGGGGTAGGTTTTTTTGGGTGGGCGGGGGTATTAGATGGGTGGAGGGGGGAAATGGGAATAAAGATAGCAGTGGAAATAATTGATGGTTTTTTATGTTATAAGAGATTAATGTTGGAACATGTATTTTATATGTAAAATGAATAAATATTTAAAAAAAAAAGAAAGCGGAAGTAGAGAGGAGGCGATAGAGTTATAGGTAACCCTGAAGGAGTGCTGTGATAGCTAGAAGGAAAACCAAAATTGAGCAAAATCTTCGGGGCCAACAGAGTGGAGTTTATTGAGAAGGAGTGGATGGTCAACAGTATCAAAGGCCACAAAGAGGTCTAGTAGTAAGAGTATGGAGTAGTGGCCATTGGATTTAGCAGTTAGTGAGGTATAGTAGGACAGTGCTATGAATGAAAGACAGATTTTAAGGGGGGTCAAGAAGGTTGTTTTCAGTGAGATAGGAGCTATAACCGTTGTAGAGTTCGAAATGTTTAGAGGTAATTAGGTGCAACAAGATAGGTCTTAAGTTGTTCAGGTTGGTGGTCCAGTGAGGGCTTTTTAATTATGGGGAAGAATGGTCAATAATTCCCATAGACACACTCCTAAACCTTGTGGACAGCCTTCCCTGAAGAGTGTAAGCTGTTATAAGCTGCAAAGGGCGGGCCAACTCAATATTGAACCCTACCGACTAAGACTAGGATACCATTAAAGTTCATGTGTGTGTAAAGGCAGGTGTCCTAATACTTTTGGCAATATAGCGTGTGTGTGTGTATATATATATTATATATATATATATATATATATATATATATATATACACACACACACAGTATCTCACAGAAGTGAGTACACCCCTCACATTTTTGGAAATATTTTATTATATATTTTCATGTGACAACACTGAAGAAATTACACTTTGCTACAATGTAAAGTAGTGCCAGGAGGAGCCATTGTTCCCTATAAAACCTTCGATGAGAGGAAGTGGGTGTGACTTGACAAAGGAGACTACACCTCTGAAACGCGTTATAGCAACCGTGACGTGGTCGGCACATGTGTTCCTACTTTGAGATCCGCCCTCCCTTGGAGTTACTAGCCATCAACAGAGCGCGGCCCGGCTGGACCAGGCGCATGCGCAGTGGGGAGGGACACCAGCGGTCTGTCACTGTGCCACCAGCGCAGTCCTCGTTTGCTTGCGGTTAGCAGTGGATCACCCAGAGGCTTCAGATCCTACAGGAACCACGCAGTGGATCACTTAACATGCAGACATGCTTGATACCTGTGTGAAAATGTGAGTGCAATCAAAAAAGTTTTTAACCTTTATTACAATAAAACCGTATTACACTAGGGTGTAACCACTAGGTGGTGGTGCACTCTCTCTTTGTATGTTTTAGGTCCTTTCTCACCCCCCAGTAGAGAGTTGCAGCACCCCAAGAGACAAAGTTAAAAGATAAAGAACTTTTTATTTATTATATTATTCAGGATTTATATAGCGCCAACAGTTTGCTCAGGACTTTACAATATAACGGGAGACAATACAGCAATGATGCAGTTCAATACAAGAGGGTTAGAAGGGCCCTGCTCCTTGGAACTTACAATTTTGGGGGATGAACTGATAGGAGGAATAGAAAATTCCATAATTAGCTGAAGGCAGGATAGGCTTTCCTGAAGAGATTAGTAGGCAGAGTATGCGATAGTCGCATAGATTGGGGTAGAGAGTTCCAGAGGATGGGGGATGCTCTGGAGAAGCCCTGGAGACGAGCATGGGAGGAGGAGACAAGGGAGCTAGAGAGCAGGAGGTCGTGGGATGAGTGGAGAGGACGGGGTTTGGGTGATATTTGGAGACAAGATTGGTGATGCAATTTGGGGCAGTTATAAATGGCTTTATATGTTATTAATGTTTTGAATTTTATTCATTGGGTAATGGGAAGTCAGTGGAGGGATTGGCAGAGAGGGATGTCAGCTATGGAACGGATAGTAAGGTGGATGAGTCTGGCAGCAGCATTCATAGTAGACTGAAATGGGGATAAATAAATATACTGATGTAATATTATGTGTTGACACAAAAAATATAAATATAATATAAAACTAAAATATAATAAATGAAAAACCCCTGACGCCAAAGTATACTTTCTCCCCCGAAAGTTCAAAACAGAAAACTTTTATTCAGCGTCTCTGTATATAAAACACCCAGTAGTGCTAATATCTTCTTAATGAGTGTTCTTCTTCCACAAGTGACAAAAATCCTCTTCCTCCACTTAGTACCTTCGAAAAAATATAAATAGCATATAGTGCATTATCTACACCGCATGATATCCAACATAACAAAACGCAATTACAAAAATTGTGCTAATGTGTGCAAAAATCACTCCACCGCATATGCACCTTTAACCATCCGTCATCCTTACTCTTACCCTCTTATAAATTAGAAAAATCTTCCACAAAATCCACCTTCCTTCGTTGTTAGGTTCATAAATCTTTAATAATCAAATTGTGCTTACAAGAAGGACAAGGTGTTTCAGTGTAGAAATGGCAAACAGTGTAAAAAACCTTTTCCGTAACTTCCGGTTTGCGGCTAACGTCACGTACTGGCGCGTTTCGTCACTTCCAACTTCATCTGAGGCTGTGCACATCAGATTCACGGCCAAAAAATATACCCGTGTTTCCTCTACTTGAGCTGAACTTTGCCATTTTGGAAAAGGGAAGCGTACATCCTGAACTGCTCACCACTAGGTGAACTCAGTAGCCTACATAACCTCTATGTGCAAAACACAATGTGGGCATAATATCTGATGTACACCCCACAATGTGCATATATAACAGACATGTAAAGGCAACTTATCAGTTTAATAATGCATAAAACATGATGATGTAAATACTGCCATCTAGTGGTGTAACTACAAATCTTCCTCAATAATAAAATAATATAGCCCTATAAATCCATACAATATTATCCATATACAACATACAATAATCAACATGAAAAACTACATTATACTGATCACCAAATAAGGAAAGAAACATAGGTGAGGGGATTTACAATCTCAGCTCCACTGTACTAACTGAGGAAGAAATTGGGGTATTGCATTGAGGTTTAAAATTTGCACCTAAATTGAACATTAATAAATTCCAGACATTTATTGAGCTGAATAAGTATATTAGGAAATTAAATATTAAAAAGTATTTTGCATCTTTGCCAGGACCTACCAACTCTGCTAAAAAATATGGGACCCATAGTCAGTTTACACACAGTGGTTTAAAGAACAAGGCCACTTTTAATCCGACCATCTCATCAAATCAAAACGTAGAGGTATTTAAGCAGATGGTTGGTAGTGATATAAGGGAACTTATAATAAGAAGCATAAAGATGAAAATAATTTTTGTTTAGATTTGGAGCAATTAGAAGAGAAGCATAACATTATTATTTGCTCGGCTGATAAGGGGGGGGGGGGGTAGTCCTTCTAAATGGAGGGGATTACGAAATAGAGATGAATAGGATTTCAAGAGATGGGGATACATATGGTAAAATCAACAGTAACCTGATGAAAAAAATTAAGAAACAACAACAAAGGTTTCTTCCTCTGTGCTGAAAGAGTTGATGCAGCAGTTGTCCGATACTGTCTGAGGTCTTTGGTAGATTGGGAATATTGCTGTGAGAAGTCTCCCTGAAGTGAAATAAGAACACCTTGGAGGGTCTCACCACAACAGAACATACTGCAATCCAGTGATAGCAGTATCAGACAACTGCTGCATCAACTCTTTCAGCACAGAGGAAGAAACCTTTTAACCCTGTGTACTTGTGCACAATGACTGAGGAGAGAACAGCAAAGCTGAAGAGGAAGACGTGTTTAACCACTTGCCTACTGGGCACTTATACCCCCTTCCTTACCAGGCCAATTTTCAGTTTTCAGCACTGCCGCACTTTGAATGGCAATTGCATAGTCATGCAACATTGTACCCATATAAAATTGTTATAATTTTTTTCTCACAAATAGAGCTTTCTTTTGGTGGTATTTACTTGCCACTGGGTGTTTTACTTTTTGTGCTATAAAAGAAAAAAGAGCAAAAAATTTGAAAAAAAAAAGTTTCTTTGTTTCTATTATAAAATTTTGCAAACAGGTAATTTTTCTCCTTCACTGATGAGGCTGTACTGATAGGCAGCACTGATGGGCACTGATAGGCAGCACTGATGGTCACTGAAGAGCACTGATAGGCAGCACTAATGAGGTGGCACGGATAGGCGGCACTGATAGGTGGAACTAATAGGCAGCACTGATGATGGGTACTGATAGTCAGCACTTATAGGCGGCACTGACTTGCGGCACTGCTGGGCACTGACTGGCTGCACTGCTGTGCATTGACTGGCGCAACTGCTGGGCACTGACTGGCGCAACTGCTGGGCACTGACTGGCACAACTGCTGGGCACTGACTGGCAGCACTGATGGGCACTGGTGGGTGGCACTGATGGGCACAGATGGGTGACACAGGTGGGTGGCACTGATGGGCACAGGTGAGTGGCACAGGTGGGTGTCACTGCTGGGCACAGGTGGGCAGAACTGGTGGGTGGCACTGCTGGGCACTGATCATCAGGGCACTGATCATCAGTGCCCTGATGTTTGGTACTGATCCCTGCTCTGAAAACTGCCGGTTCTCGGCAGTACTTTCCCCACGTTCTGACAGCTGAGAACCGGCAATTGCATTTCCCTGTGATCAGTATGTCATTGGACATGGCTGATCACGTGGTAAAAAGCCGCTGTGATTGGCCTTTTACCACATCACGTGATCAGCTGTGTCCGTAGGACACAGCGATCACGTAGATCGCCGGGTGCGCACCCCAGGGAGCGCACAGGAACGTCATATGACGCCCTCCCAGAACTGGCCGGCCACAGTGTAGCCGTCATTCGGCTATCTGCAGTCGGCAACTAGTTAACTACAGTTCAGGGTTCACAGGAGACAGATCAAGCTGCGGGCACTGTCAGCAGTGGACATGCTCTGATTTGTGCTAAGAGTTCCCAGGACCCCAGTGGAAGCGTGGCTGCAGAGGAGGCTTGGTTCCATGCTGTCTGGCAGATCCATATAAAGGGGGTTTCCTACAGATTCTTATTCAGCATATTGTGCATTAATTATGCGCATCTGGTGAGTGCGCATTTCTTAGTCTTTTGCACGGATTAAGTTGCATGGATTTTTTGGATGTCACAAGTGCATTAGGACTTTATGGAGCACTATATGCTGACCTGATCGCATCAAGCCTTCACCAATTTATAAAACTCACAAGTGAGGTGTCTGCACACTGGTGTCGGTGCAGACACCTCACTTGTGAGTTTTATTAATTCATTAAAAATACGTTATATGTGTGAAACTTGCTGCACCATGATCTTTTACGCTTACCTTTTAAACATGGTCCCAATGGTATGGAGGTATATGAAAGAAAGATGAGCTTTATTCCTGGAAATTACCTATATCCTTGAATGGTGGCTATTTATCTGAGGAGAGTTTGTTTATTTGCACAGCATTGCATCCAGGAATTGGACTGCTATATATTGCCCCAGAGCAAAAAGAGCTTGTTGCTAGTTCAATTATTTGTTCAGCATTTAGCTCTGGTGAGTGATTCAATTTTTTCTGGTGGTGGCTTCAACACAGTGTGGACATTATTTGAAGACTTTTTATGAACATTTTTTATAATAATTTTTTTATATATTTTTCACATTTATTTTGTATTTATTTAGCGCATTCCTTATATTTATTTAAGTGTTCTAAGAGGTAAACGGGAGCAGGGAGATGGGTCTTAAGTTGTTCAGGTTGGTGGGGTCCAGGGAAGGCTTTTTAAGTATGGGAGTGATGTGTGCATGCTTTAGAGGGGTGGGGAAGGAGCCATTAAAGAGGGAGAGATTGGAGATGTGAGTAAGGGAGCAAAGGACAGAAGAGGGTGACCATAGTAGTTGAGAGGGGACAGGATCCAGGGGGCACGTGGTGAGACGGGCTTCTGAGAAAACTTTAATGACCTCTTCAGTAGTAGCAAGGTCAAAAGAGGAAAATGTTGAGGGAGGTCTAGTATAAGGTATGCTAAGTGGGATGGATGTCTGTGCAGTGGAGATGCCCCTACAAATTGCATCAATCTTGTTTTTTAAATTATTTGCAATCTCGTAAGCAGTGAATGAGTTACTGGGTGGAGGTGGAATGAGTAGAGAGCTAAAAGTAGAGAAGAAACGATGAGGACTGGATGACAAGGTATTAATAGGAGTGACAATGTAGGCTTGTTTGGCAGCATGGAGGGAGGAATTGTATGTTAAGAAAGCAGATTTATATAGGGCGAATGCTTGCTGAGATTTGGTTTTACGCCACAATCACTCCAGTGCACTACTATGTCACTTAAGATTTCTAGTGTCGTCAGTCTGCCACGGTTGTAATGATCGGGGCCTGATCCTTCGTGTAGTTAGTATCGTGTAGTGAGTCTAGTGTGGATGAAAGCAAACTGTTGTAGACAGCAGTGGCTAGGGCAGGACAGGGGAGAGATTCTGTCATAGAGTTGGTCAGTTGCAGAGTGGAAAAGAGAAGGGTTTAATTTGTGAAGGTTTCTGTGGGTAATTGTTTGCTGCTTAGAGGGATAAGTGTTTGAAGACAAGGACACTGTGTAGGTGATGAGATTGTGATCATAGAGAGGAAAGGGGGTGTTTGTGAAGCTGTAGGGAGTGCAAAAATGGGAGAAAACAAGGTCAAATGAATTCCCATCATGAGTGGAGGACTGTGTCCATTTTTAAGGCAAAAGATGACATTAGGTTGAAGAGTTGGGATGAAGCTGGGTTGTTCACATTAATGGGGATATTAAAATCTCCTAGAATGGGAATTTCAGAGGAGAGAAAGTAGGGTAACCAGGCAGAGAAGTCATCAAGAAAGCACGAAGCCAGGAGTCTGATAGGTCACTGCAATCCTCAGAGAAATGGGAGAAAACAGCCTAATGCAGTGAGTCTCGGAAGAAGAGAAGGATAGAGAGGGAGGGTAGGGAGGACTTCCTGTCCAGGCCAGTTTTCAGCTTTCAGAGCTATCACACTTTGAATGACAATTGCGCGGTCATGCAAGACTGTACCCATATGAATTTTTTAGCATTGTTTTGAGACAGATAAAGCTTTATTTTGGTGGTAGGGAGGACTTTAACCACTTCAAGTCCAGACACTTTTACCCCCTTCCTGTCCAGGCCAGTTTTCAGCTTTCAGAGCTATCACACTTTGAATGACAATTGCGCGGTCATGCAAGACTGTACCCATATGAATTTTTAAGCATTGTTTTGAGACAGATAAAGCTTTATTTTGGTGGTATTTATTCACCACTGGGATTTAAATTTTTTGCTATATGAATGAAAAAGTGCAAACATTTTTTAAAGTGTTTTTCGTAAAAAATTTTGCAAATAAATAATATTTCATCATAAATCTTGGCCAAAATTTATTCAGTTATCTTTTTAGCAAAAAAAATAACCCAAATTAGTTTATAACCAAAAATTATATTTAAAAAAAAAAAAATTTTAGTAAGTAAGTTGCAACACTGGGCAGAACTGACAACCTAGAAAGGGGTCTTCTGCTCTCTGAGCAGGTAGCTAACGGGATTGATGTGGAGGGCAGACGGGCTAATCAGGATTATTAGGTAGGAAGATGGGTTACTGTAGCGAGAGGGAGTGGTAGCACCCAAACAGATTTGCCAATTTGGGTGAAGATGTGGGGGTGGTAAGCTCAGGAGTGGCAGCCCTGGATGTCAGTGCTGTCCCTAACAGTCGGGAGGGCAGACCATCTGGGAGGGGTGGTGAGGGTAGTGCAGGAAGGCCTAGACAGCTGGTGATAGTTGGGGATTCTATGATCAGAAGGACTTATAGAATAATTTGTCGCCAGAATCGCCTAAACCAAATGGTTTGCTGTCTCCCTGGTGCCAGGATTCGGCATGTGGTGGACCGGGTTCATAAATTACTGGGAGGGGCTGGGCATGACTGTCTTGGTCCATGTTGGAACCACTGACAGAATACATGGAAGGTGGAGGCTCCTTAAGAATCAATTAAAAGAACTAGGCTGCAAGTTGAAGGGAAGGACCTCCAAGGTGATATTCTCTGAAATTTTACCTATGCCATGTGCAACTCAGGAAAGACAGTTGAAGATTAGAGAACTCAATGCATGGTTAAAGACCTGGTGTAAGAGGGAAAAATGTGTATTTCTAGAGCACTGGGTTGACTTTTCATTGGGGTGCAACCTATAAGCTAGAGATGGTTTGTACCTAAATGGAAGGGGGTCTGCTGTGCTGGGGGAGAGGTTTATGAGAAGGCTGGAGGAGTACTTAAACTAGGATTGAGGGGGGAGGGAGAATTAGATTATAATGGGGCAGACAGATCAGGCAGGGGTCGGTACAGTATTGGTTGTTGAAATGGGGAAATATGGGGGGAGGGTTATGGCAGATGATAAGAAGGTTCCCATGTTACAAAACAACCAGTGGAATTGGTACAATTTGTATAAAAAAAAAAAATATGCAAAATACGTGTGCACAAGGTGTCAATGGATTAAAGTGTTTGTTCACCAATGCCAGAACTCTGCCAAGCAAAATAGGTGAGTTGGAAGCTTTGGTGCATGAAGAGAAGTATGATTTAATTGGTATAGCTGAATCTTGGCTTCATTCTTCACAGGACTGAACCATCAATATTCCTGGCTATGTTCTCTTTCAGAGAGACAGGGTAAATAGGAAAGGTGGTGGTGTATGTCTCTATGTGAGAAGTGATCTCAGAGCGAGTGTGAAAGAGAACCTCGTTGATGGAGAGTGTGATGAGGCTGAAGCATTATGGGTGGAACTACAAATGGGGGTGCGTACTACAAAGGTAATCATTGGAGTTTGTTATAGGCCTCCCAGTGTTAATGAGAAGGTGGAGACTCCTTGCACAGATCGAAAGGGTTGCAAGGGCTGGGACAGTGATAATAATGAGGGATTTTAACTACCTGGAAATTGACTAGAGTAATGGTACTGCAGGAACAGTTAAAGGGCAAACATTTTTAAACCTACTACAGGACAATTTTACGGTACAGTTCATAGAGGTCTGACTAGGAATGATACTCTGCTGGACCTGGTAATCTCAAACCAGCCAATACAAAAGCTAAAAGAGGTACGCAATGACCAAGGCAGCAGATATACAGGGGATTAAAATAGGAATAACCCTGTATAAATATCTGCTACCAAATAATTGCTGACTCACCCAAGGATTAATAAAAAATAGATGGGTGTGGTCACCGAAACTAATAATCTATAGACATATGCATAGGCGTAAGGGTTCTCCCAAAAGATAGTTTCATATGGGACCATGCAGCTTGCTTTATTAGAAAAAACAAATGTGCTTAGCACAGATAAAATCACAGAAGCTGAGCAAAGTAATTTCAGGACATTACAATAAGATGGCGTCAAAATGCATTCCATGTATGCTGTACAATATCAGCTCATGAAGAAGCCCAAGCCTATTGGGCAAAACATGTCGGACTGCACCTCCCCATGCATGCCTTGTGCATGACATTACCACGTTCTGCAGCTGTCTCGTCCGTCCTCTATCACAGGTCTGGGCATCCAACATCTCCAGCTACACTTATTGCAGACAGGAACGGACTTATACCACCGCTGATATTGTACAACATACATGGAATTCATTTTGATGCCATATAGCGGTAATGTCCTGAATTACCTGTGCCTTGCTGGAATCAAGCTCAGTGAACACTACAGAGTTGGTGAGAAGTCGATTACCTGTGCATATTTATTGCTTTCTATGATCTTAGCTACTATGGTACTGTAGGTCTGTGGAGCAGATGGTGCTATATACTGGCCATCTCACGGGACATATCTTCCTGCATTGCTAACGACCGACAAGTCTTACTTTGCAGAAGTCATTGAACTTTCATGCGCCTTCCACCTATATATTATATATAAGGCTATAGGAGAATTGGTCTTTGACCTGACCCCTACCTTTATCACATGGGATACCATTAAGTAAATACTATTTTCACTCCTATACCCACTATTTTGGTCCTCTTATCCCATGTGTTACCATATTGTACCTGTAGTTCTTCTCGCCTCCTCAGTGTGTATATTTGAGGATGTATGAGCAGCTGCATAGGTGGCTAGACAACGTTGTCTTTTTAAATTGGTGAAGTGACGGTGGTGGTATGCTCAGCTTCTGTGTTTTTGTCTGTGCTAAGCACATTTGTTTTTGGTACCTAACCTACACAAGCTGGATGTACCAGGTATCTAAGATGCCTACCTTCAAGCTGCTTCCTAGTTTAAATCCTCTGGGAGGCTGTTCATGTTTCCATCAGGTAAATTGAGGAGGAAGCTGCAGTAAACCTTGTCGCCTTGGAGTGCCAAGGTCATCCTGAAAACATATTGCAACCAGACAAGAGCCTCCAGAAGTGGTAGAGAATTATTCAGCCAGGTCCATCTCTACATTCAGGCAGTGCATGCAAAGTGTCTATGTCTATGAAGACTTTTGCAAAGCAGCAGAAATTGAGAGGGTAGGATTGAAGGATTAGGGCCATCCTCTTTCAGTGGTAAATCCTGCAGGGTTTCAGGAAGGATGCAAACAAATGCCATTTACTCCAAAGTCTGGAACAAGTTCAAAGTGTTTGCAGCTGAACAGGATTTTGATCCTAGCAACCCAGTGGTCGCCCAGTTGCTATAATTTCCTCACACAGATCTGGATTTGGAGCTCAGCCTAGTTCTGTAAGAGCTCAGATTTCAGCTTCATCAGGGAATATCAGCGTGTGAGCTGCCAGGGGAGCGTTTCAGGAGGTTGGTGCTGAGACTTTGCCATGAGGAGGAAAACATTTCCCCTGTGGGCTTTTACTCTGGCACTGGATTTCCTTGCCAGGTCTCTGCACCAATAGAAAAGAGTCTTCAGTAGGATATCACTTGAAGTGTCCCTCGATAACTTCAGGGGGCTGCAAGAGCTTCAAGCTACAGAGTCCTACATATTTCTTCTGAACAAGATGGGGCCTATGCCCCTCGAGCACCTTTGTCCCCAGGTGGTTTCAGTTTTCATCTTACAAATTGGTGATTCCATCCTTTCTGGCACAGATGTTACCTAATCTACACAAGCTGGATGTACCAGGTATCTAAGATGCCTACCTTCAAGCTGCTTCCTAGTTTAAATCCTCTGGGAGGCTGTTCGTGTTTCCATCAAGCAAATTCAGAGGAGGAAGCTGCAGTAAACCTTGTCGCCTTGGAGTGTCAAGGTCATCCTGAAAACATATTGCAGCCAGGCAAGAGCCTCCAGAAATGGTAGAGGCTTATTCTGCCAGGTCCATCTCTACATTCAGGCAGTGCATGCAAAGTGTCTATGAAGACTTTTGCAAAGCAGCAGGCTAGATACCATAGTGCACCTGCCTCAGGCACTACAGGGAAGATCCAGGGGTTTATACGTGAATGGACTTCAACAGAATGGTAATCTAGACTTCCATGTCCATTGTAATGCAGTTTGATTATACAGGTTAGCCCTCCCTGTTTAGCTAGTTATTTATCACATGTATGCTGCCATGTTGGCGTCAGGAAAACGGGAAATTGTATCATACTTACCATAATTTTCTTTTCCTGACGCCAATCCATGGCAGCATACGAACCCTCCCTTGTTTGATCTTGATTGTATGGAGAATGAGGGAGGTCAGACTTTTATAGATATACACAGGTCCTGTGGGTGGATATAGGGGCAGAGATATATCACTTGTATGCTGCCATGGATTGGCATCAGGAAAGGAAAATTTCGATAAGTATGATACAATTTTCCGTTTTCGCATTGTATCTATACTAAAAATTGTTCAAATGGATACATGTCTTCCACCATCCTTAGTGGCTGTGGGAGTTCTGCAACAAAATGTCCTAATTGGTAATAATGCCATTCATCTAACATAGAAAATATTTCCTTCTTATTTTTTAACTGTAAAAGTACACAATTCCTCTTTATCAGTGATGTCTTTCAAACGTGCATTTCTATCTACCATATTGTACCTGTAGTTCTTCTCGCCTCCTCAATGTGTATATTTGAGGATGTATGAGCAGCTGCATAGGTGACTAGACAACGTTGTCTTTTTAAATTGGTAAAGTGACGGTGGTTGTATGCTCAGCTTCTGTGTTTTTATCTGTGCTATGCACATTTGTTTTTTCTAATAAAGCTCTTTTTTGATAAAGCTACATGCTCCTATATCAGCAATGGGCAAACTACGGCCCGCGGGCCGTATACGGCCCGGCGGACCTTTTAATCCGGCCCGCGGAGCTAGGCTCCCGCTAGGCTTCTCTCACAGTCCGCCCTGAAAACCGGTGTAGCATGAAAATCTGTCTCCTATGAGGATCTGTCCCCCTCGACGTATCTGCGCATGTGCCGGAGATCGCCGATCGGCTGCTAATGCCTGAAACTGGCACATGCGCAGATACGTTGAGGGGGACAGATCCTCATAGGAGACAGATTTTCATGCTACAACGGAATGGCGCGGGAACATGGCGAGAGGAACGCGCGGAGCAAAGGTAAGTGAATTGACACAGGGGGGACTTGGGGACTTAATATGGGGGATGAATTACTATATGGGGGATGAATTACTATGGGGGATGAATTACTATATGGGGGATGAATTACTATATGGGGGATGAATTACTATGGGGGATGAATTACTATATGGGGGATGAATTACTATGCTTACTATGGGGGAATATTACTATACTTACTATGGATGACACATACACATCATTCATCTACTCTTGGTCCAGCCCCCGAGTCCAATATATGAACCCATTGCGGCCCTCAAGTCAAAAGGTTTGCCCACCCCTGTCCTATATGAAACTATCTTTTGGGGGAACCCTTTCCCCTATGCATAATCTCAAACCAAAAAATCAAAAATCGGAATGCGCTAATTTATATCAAAAATTCATATACTGTGCAAAAAAGTCCAAACACCATAAATTCAACATATGAAAAATTCCCCAGTGAAACAATCCTCCAAATATATGGCAATACCACTCAGAAATGCCTTTCCTTTATTTCTGAGTGGTATTGCCATATATTTGGAGGATGATCGATATATAAAGGGTCCTGGCCATATTTCAGAGTGGCTGCAGAGTATTGCTCCTGGTATCTGGATGATTTCAAACTACAGAGTGTTGCTTCATGATTTGGATTCTCTCATCGCTCCCAGAGCAAATACGCTTGTGCTGATTTATAATTTGATCAGCATTGAGCTCTGGTGAGTTTATTCCATTCATCTGGTGGTGGATTGAGTACGGTGTATTTATACGTTTAAGAAGAATTTTCTTTGGGTAGTTGGACCTTTTGCACTAATAATAATTCATGGATTGTTTCACTGGGGAATTTTTCATATGTTGAATTTATGGTGTTTGGACTTTTTTGCACAGTATATGAATTTTTGATATAATTTAGCGCATTCCGATTTTTTATTTTTTATTTTACACCAATATTTGGGTTAGAGGTTTGCTGCTTTATAGGATTGATATTATTTATTGGCGCTTTCTTTTTTGTGTTTTTTATAATCTCAAACCAGGCAGATCTTATTATGAATGTCTATATAAAAGAACATCTGGGTAACAGTGACCATAACATGATTTCATTTATTGTTAGCTGTAAACAGCAAGCACATGCGGGAAAAATAAAAACACTCAACTTTAGGAGAGCTAATTTTCCAAGGCATCCCCTATACACTCTTCTATACCTCATAGAACACTCCATGCGTCCCCCATACACTCTCCAATACCCCATAGTGCACTCCATGTGTCCCCCATACACTCTCCATAACACACTCCATGCATCCACCATACACTCTCCATAACACACTCCATGTGTCCCCATACACTCTTTTATACCCCATTGCGCACTCCATGCGTCCCCATACACTCTCCTATACCCCATAGCAAACTCCATGTGTCCCCCATATACTCTCCATAACACTCTCCATGTATCCCCCATACACTCTCCTATACCTAACACACTCCATGCGTCCCGCATACACTCTCCTCTACCCCATAGTGCACTCCATGCATCCCATACACTCTCCAAAACACACTCCATCTGTCCCCCATGCACCTCTCCATACTCCCAGCACACTCCATACATTCTCCATACACTCCTATACTCCCAGCACACTCCATGCAGTCAGCAGTCCTTTGTCCTTGTTCTTCCAGGTCTTTGCATGCCCCGCCCACATACACTGCTCCCCTACACTTTATGGCATGTAGTAGCTCTGCCCCTGACATGTGACTCACCTGTGACCCTCCGCCCCTCTACTATACAACCCAATCACAGACTTCCAGAAAGTTTTTGTGTTTGAATAATGTTTTTCTGATTCAAGTACTCTCATTCTGGAAAGTGTAGTTCAGAGCTGTGCTGGCCGCATTTAGACAGAGGAGGATTTGGGCATGGAGGACTACAACTCCCAGTGGACAGTGCACCCTATTAACGCCCAACTTAAACCGAATCAAGAATCAGGAAGGCAGAATCCCCACCCATATTGGGGCGGTGCTCCACTTCTATAGGTGGTGGGCGGGACTTGTCAGCTACAGATGGAGCTGACCGGGGTTCTAGAGGCACAGGTCAGGCGCTAATAGGAGCTGGGTGGGCGCTAACAGAGCGAAAGAAGGGTGGGGGTTAGGCGCTAACATTGTGCTGGACATGAGCCGTGTTTGTCCAGTCATGATTGTACCTATAGTGCCTCCTCCCGCCTTCTTGGTAGTTGATAAGCTCCACTCAAAAGCTCTAGAAGCAAAGCGTCGCCTCCAAGGATAGACTATGGGCAGGGATTCCACCATGCCGCATCCTGATTCGAGAATGGAGCTCAGGGTGGGGAGAAGGGAGGTGTTAGTAGTGGATGGAAACATATTGCAGGGAAGGAAGCCCCCACTGACTGTAGGTTCAGACATTCTCCGCCCCACTGGAAATGCCTACAACGGGGAGTGGGCCCATTGTAGCTCCGCCTAGCTGTGTGAACGTATGGTCTCCTCCAACCGAATGCACACAGTGGTTGGTTGGTTGTGATGTGGCGGTGTGGTCGAGAACACCGAGCCGGGATCGGTCCCCCTCAGTCCTCCATGAAATGACTGTATTCTTCCTGTGTTGGGGTTTTCCTCCTAATAAAGGACTTTTTCCCAGTGTGGTGTCTTTCTTCTCTATTGCTGGACTGGATGGTTGTGAAGGAATAACCAGGTGTACTATGTACCCCACACTCCATGGAGGGAGGGGCTGGGATCTGGGGGCCCTCTTACTGTTCAGGGGGCTTCCACATTCTGATAAGTCACCCCCCCACCCCCACAACCTCCGGGCCAGGGTTGTGGGGAAGAGGCCCTTGTCCTCATCAACATGGGGGCCGGCTACTGTGCCTGGGGTCACCCCTGCCAGGGACCCCCCATGTTGAGGGTATGTGGCCTGGTAAGGTTCGGGGGGGGAATAGGCATGCTCGGATGAAGGGTTTGGTATGGCTTCTGGGGGGAACCCCATGCTAAATTTTTCAGTGGGGTTCCCCTTAAAAGCCTTACCAGATCTGAAGGGCCTGGTATGACCTCTGGGGTAGACACCACACTTTTTTTTATTTTATGGGGTCTGATCTGTGTTTTGCGGGGACCCCATGGATGTTTTTGGATATCTAGTCACACTAGTTTTAAAGAACCTGCTATGGCTTTTTTGGGGGGATAATACACACATTTGTCACATTTATAGGGCCTGGTGTGGCTTTTAGTGGGGACCACACACATTTTGGGGGTTCTAGTCAGAGCAGACCTAAAGGGCCTGGCATGGCTTTTGGGGGACCCCATGTAAATTTTTGGATTTTCATCCAGAGCAGACCTAAAGGGCATGGTATGGCTTTTGGGGGGACCCCATTCATTTTTGGGGGTTCCAGTCGGGCCAGGCCTAAAGGGTCCAGTATGGCTTTTGCCGGGAGGGGTACACATGCATATTTTTTGGGGCCACTCACTTTAGACCTAAAAGGTATAGGTTTTTTTGTTGGGGGGGTTGCAGTAAAACCAGACTTAAAGGGCCTGGTATGACTTTTGGCAGGGAGGGATCTCACACCATTTTGAGGGGTTCCAGTCACATCAGACCTAAATGGCCTTCTATGAATTTTGGGGGACCTATATATCAAACTAGAGCTCAGATTAGGGATTTGGCTGAAGACATCCTAGAACACCACCATGAAATAGAACGCTCCTCTATCTCTCTTCTCCATCCCCGACAATGGAAATGATAACACAAGGAATAACCACAGGAAAAAATGCAGCGAAATGCAATAGAAGAGAAATAAATGCAAATAAAATGGCAGATAAATGTTGGTGAATGTATGTGAGAGTTTCTGCACACACGTGTGATGTGTCCTATATGGGAGGAGGAGGGGGGGGGGGGGAGAGGAGTACAGGGATATGGGGGAGAACGTCTCCAATGTCATGCGGGATTTTCTGTGTGCCCCCCAAATCAGGGCATTGGTGGGAAGAGAAGCCTTCGGACATGGAGCACACTGCCTTGTACTTGGGCAAGATGGCCGAATGCTGGTGGTGGACTTGAATGGGTCACACTTAGCAGGCACTAGGCCCATTCAAAGCAACAGAGGGAGATTCCTGCTGCAGCCACTAAGCCAAACATTGCTGCCATGCCATGACTACACCCTTGGACACTGCCTGTGCATATACAGGGGGAGGGGTTGGGGGGCAGGAATGCTGGTGGTGGACTTGAATGGGTCACACTCAGCAGGCACTAGGCCCATTCAAAGCAACAGGGGGAGATTCCTGCTGCAGCCACTAAGCCAAACATTGCTGCCATGCCATGACTACACCCTTGGACACTGCCTGTGCATATACAGGGGGAGGGGTTGGGGGGCAGGAAAAATGCAGCTCATTCGGGAGGTTTTACTGCCCCTCAACCATTAGTGTAAACAAGCCCAGGGGGCTGAAGCATGGTACTCCAGGTTTTTAATAGTTAATACATATGGTGTGGAGGCGACATAACTCCTACGAGCCGCCTATCAAATGCTTTTAGAAAGAGATCTCCTGTGAACCCACAGAAGTGTGTAAAGAAGGCCATAGACAGAGGAATTGCTATCTGAGTATCGGCAGACTGGGGCAGCATGAAGTGTGGGCTCTGTACTTCTATGGAACAGCATCCCTACGCTAAGCACTATTTCAAGAGTTGTCAATGGTTAGTTTGGCCTTCCTCTTCATAGGAGGTCAAGGCTCAGGCGAGTTCTCTCAGCTAGTTTGACCCACATTCAGGGGCGGACTGACCATTTGGAAACTCGGGCACTGCCCGTGGGCCCGTGGTCAGTAGGGGGCCCCTGAGATGCCCCTGGTACCTTTTTCATAGGCTCTTTTGAGTTTGGACAAGGACACAGGGGCCCCATGATTCCCTATTGCCCGGGGGCCCCATGAGTTGTCAGTCCGCTCCTGCCCACATTACATTTCAGGACTCAAGACTATTTCCCCAGAATGAGAAACTTCAAGAGCTGGTGGAAGAGTGTGCAAAGGTACCTTTCTGAAGAAAGAACAGCCATGGTCCATTTTGTTCTATTCAACCCCTACAGGAGTTTTGTTGACAGGCCCCCCCCCCTCAAGCTAGTGTGGCTGATTCGGCGCACAAATGGTAAAGCCCATTTTTGGGATCCGTGGGTGCCTTCTATGGTAAAACTTGGTTACTTTTGATGGTTCAGACATTGCCCTTTAGAATTATTCTTCATCCAGACTAGAGTAACATTTTCTGCTCAAGAAGTATATGTCCTCTTTCAGTACATCATTAATACGACTGCAAAGGGCATTGATTCTAAGTCCTTCCTCACAGACTTTATTCTCTTCTGTGTCTGTATGAAGAAGACTGAAGATTCAACTGGTGTTGTGTGTAAAGAAACTGAGTCTCAGTGGGGAATAGACAATTCCAGTCTAAATACCTTCCTTCCTGGCTCTCCACCTCACAGATGACCTTTGCTAAGGTCCTAATCTCTGTGTAGCCCCTCTGAGGAAATGGGGTGCTTTGTATACATCATTACTTGGATGGTATTCTACTGTTAGCACAGAGCACCTACTAATGCAAAAGGGATTTTCATCCGGCCAGCCTGAGAAGTTTTGGCTGAATTGAATTTGTCAAAACAGTGGGAGCAGACCCATCTAGTCATCAACACAGAAGCCCAGTTCAACGAGCGAGTACTTTTCTGCTCCTTCTCAGAATAGGCCAAGGAGCAGGGAACCTCTTCGGAATGTGGTATCTGTCAGTTTTGTTAAGCTTCCTAATTAAGGGGGCTTCTGGAAACGATTATGTTTTGCTATGTGTATGATTTATGTATGATTATGCTACCCGGGACACACTAGATTCTCTGAACATTCCAAGAATTTTCTTTTTACAATACAGAAGTCAGCTGATTCAATGTGCTTCTCCTCCGATGTGCAGGAGTTTCTGGGTATGGGTGTGACAGGGGATCACTCGATCCCGTATGGTAGGTTCATTATCTCAGACTATTGTCACCTTTGACACCTGTGCTACAGGGCGGATCGCCACCGGCAGTTACTGCAATGGAAATGGAACTATCATGTCCATGACCAAATGTAATCTTCAGTCGCTGCGGGCGCCCAGGATGCCAAAAGGGGCTGTGGCGCCAGCTGTTTTTAGTTCCTAATGAATGAGTCTTTAATCAAAAATATCTTGCCCATATCACTGAAGTATAGGGCCTCACTCAGTTGATCCTGTTTGCATCACCATCCTTTCACAAGGTGCCTCTCATGCTACCCTCACCCGTTGGTGGAGGAAGTGAACGCTAGTTGCCTAGCAAATGGCTTTCCTCTACTGCATGAAGTTCCAGGGGGGACTGTTGTCCAAGTGTCTCACTGTGATAACACGCATGCCCGATTAGCCTGCAGGTCTGCGTTTTACCCTAGCCATGGAACTGGAGTCTGGACCAAGCACTTCAGCTACCAGTATTTCCACAACAACCTGGCCCAGGATGGATTGGAAATTGAGAGGGTAGGATTGAAGGATTAGGGCCATCCTCTTTCAGTGGTAAATCCTGCAGGGTTTCAGGAAGGATGCAAACAAATGCCATTTACTCCAAAGTCTGGAACAAGTTCAAAGTGTTTGCAGCTGAACAGGATTTTGATCCTAGCAACCCAGTGGTCGCCCAGTTGCTATAATTTCCGCACACAGATCTGGATTTGGAGCTCAGCCTAGTTCTGTAAGAGCTCAAATTTCAGCTTCATCAGGGAATATCAGCGTGTGAGCTTCCAGGGGAGCGTTTCAGGAGGTTGGTGCTGAGACTTTGCCATGAGGAGGAAAACATTTCCCCTGTGGGCTTTTACTCTGGCACTGGATTTCCTTGCCAGGTCTCTGCACCAATAGAAAAGAGTCTTCAGTAGGATATCACTTGAAGTGTCCCTCGATAACTTCAGGGGGCTGCAAGAGCTTCAAGCTACAGAGTCCTACATATTTCTTCTGAACAAGATGAGGCCTATGCCCCTCGAGCACCTTTGTCCCCAGGTGGTTTCAGTTTTCATCTTACAAATTGGTGATTCCATCCTTTCTGGCACAGATGTTACCTAATCTACACAAGCTGGATGTACCAGGTATCTAAGATGCCTACCTTCAAGCTGCTTCCTAGTTTAAATCCTCTGGGAGGCTGTTCGTGTTTCCATCAAGCAAATTCAGAGGAGGAAGCTGCAGTAAACCTTGTCGCCTTGGAGTGTCAAGGTCATCCTGAAAACATATTTCAGCCAGGCAAGAGCCTCCAGAAATGGTAGAGGCTTATTCTGCCAGGTCCATCTCTACATTCAGGCAGTGCATGCAAAGTGTCTATGAAGACTTTTGCAAAGCAGCAGGCTAGATACCATAGTGCACCTGCCTCAGGCACTACAGGGAAGATCCAGGGGTTTATACGTGAATGGACTTCAACAGAATGGTAATCTAGACTTCCATGTCCATTGTAATGCAGTTTGATTATACAGGTTAGCCCTCCCTGTTTAGCTAGTTATTTATCACATGTATGCTGCCATGTTGGCGTCAGGAAAACGGAAAATTGTATCATACTTACCGTAATTTTCCTTTCCTGATGCCAATCCATGGCAGCATACAAACCCTCCTTTGTTTGATCTTGATTGTATGGAGAATGAGGGAGGTTGCTGTCAGACTTTTATAGGTATACACAGGTCCTGTGGGTGGATATAGGGGCAGAGATATAGCACTTGTATGCTGCCATGGATTGGCGTCAGGAAAGGAAAATTACGATAAGTATGATACAATTTTCAGTTTTCCCATTGTATCCATACTAAATTGTTCAAATGGATACATGTCTTCCACCATCCTTAGTGGCTGTGGGAGTGCTGCAACAAAATGTCTTAATTGGTAATAACGCCATTCATCTAACATAGAAAATATTTCCTTCTTATTTTTTAACTGTAAAAGTACACAATTCCTCTTTATCAGTGATGTTTTTCAAACGTGCATTTCTATTATCCATTTGCCTGTAATATTCTCTTTCCCCGAAGGGAAGAGTTCTGTTACCCTCAATGGAATTAATAGTGAATTATACTCCCACCACCTTTGTTCATGATTTCTATCTCATATCTTAAAAACATTTTGTGTTAAGGTGCTTGTATTTCCTGAAAGGTTTCTAAACTGTTGTGGAAGCCAAATAATCTTATCTAATTGTGACTCGCTCAGTGTACTTTCTATCATTACCTAACTTTTCCCCTACGAGTTATACATCCAATCTGCCATACGTGAAATCAACACAGCAAAATATTATCTCCAAGAATCCAGCACATTTAGACCCACATTTATTCTATCTTTGCACAATACCTCATAGTTAACTCTTGATCTTTTATTTGCCCATATATATTTGAGCACCATCTTTTTTTATTGTCTAAAAGAATGACCCCGGACCATATGAAATTTATACAGGACCTTTGGGACTATCACCATTTTTAATAAATTTATACAGCCAGTCCAAAAGAGTGATCCGATAGCTATTTTCCTCAAATTATCTTTCAACTCATTTATTAATGGAATATAATTTTTCTGATATCTGTTCTTTAAATAAGGGGTCGGCTTTATGCCTAAATAACTCAATGCCTTTTGCTTCCAAAGGGAAAAGCTTTTTGTAGTATGTTTATCTGTCTTCAAAACATTAATATTTAATATCTCTGACTTTGAGGGGTTAATTTTCAAATTTGATAATTTTCCATAGTATCTTAAAATTTGCATCAGGTTGGATAAGGTTAATTTGGGGTTTACTATATAAAATAACATGTCGTCTGCATACATCTGTATTCCTTCGTACAGTAGCTAATCTGCCATTATATCCAGAGATATAACAAAAAGTAAGGGAGAAAATGGACATCCCTGTCTAGTTCCATTGTACATTTTAAAGGGCTATGACAGCACGCCATTAACCTTAACTGCTGCTGATGGAAAACTATATAATGTTTTAATCCATTGTATCTTGTTAGTCTACATTCCTAAAACTTCCCCAATCTACCCTATCAAAGGCTTTTTCAACATCAATCGACAGGACTAATACTGGATACTTCTCTCTTACTTTTTTGCAAAAAGAGTAGTGATCTTAATCCATTGTCCCTTCTCTCCCTTCCTGAGACAAACCCAACTTGATCTAAATGAATCCACTCCGGCATCAAGACTTTCATCCTATTTGCGAATACCTTTTCACATAATTTTGTATCTATATTTAATAGCGATATGGGTCTATAACTTGCACATTGGGACAGATCTTTCCCTTCTTTCGGTATAATTGTAATATGTGCCTGTAATGACTCATTTCCATTCCCTCTCCTAATGCAGTCATGTATATACACATCTTAGGCACAAGTTGTTCATTAAATTTCCTATAATATCTCAGCATATATCCATCAGGTCCAGGGCTCTTTCCTGCTGCTGTACTCTTTAATGCCGCATAAATTTCTTCCTGTGATATTGATTTAGCTAAAGCTGATAGTCTCCCTTCTTCTAGTCTAGGTAGTCTGGTTTCTTTTAAATATACCTGTCTTTTTTCCCTTTTCTTCTCTGATTCTTAGGTTTTATTTCATATAAATTAGCATTTAAGTCCTCTGGGAATCTCAATCTCACCAGTCTTCCGTCGTTCCACCCAACCAAATATGCTAGGAAGCCCCAACTATACTGGATATTCTTTTTACGCATTACATCTAATAATGGTTTCAAATATCTTCTTCTGGCCAATGACCACTTTGGGGTCATGCTGTATGGGTGATCACCTTAATTCAGATGGGGGTCTTAGTGTAGAGGGGACACCCTCCATGGAGCTTGAGGCTCCAGTGTCTTGTAACTATACAATGGCTCTTCACAGACTTCTCCTCTGTAAACCCTCAGCTGCTCCCATGGGAACTCCACTGTCACATAAGGGGTTCCCCGCCTCCACTTGATATCAAATGTCTTCAGGGACCCGGGAACTCAAACCCCTTTGGTACACTCTAATGTCCTGTCTCTGCTTCTCCTCCGTGGTTCCCAGGATTCCGCAGAGCTGTCACGAGGGTGCTCCCAGCGTCCACTGCGCCATACTCCGGACGCTCCATATTCCGACCTTGGCCCTCCTACGACCAAGGAAGACCAGCACCTCTTCACATCACCCACACATCCCCTGGAAGAGGACAGACAGGCAGTGGACTCCGGAGAACCGCAGCTCCTATGGTATGACAGGCATTGGGAGCATCAGAAGCTCCTAAACTCTAGTGTCCTGCTGGCACCATGTTCCAGTCCCTCCACCACGACCCAGCTGTCTTGGTTCATGTTGGAACCAATGACAGAATACATGGAAGGTGGAGGCTCCTTAAGAATCAATTCAAAGAACTAGGCTTCAAGTTGAAAGGAAGAACCTCCAAGGTGATATTCTCTGAAATATTACCTGTGCCATGCACAACTCAGGAAAGACAGGAGATTAGAGAATTAAATGCATGGCTAAAGACCTGGTGTAAGAGGGAAGGATTTGGGTTTCTAGAGCACTGGGCTGACTTTTCATTGGGTTGCAACCTACAGTCATGGCCGAAATTGTTGGCACCCTTGATATTTCTCCAGGAAATCATGTATTTCTCACGAAACGTATTGCATTAACACATGTTTTGCTATACACATGTTTATTCCCTTTGTGTGTATTGGGACAAAACAAAAAAAGGGAGGAAAGAAAGCAAATTCGACATAATGTCACACAAACCTCCAAAAATGGGCTGGACAAAAGTATTGGCACCCTTTCACAACTGCGGATAAATAAGAATGTTACAAGCATGTGATGCTCCTGTAAACTCACCTGGGGCAAGTAACAGGTGTGGGCAATATAGAAATCACACCTGAAAGCAGATAAAAAGGAGAGACGTTCACTTAACCTTTGCATTGTGTGTCTGTCTGTGCCACACTAAGCATGGACAACAGAAAGAGGAGACGAGAACTGTCTGAGGACCTGAGAACCAAAATTGTGGCAAAATATCAACAATCTCAAGGTTACAAGTCCATCTCCAGAGAACTAGATTTGCCTTTGTCCACAGTGCGCAACATTATCAAGAAGTTTGCAACCCATGGCACTGTAGCTAATCTCCCTGGTCGTGGACGGATGAGGAAAATTGATGAAAGATTGCAACGCAGAATAGTCCGGATGGTGGATAAGCAGCCCCAAACATGTTCCAAAGACATTCAAGCTGTCCTGCAGGCTCAGGGAGCATCAGTGTCAGCGCGAACTATCCGTCGACATTTAAATGAAATGAAACGCTATGGCAGGAGACCCAGGAGGACCCCACTGCTGACACAGAGACATAAAAAAGCAAGACTACAGTTTGCCAAAATGTACTTGAGTAAGCCAAAAGCCTTCTGGGAAAACGTCTTGTGGACAGATGAGACCAAGATAGAGCTTTTCGGTAAAGCACATCATTCTACTGTTTACCGAAAACGGAATGAGGCCTACAAAGAACAAAACACAGTACCTACGGTAAAATATGGTGGAGGTTCAATGATGTTTTGGGGTTGTTTTGCTGCCTCTGGCACTGGGTGCCTTGACTGTGTGCAAGGCATCATGAAATCTGAGGATTACCAAAGGATTTTGGGTCGCACTGTAGGGCCCAGTGTCAGAAAGCTGGGTTTGCGTCCAAGATCCTGGGTCTTCCAGCAGGACAATGACCCCAAACATACGTCAAAAAGCACTCAGAAATGGATGGCAAAGAAGCGCTGGAGAGTTCTGAAGTGGCCAGCAATGAGCCCAGATCTAAATCCCATTGAACACCTGTGGAGAGATCTTAAAATTGCTGTTGGGAAAAGGTGTCCTTCCAATAAGAGAGACCTGGAGCTGTTTGCAAAGGAAGAGTGGTCCAAAATTCCGGGTGAGAGGTGTCAGAAGCTTATTGATGGTTATAGGAAGCGACTGATTTCAGTTATGTTTTCCAAAGGGTGTGCAACCAAATATTAAGTTAAGGGTGCCAATACTTTTGTCCAGCCCATTTTTGGGGTTTTGTGTGACATTATGTCATATTTGCTTTTCTGCCTCTGTTTTATATTTGTTCCAATACATACAAAGGGAATAAACATGTGTATAGCAAAACATGTGTTAATGCAATACCTTTTTTGTGTGAAATACTTGATTTTCAGGAAAAATATCAAGGGTGCCAACAATTTCGGCCATGACTGTATATGCTAGAGATGCTTTGCACCAAAATGGAAGGGGGTCTGCTGTGCTGGGGGAGAGGTTTATAGGACAGCTGGAGGAGTATTTAAACTAGGATCGAGGGGGGAGGGAGAATTGGATTATATTGGGGCAGACAGATCAGACAGGGGTTAGTCCTTATTGGTGGGTGGAATGGGGAACGATGGGGGGAGGGCTATTGCAGGTGATAGGAAGATGCCCATGTTACAAATAACCATTGGAATTGGTACCATTTGTATGAAAATAAAAAATATGCAAAATATCTGCAAAAGTTGTCAATGAATTAAAGTGTTTGTTTACCAATGCCAGAACTCTGCCAAGCAAAATAGGTGAGTTGGAAGCTTTGGTGCATGAAGAGAAGTATGATTGGCATTGCTGAATCTTGGCTTCATTCTTCACATGACTGGGCCATTAATATTCCTGGCTATGTTCTCTTTCAGAGAGACAGGGTAAAAAGGAAAGGCGGTGATGTCTCTCTATTTGAGAAGTGATCTCAGAGCAAGTGTGAAAGAGATGGAGTGTGTGATGAGGCTGAAGCATTATGGGTGGAACTGCAAATTGGGGTGCGTACTACAAAGGTAATCATTGGAGTTGGTTATAGGCCACCCAGTGTTAATGATGAGGTGGAGACTCAGCTCCTTGCACAGACCTGGTAATCTCAAACCATGCAGAGCTTATTACTAATGTCCATATAAAAGAACATCTGGGTAGCAGTGATCATAACATGATTTAATTTATTGTTAGCTGTAAACAACAAGCACACACAGGAAAAATAAAAACACAACTTTTAGAGAGCTAATTTTCCAAGGATGAGAGCTTCTCTCCAAGACTTAGCCTGGGAGGGAATATGGGCATCGATGAACACAACACAGGAATGGGAGTTCTTCAAAAAGACTGTATGTGAACACTCTGCAAAATATATTCCCATGGGCAACAAGACAAAAAATCAAACCTATGCTTACGGGCAAAGTTAAAAAAGCTATAGATAAGAAAAGAGCTTTTATTAAATATAAAAATGAAAGAACACTATCATCATTTAAAGATTACAAAGAATATAACAGAATATGTAAAAAGGAAATCATGGCCACAAAAATTGAAAACGAGCGACAGATTGCAAAAAATAGCAGGACAAACTCCCCAAAAAGTCTTCAAATATATTAATAGTAAAAAGGTCCAGTCCGAGCATGTAGGCGCTTTACAAAATAATCTAGAGTGGGTGACTAGGTACAAAGAGAAGGCAAATTTATTAAATACCTTCAGCTCTGTCTATACAAAGGAATATGGGGGAGCTCTTGTCCATAATGGGCATGGTATTGACACAGCCCCAGATGATCCACATTGGCTCACAATTGATATGATCCAGAAATATTTAGACAGAATAAAGGTGAATAAAGCACCTGGACCGGATGGCAAAAACCTACAGGTCCTTAAAGAACTGAGCTGTCGTTTCAAAGCCATTGTTTCTCATTTTTAGGGGCTCTTTAATGACTGGCATAGTAACACTGGATTGGCGTAAGGCCAGTGTGGTGCCTGTATTTAAAAAGGGCTCAAAATCTTTACCAAGTAATTGTAGACCTGGTAGTTTAACATCTATAGTTGGGAAGATACTGGAGAATTTAAGAAAAAAACACATAGATGGGTTCTTGCTGGAAAAAAATATTTTAAGCAAGAGACCGCATGGATTCATGAAAGACAGAAGTTGTCAAACAAATCTGATATCTTTTTATGAGGAGGTGAGCAAAATCTTGGACAAAGGGGTAGCTGTGGACGTGGTAAGCTTGGATTTTGCAAAAGCGTTTGACACAGTTCCCCCCCCCCACACAGCTAATGTATTACGTAAAGTCTACAGGCTTGGAAAAATCTGTATGTAAATGGATAGAAAACTGGCTAAAAGATCATTTTCAGAGAGTAGTGGTTAATGATTCACACTCTGAATGGTCTAGGGCTGTTAGTGGTGTACCCCAAGCTTCAGTGTTGGGACCCTTACTAGTGTCTGGGATTAAAATGACTGTTTCAGCCTTTGCAGATGACACCAAGCTGTGCAGTGGAATAATGTCCTTACAGGATGTCTCCAACTTACAGGTTGACCTCAATGCACTGTTGAATTGGGCAACTATGTGGCAAATGAGGTTTAATGTTGATAAATGTAAAGTTATGCACTTGTGGGCTAAGAATTTGCAAGCATCATACATACTGGTGGGAGTACAACTGGGGGAATCAATAGTGGAGAAGGATCTGGGGGTTCTGGTAAATCATAAGCTTAATAATTACATGCAATGCCAAGCTGCAGGTTCTAAAGCAAACAAAATCCTCTTGTATTAAGAGGTATAGACTCCAGAGATGTCATTTTACCCCTGTACATATTATTAGTAATATCTCATCTGGAATATGCAGTTCAGTTTTGGGAACCAATTCACAAAAAGAACATTGGGGAACTGGAGAAAGTGCATAGAAGGGCAACCAAACTGATAAGAGACATGGAGGAACTCAGCTATGAGGAACTGAATTTATTCTGTCTTGAGAAGAGGAGATAAAGGGGGGATATGATCAACATGTAGAAATAATCAGTGGTTCATATAATGAACTTGGTGTAGAATTATTCACCCTGAGGTCATCACAGAGGACAAGGGGGCACTCTTTACGTCTAGAGGAAAAGAGATTTCATCTCTAAATACGGAAAGGTTTCTTCACAGTAAGAGCTGTGAATATGTGAAATAGACTCCTTCAAGAGATGGTTCAGGCCAGCTTAGTAGATTGATTTCCTAGATATACACAATATAACTGTATACTAACATTTATAGGTAAAGTTGATCCAGGATATATCTGATTGCCTCTCGGGGGATCAAGAAGGAATTTTTTCCCCTACAGGAGCAAATTGGATCATGCTTTTCTGGGTTTTTTTTGCCTTTCTCTGGATCAATTGTGGGTATGGGATTATAACTTTTTTGGTTGAACTGGATGGACGTTTGTGGGGGGTTTTTCAGCCATACTATGTGACAAATGTGTGTTTTTATATAGTATATCTATATTTCTACCTGTCTTACTACATAGTAAAGAAAGATGTTGTAAACTCCTTGAAGCTTGAAATTATAACATTATTTTTAAAATCAACCATAGTAACATTTGCATTACACATATAAAATTAAAATAAAGAAAGATATTAAAAACACAAACAACATTAAAAATAATCCTAATGAGAAGGATGAACCTGGTGCGTTGCTATTAATTTATTAATGTTCGGCTCAAGGATGTTCTCAAAGTCAGAGCAGTGTCCATAGCCCTGCACTGGACATGAGAATGCCAGAAACAGTCCATAGCTAATTCGTGGGGGAGTACTATTTGCTAGGGGAACAGAGATTTGGTACGTATGGGGGTTTCTCCTCTCCCCTGGATGAAACAGGTACCTAACCCTTGCAGTGGGGGTATGGCCTCACTGCAAGGAATAATTTTTTTTCCTGTCTGGAGTTGGGCTTTAAGACTTGTCAGCAGACTTGACCACTGATCAGTTATAACTTGTATTTTGTGTGGTTATTTGGAAAATAAAGTAATCACTAGGAATTACACTGTTATGTTATACAACTGATGAAACGTACAGTTTTTAAAAAATGTCTCTTCTTCTTTCTTCAAACTCCCACCACCACCTTATTTTTATTCAGTGCCCTCCAATTACACTTGAGGCTACTACTGCCCACTTTGAGAAGCACTGATGTACCAGAACACAAAGATCCTTCCTGACCATTGACTCTCCAGAGCCGTTCTCCTAGTATGTATGATGCATGCATCTTTTTAGCACCCAAGTGCATACCTTTACATTTATCAACATTAAACCTCATTTTCCACATAGTTGCCCAATCAAACAGTGCTTTAAGGTCTGCTTTTGAGGAGACATCCTGTAAGGACAGTATTCCATTACACAGCTCGGTGTCATCTGCAAACTCTGAAATGGTTCTTTTAATCCCAGACTATGTCATTTATAAATAGGCTAAAAAGTAAGGGTTCCAACTCTGAGCATTGGGGTACACCGCTAATAACCTTAGACCATTCAGAGTATGAATCGTTCACCACTACTCTCTGAATACAGTCTTTTAGTTTTCTACCGATTTGCAAACTGAAATTTCGAAGCCTATACGTTTTAACTTGCACATTAGCCGTGTGTGGGGAGCTGTACTATATCCACAGTCTAAGTTCTTGCTCACCTCATGAAGCTTCTGACTATTGCTTATATTTTGTTTGTTTTTTTAGATAAAAGTTATTCTATGTAATCTTTTAATAAACTTTCCAGTATCTTCCAGACTATAGAATTATTTGGTTAAGACTTTGATACCTTTTTTAAATTTAGGTACCACATCTGCTTTGCATCAACCTAGTGGTACTGAGCCAGTCATTAAAGGGCCTGTAAGTATACTTGCCTTACCTTTTAGTTTTAGTCCACAGTGCCTAGATGAGGGTGATGTTATCACCCCAGAGATCCAAGTGAATTGCTGAGAATTTCTTTCACTGTGCTGCAGTAGAGAAGCTGAAATTGAGTAATTATATTTATTAACTTTTTATCTACATTTTTTTTCATGTCATGCTAATCCTGACAATGAACTTCTCATTGGTTTGTAAATATACTGCTGGAAGGAATTTTTATATCGTTTTTTTAAGTGCAACCCCCCCCCCAAAAAAAAACTTTTGATTTTGCCAGAAATTCAGAGCTGTGAATTTGCTTTACTTTATATTGCTCCTTGACATAACACTTGCGCTTTAATGCAAGATCTACTTTAATATTGTATTTTTTTGTATGCTTTAAAAGGGGAAGACTGAATTATTAAGAAGTTGAGAATCTTCAAACCTAAAAAATTATGAATATTCAATTATGCTGTCATGTGAAAAGCAAATGTATGTTCGATTTTAATACCCAATCATTTACAGATTCTTTTTTCACATGAATGGATCATTTATATAAATATTCATGCACATTTTAAAGTGTATATTCTCAAATAATTTAGTAAATCTATCCTACTGGGTCCAGAAGGCTCATATATTTACAGCCTTCTTTCCCTCCTGTCTAGATTAGCCAGGCAGGCACACGGAGTGTAACAGATGACCTGGTAACTCTGTTGGTAGCAGCACTTTCTATTGCTGTTGTGCCACTGTCAAGGGTTAACCTGACAGTGGAGTCAAGACAACAATATTTCACTTTAAATTGAGTGACCAAAGCTGGCCATAGAGGAGTGAAAAACCAAATGTTATATCGATCAGAAAACGAAAATGACATATGATTGTGCCATCATTGGTTTTGTTTTTCTAAAATATATCCAGCATGTTGGATCAGGCAGTTTTGATTGCAGCACAAAAATCTTGTTCTGCAGCTGGCACACTAATGATGTGAAACAAACGATTTGACTATTAACATGAATTTTTGTTTGGTTTTCGCATTGTCTATGGCCTGCAAAAGTCCCAGTGAGTGACAACCTGCATAGCTACCTAGGAAGCGAATTGGAAAAAAGCTGAGTTTAAAGGTGAGACTACTAACCTGGAAAATCATAGAAAGCTATATTATAAATATATAGCATTTATAAAGACCATAAATAAAAATCTAAATTGGAATCAGTGTTGACCTCTTTTGTAAATACACAAAAATAGGAGTCATTGACTTTGATTACTGATTTAGTTATAATTACTAGTAATTTAATTATCACTACTTATGTCTAAAAGCTGGTGTTTTGAATTTCGCTAAACGATAAGAACCATCCATGTTTTCAGAAGTAAGTTGTCTCAGCAGTATCTTACCCTGCATAGTGAGAGGTGTAATGAAACCTAACGGATCATAAATGCTGTTCACTGAAGACAATACTTCTTGCTTTGTGAAGGGCTTGTCACAGGCTGATGCTTGAAATGTAAATGTGTCTTGTTTAACATTCCAAAGCAATCCAAGAATGTGTTGTGTAACAGAATGGTCAGATCCTAGTTGGAATTTCTTCACACTGACAGCATGGTCATCAGAAGGAAAGGCTATCATGACGTTGTCGCTGCTAGAGATGATTTTGTGAAGTCTGAGGTTTGCAGTGACAAGCATGTTCTGGGTTCTAGTAAGAAGGTCAATAGCTTCTTCTTCATTGGGCAGAGATTTGAGTCCGTCGTCTACATAGAAATTCCTTTTTGACGAACTGTCTTGCATCAGATCCAAATTCTTTCTCACCCTCTTGAGCTGTTTTCCTTAGTCCATAAATTGCTACTGCAGGAGAAGGACTGTTACCAAAAACATGTACCTTCATTCGACAGTCTATGACTTCATCGTTGACATCATTATTGTGGTACCATCAGAACCTGAGGAAGTTTCTGTAGTTTTCACAGACGATGAAACAGTGGAACATCTGCTGAATGTCAGCCATAACAGCAATTGGCTCTTGTCTGAAGCGAAGTAAAACTCCTATGAGATTGTTGTTCAGATTAGGCCCAGTGAGAAGATTGTCATTGAGGGAGACACCTTCATGACGAGAACTTGAGTCAAAGACCACTCTAATCTGGTCAGGCTTGCGAGGATGGTAGACACCAAAGCATGGTAGGTAACATTCTTCTCCTTCCGTAAGAGGAGGTGCAGGCTCAGCATGATCTCTCTCAAACACCTTCTGCATGAAGTTCACTAAGTGCCTTTTCATCTCAGGCTTCTGGTTCAAACTGCGTTTTAAAGAAACAAACCGTGATTTTGCGCGTACCCTATTGTTTGGTAGTCTCTTTCTTGGGGTACGAAATGGTAGAGGTGCTACCCAACTGTTAGAATCATCTTGGTAGAACTCTTTACTCATGGTTTTCAAGAATTCTTTGTCTTCTATGGTAGCTGCCAACTCATTGTCTTTAGTGGTTACCTCGAACACTTGTTGCCAATGTTGTCATCCCAGAGATTAAGAGCTTTCTTATTGTCTTGTATGATGGGCCATTGTGCACCTTTTTTCAAAGAGTCTTTCTTTCACAATATATTTATATGTGGTCATTGTGCAGAACAAGTTGTTCACCCATTTGACAGGACGTGTTTTAAAGGAAGAGACTGAGTAGAAACTCCTACCTTGTCGAGGCAGACATTGCCTATGATGACCCATCCTCGGTCCAGACACTGAGCATATGGTGCATTGTGTGGACTTTTGATTTGATGACGAACTTTGTGCACCCTTAGAATGTCTCGACCGAGTAACAGCAGGATATCAGCACTTTCGAGGGTTGGTATTCGGTTGGCTATGTGCTTTAAGTGAGAATGGTGAAAAGCAGCTTCAGGAGTAGGGATCTCCTCTTTAGTGTTTGGAATTTGGTTGCACTCAGTGATAGTGGGCAAAGATATTTCCACATTGTCATTCAGAGGAGTAACTACAAGAGCACTGGCTCTCCTACCTAAGACTTCTGTAGTGCCGGAACAAGTGCTTAGAGTACAAGGCAGAGCATCTCCAGTTATATTCAACAGTTCAAAAAACTGAGTTCTTGCAAGAGATCTGTTACTCTGATCATCCAGAATGGTATACAGTCTTATGGCCTTTTTCAGGTTGACCTTTGGAGTATACACGTACCAAGCATATCTTTGCACAGGATTTGTTGCAGAATCCTTCTCTACAGACCTCTGTACATGTAGAGAACACTGGGGTGGTAGGTGCTGCTTGATCTGGGCGCTCCCCGCCTTGCTTTGCCTCAGGAAGATTGTTTGTGAGTGTAGTAGAGTTGTGTGAATATTGATGAAGAGCTTGCACATGGTCATCACTGTCACACTCTATACATTTCATGATCGCTTTACAGTCCTTTGCAAAGTGTTCTGTGGAGGCACAGCATTTGTAGCAAACCCCAAATTTCCTCAAAAGTTCCTTACGTTCTTGGAGGGTTTTCTTTCTGAAGCAGATACATTTCTTAAGTGGATGTGGTTTGTTATATATTGGACATTGTTGATTTGGGTCCTCAATTTTCTTGTTTTGATCAGCCTTTTCAAGAACTGTAGCAGGCGCAGGTAGAACATTAGTCCTTTTCACTAACGCTGGACCACTATGGTTTCTGTGCGACATACGTGTGTTTGTAGGTCTTGGAGATAGTGTACTCAGGTTACAGTCCCCATATGAGAAACTTGGGTCATTCTTAGTGTCTGCAATTCTTTTGATGAACTCGCAGAAGTAGGTAAAAGGGAGGAAAGGCAACTCTATGTTCTTCCTTATACTTTGATCCAAGCGCTGCCCATCTTTCTTGAATTCCAAATGGTAGCTTGAGAACAATAGATATGATGCCGTAAGAGGTGTCAAGGTAATAGACCAGGTAAGTTGATGTCAGCCTTAGCAAGTTGAAGCTCTAATAGAACATCGCTGATTTCTTGAAACTTTAGATTGTCGCTTGCAGAAATCCTTGGGAAGCTTTGCAACCTTTTGAATAAAGCATCTTCAATGGTCTTTGGGCTGCCAAAGGTATGTTCTAGTCTGCCCCAAGCAGCATTAAAGCCTGCAGCAGGGTTTTCAATATGAACTGCTTTGAGCCTATTGATGCATTCAGTGGACTGGGGACCTAGCCATTTGATGAGTAGATCTAATTCCTCTGTGGCATTGATGTCTAGGTCACTCATTGTGGCCTTAAAAGTGGATTTCCAGCCTCTGTAATTTTCAGGCTTATCAAACTTGGTGAGGCCTGTCTTAACAAGCTCTCTGCGGAGCATGTATTTAGCAAACTGTGACATGTCCATGTTTTCAGATTTTGGATGCGTGACTGCAGGTGGAACAGAGTTGATTCTGACGGTTGGTGAACTTATGTGGAGTGACTTGGGAACATATGTTGCTCCTAAGGCATTCAATGCCGGAGCTGGCTTAAAGTCCATTGGCATGTTAGTTTGTAGAGTAGTGCGTTTGCTAGAAGGTACTCTGTTGGTGCCAAAGTATGATGGAAGGTCTATTAAATACACACCAGTGTCTGCGGCTAGCTGAGATGCTGCAGTCTGATGTATTGCAGTATATAAGGGCAAATCATCTTGAGGTACAGTAGGTGCAGAGAAGAGACTTTGAGTACTTTGGCTGCTGTGACAGCGAGTTGACATGCTGGAGAGGTGTGTGAAGAATCTGACACAAGATACAACTGAGTGTCTGGAACTGTTGTCTCTTTTGTTTTCACTAGCGGCTTGTTTTAAGACCCTTAACCTTGCCATGGCTGTGACATGCTCACATTGTTTTTCCAAAACTTAACCTCCCTGGCGGTATTCCCGAGTGTAGCTTGGGGTAAAGTTTCAGTACCACAAGCGGTAACCCCGAGCTACACTCGGGCTTACTATGCGGCGCTGCTGTGGGATCTGTTCTTCTCTTACCTTGTCCTGTGCTCCCGCGATGTCCCTCCTGCAGTGTCCCCTGTAATGTCCTCCACGGATGCCGGCATCTGTTTTCTGGGTTCCGTCCCCTGCGACGTCGGGACATGCGGGGACGGATCGTCGGGAAATTTGAAAATGACAAAGTGACATTCACTAAAATTGCATAGTAAAACATTACTGTATCAAACTATTTCACATACATTTTGTCCCTAGTGCTTTGTCCTGTGCCCTGCCTACATTTTTACTGTTCTTTCTGCCTGGAAACTGAGAAACGTCCATGGCATCCAAAAAGCCTCTCTTTAGGTCAAAATCGGTTTTAGACCAGCTAGAGAACAGCGATAGTAAAGAACTACTTGCAGAATTGAGTGATGATTCGTGGGGAAATTCGTCATCAGACACTGAACGATTTTGCGACTTTGCTCAGTGATGTGCGAACTTGGCGCTATATTTCAAAATTCTTTGTTTTTGGTTTGAATATATTATTGAATTAAATTTACACCCTGTTCCAATTTATTATGCAAATTATATTTTTCTCATTTACCTAAATAATTGATGTAAATAACAGTCAGCATAATTCTCATGTTATCAACTATTAAGAGTACAATTCATATTTTATTGAACAAACCTCCTAATGATAACAGTATTTTTGTTAAACATAAAAAACTTACAATGCACTGTTCCAAATTATTACGCACAGTAAGTTTCAAAACACTTTATAGGTTGTAAAGAACTGAAAATTGTAATTTGTTGTGTTTGCAGCATATTTACTGAAATCAAAAGCTATTTCAATCAAACATTTAACAACATTTTAACTTTTTAAACATTTTAACAGGTCACGTTACATTTTAACATAGGACCCCTTATTTGATAGCAGCTTCACAAGTCTTGCATCCACTGAACTTGTGAGTTTGTGGACCGTTTCTGCTTGAATTTGTTTGCAAGATGTCAGAATAGCCTCCCAGAGCTGCTGTTTGGATGTAAACTGCCTCCCACCCTCATAGATCTTTTGCTTGAGGATGCTCCAAAGGTTCTGAAGAGGATTGAAGTCAGGGGAGGATGGAGGCCACACCATGACTTTCTCTCCTTTTATCCCCATAACAGCCATTGATGCAGAGGTATTCTTTGGAGCATGAGATGGTGCATTGTCATGCATGAAGATGATTTTATTACGGAAAGCATAGTTCTTCCTTTTGTACCAGGGAAGAAAGTGGTCAGTCACAAACTCCACATAGAAACACAAGATCAGAGTGAGCGCACTAAATGGACAAGGAAAGCTGCTGGCATAAAGGATAAAACCTCACAATCCTCAGAGAACCTAATAATAAAATAAGAATGCAGCACTCATGATGAAAGCTTATTGTTAAAATACGTTAAAAACTGTTGATATAATGAATAAATAAAATGACAAGTGAAATAGTGAACAGGTGATGGTATAGATACACAAGGTGGGTAAAAATGACTCAAAGTCCCAACTAATACCATAAAAAACATAAAAGATGTAAAGTTCTGGTGATCCAGTAAACGGGTGAATGGATGATATCACTGTTCCATAAGCACAGGGTGTTCAAATTGGTAACGAATAAAGTGCAGGTGCTGTAAATGAAGTATGCTTGCACTTACCAGAAGCGCAAAGAATATGCGCATATAATAAATATCAAATCACAATCCGGGACCTCACAGTCATCGTGATAATGGTCATCAGAAGGTTAATAGGGTCACCAATGGTTCGCACACATCAGGTAGCTCTCCAAACATCATAATGGACCAGAATCCAGTGAAGGTGAAACACGCGGATACTCCCTTAAGCGATTCCAGTTGTTTAGGTTTAGATCCAGGTGTGAATCACCTAAACAACTGGAATCACTTAAGGGAGTATGCGCATATTCTTTGTGCTTTTGATGTGAAACCAATAATGGGTAACCAGAAATGTCCGAATGTGATCTTATTGCAATTGCAATTCCCGATTGGTCCGGAGAGACCAAAGAGGAGATAATAGGGGCCAACCTATCTCATTCAATAAGGACATAAAAAAGGGAGCCAATGTAGGGGCAAAATGTTTATAATAACTGGAAGTAATCCCATCAGGGCCCGGTGCTGTGGAAGTTTTTAGTATGCTAATCGCACGGGTTATTTCCTCCAAAGTGCATGGGGCATTGAGAGAGGATTTCTGAGAGGGTGTGAGAGCAGGGAGGGGTATAGAGTAAAGCCATGAGCCATTTGGAGAAGCGGAGGTTGGTTGTGGGGGAGCCAATTAGGGTGGAATAAAAATTTTCAACAATTCCCGGGACTTCACGGGGGAAGAGAGGAGATACGGCTGGATTTAGTATGTAACTTGTAGATATGTGGGGGTCGTATAGAGTGGTTTAACCCCTTCACACCTAAGGGTAAAACAAATCTAAATGCCTAAGCACAATTCTGCAACGTTGACATGTGATAGTAAAACCGTACATATCACAACTACTTTGTACATCCAGGTGGATTATACCTTGGTTTGTTCAGGACAAATTGGGCTTTCATTTGGTGGTAAATGGTAATGGATATCTCCTGATTTTTTTTTTTATTATCAAAGGAAAACTGGCCCAAAATAGTAAAAAAAAATTTTTTTTTTATTTAGCTGTGTGTTTCTTGTTACAACCATAACCTATCACCAAAGAATAACCCAAAATAAATTCTCCAACTCTTGACGGTTGCAGCGATACCATATATGCATATGTTATTTGTTGTTTGTACCCGTAGTACAGCCCAGAAACAATAGTGCACATTTTGTTTTTGTCTTTTTTTTTTTCACCTAAAACACACTGACACTGACATTAACACTAACTGACGCCGATACCAATTTTTTTTAAATCCTGACCTTTGACCCTGACCTAAACACTAACCCTGGCACTGAACTAGATCAAACCTTGATCTAGGTATTTTTCTTTTTTAATATTTATTTATCCTTTTTTTTTTTACAAACATTTTTTTTTCTCTCTATGCCAGGAGTTAGAGAGATACAATGTATCTCTCTTCTCCATTCATAGAGAAAAAAACAAGGGGGCTGGGCTGCACAGTGACTGATCACTGTGATAGCCAATCAGAGGCTATCACAGTGATCATGTGACCCGGGACCGATCGTTAGAATGGGACCCAGTGCTCTCAGTGACACCGCGGTCTCAGTGCTGGGAAAGCGCTGAGCGCCGCGCTCCCAGCACAAAGACCGGTACGCAAATATGCAGCCCCACGGAAAAGCCCAGTTCCGTGAGGCCGCATATTTGTGACGTTGGCGGGAAAGGGGTTAAGTTCTGTGCCAACATAGTAGAGGCTGAGTTACTATGTAATAAAAAATAAGACCTTCGATCAGCGCAGAGCTTTTTCAGTTTTCTGGGAAAGTAAAGTATTCAGTTCTAGACGCTTTTGCGATAACATCGTTTAATTAAGGAGAGATGGATTGCCAACATGTGCTCTATGTGCTTCCAATTCTCGGGTACGTTTCTGAATTTGTTTCCACCACTCTCTGTTTCTAGAAGGAGCCATGGAAATGAGGTGGCCTTTCAGGACCCCCTTATGAGCTACCAACAAAATGGCCAGGGAGATATCGAGAGTTGTGTTTGACTGAAAGTATTCTTGAATGGAGGTAACTACTTCTTGGCGAGAGTTAGTATCTGTAAGCATAGAGTCGTTAAGTCGCCAGGAGTAGGTGCTAAAGCTATGAAAGTGATAGCGCAATAATATTATGATCTGACCAGGGGCTTAAGTGAATGCAAGCTTTCCTAGAGTTAGCTAGCAGAATGGGGGAGCAATAGATATAATCTAGTCTAGCATAAGAGTCGTGGGTGGGAGTAAAATGAATAATCTCTGGCTCCTACATTATGTGCTCTCCAGGAGTCTACCAGTTGAAGTGTATCTAATTTTTTGGGAAGGCTTGGGAGGATGGTGAGGACGAGCTTCAGTCTAAAAGGGGATTAGCTCCCATCAAGAATTTTGAAAAAGCGGGAAGGATGCTTGCGCCAAATTTGGTGCATAGCCATTAGCGATCGTGAGTTCACGTCCCGAGAGGGTGCCTTTAATAATGATGAACCTGCTCTCAGGTCGCAATAAACATGTTGAATATCGAAGGGAAATGAGTTGTGTAAAAAAAATAGCCACTTTTAGTGGAGTGTAAAGTGTAGAACCCCTGTTTGTAAGATCTATGAAAATATGTTGAGTATTTAGCAGTTGCAAAATGAGTTTTCTGTAGTAAAATAATTTTTGCCCCTAGGCGTTTATTCTGAAGGCAGTTTTACGCTTATTTGGTGAGTTGAAACCCTGGACATTATGTGAGATACCAAAGATCCATTATCTCCTGCGCTCAAGGACTCAGATCAAACAGGCGTTAGTGACAAGCAGCTTGTTGTGTGTTCATCCACTGGTGATCAGAGCTTGTGCAGCTCTATCATGAAGCTGGGGAAGCTTAATAAAACTGTAGAGGAAGATGAAAGAAAGAGCGCACAAACCTTGCGCATTACCTCAATAAATAGTGACTAATTTTATTAATAAGGAAATATACTCACAAAATGATTGTATAACAGGCATAAGTAACCATAATCCAAACAGGGTTACAGGTAAATCAAAAAAGGGGGGATGAAGGCTAACGCGTTTCGAAGGCAAGGAGATATTCAGCCACCGAGTGTCAGTATTACAGCAGTTCAGCCTGTTTAGTGAACTGCTGTAATACTGACACTCAGTGGCTGAATATCTCCTTGCCATGGGAACTCTGCCATACTGAAGTTTCTATCTGCCAAACCCAGCTCTGATGAAGAAGGGAGCACCCTTCGAAACGCGTTAGCCTTCATTCCCCCCCCCCTTTTTGATTTACCTGTAACCCTGTTTGGATTATGGTTACCTATGCCTGTTATACAATCATTTTGTGAGTATATTTCCTTATTAATAAAATTAGTCACTATTTATTGAGGTAATGCGCAAGGTTTGTGCGCTCTTTCATCTTCCTCTACAGCATTATGTGAGATACACTGGATTATCATAGCAAACAAGAGTCACATCAATCAGCATTATGGTATTCATCTGAAAAGTATCCAATATAATTTGTCTAGTCAGTGGAGCATCCGGATCCACATCAGATAAGGCAAAATCCGCCAGTATCAATTCATGGAGCATCCAAGTCCCAATATGGTGGCCCGGACATCCACAAATTGGTATATAAACAACATCATGTACAAAAATAGAAACATAAAGCAATCGAATTGGAGCTTTAAGAGCCCCTACAACTAAAGAAATTGCAATAAACCATGGATCAGGTAGGCTATCTGCGCTTCCTGAAAAGACAGAAAAATTAACCATTAAAGGGCCAATCAAGCCCAAACTCTGCCACCGTAAAACATGGGAGGCGGAGTAACCACCCCGCAACTGGTCGGTGACATCTCTGGCCATGCTAGGCGGTAGGGTGGGGTCACGTGTCCAAGAGTCCAACAGCACCAGCATATGGGCGGTAAAGTAAAGGCCTGATGACCCTTGCTGAACTTTTGCTCGTCCATATAGAAAAGGAGATCAAACATAATATACATATGAGTATGAAGAGATTGCAGCATTGTACAAAAACCCATCGAAAGAGTGAGTGACATGTAAATGACCGGAATCCTTTCATCCTGGTTCTTGTCTGACTCTCCTCCTTTCCCTTCGTGGAGATGGAGTATGCCAAATTGAAGATACTCGAGGAGTGGAAGGAGGGAGTTGAGGTCAGGGAGCGTCCGCCAGGCCTAATTTAGCCAGAATTTCTCGACCTTCAGATTGAGATGTAGCTATGCTTGTGCTACCATTGTGTGAGACTATCAGTTTAAAGGGGAAGCCCCATTTGTAGCGGATACAAGCTGAGAAAAGGATGGATGTGATTTCCTTCATTTTTCTGCGTTTCTCCAATGTAGCCAGAGAGACATCAGGAAATATTTGCAAAGTTGAACCTTCAAAAGTGATCGTTGAAGTATTGCAGGCAGCCCTGAGTATATCTTCTTTGATGAGGAAATCTGTCACACACAGGACAATGTCACGAGGTGGTTTATCATTAGGTGGTTTTGGGCACAAAGCTCTATGGATGCGATCACAAGCAAAGGACCCAGTATCGTGGTCTGGAAGAAGGGACCCAAATAACTTGGTTGTGGCCTGTGAAAGGTCAGACACAGTCTCAGGGACTCCCCGAACTCGTAGATTATTCCTGCGGTTGCAATTGTCAAGATCCTTAACCTGCGCCTGCAATTGCGTAAAGGCCATCTGTAAATGATCGTGATCTCTGGACAGCTCGCCATAAGCTAAGCTGAGCTCATCATGTTTGCTCTAAACAGTTAGTTCTGGAGCCCAACGCAGCTATTTCCTAAGAGAGGATGTTTGTACTCTTGTGGAGTTCTGATTGGAATTTAGCGGCTAACTTGGTGTACATAGTTTCCAAGCAAGATTCCAAATCCCCATTTGTGCGTACTCAATGTCCTGAGCTGAAGGATGGGCTGCGGTATCCTGTGTAGAACTGGAAGGAGATGCTCGTTCTGTAATATCTTGAGACATGCTGCAAATCTCATGCGTTTTCATTAAATATGTCGTAAGGGATATTTGAGCATTACCCCTACTTTTCTTTTTGGTGAATGGCATGCAGGAAGTCTCCGGGGGAGGGGGGTGATCAATTGAACATTGTATAACCAAGGGTATTAATGACCCCAGGGGACCTATAATGCCCGGTACCGGTAGTAGTTACATAGATGCAATCAGGCGTCAATTTCCATATTGTAAAAATGAAATTCAACATGAGGAAGTGAGGGATGGATATCAGCTGTGGTGGTTATGCACAATAGGAGCTAGGGAACCAGATGCAGGCCCAACCACTGTTATGGGGTCAGAAAAGGCACAGGGGACTACCTGGCATGGGATCTCCTGGGTTCCAAGACCCAGACAGATGGTGTGTAGGGAGCCCAGATGCCTGACTCCCAAACAATTGCAGGCTAACGCAAGCCTCTTGGCCCAATAGAAGCCACATTTATAATACCACAGGCCTCAAGGCCCACAGACCCCAGCCACTGCCACCGGAGCACCAACAGGGGACCTGATGGGTGTTGGCCGCCCTCTCCCACGCCTAGTGTGCTCACAGGTGGGTGGATGGCTTCCAGATCCGGGCCGGGCTGTGTTGCAGCAGGCTGTTGGTCTGCTGCAACTGATAGGGGACAAACCCACTCCACTCCCCTCCTCCAGGTGTGGGCAGGGTCGTAGAGACCTCCGATGCCCGCCAAGGGCTCACCGCTGCCCAGATGGCAGCAAATTGCGTGGGGGGATTATATTGTGGCAGGCCCCGCCAGAACTGGTATGGCTGCTGCCACGGAGAAAGGCCAAAGTTGCTCCACTCCCCTCCTCTGGGTACGGGCAGGGTCAGGGAGACCTTCTGATGCCCACTGATTGCTTGCTGCTGCTCGGATGGCAGATTAGATGGCAAGGCGCCGGAGCTATGGATTATGCGGCCGCCATCTTGGACACGCCCCCGAGCCCCCATTTCTGTGGCCTGAGCTTCCATTTCTGCTTTCTTGTATGCAGCCTGAGCCTCCATTTCTGCTTTCTTATATGTGGCCTGAGCCTCTATTTCTGCTTTCTTATGTGCGGCCTGAGCCTCTATTTCTGCTTTCTTTTGGGCGAAAGCTGCTTGAATTTTAGAAGCATCAGCACAGGCTTTTATTAGTTGTTGACTGAGTATAGAAGACCTTGATTGTAGGGATTTGGAATATCTTGAGGAGCGTCAAGTAGACGCAGAATGATAAGATCTGGATTAATGGAGCTGTGTAATTCTCACTTCTGTCTTTCTCTTTGTTCGCACCACTAAATTGTCTCAAGATTGAGCTCCTCAAAACTCCTTAATTCTTCCAATGACCCTTGAGTGTTCTACCGCTTTAAGAGCGCAATATATTTAACACACAGTCTTTGATAATTCTCATAAGCAACAATCAATTGATGGATAGTGCTCTCTAGTCGTATTGGCTCATGAAATTGTTGGGAGAAAGCAGACATGCATTTAACAGTATTAGACTATAAGTCATTAATATTAGACAGCAATTCTAACTTGTCAGCATTAAGATTCTCTTGCATTTTCCAGGATGGTTTTCTTAAGGGTTTTTCTCTTTTGTATAATTTATAGTTTAAGTCCTGCTCTGGATGAAGCTCTGATTGTGGTTGTGTATTAGTTTCCCCAGACTGTATATTACTTTCCTGAAACATCATGTTAACAAGGAGAGAGGTTGATAGAAAGTTTACAGAGAAATCTATCAATTTTTATGTGGGGGAGATCAGATTTCCTAGGCAATGGTTGCAGAAAGGTTTTCTTTTACTTTCTATAAGATTTCACAGACAAGCCATGTGTTATTGCATACAGATGCAGTGTATAAACTTGCAGTTGTAAGACATTCACATCAATAATTTGTCCTGACACTGATGAGTGTTATGCTGAGATATACTTGCAGACATGTACAGGCTTGTGTAGAGATGGCTGCATTCTCTGTAGCTGCTATATCCATTTATATAACATCTCACTGTGTGCAGCTAGCAAGGATCATATGAAGACATTTCACTGATCATTTGACTGATCTTTTAGCTGATCCTATGAAGACATTTCACTGATCTTTTGAAGTTAGCAAGGATTCTATGAAGACATTTCACTGATCTTTTGACTGTTCTGTCTCTCCAATCTAAGCATTGAAAGTGTGATCTCTGTAACTTACAGTTGTGATGAGTTAACGATAACTCCAATCTCAGTTGGCTACCACAGTCAGTGACTCAATCAAGATGATATCTTGTGAAGTTTATTCCATAAACTGAGAGAATCTTACAACAATGAATATCTGATAGGTCAAAAGATCATAATGTGCTCTGCTTTATGAGACATGAGGCTTGCTGAAATGCATTACTGGGAAGGGGGTGGGCTATCTATACAGCATTAACTAAACCAAAGGAAAGGGAGGAGCAGAGACAAAATATAGAAAACACTTAAAGGCATATGACAGTCATGTGAAACATGACAATTCCTCTCAACTGTTTTACATAAATGCTATATTACAAACTACTGTTGCATATGACAATATCAAGCAGGACAGATATGTTGATGTGGGGCACAATGGACTGATTTATATTAGCACTAACCAAAATCTTCAGAAAATACTGTAAACCAGGGGTGACCTTTTGACTTTCCTGGGCCACATTGGAAGAAAAGGAATTGTCTTGGGCCAAAATAAAATACACTAACAATAAGGGCAGCCAATGAGCAGAAAAGGCAGATGACAAGTTAACAAATCACCTTTCTAATGTACCTATCGGAGTAATAAAACTTTTTTAATTTCAATATTTTTTATTATAAAAGTAAGAGGGCAACATAAAACTAGTGTGATATTTGACATTGTTTTTGATACACTAATGGATCAATATCTGGTTTAATGGATGTACAGTGCATCCAGAAAGTATTCACAGCGCTTAACTTTTGCCATATTTTGTTATGTCACAGCCTTATTCCAAAATTGATTAATTTTTTTCCCTCAACATTCTACAAAATATACCCCATAATGAAAACGTGAAAGAAGTTTGTTTTGAAATCTTTGCAATTTATTAAAAATAAACTAAAAGAAAATGTACACAAGTATTCACAGCCTTTGCCATGCCACTCAAAATTGAATTCTGGTGCATACTTTTCCCACTGATCATCCTTGAGATGTTTCCACAACTTGATTGGAGTCCACCTGTGGGAAATTCAGTTGATTGGACATGTAAGCTCAAAAGAGCAAGGCCCTCAAACCCCTCGTGTATTGTCTTGTTACTGTATTGTCCCATGTTCTGTCCCCCACTATAAGGTACAGCGCTGAGCAAACCTTTCTGGTGCTATATAAATATTGTATAATAATTAGGAAAGGCATAAACCTGTCTATATAAGGCCCCACAGTTAACAGTGCAGGTCAGAGCACAAGTTAAGCCATGTAGACCAAGGAATTGTCCGTAGACCTCCGAGACAGGATTTTATCAAGGCACAGATCTGGGGAAGGGTACAGAAAAATGTCTGCAGCATTGAAGTAAATGGAAGAAGTTTGGAGCGGGCCACCTGGCCAAAATGAGCGATCGAGGGAGAAAGGCCTTAGCCAGGGAGGTAACCAAGCACCCAAAGGTCACTCTGAAACAGCTCCAGCGTTTCTCTGTGGAGAGAGGAGAACCTTCCAGAAGAAAAACCATTTCTGCAGCACTCCACCATCAGGCCTGTATGGTAGAGTGGCCAGACGGAAGCCACTCCTCAGTAAAAGGCAAATGGTAGCTTGCCTGGAGTTTGCCAAAAGGCACCTGAGGGACTCTCAGACCATGAGAAACAAACTCTCTGTTCTGATGAAACAAAGATTGAACTCTTTGGTCTGAATGCCAAGCATCATGTCTGGAGGAAACCAGGCACCTCTCACTGCCTGGCCAATACCATCCCTACAGTGAAGCATGGTGGTGGCAGCATCATGCTGTGGGGATGTTATTTCAGGGGCAGTAACTGGGAGACTAGTCAGGATCGAAGGAAAGATGAATGCAGCAATGTACAGAGACATCCTTGATGAAAACCTGTTCCAGAGCGCTCTAGACCTTAGACTGGGGTGAAGATTCATTTTTCAACAGGGCAACAACCCTCAGCACACAGCCCACATAACAAAGGAGTGGCTACAGGACAACTCTGTGAATGTCCTGGAGTGACCCAGCCAGAGCCCAGACTTGAACCCGATTGAACATCTCTGGAGAGATCTGAAAATGGCTGTGCACCGACACTCCCCATCCAACCTGATGGAGCTTGAGAGGTACTGCAAAGAAGAATGGGATAAATTGCCCAAAAACAGGTGTGCCAAGCTTGTAGCATCATACTCAAAATGACTTGAGGCTGTAATTGGTGCTAAAGGTGCTTCAACAAAGTATTGAGCAAAGGCTGTGAATACTTATATACATGTGGTTTTTTTATTTTTAATAAATTGCAAAGATTTCAAAACAAACTTCTTTCACGTTCTCATTATGGGGTATTGTTTGTAGAATGTTGAGGAAAAAAATTTATTTAATCCACTTTGGAATAAGGCTGCAACATAACAAAATGTTGCAAAAGTTAAACTGTGAATACTTTCTGGATGCACTGTAGTAGCAATTCTCAATATGATCGCAAGGTGCTCATTAGATATTTTTGTTCTAATTTGGCCCTTTGTGTGCTTCTGCCTTGAAAATAGTTGCTCACAAATACAGGTGCTGTCAAAAACTGATGACATGAATAAGGCGTGATGGTGAAGAGTTTTTTTTTTGGGAAGATAAAAAGTAAAAAAGGTCCAGTAAAGAGACTGTCAAATTTTTTTTGGGCCTTGTGTGTTCACTACCCATTTTTACAAAAAAATTTAAGAAAATAAAATCAACATTTTTAGCTAAGTTTACAAACAAAAATAATATTTTAACCACTTGCCCTCTAGAGGATTTACCCCCTTAATGACCAGGCCTCTTTTTGCTACTCGGCGTTGCACTAATTCAACTGATAATTGCCCGGTCATGCAATGCTGTACCCAAACAAAATTTGTGTCTTTTTTTCACACAAACAGAGCTTTCTTTTGGTGGTATTTGATCACCTGTGCGCTATAAACAAAAAAAGACAAAATTTTGAAGAAAAACTATATTTTTTACTTTCGGCTATAAAAAATATATAGTAAACTGAAAGTTAGTTATAAATTTAGACCAAAATGTATTCTGCTACATGTTTTTGGTAATAAAAATCCCAATAAGTGTATATTGATTGCTTTTTGTGAAAGTTATAGCGTCTACAAACTATGGTATAAATACTGCAATTTACACCATTGTTTTTGCTATACAGCGCTGCACTAGTTTAACGGACAATTGCGCAGTCATGCAATATGGTACATAAATGAAATTGATGTCCTTTTTTTCACACAAATAGAGCTTTCTTTTGGTGGTATTTGATCACCTGTGCGCTTTTTATTTTTGGCATAGCAAACAAAAAAATTAAGAAAAAAAAAATATATATATTTTCTCATTTGTCATAAAAAATATCCCAAAAAACCCTAAAATTTTGTCATAAATTTAGGCCAAATGTATTGTGCTACGTTTTTGGTTAAAAAAAATCCCAATAAGTATATTTATTGGTTTGTGTGAAAGTTATAGCATCTACAAACTATGGTATAGATAATGGAATTTACACAGCTTTTACCTTCTGACTGCTCATCACATTTCTTGAGGTGCTAAAATACCAGGACAGTACAAACACCCCCAAATTACCCTTTTCATAAAGTAGACACCCTAAGCTATCTTCTGAGAGGCATATTGAGTCCATGGAAGATTTATTTTTTTTTTTACAAGTTTCTGGAAAACGACAAACTTTTTTTTTTGTTTTTACACAAAATTGTCATTTAAATGATATATTTCTCGCACAAGCCAAGTGTATATGTGGAACTACACTCCAAAATACATTCTGCTACTTCTACCGAGTATGAGGATACCACATGTGAGACTTTTTGGGAGCCTAGCCACATACAGGAGCCTGAAATCCAATGACCACTTTGAAAGCCTGAAGGTGCGTAACTTCCTCATTTCACTTCCTCACTACCTATCACAGTTTCGAAGGCCCTGAAATGCCAGGATAGCACCAAACCCCCCCAAATGACCCATTTTTGGAAAACAGACACCCCAAGGAATTTAAAAAGAGGCATGTGTATTTTGCAGATCTCATTTTTTCTCACAAGGTTTTGAAATATAATAAAAGAAAGTTTTTTTTTTTTTCTTCATTTTCCAAAAACTTGTGGCAACAAACGAGATCTGAAAAATACTCACCATGCTTCTTATCAAATTCTTTGGGGTGCCTTTGGGTGGGTCATTTGGGTGGGTTTGGTGCTATCCTGGCATTTCAAAGCCTCCGAAACTGTGATAGGTAGTCAGGAAGTGTAATGAGGAAATAAAGCCCTGAAGCTAAAGCTTGAAGGTGCTTATTGGATTTTGGGGTCCTGTACTTGGCTAGACTGCCAAAAAGTCTCTCACATGTGGCACCTCCATACTCAGGAGAAGTAGAAAAATGTATTTTGGGGAGTAATTCCACATATACCCATGGCATGTGTGAACAGTAAATCGTTTAAGTGGCAGTTTTTTTTGTAGAAAAAAAAAAAATTTTTGTCTGCAATTTCCAAAAGCTTGTGATAAAAAAATTAAATTCATCTATTGATTCAACATGCCTCTCAGCAAATAGTTTAAGGTGTCTACTTTCCAAAAAGGGGTTGTTTTGGGGGGTGGGGGCATTTTATGCCCAGTATTAGAAGTCTAACCACCTGAAGACCAAGCCTTTTCTGACACTTTTTGTTCATATGACATAAATCATAGAAATTAACTTAAACCCCAAATGTTATATATTTTTTTAAAGCAAACACCCTAGTGAATAAAAAGGTGCTGCAATTTTTTGTCACATAGTACTCGCACAGCAATTTTTCAAAGGCAATTTTTGTTTTAAAAAAATATTTTTTTTTTACTTTTAATGCACAAAAACACAATATATTGGCCAATTATTTGGTAAAATATAAAAGATGATGGTATGCTGAGTAAATAGATACCAAACATGACATGCTTTAAAACTGTGCATGCCCTGTGCAATGGCGACAAACTGTATATGTTTTTAATATCCATAGGCAACGTTTTAAAAGCCTTTATAAGCTACCATGTTAGATTTACAGAGGAGGTCTAGTGTTAGAATTATTGCCCTTGATCTGATGTTTGTGGCGATACCTCACATGTAAGTTGCAACTGCCGTTTCCATACTGGCACAGGGTCAAGGCTCACGAACGCAGGTGCGCGCATGCGTGGGGGGGTGAGGGTACTTTTTTTTTTTTATATATTTTTTATTTTTTTTACACTGTCCCTTTTTTTTTTTTAAATTTTGATCACTTTTAATGCTATCACAGGGAATGCAAATATCCCCTTATAACTTCAATGGGCATTGTCATATATGGGTTCTATCAGATTCTAGATATCGCCTCTGCCCTTACATTATCTAATCAAACCAGGATTGGTGTGATCAGATGCTTTCCCAATTTACAAATGGCGCTATTTATATCCTGCGAAACGGAAGTGATGAAATGCTCGTAGCTTCTGATTTCTTAGGCTATAGAGATGATTGGCAGCATTCTGGTCTCCAATCAGCTCTATGGTCAGCTGGCAGAAACTGTCAGCTGCATTCTCAGGTTCCCCCAATGGCACGGGACTGCCCGAGAAGGCTGTAGAAGGCAGCGGGGGAGATGTCATTGTCTCCCGCTGCTTGTAAAAGCAATCCTGCAGCTAATTAGCCACTAGGATTGCTTTTACATCAAAGCTGATCACCAGCTGAAATAAAAAACTGTGGTATGCCCACCCTGCATCCACCCACTTCTAATGGTGGGCACACATTAGGTCACACGGTGCCACATGCGCCAGTTTCAAGATTGTACAAATGTCTAAATAGTGGCACGCTTCAATAAAAATTGTCCGTGTATAAGTGGTACCTCATATGGAAAAAGGATGACACCAAGTCCCAAACTATCTTGCCACTATTCCCCATGTAGTCTATTCTCTCGTAAATCCTAAACTTATAAGTATAGCCTGTTGTCCTCTCACAGGCCTTCTACATCTTGACCCCATACCTGGCACGTTTGCTGGGGAGAAATTGTTTGAATGCAAGGCCACCAGAAAAATTAATGAGGGACTCATCAACGCAGATTTTTTTGCTGGGGAGTATAGACATCTGCTAATTTTTGGTAAAGGTGATTTACGGGGGGCTGAAGTTTGTGGAGGCGGTCAAGTTCAGGGTCACCCCGAGGATGACAGAGTGAATTGTTGTTCAAATGCATAAAACACATTATACTCTCATATCTATGCCTGGCCATAGTAGCAGAGAACATGGGCGTATGATGAATCGGGTCTGAGGACCAATACAACCGCAATTATTTTTTTTTAGTAATGCTCATGTTGAGGGTAAGGCCCAAAAAAATATATAAATTCAAAAACTGTAATGGGTTTCCATGCGAATGGTCTTGCAAAGTTTGAATTTTGGTTGGTGGCGATACATTGTTGAATTTTTGTTGGTGGCGATACATTGTGCATATAAAAATCCTTTGATCCACAATCAATGCATACAGATCTTCCGTGAAAAACAGCTCCAAAAAAATCAAGGTTAAATTTGCTATTTCCACCTGAATTCCGGGTTGGGCAGTGAATGGGGGAAGTACAAGTGCCACAGAATTTGTGGGCTGCCAATCGGGATTTGCAAGCACATCTGGAAGGATACTAGGGGCTCTATGGACCTGTGTGCGAATTCTTGGTGGTTGTGGGACAATACTTGTGCTCGCCACCACACCAGCTTGTACTACACTTATGAGACTCGCCACATCACCAAGTGATACTGCAATGCTGGTATTATTATTTTACAGGATTTATATAGCGCCAACAATTTGCTCAGCACTGTACAATATAACGGGAGACAATACAGCAACAATACAAGAGGGTTAGGAGGGCCCTGCCCCTTGGAGCTTACAATCTAAGAGGTATGTGAAAGACCAGGATGTACTAGATCACTGATGCTTGCCAGTTCACCAAAAGGTAGCGTGGCACTAGTACTGGCACTTTGCTGCATATAAGAGTCATCAAAATTTACTGGAAAGTGCTAACAGAATCAGGCCTGATTCTGCGAACACTGCGGTTTTGTGTGCAATGTATCAAGTGACAGTGACCTACTGACACTGCACTTGCTGGGGGAGAAGGGGGGTAAGCGTAGGGGCTAAACGCAGGTGCTGGGGCTGATCCCACCAACACTGTGTTTTTGGGGACGCTATACTAATGTGAACGCTGGTATAGTGCTGATCTGATCAAACATATTGATCCGTTCAGACACTATACTAGCAAAGGGGTTAAATGTGATTAGTGGTGTACTGAAGGGCAATCTGATGCTATCTGGGAGGGGCGCATATATATATATATATATATATATATGATTTTGTGCACCTGTGCCGCCCTGTAGCAGCATTTCTGCTGTAGGGCGGTCAGGAAGCAGTTTGTGTTATGGTGCTGGGTCATTTTAACTGTCAATTGCGTGGTCATGCAACACTGCACCAAAATTTCATTTACATCCTTTTTTCCCCACAAATTGTGCTTTCTTTTGGTGGTATTCGATCGCCTGTGCGGTTTTTATTTTTTTGCGCTATAAAAGAAAAAGACCGACAATTTTGAGAAAAAAAACAATATTTTGGACTTTTTGCTATAAAACATGTCCAGTAAAAAAAAATTAAAAATCAAATTTCGTCATAAATTTCGACCAAAATGTATTCTGCGACATGTCTTTGCTAACGGAAAAAATCCCAATACGTGTAAATTAATTGGTTTATGTGAAAGTTATAGTGTTTACAAATGGAGGTATAGATACTGGATTTTTAATTCAGCGACTTATGGCGGGACTGCGGTAGACATTCTGACACTGGGGGGGAACGGACTTGATATCTCTGACATCCCCAGTGACACCAATACAGTGATCAGTGCACAAAAAAAAACCAATGACACTGTAATAATGGCACTGGTTAACTTTTGGAGACAAAGGGTTAACTGTGTGATTGGAGTGTTTTACTAGGGGGCAGGGGGTGTGTACCTCTCTGTTACACACTGTCCCGGAAGGCTGTGTCCAGCGATCCCGGAACAGTGTGCTGAAAGCTGACAGGGAGGAAAGCTGCATTGAAAACAATGCGGCCTTCCTCTCTGTCAGTGATTGCCGGCAATCACCGGAACCCTGTGATTGACACCCGCAGCCACGATCGGTGCTGCGGGTAGGGCGGTCGCACGGCCCCTACCCCGGAAAGCAGGATCATGTTTATATACGTGATCCTGCGCACAGGGGCCGCCTTGTAGCAGTATATGTACTGCGGGCAGACCCCTAGTGGTTAATGAATGTGTTCCAGATAGTCGTGGTTGACATTGCATTATAGGTATGGCTAATTAGATAGACTCCTAGATAGGGGCCTAAAAACATTTTAGTCAAAAGGAGTATAATTATTTCGGTGCCTGCCCAGCACACTGAGCTCCAGAGCCTTGCATTGGGCATATTTAACAAGCTTGTTGACGTATTCTTCACAATTAACACTGTCAGCGTCAAGTCAGTTATACATTTATAACTGCAACTTTGAAATGCAAAAAATGTTTAAAAACACATTTGTATACATTGTAAACTGTGCAGCATTACTACTGCTACATCTTGTTGACATATTACTGTTTAATAAATATGTGAAAAATGCACAAGTCCTTTTGAATACTAAAAAGCAATTGGTAGATAAAGTTTACAATGTATGCTTGGCAATCCATACACTCTATTATAGTGTGCATTTTTTTAATTTTACCACATGATCTTGCAACAAAAAAAGATTTACAAATTGGTTAAACTACTTGAAATATTATTGTTTTTCTTTCTTTTTCCAAGTACAAAGCGTGCCTTGCAGCACTGCAGCCCTTGATTCAACTCCCAGTTGGGATCCTATTTGCAGGGAGTATGCATGTTCTCTCTGTGCTTGCATGTTTCCTGACTCTGGAGAATCTGGTTTCCAGCCACACTCCAAAGACGTGCTGGTAGGTTAATTAAACACAGTCATGTTTAATAGGGACATATGAGCAAGTATATATTCATCGACATCCTAATATGAAGACCACTTATTAAAATGAACCTCACTGATCCTTTTCAAAACCTATTTCTGCTACAGGCTACTGCACGCTATCCTTCAGTGCACATAATTACTGAATAAAGTCCCCCAAATTTTTTTGTTGTTGGTTGGATAAAGTGATGGAAACAGATCTGCTTTCAGCTTTTTATTGATGTTTGTTCCCCAATGAAAATTTTCTGCAGAGCATTTTTCTGACCCAAACTTTCTGTGTCCTCTCTCTGGAATGCATTCTTCATTTAATCCTACTGAGAATCCCCAAGAAGCCAGTGTTTCTGTTATTAACTCCCAGTCGATATCCCATAGTAATACACGGTAAATGTACTTTAGAAAGAGGAAACAAGTAGAAATCTCTACAAAGGCCACAGATATGAAACTTTAATTTAGGATTTTGTGAGGCTAGGATTCCACATTCATTTTCTGTGGACAACATGATATCAAACTGTGTTCTATTACTAATCCCTAGACTATAAGGATCTTAAATGTGAGTAGTTGCATATTTTTTATATAGTAAATCGTAGTTCTGTTCTGACAATAATACACAATAAAGAGGTCTGAGGAGATTATAATTTTTGTCTATACCCCCATCCCCCCTTGGAGCTGCAGTCGGATATAAAAATTAACCTTACTCCCATAAGGTATTTATTAAAAATCAAATAAAGCTAGCATATGTACCTAAATCTGTGGTTATATTACATTTCTGTGACCTCTGCAAGGCATTAATCAGACTGGGGAAAAGGGGGGGGCAGCATCCTGACCCACACAGGGTTCTAGTGCATTGCATTGTGCTGTCAAGCCCTGTAAACATTTTTTATATGTAATGGGTACACATGGATAACCACAATGTACCGCTGCTCATGCACAATTTAAAAAACAGGCTAGAGGAACAGAATTATCTAAAGAAGTAGAACACTGATAACCTCCCTTTTCTTACAGCTACCCAGCAGATAGCAGTTAACCTCAATTTGGTAGTGAAGTGTACACAAAAAAAAAAAAAAAAAAAAGAGTTAAAGTATGTTGTACTTCTAAATGATGTATCTGAATTTCTTTTGAGAGGTGGTGGGTTTACATACTTTTAATAGCAGCTCATATAATGTTTTTTTAGTTCTGGATGCCCTTCAGAAGGGGCACCATTTCAGAATGTATATACCAGCATGCCCTTCTTGTCTCTTGAGAAAACTCTGTACCCAAGGACCTGTTTTTGATTAATTTATTTTGAGGATACGTGGTTTTAGCACCTCTCCTTCCTGAAAATCCCCATCCTCATTGGATCAGCATCATCAGAGGAACGACTATGACATGAAGAAACAAATGGCTGCCTCCACACAGCACAGAAAAAAAATTGGTAAGTTGGCAATATGGAAAATTTCAGCTGCAGGGAGTCTACGGTAATACTGATGACTAGTCCTTTGCCTTCTGCTTGTTTTGTGCACATTGCTTTATTATCTCAGCAGGACAACCAAGAGCTCTTTTGATCATCTCTGGCAGTAATCTTGTTCAACACTGGTCATGCCTGCACAGTGAGCCCTCAAACTAGTAGGGTAAAGTATAAGGCTATCTTCCAAAGTTGGAGATGCTCAGGAGACAAACCAGTTGAAGGGCACTCTGCGCAGATGTGGAAAGCATTGAAAAGAATCCAAACAATGCTGAAGCTCTCCTCCAGAGGTAAGTTGAGGGTTTCTAGTACAGAAAAGGTAATATGGCTAAGGAGTGGGGTATTTGAGAACTTTTTTGGAAAATGTCCTTATCCTTGATAGAGCCTTTATATAAACAGCAGCAGTAATATATTGTCCATGAATGCTTATAGGACCTAGCTAGCTAGTATTTTCTTATGCCAATTGACCTCATACTGATAAATTCATCAAATAACCACCAAAACCATTAAATGATTTTCTGTATTCTGGCTGATCAAGATCTAACCCTTGTTAAAGTGAAATTATATCTATCATGAGAGAAATACACTCACCAGCTGCTTTATTAGGTACACCTGTTCAAATGCTTGGTAATGCAAATTGCTAATCAGCCAATCACATTGCAGCAACACAATGCAATTAGGTATCTAGACGTGGTAAAGAACACTTTCTGAAGTTCAAACAGAGCATCATAATGGGGAAGAAAGAGAATTTAAGTGACTTTGAATGTGGCATGGTTGTTGGCTTAAGACGGGTTGGTCTAAGTAGTTAAAAAAAAAACTGCTGATCTATGGGGATTTTCAAGCACAACCATCTCTAGGGTTTTCAGAGAATGGTCCAAAAAGAGAAAATATCCAGCGAGCAGCAAATGTGTGGCTTAAAGTGACTTGTTGATCAGAGGAGAATGGGCAGACTGATAGAAAGGCATGCTATCATGTCACTATGAACCAAAATCTTTGAGGAATGTTTCCAACACCTTGTTGAATCTATGCCCCAAAGAATTAAGGAAGTTCTGAAGGCAAAAGGCCCAACTGGGTATGAGCAAGCTGTACCTAATAAAGTGGCCAGTGAGTGTGTAAGGGGTGACATTGATAATCATTGCTTGGTTGTCGCTGACTTCAATACCTGTTACAAACCTAGAAGAAGCACACAGCAAATGAGTTGTAAAGTATCCTTTGCTTGATCCATGTCAGTGATGGAAAAAGTATTATAGCAAAAGCAATAGCATGACAGTAAAACAACTGTCATTTTTAGAAAAAGAGGCAGCTTGCGCATTTCTCTCATGATAGTAGCTTTAAATGTAAAACATGATTATAGGCAGATTACCAGCCAAACAACCTACTATCAACTGCTAGTGTGTGGGTATCTTAGAGGTAACAACCAATCATATTTTGCATGAACAAAATGTTTATCCAGAAGCAAAAATTATCGATATGTTAACTTCATGCTTGAGTAGGCTTCAAAAATCCTTTTCACTAAAAGTCACATGATCCTCCACAGCTTGTTACATACCATAGTACAGTTTTATGTGTTCACATACAGTAAACATTCGTTAGCTGTGACAGTAGAGTCCATCTGCAGAAGTACATGACATCATTCAACATGATTCACAGGATCACTGTGTAGTCACCAGTTTGACAATCATGGAAATAATGCGGGAGCCACGTGGGCAGGTATGCAGGTCCATTGTAGGGTTCTTAATTTTATCTTGTAGAAGCAGGTCTAGTTCACTGCGAAGTTCTTTCACCAGTTCTGCAATCTGTTTAAAGAAACATGGCATGGATGATGTACATATTTGTAAATATAGATCTACCTTTATGCAGGTATGCAGCCTGGGACCAGGCAGTTAATGTGAAATTTAAGGGCCAATCCACCTAAACGAGCTATTTAAGTATTTGGTGGGGACCTAAGAGTTGAACCACCAAACAATTAATATCTTTTGGGGATGCTATAGGTGAGATATCTGTGCTGCAATTCTTAGGTCTACAATCCTCCAATGGACAGAACAAAGTATTCCTGTTCTTGGATTTTTTAAAATGTATTATACTTTATCATGGAGACAGAAAAAGAAGGTATTGTGACATGAGAAGGTGAGCAGAAGTAGAGTCAACAATTTTCACAAGATGTCACAGCTGAAGCGTTCAATATACATATAAACAGCTAGAAACTGACTCAACCAGGCTTGACCTTGGACTGACCCTTTAAACTGGATTTGTCAAGACAGTAATATAAGAAATGCATTTGCCCACCTTGTATTTAAAGGTTCAAACTCAAGGACTACCATCTTATCTTTCCTTCAGTGCCCACTACAGTTGGACATGGGAGTAATGACACAAGATCAGTGAATCAATAAATAGCAAAAGAAAAGGAAAAATGGCAGCACATTAAAACAGCCAGCAAAGGCAAATCCTATATTTCTATCCTTACAATACCCCATCATTCTGCCAAATACTGCCATTCTGCCAAATACACTTCAAATACTGGGATTACCAATGGCTGCTGACCATTCCCTCCATATACTCTTACTTGTGTCATTTTGGATTTTACAAATCCTTATATGCCTGCCATCATGTGAATTTTGGGATTGTGGCCATATACAGTGATGAATATAGTTGTATATATGACACTGTATGTCATTTTCTCAAGCTTGTACATCTGTAGGTCAGCAGTTCTATGTTGCATCTATCTATTCTTTGATTCCAACATAGAAAGCCCAGTGGATTATTCAATATACTGTATCTACATCTATCTAGCCCTAGAAAAAAAAAAGAAATTTTGACTTACCTGTAAATTCCATATATTACAGTACAGGACAGGCTTGACATTCCTAGACCCTGGGTAATGGACCAGGGGCATAGATAAGGGGGGAATCAGGGTGGTTCAACCCCCCCCCTCCCCCAAAGGCACAGTAGGTAGGCTAATGCAGCCTTTCAGCTGTGGAGCTGCACAACCGCACATTCCAGTATTGTTTTGCATGTCAGTCCCACTCTCCCAGCCTGCTAGTTTGCAAAGCAGCCAGCCAGACTAGACAGTGTCAAGGGATGATGTGAGGAGGGAGGGACTTGAGGCAGCTTCAGCTATCCATTGGCTGAGGAGGCAACAGGCAGCACCACCTCCATTCCGGGACTCTGGCCAGCTACTGAAGTCCTTCTTCCAGCTGATGTAGTGGACAGAGGTAGGGCACACTGGGAAATGCAGCAGTTCCCTTCTACCTCTTCTTCTAAAACAAGACAAATGCACAGCAGTAAATATTTTCACCTTCACACAGAACTTTTACTGCACACAGCCTTGTTTACTGCCAGGATCTCTAATCTACTGCATGCTGAATTATCACTGCACACTGACAGTCAGCCTGGAAGTAGGATGTGCAGTGATCACTTGCAGGACCTGCCAGCCTAGGCTGCATAGAGAGTCAGCCTGGCAATAGATAAGTTGTGTGTAATGAGAGGTCTGATATCAGGTGAGATGGTTTACTAGTAGTTTAACCCTTTATTTCTGGGTATTCATTTGCTTGGCTACTCTTAGGCTGGCCATACATTAAAGCCAGCAATAGATGGATAAAATCTCAGCTGGTTCAGCAGGGAATGGCAGAAATTCGACCTATTGTTTTCTGCTGACAGGGAAGGCTCCAGTAGAACACAATAGTGCTGTAGGAGGGATTCCCCCATCAACACTGACTGTGTTAATGGGGAAATCAAGCAATTTTCTTTCCTGCAACCCTTGGTGGAAGGAAAGAAAATCTATGGCTAGCCCAAGCAATTCTTTTTCCTTCAACCACAGGCTGAAGGAAAGAAAATAATGATTCCTCCATCAGCATCAGTGTTGATAGGGGAATCCCTCCCGCTGCGATATTGTATTCTGACAGTGGTAGGTTTCCCCTTTTGTCAAAATGCAATTACTAATGGAGGCTATAGCCGGCAGCAGTAATTATTGTAAGAAGAGAAACCCAACAGACTGGTTGTACTGAAGTCGACTGACAGACTACTTCAGTACAACCAGCCTGCCCATTGATTAAACAAAATTCGTCCAGTTCAGCAGGAACCAGCTGAATCTCAATCCATCTATGGCTAGCTTTAGAAGCGTCCTCTTCCTTTTATCTTTCGTTTTTGTTGCCTATAATAGGAGCTTTTGGGACCCTGATGTGAGGAGGAAGGATCCTGATGTAAAGGGAAGACTCTGGGGACATGATGTAACTAGGGAAACTCTGGGGACTCGCCTTTAAGGAAGTGACCCTAGGGACTCCAACGACCCTAATGTGAAAGAGGGTGACTCTGGGGACCTGATATAGAGGGGGGGGGGTGACTCTAGGGATCCTGATAGTGGGGTGACGCTGGGGATCCTGATGTAAGGTGGGAGGTTTTGGGGACCCTGATGTATTGGAGGGGACCCTGAGGTAAGGATGAGGAATTCTGGGGATCCTGATGTAAGGGGGGAGGGGAACACTAAGGACTCTGATGTTGGGGGGGGGTGACTCTGGGGACCCTGACATAAGGGGGGGATAACTCTGGGGACCCTGATGTAAGAATGAGGACTTTGATGTAGAGCGGGAACTCTTTTTGAGAGACAACTCTGATGGGGATTCTTGATGTAAGGGGAGAATCTGGTGTGAACAGGGGGGTTCATCAGAATGCTGCACTCTATATGTTGTTTTGATGTTACTTACTCCTGACCTCTGCACTCTATACATTATGTTGTACATTACATAGTCCTGACTGAAGTGTTCATTGACCCAACCCTTGTTGATTTTAATGAAGTTCTTCTTTAAGATAGGCTCAGCATCTACTCCTCCACTTTAACCTGTCTTTCTGCTATGCACCGACTTTCTGCAAACTTAGGGTAATGCTGTTCTGTGATCTCCACCTTACCCTGTCTACCTGCTATGCACTGACTTTCTGCAAAACTCAGGATACTTAGTCCTATCTATTTGTCTGTTTGTGGTGATTGATCACAGAAAGGCAAAGGAGGTGAGAATCAGAGAATCAATCATCTTTTATGACCCTGGCCTGTGTGTGCGACTGATCTGGTTTTGACCAACCTCCCCCCCCAAATTCATGTGATCCTTATCGGTTCCAAATTGGGGTGGAGAAGAGTTGCTCATTTGATCATATCACTATATATTTAGACCAGCTTATGGGGGAGGTCACAGATGTGGGGTACAGTCGCAGACGGGGCACTGTGCTGCGTGAGTGCATTTTCTGCGGGACTGCAAAACAGCAGTTGAACACAGCAGTGCATTTTCTGCTGGAGTGCAAAACAGCAGTTGAACACAGCAGTGCAAAACAGCAGTTGAACACAGCAGTTTAACTAAAGCAGGATAACTCAAGCAGCAGGAAGATAAAACAAAGAACTCTACTGCACGCTGGATGGACTGCAAGCAAACACCCTGAGAAACATCTTCTACAAGTCTGATTCCCACTCCATGTACCTTTTAATATGCCCCCTCTACTCCTCCTTTTCATATTGCAATCTTCTGTTCCCAAAATCTCATCTCTTCACCTCTCTGCTCCACCCCAAAGCTTATACATATCACTCTCACTTCCACCATCTCCCTACTACTGCTCTCATCAACTCCTGCTAATACTTTACTCACCTGCTGACCCAAACACCAGGACAGGAAAGCATGTGCACGAATATACATCCCACTCACATCTTACTTTCCTCACCCTCCTTCTCCTAACCTCTAGGGATATCTCCCCAAACCCTGGTCCTCCAGAATCTCACCCCCACACCAGGCACCCTCCTTCCTCCAGGAATAGCTGCAATCCACTCAATTTAATCTCAATCCCTATGCTCCTAAAAACCACCCTCCCTTTTTCATGTGCACTCTGAAATGCCCGCTCTGTCTGTAATAAGCTCACCTTTGTCCATGACCTTTTTGTCTCCCACTCCCTTAACGTAATGGAAATTACAGAAACATGGCTTCAAGCATCAGATTATGCTTCTCCCGTAGAACTATCCTATGGAGGCCTTCTCTGGACTCACTCACCCAGACCCAGTGGTCGGAAAGGAGGTGGAGTTGGTTTGCTTCTATCAATACTGAGCACCTTTCAAGTCCTCCCTACCCTCCCTCTCTATTCTTCTCTTCTTTCGAGAGTCACTGCATTAGGCTGTTTTCTACCATTTATCTGAGGATTGCAGTGATCTAGCGGTCTCCTGGACCGCTGTTGCACTTTCTTGATGACTTCTCTACTTGGCTACCATACTTTCTCTCCTCTGAAATACTCACTATCATTTCTGGAGATTTTAACATCCCCATTAATGAGAACAACCCAGCTACATCCCAACTCTTCAACCTAACCTTTTGCCTTAACACAATGGATACAGTCCTCCACTCAGTCTGATGGGAATACATTAGACCTTGTTTTCTCCCATCTTTGCACTCCCTACAACCTCACAAACACCCCCATTCCTCTCTCTGATCACAATCTCATCACCTTCACAGTGTCCTCGTCTTCAAACACTTATCCCTCCAAACATCACACAATTACCTGCAGAAACCTTCACAACTTTAACCCTTCTCTTTTCCACTCTGAAACTGACCGCCTCTATGACAGAATCTCTCCCCCTTGTCCTGCCCTGGCCACTGCTGTCTACAACAGTTCACTTTCATCCACACTAGACTAACTTGCTCCTCTAACTACAGGGAGTATCAGGCCCCGACCATTACAACCGTGGCACTGACGACACCAGAAATCTTAAGTGACATAATCATGCACTGAAGCGATTATGGTGTAAAACCAAATCTCTGCAAGCATTCACCCTATATAAATCTGCTTTCTTAACATACAATTCCTCCCTCAATGCTGCCAAACAAGCCTACTTTGTCACTCTTATTAATACCTTGTCATCCAGTCCTCGTCGTCTCTTCTTTTATCTCTCTACTTTCTCCACCTCCACCCAGCAACTCACTCACTGCTTACAACATTGCAAATCATTTCAAAAACAAGATTGATGCAATTCATAGGGGCATCTCTGCTACACAAACATCTATCCCACTTAGCATACCTTATACTAAACCTCCCTCAACACTTTCCTCTTTTGACCTTGCTACTATTGAAGAGGTCACTAAAGTTTTCTCAGAAGCCCGTCTCACCACCTGCTCCCCTGGATCCTGTACCCTCACAACTACTGCGGTCACCCTCTTCTTCTGTCCTATGCTTCCTCACTTACATCTTCAATCTCTCCCTCTCTAAAGGTGCCTTCCCCACCCCTCTAAGCATGCACAGATGACTCCCATACTTAAAAAGCCCTCGCTGGACCCCACCAACCTGAACAACTTAAGAACCCTCTCCCTGCTCCCGTTTACCTCTAAACTCTTAGAATGCAAAAGCTGGCCATACACTATAAAATTTTCTATCCAATTTCTGCCCAATTTCCTTTGGATTTACCTTCAACTGTGTAGTACTAGGGCCTGCCTGATTGGATACAACTGAAAGTGTTGTTTAGGTTTGACCTCATATTATATGGTTTTTGGTAAATCTAAAGCAAAAAATCTCAAGAAACTGGTATAATGTATGGTCAGCCTTAGCCTACAATCGCCTGAGCTCCTACCTCACTGACAATAACCTTCTTCACTCCACTTAAACTACCCAACTAAAACTCACTAATTATTTACCAACGGCTTAAACTAATGGCTACTACTCCGTACTCATACTACTTGACCTCTCTGTGGTTTTGATACTGTTGACCATCCCCTCCTCCTCAAAAAACTCCACTCTCTTGGCCTCCAAGAATCTGCCCTCTCCTGGTTATCCTCCTACCTATCGCAGCGCTCCTTCAGCGTTACCTATAACTCTGTCTCCTCTTTTCCACTTCCTCTTTCTGTATGGGTCCCTCAAGGTACTGTCCTTAGACCTCTTCTCCATCTACACCTCCTCACTTGGTCACTTGATAAACTCCCATGGCTTTAAATACCATCTCTATGCTGATGACACACAAATCTATCTTTCTACTCCTCACCTCACCCCTACAATCTCCTCTCGCATTACTAACCTACTAAGTGACATATCGGCATGGATGTCACTCCACTTCCTCAAACTAAATCTTTCCAAAATAGAGCTCATACTATTCCCTCCAGTCCATGCCCCCTACCCTGACTTCTCCATCTAGATCAATAATACAACCATCAGTCCCTCCCCCCCATGCCAATGTACTAGGTGTAATCCTAGACTCCCATCTGTCCTTTCAGCCCCAAATCCAATCACTGTCCAAATCATGTAGACTTCACCTCTGCAACATCTCCAAGATACGCCCGTTCTTAACCTCAAACCACTAAGCAACTCATTTACTCCCTTGTTATCTGTCACCTTGACTATTGTAACTCCCTCCTCATTGGCCTACCTAATCTCAGGCTATCCCCTCTTCAGTCTATCATGAATGCTGCTGCCAGACTCATCCACCTTACTGACCGTTCCATATCTGCCATCTCTCTCTGTCAATCCATCCACTGGATTCCCATTGCCCAATGAATAAAAATCAAAACATTAACAATAACATATACAGCCATTTGTAACGCTGCCCCAAATTACATCATCAATCTTGTCTCCAAATATCACCCAAACCGTCCTGCCACTCCTCACACGACCTCCTGCTCTCTAGCTCCATTGTCTCCTCTTCCTATGGTCGTCTCCAGGACTTCTCCAGAACCTCCCCCAACCTCTGGAACGCTCTACCCTAATCTATCCGACTATCACCTACTCTGCCCACTTTTAGGCAATCTCTGAAAACCTATCACTTCAGGGACGCCTATTCCGCCTTCCGCTAATAATGAAATCTTCTATTCCTCCTATCAGTTCATCCCCCACAGTTATTACCTTTTGTACCACCAGCCCCTTCCTCTTAGATTGTAAGCTCCAAGGAGCAGGGCCCTCCTAACCCTCTTGTATTGAACTGTATCGTTGCTGTATTGTCTTCCTTTATATTGTAAAGTGCGGAGCAAACTGTAGGCGCTATATAAATCCTGTATTATAATAATAATAAAATGTATGTCTGCAAGCACTGAGCCTTTAAAGACCAATAGATGACCATGCATTTTGTGTGTTATGCACTCCTAACCCCTGAGCTCTGTACATTACATATTCCTGACCTGTACACTCTGAACATTACACATTCCTGTGCCTTACCCATTCATGAGCCCTGAACAATGTACATTACATAAATCTGACAGCTACACTCTATATATAAAAGATACTTCTGATGCCTGCACTCTGTATGTAGGCCTAAGTTTTAATCTCCTCCCAGTGGTAATGTAATGGGGCACACCCACTCACCATCTTTTTCTTTGTCCAAGAGGTGGCCCTGCCTGGTATTCTGTACAGGGCCCTAATGTTACATAGTTAGTCTGGCTGAAAAAAGACAAAAGTCCATACAGTTCAACCATTAAAATTTTTTTATAATCCTATACCCACAGTGGAAGGCAAACAACCCCCACAGCCTGAGAGGCAATCAGATATTCCCTGGATCAACTTTACCTATAAATGTGAGTAACCAGTTATATTCTGTGTATCTCGGAAAGAATCCAGACCTTTTTTTAAAGCAATCCATTGAGACTGAGCTAGCCAGACCCAACTCTTTAGAAACTGCAGCTTGGCATTGCATGCCATTATTAAGCTTGTGATCTACCAGAACTCCCAGATCCTTCACCACTGATTATGCCAGCTGTACCCCCCCTAGTATGTATGATGCATGCATATTTGTATCCCCCAAGTGCATAACCTTATATTTATCAACATTAAACCTCATTTGCCACATAGTTGCCCAATTAAACAGCGCATTGAGATCAGCTTGTAAGTTGAAGACATTGTGTAAGGACGTTATTGCACTGCACAGCTTGGTGTCATCAGCAAAGACTGAAATGGTACTTTTAATCCCAGACCCTATATCGTTTATAAATGTATTAAAAAGTAAGGGTCCCAACACTGAACCTTGAGGTACACCACTAACAACCCTAGACCATTCAGAGTATGAATCATTAACCACTACTCTCTGAATATGATCTTTTAGCCAGTTTTCTATCCATTTACATATGGATTTTTCCAAGCCTGTAGACTTTACCTTACACATTAGCCATGTGTGGGGTACTGTGTCAAACACTTTTGCAAAATCCAAGTATACCATGTTCACTGCCACCCCTCTGTCCAATGTTTTGCACACCTCCTTATAAAAAAAATCTGATTTGTTTGACAACTTCGGTCTTTCATGAATCCATGCTGTCTGTTGCTTAAAATATTATTTTCCAACAAGAATTCATCTATGTGGTCTTTTATTAAACTCTACAATATCTTCCCAACTATAGACGTTAAACTAACAGGTCTATAACTACTTGGTAAAGATTTTGACCCCTTTTTAAATATTGGCACCACATTGGCCTAAGCCAATCCAGTGGTACTATGCCAGTCATTAACGAGTCCCTAAAAATTAGAAACAATGGCTTTGAAATGACAGAGCTCAATTATTTAAGGACCTGTGGGTGTATGCCATCCGGTCCAGATGCTTTATTTACCTTTATTCTGTCTAAATATTTTTGGATCATATCCATTGTGATCCAATGTGGATCATCTGGATCTGTGTCAATACCATGCCCATTAAGGACAAGAGCTCCCCCGTGCTCCTTTGTATACACAGAGCTGAAGGTGGTATTTAATAAATTTGCCTTCTCTTTGTCCCCAGTCACCCACTCTAGATTATGTGTCAGCCCTGCTGATAGAACAGTGCGGAGGGAGAGGAGAACTCAGATTCGCTGCATCAGTAGCCTGATTTGGCCCCGAAATAAGAAAGTGGGGCGCAAAAGCTTGAGAAAGTAGAGTTTATTAATGGGTCCAACAGGCAGGAGAGAATGCTGGAGGGAGTCTGCAGGGACTGGGGAGCAAGCAGCCTGCCATACAGGAGAAGTTGTGTGGGTTGAGAGGACCACAAGAGAGTGCTGTGTGCACACCCAGGTAAGGCATAAGGAGTGGGAGCCAGGGAGAGAGTAGCTGTGGAAGGGAAAACACATGGAAGCAGCAGCAGAGTCTGGGCCAGAGCAACCTCAGACACACCAATTAGCCAGCAGCCTTGCCCAAAATATAAAGAAGATCCCTTCTGCAAAGCATCTGACAGACTGACCTTTTCAGAAACTAGACATTAAAGCCTAACTGACACTTGCTTATAAAATCAAGCACCTAGGCATGTAAACTGCTTCTACAAACATTGAGAAAGAATGGGTCACGTTCAGGAGCTCAGTGAATTCAAGCGTGGTACCATGATAAGTTGCCACCTGTGCAATAAGTCCATCAGTGAAATTTCCTTGTTACTAAATATTCCACAGTCAGCTGCCAAAAGTATTGGATTCAAGTGTTCAAATCACCTCCATGACCACAGGTGTATAAAACCTCCATGACCACAGGTGTATAAAATCAAGCACCTAGGTATGTAAACTGCTTCTACAAACATTGAGAAAGAATGAATATATAAATGCAGCGCTTAAGAGTGATAAACACAGTCCGGTGAAAGGAGTGCTCCGTGATTCCTAGTGCAAATGGTGGAAATTTACACTAACCAGAAAGCGTAAATTAAAACGCATGTGTGTATAAATCCTATGAGATCGCCTTCTCCACTCGGATCTGGTCAGAGGAATAGCCGGGAAAGGTAGATGTCCTGCGCCCTCATGTGGTGAAAGTGTGGTCCAGCAGGTCAGAAAGATGCCAATCTGAGAGAAGTCTCCCCCGTCCTAGAAGATCCTGAGGGGCTGTGAAAAGGCAAGAAGCTCCAGAAAGCGTAAATTAAAACGCATGTGTGTATAAATCCTATGAGATCGCCTTCTCCACTCGGATCTGGTCAGAGGAATAGCCGGGAAAGGTAGATGTCCTGCGCCCTCATGTGGTGAAAGTGTGGTCCAGCAGGTCAGAAAGATGCCAATCTGAGAGAAGTCTCCCCCGTCCTAGAAGATCCTGAGGGGCTGTGAAAAGGCAAGAAGCTGAGGTGCGGGGTCTAAGTATCCACCGGTCTTCCCCAGAGCTCCTAATGGTAGAGATGAATCTGGCCAGACCGAGTGGAGAAGGCGATCTCATAGGATTTATACACACATGCGTTTTAATTTACGCTTTCTGGAGCTTCTTGCCTTTTCACAGCCCCTCAGGATCTTCTAGGACGGGGGAGACTTCTCTCAGATTGGCATCTTTCTGACCTGCTGGACCACACTTTCACCACATGAGGGCGCAGGACATCTACCTTTCCCGGCTATTCCTCTGACCAGATCCGAGTGGAGAAGGCGATCTCATAGGATTTATACACACATGCGTTTTAATTTACGCTTTCTGGTTAGTGTAAATTTCCACCATTTGCACTAGGAATCACGGAGCACTCCTTTCACCGGACTGTGTTTATCACTCTTAAGCGCTGCATTTATATATTTATGTATTGTGGGACTTCTTATGCGTTTTCCTATATGTTCAGCTGCTGCCACCAGTATTGAGCGCTTACTGTTTATTCTATTCTACAATTGAGAAAGAATGGGTCACTGTCAGGAGCTCAGTGAATTCAAGCGTGGTACCATGATAAGTTGCCACCTGTGCAATAAGTCCATCAGTGAAATTTCCTTGCTACTAAATATTCCACAGTCAGCTGTTAGTGGTATTATAACAAAGTGGAAGCAACTGGGAGCAATAGCAACTCATCCACAAAGTGGTAGGCCACGTGAAATGACAGAGCGGGTCAGAGCATGCTGAAGCGTACAGTGCGCAGAAGTCGCCAACTGTCTATAGAGTCAATAGCTAAAGACCTGCAAACTTCGTGTGGCCTTCAGATTAGCAGAACAATAGTACAGAGAGAGCATCATGGAATGGGTTTTCATGGCCTAGCAGCTGCATCCAAGCCTTACATCACCAAGTGCAATGCAAAGTGCCGGATGCAGTGATGTAAAGTAAGCCAACACTGAACTCTAGAGCAGTGGAGACACATTCCCTGGAATCATGCTTCTCTGTCTGGCAATCTGATGGATGTGTCTGGGCTTGGCGGTCGCTGGGAAAACGGTACTTGCCTGACTGCATTGTGCCAAGTGTAAAGTTTGGTGGAGGGTAGATTATGATGTGGGGTTTTTCTTCAGGGGTTGGGCTTGGCCCCTTGGTTCCAGTGAAGGGAACTCTTAAGGCATCAGCATACCAAAACATTTTGGACAATTTAATGCTCCCAAATTTGTGCAAACAGTTTGGGGGTGGCCCCTTCCTGTTCCAACAGGACTGCACAGCAGTGCACAAAGCAAAGCCCATAAAGATGGATGAGAAGGTTTGGGGTAGAGGAACTTGACAGGCTTGCACACAGTCCTGACCTCAACCTGATAAAACACCTTTGGGATGAATTAGAGCAGAGACTGCGAGCCAGGCCTTCTCATTCAACATCAGTGCCTCACCTAACAAACGCACTTCTGGAACAATGGTCAAACATTCCCATAGACACACTAATAAACTTTGTGGACAGCCTTCCTAGAAGAGTTGAAGCTGTTATAGCTGCAAAGGGTGGGCCAACTCAATATTGAACCCTACGGACAAAGACTGGGATGCCATTAAAGTTCATGTGCGTATAAAGGTAGGCGTCCCAATACTTTTGGTAATATAGTGTATGTGCCTGCTTGGGGCACTGTATAAAGTGTATGTAGCATCAGCTAAAAACAGTATACAGTGTTGTGTTGTGGCAGCAGGATGGGGACTTCCCACTGAATTCCCAGAACAAAATCAAGTCAGGCTGAGCACTGCTTAGCCATTCACAGGGAGCTTTGCAGTTTATCAATGAATACAATGCTTCCTCTAATTGACGAAGATGGATAGATAACATCAATCTCTGCTGTGAGACAGTCAGAGGAAGCTTTGTATTTGTTGATAAAATGCAAAGCTTCCTGTGAATGGCTGAGATGCAGCCATTGGATGTTTGTTTGTATATTGGAGTCTGCTGCAGACAGGGCCAACAGCTGGGATTTAGAGTGTGTATAGTAGTGGAAGAGGGAACCGACCTAGAGCGATGTTTTTTTGTTCTTTTAGCACTCAGGTCCACTCGATTTGGTTCTGGGAGAGGTATGGGAAGTTCCAGAACTGTATATTTTATGTAGTTAATGCTACATACAGATTATACAGTGCTGACAGTGGGCACATCTATTCGTAAAGGAAATAGTTCTTTTGGACCTGCTTGGCTCAAACTATTTAAAGTCACATGGAATTAGGCTTTAAACTCTCTGCTGTGCTAAAGGGATAGTGTGGCCTGTTGCTCCACCTCCATCCAGCCTACATGATTGGGAATGGACTTCTGAGCCAGAGGATCATGTGGACGTCAGGTTTGAGAGAGAGACCCAGAGCACTGCTGGCTTCCTCTCACTTGGTTAGGAAAGAATATGTGAGATTGATCGCCAACAGGAGGTCATCTGCAGCATTGGTGTGGTGAAAACCCTTTGGCCACCTTTATTTGTTTCATACTTGTTTGCCCATCAAAGGGATTTGCTGCTGCTAGCAGAGATCTGCCTAACGGGGATTGCATGTATTAGGCTGTATATGACATATCCTGACCCCTGCATTATTTATGCCATATTGTACAACAGATGGTGTTTGCTCAGTGGTCACTGTTAATTAAGTTCTTCTTCAAGGTAGGCTGGCTGTATGCAGAAAAGCAAATGCAGTGGTAGAGTTTCACATTTTAAAAATCCTTCTGAGGTTTGTACATGTCTGTTAGACTTTTGCTTGTAGCAAAGTTTTTAACGCATATTTATTGGGTACAGGGACTGTGGCATTTGTCTTCGTGTACACAGTGAGTAGGATCATGTTTTAAGCTCCACTTTTAGCGCAATTTGCCACACCCATCATTTGTCACAAGATGGCATGCACATTTTTATTCTCTGGGTACCCAAGGCTGAACCCCCCCTCCCTCCCTCAGGAAAAGAAGATCTATAACCCTGTTATGAACTGGTACCTTCAGGTGGTCAGACACTGGAAAAGCTTTGGAGGACAGGACCCCTGGATGTCCCTCTGTAACCCTACCCCACTGTGAGTTCTCAGTTTAGCAGCAAATAATGCAAAACACCACAAGAACAGAAGGAAGGGAGGCCTGTGTTCTGCACTGTACTCCAAGATATGAAATTTACAGGCAATTCGAAATTCATTTAATCTTAATCACACGGACACGGCCGATGACAGATCTGAGTATCGGCCCCGTTGCCAGTACCATGTGACCTGCTGTGACCAATCATGGCAGGCCGCATGACAGTTGTATACAATGGATGGCTTCATTCATGCCATCCATTGTATACTACTGCCTAGCTGTGAATGGTCACAGCTAATCACATGCACATGTCATGTGATTAGCTGTGGCCAAATCACAGCTAAGCACAAAAAAAAAAAAACAAAACCCTGAATGAATCGATGTCATTCAGGTAAATGCTTGCTTCTAGCAAAGTAATTCTTTGCTATGAGCAAATTGCAAAAAAAAAATAATAAAAAATAAAAAAATACTGATCACTTCACCAAAGTAGTACAATGTTACTATGGTAACATTGTACTACTTTGGTCATAGTGAAATATGAAAAAAATCTCTTAAAAAAAAAAAAAAAAATTTTTTTTTTCATACTGTCACCAGTCAGTGTCCCTGATCACCGCCATGCCAGTTATATGATGATGCTGTACTGCACTGGTGACAATATGTAAAAAAAAATAAATAGTGAAACTAATTTTTTTAATTTTTTAATTTTCCGAAAAATGACAAAAAAAATACAACTTCAAAAAACTCGGCATGCCTCTTATGAAGTACGTCGGACTGTCTACTTTGCAAAAAGGGGTCATTTGGGGACATCTGTACTGTTCTGACATTCTTGGACCTCAAGAAATTAGATTGGCTGTCAGTACTTCAGGATTGATCAATATTCAGATCTATACCATAGTTTGTGAACTCTATAATTTTCCTACAAACTAAAAAATACATCCTAATTTGGGTTATTTTCACCAAAGACATGTAGCAGAATACATCTCGGCCTAAATTTATGAAGAACAATTATTTATTTGCAAACTTTTATAACAGAAACAAAGAAAAACTTTTTGTTTTTCAAAATTTTTGGTCTTTTTTTGTTAATTTAGCAAAAAATAAAAACCCCAGTGGTGATTAAATACCACCAAAAGAAAGCTCGAGTTGTGTGAAGAAAATGATAAAATTTTAGTTTGGGTACAATGTTGTATGACCACGCAATTGTCATTCAAAGTGTGAGAGCGCTGAAACCTGAAAACTGGCCTGGGCAGGAAGGTGTAAAATTGCCCGGTATTGAATTGGTTAATCATATAATGCAAGGTATTCAAATCTCAAAGCAATGAATAAGAAGGGTGGGCAACAACAAGGCAAACAAAACTGTGTGAACAGGCCCAACAACAAAAGGTGTCAACAGACCCAACTTAGAGTGCATCCACAGAAGACTGGATGTCCACCTGGTAAAACTCAGAAAAGGTATAAACAAAAGACCAGGTTGGTGGCCTTAGACAGCTGGGCAACAGAAGCGTGATGTCAGAATGTCCAGAAAATGCCTACCAAACTAGTAAAATGAGCATGTGTTAGTGCAGGAGGTGCTTTGTCTTTTAAATTGTAAGCTCTTGTGATTAGTTGTCTTACCCACTTAGCAATGGTGGATCTTGAGATAAGATATCCCTTGCGAGGTCCTGAGGGTAAGGAAAAAAGAGTCGGTTTTCCTAAAAGTAGCTGTAACGTTGAGGAAAATTATGATTATTATGATGATTATTATGGCTCTGACCATGTCCAGACAGTGAAGAGAAATAACCTTTGAGTGCTTTGGAAAGGTACACAATGAAGAATGTAGAATAAAGAAAAGACTGGACTTAATTGAGGTTGAAGCCTGACACTACCTTAGGGAAAAAGGAGGGTCTAACGCAGAGATCTGTATAACTGATGGGATAGCTACCAAAAAAGCTACCTTGCAGCAAACGTCATCCAAGGGGAGTTCGCTGATGGGTTTAAAGGGTAGTTTCTGCTTGGCAGACAAAACAAAATTAAGGTCCTAAGGTGGTTTGATCCAAGAAACAACTTGAAAAAAGGTCTTTACAAGGGAAAAGGAAACCAGAGGTATTAGGAAAAGAAAGGACAAAAGTACTTAAGAGCGAGTTCTGGTCAAGACCTGATTGTAGGAAAGCCAGATTGTGAGGCACAGGGGAACCTCTTGGATTGAACTGCCCACGTTCAAACCAGGCAAAGAAGGAGTTTCAGAAGGAGTTTCTTTCTGCAAGTGGCTTTCCTTGCTTTTAGCAATGTGGGAATGACAGACTCAGAGACCCCTTTGTCCCTCAAGACCTTGGTCTCCGTGCATTTAAAGCCAGTGAATGAGAAATAGGATGGAACAGGGGATCTAGAAGTCTGAGAATGTCTGTCTACCAGGTTCTTCTGTGGATTCCAGACAAAATTGTGGAACTAGATTTCATTCTAGCCATTTTAGGTTCAGGACAAGACAAATACCTCTGTTGTGCTTTGGTACCACGAAGAGGTTTGAACAGAATCCTTTGCACCTGTCCTCCAGAAGTACTGGAACAACTTCTCCTGGATGCATCAGGGTGGTCTGCAAATCTGACTGTCCTTGAGCAGATTTTGGTTTGTTTGAGAGAAGAAAGTGATGAGGAGGAAGAGTTTGGAACTCTATTTTGTACCCCTTTGAAACCACTGATTGAACCCACAGGTCTGAGACGTCTGGGACCCAGACAGTGGAAAACTGTAACAGATGCCTCCCCATGTCTTTGAAGTAGACTTGATGGATTTTGTGTTTAAAGTCTTGAGCCCAAAGAAAGGTCTGAATTTAGGCTTAGCAGTCGAAGGCTGGGGAGAGCATAGAGATACTCTGTGTTATGAGGAGGAATTAGTCCCTGAAGACAGGGATTTTGGAAGCATCTACTGTGGAAGAAGAACCTTTCCTCTTGAGACATCTTTGATGACTTTGTCAAGTGGCACACCAAAGAGACATCCTCCTTTAAAAGGCATATGAATGAGGCATCTTTTACAAGCCATTTTCAGGTGAGCGGCTTTGGGACATAAGATTGTGTGCATGTGAACAGAAATCAGAGCCATTCTGGAGATTTGTGTTAGGACTTGTTCTACGATATCAACACAAAATAGCAAGGCAAAAGGTGACTGCTGTAATTGCTCAGCCAAGGCCCTAGTCCTATAAGCTGTGGTTTGACAAATAGAAATTGCAGCAATAGCTGGTTGCAGAGCTGGGCCTGCGAGAGTAAAGAGAGCCTTTAAGAGTGCCTAAAACTTTGTCTTCAGAATGTTTGAACAAAGGAACGTTTTCAATAGGTGCAGGAAGATGTTTAAGACTGAAATGGCAGGGTCTACTACCAGGAAATCACTTTATTGTGAACCCTTTTTGCATTGGATAGAGCTTGACAATGATATTTGGAAGAGTAAAAAATCTTTTTTGGATTGACCTAATCTTCATAGATCACACATTCTATTAGTTCATTAATGGGGAATGTCTTTTTAGACCTAGCAGGTCACTTAGTACCCAGAGGTCGAGGCAAAGGAGAATAAAGTGTGGCGAAGCCAAGGCTTTTGCACACGGCAGAAGTTTGCATATTAACATCGACTAGATATCGCGTGAGGCCGTAATATCAGCTGTACAGCAGCCTGGGAGTGAAAAATCTTCCGTGACCTCCTCTAACTCTGCATTCCACTTTACGACTACCTCTTCTAGAGCTGGCATATTAGGATCCAACTCAGGTAGAGATGGCAGAGGTAGAGAAGGGGGTCTGACACTTTTGATCCCTGGACAATGAAGGCTATATTAAAGCCTTTAGTTGTTCAAAGAATTGTGACAAAGTTTGAGTACGGTTCTCTCCTCCATCAATGGGTGGTGCATATTTAGTGCCAGCCTTTGGAGCGCATTAAACTCCCCTCCCGGATGCTGTTTTGTTATGGCGGTCCGATGTGGACGGGCACATGTGCAGTAGCCAGGTGCCCACAGTGGATGGGATGTCATGTGTGGACCAGGGGTCTTGACGTCGGGTGTTGGGTGGGGTGTCTTACCTGCTGGGGCCATATAGGGGAGAGGTGATGGCGATACAGGATGTGATCACCCAGCTGTTGCATTGTTTGGTGACCGACTGTGGCATTGGCTATGAGGCGCTGGGCTTGATTGTTTCCATTTGTCATCATCAGAGTGCTTGGGCTATCAATTTTATCAGCCATTTTCCGGCCTGGAGGTTGGCGGCAGATAGTAGGGTAAGTGATATTCAGGTATCTCCTCTCTTGGGGGAGTAATGGTGTCATATACCCTTCATGTAATACAGGTTTCTAGGATGGCAATTTTAGTAATGCGTTTAGTCTAATTGGAGGATCTTTATTTGTTTGAAATAATAGGGTTATGTACATTATCTTTGCCTCCTGGTAAAAGCTTTTGAGCACATGGTATACTATATACAGACACTAGGGGCCTTTTAGTATATTTCTTTTGGTATTGCAGCCAATTTTTGGTGATTGGTGGTGGTCTTTGTCCCTTCTTCTCCTCTGTGTGGCCCAGTGTTTGGCTTGGTCTCTTCCTCCCTCCCCTTGGGGTAGGGGTGGATCAATGGGCATGTGATGTGGCGTCTCCTTCTGGGGAAGCAGACATCGGTGTATACTGTTTCTCTGAACCAATAGCAACTCTATTATTCTAATTAAACATTGTGGTGAGATTTAGAAAAAAAAAGAATGATGTTTGTTTTTATAATTGTAACATCTGTAAATATATATATATATATATTTATATATTATATTCGTTGTACTGTTAAGTTGTGTATATGTCTCTGCAGACAATCCCCGCAAAGCGCTAATAGCGAGACATGGAATCGTGAAACAAACTCAATTGTGTGAACTGTTGGTTATGTTTTAATCGTTTGTTTACTATTTGGTGTAGTAGTAGGACCACCCTTTTTAATGGATTTTAATTAATTAATTTTTATATTTTAACTATATTTATTGTTTAGTACAGTGCCTAAATAGTCCCTTAATATCTGGAGGTTTGTTCCTTCTGGATTTAGTATTGTTGGTTGGGATGTAGCACTATGTGTTCATCCCTTGAGAGATGGGTTATGCTTTTTGGATATAGTTTGAGTAAATTCTGCCATAATCAGGTTGGCCATGTGTTGTGTGCCTTAGACGTAGCTAAAATCAGATGTGGAGATCAGCGGTAAAATAGGGTCCTGCTCTGGGTGCAAGGAAAGCATTGCCATTCTGAGTGGCCTGGGTGTTTTTCAAATCTTCAGCAGAGCAAATATTAACCTGAGCTTATGCTGCAGTTCCCTTGCACTTATTATTGCCATTGCTATTAGTAAGGGTATTCCCCTATGGGGTACTCACAGAGTGGGGTATGGAAATGGAATAAACGCGTTGGAGATGGAGTACGCAGCAACCTGGGTGGTAACTTCCCGGCAAGCGAAGTCCTTGTGTGAAAAGGCCAGGAGGAAATGTCCAAGTCCTTACTAAAGAGCTCTGGGTGGAAATGGTGGTAAAGTGTGTGACCTGTGGCTGAATTTTAGCACCAAGTTTGAAAAGTTTACACCGTAAATAAATTCCAAACACATTCTCAGTTTCCTGATAGCTTTAACATCTACAAACCCTGGCAAAAAGTATGGATTCACCACTCTTGGAAAATGTTGATTCAATTGTTTAATTGTGTAGAAAAAAAAAAAACAATCACAGACTTGCCTCAAAACTATTTTCATTTAACATTTCAACCTTCTGGCTTTAAGAAACACTTACAAAAAGAAAAAACTGTAGCCAATTGCAGCTATTTCTGCAGATCAAAATAGTTTTTTTTCTACACAATTAAACAATTGAATGAACATTTTCCAAGAGTGGTGATTCCATACTTTTTCCCAGGGGTTGTAAAAGCATACTAATCAGGATACCGATAGATAGTGTAAAGCAAGTAAAGGTGAAATTTGGTCTCATGCTTGCTGTGGGTATACATTACCAGTTCAAGACACAGGGTGACCATATCTTACCTCTACATGTTGCTGGTCCCTGTATAGGGTCCAGGCTTTGCCCGTCACGATGGGCATATCCCTGAAGAGGTCTTCAGGGACTGGGATTCATAGGGATGGACCATCAGTCCTGGACATGTATAGCAACCTATGGCTAATTACACATGTTTCACCATCTGCTGAGGTGAGCACCCATGAAGGATCTAGTGCCAGAGGCAACATTACAGATATGGGGTCTGGGCACAGCTCTCAAGGTTTTACCAAGGTTGCACTTATCCAGAGGCACTGATTCGATTGTTATATTAGAGGATAGCAACAACCTAAATGAAGAGCCTAAAGATAAAATAATAAATTAATTAAGCGAAGAGTGACTTCTCTGTAAAAGAGAAGAGGTCCATCATCCTAAGACACTAGGAAAAAGACTGAAGACTCACAGAGTGGAGTAGGGTTATGGGGAAGGGGGGATAAATTGGCCAGGGAGCATGTCCTTAAAACTTTGCCAGAATCCACTCACCTGAAGGTACCAGCCTATAACCCAGTGTCTATGAATATCAAGCCTGTGCCCTGTACTGTACGATAAAATATTTGGACGTACTTTCCTTTTAAAATAAAATTAGTTATGAAGGGATAGCATCTAACTGGAAAATATTAACTTTTCCATGAAATCTAGAAATTGAGAAATGGAAAAAGAAACACAATTCTACTAGTAAGAACAAAACATTTTCTGCTTGGATTGCTATGCGACTTCCCTTGGCATTGTGAATATACGGTATGAAAATTTAAATGCTTATACTTTACCTGATGTGAGGCTGCTACAAAGCGAATCCAGCCATCATCCATGGAAATGAGAAAATCCCCTTTGCGTAGCTCAACATTTACTTGGCCACCACCAAACAGAATTAAGGGGTACACTGACACCATGCTGCAGTCTCTCACAAAAACACGGCTGGTCTTGATCTTTTCATGATACACTAAATATGGACTATCAAAATTCCGCACCTAAAATATAAACCAATTATAGAACATTAAAGCACAATTAATTTTTTTCCATATTTGTTTTTTTAATTCTGTCATCAGTAGAACTAGTATAAGCAGTCACAGTATTACACTGACTCTTTAATATTTTTGAAGCCCAGCATGCATGCCTCCATATACCCATATACAACATAATACAGTCTTCCTACAGCCCTTTGCATGTTATAAATACATTCCATGACCTGTGCTAACATGTTTTAGATTTACAAATTCTAAATGGTGTCAAGTTTTTAAAGTACTTTTAAGAAGGACTTGATATGCAAAGAAATAATGCTAAAGGTAGATCAGAGGGTATATTGCTTGTGCATCAGCCAAACCATTATAATTCACCACAAGGCACCACCTTGCTGGCATACAATAGGCAAGTGCCCCCCCATGTGCACAAAAATGCATTGCATTCAAGATGAATGCCAGTATTATTTTAAGAACAGAAATAATGCATGATGACCACATGGTGCATTTTCTAACAACACTTAGCACAGTGCAAAGCTTTTTGGCTGGACTTCTCCTGTCGATTACATTTTCAGCTGACAGCGGACTGAAGTCTACTGTCAGCTGACAGCATTCAGCCAGTCCAGGCTGGGGAAAGATCCCAACTTCAAATTCGGGATCCACCCCAGAGTCTGGAGCACCACCTGGCTCAGCCTCTCAGTGAAGTGCTGAAAGCCTGAGCCAGCTGCTCCCTCCCCCTCCACAGCCCAGCACTCCAGTGAGAACTGGGGGGGCTAAGCAGAGCGTGGTGACTGACAGTCCCACTGTCTGCTCAGAGTAGAGAGGAGAACTTCACAATCAGCGGTCATGTTGAGTTATCACCCTTAGCGCCGGAGGGGGACAGATGCAGCATCGCACCAATGCTACATCCACCTAGGTAGATATACTGGGGGAAAAAAAGCCCTACTTCTCTTGTAGGTAGTATTGTAAATTGTGTATCTTGTATGTGTTCTGACTGTATGTCTGCTCTTTGAATGTATGTGGTCTGTTTATGTGCTCTCTGTGTGTGTGTATGTGTGTTTATGCGTGTGCCCGTAGTGTGTCTACCATCTGCCTTGACTGAACATGTCTGCATTTCTTCCATTTCCTCCATGTGTCCAATGAGCTTAATTTTTTGCACACCACCACAAATGTATTGTTTGAACAGGGCACAAACAATTGTTTTCTCTGTACCCTGTTCACACCATACATATGTGAGGTGGTGTGCTGAAAAATGTAGCTCAATGGACAACAGAGTGTGAACAAGACCTATGAAGGAAAGCAGAGTGAAAAGTGTTGCATAAGCTGTGATGTTATAAAGCTCAATGCATGCAGGAAACCACCAGTACCGATAAATGAGATGGAACATACTCACTGAGAGAATATTTGAATGGGCACATGAACTCTCAGTATTTCTAACAGGAAAGAACTGTCAGTGTTTTTAACGGGAAACAGAAAATGTTCTTCTCTTTTCAAAAGATCAGAATATTATGAAAATACAGATCAAAGAACACACTAGAGCTTTTCGGCTCATTAGCATTATTATCATACAGGATTTAAAGAACACCAACAGTTTGATCAGTGCTTTACAACATGAGGAAAGACAGTACAGTTACAACACAATTCAATAGAGAAGGAATTATAGGGCCCTGCTCATTAGAGCTTACAATCTAAAAGAAAGGGTCAAGTGATACAAAACATAACTGTGGGGGATGAGCTTATGGAGAAAATAAAAGTACAGTTAGTTGGAGGCAGTCTAGGCTTCTTTTAAGAGAAAGGTTTTCAGGGATTGCCTAAAAGTGGACAGAGTTGGAGACAGTTGGACAGATTGGGGCAAGGAATTCCATTGGATGGGAGAGGCTTGGGAAAAGTCCTGGAGACAAGCATGGGAGGAGGTGACAAGGGACCTAGAGAGCAGGAGGTTTTAGCAGGAATGGAGAGAACCATTATGTTGGTATTTGAGACTAGGTTAGTGATGTAGCTGGGGACAGAGTTGTAAATGGCTTTGTAAGTTATTGTTAGTATTTTGAATTTAATTTGTTGAGGGATTGGCAGAGAGGGGTGGCAGACACTGAACGGTTAGCAGCAGCATTCATGATAGACTGAACGGGGGATAGCCTATGTAAAGGAGGGAGTTGCAGTAGTCAAGGCGAGAGATAACAAGGGAATGAAGTAGAAGCTTTGTGGTGTCATTAGTTGGGAAGGGTAGAAGGTGTGGAGGTTGAGGCAGCAAGCTTTGAACAGTGATTGGATGTGGGGCTGGAAGGAGGGTTCAGCGTTCAGGATTACACCTAGTACCCTGGCATGCTGGGACTGGTTGATGGTTGTGTCATTGATCTTGACCCCCTTCAGGGGAAGGGGCACGTGGAGGAGGAAATATTATGAGCTTGTTTTCCATAGATTGAGTTTGAGGAAGTGGTGTGACATTCAGACTGATATGTCGGTCAGTAAATTAGTGATGCACGAGGAGACTGATGTTGTGAGCTGAGGAGTAGAGAGATTGATTTGGGTGTTGTCAGCGTAGATATGGTATTGAAAGCCATTGGAGACTATCAGCCGACCCAGGGAGAAGTTGTAGGATGAGAATAGAAGAGGTCCAAGAACAGAAACTTGGAGGACCCCAACAGAGAAAGTAAGAGGAAAGAAGGAAATAGAATTGTAAGTGACACTGAAGGGGGGGGGATAAGTAGGATGAGAACCAACAAAGAGTACAGTCACGGAGACCAAAGGAGTAATGTTTTTTTTTTGAGGAGGGAGTGGTCAACCGTATCAAAGACAGCCGAAAGGTTCAGAAATAGGAGTACAGAATAGTGTCCATTGGTTTTAGCCATTAGTAAATCGTTTGTGAGTTTAGGAGAGCAGTTTCTTTGGAGTGTTGAGGGCAAAATCCAGACTGAAGGGGATCAAGGAGGATATTCTTAATGAGGTGGTCACTCAGTTGGTTGTAGACCAGGACAAAAAGGGAGCAAGGAGTTGGGGTGTAGATTAAGAATGATGGGGTCCAAGAAAAAGTTTTTAAGCATGGGGGTGACTAGTGCAAGTTTTAGAGAGTTGGGGAAGATGCCAGAAGAGAGAAACAGAGATTTAAGATGTGAGTTAGAAAGTGTAGGCTAGAGTCAGAGGGAGACTGCAGTATTTGAGAGGGAAAAGGGTCTAGGGGACAAGTGGTTAGGTGAGCGTTAAAAAAAAATGTTTAGCAACCTCGTCTATATTAGCAGGGTTGAATAAGGTAAGTGTTGAGTGTACTTGTGGACATGGGGTGCTAAGTGGGGGAAATATCTGTAGACTGCAGATTTCATCATGAATTGTGTCAATTTTATTTTTGAAGTGATTGGTGATCTCCTGGGCAGTCAGTGAGTTAGTGGGTGGAAGATAAAGTAGAGAGTTAAAGGTAGAGTTGACGGTGACTGGATGAGAAATTGTTAATGAGAGTGAATAAATATGTCTGCTTACCAGTGTGGAGGTAGAATTGTATTTTGGACGGCAGATTTATATTGGCTGAAGTCTTTCTTAGACTTGGTCTTATTCCGCAGACGCTCAAGAACATGGCTACGTTTTTTGAGATCTCTGGTGTCATCTGTCTGCCAGGGTCGTAGGGGTTGGGACCTGATTCTATGTGTAGTGAAGGGGGCGAGCTTGTCCAGGATGGATGACAGGAATCTATTGTAGACAGAAGTGGCTAGTCTGGGGCAGGACATGGGGAGGTCAGTAGCAGAATACAGAAGAGAAGGGTTAAAGTGGCGAAGGTTTCTGCAGGTGATTGTTATGCTGTTGGAGGGAGAGGTGGTGTAAAACAGGGAGAGAGTGAAACTAATAAGGTGGTGATCAGAGAGGAAAGAGATTGTTGGAGAGGTTGTACAGAGTGTATATGTAGGAGAATACAAGGCCAAGGATACCTGGTAGTTTATAGAGGAAGGGTGAATGTGAACATAACCATCATTCTTTGTCACAAACTTCATCTCTTCTGCTTTTGAGGGCATTTTTACAGCTCCTGATCTTGTCTTTTGAAATTTTCCTTCTGGTGTTCTCACCTACATATATAAGGAAATACATATTCAGTTAGTTTTTCCCTATGAGCTTTAGAATTTGTTTATCATTCTTTGGCAGACACAGCAGACCTTTGGGGTATCAAGCTTGGTGGATACAGAGCAAAGTTTGGGGCTTCTACCATCTGGACATGGTTACATAGTAAAGTTGAAAAAAAAGACACAAGTCCATCTAATTCAGCCAATAGACAACATAGATAAATAGAATAAACAGTCAAACAAGAGATACAGAACCGCATACCTATAGCTAATCCAGAGGAAGGAAAAAAAATATAAAACATGAAGCACTTGGATGGGCAAGTTCAAAATACACTGCACACTCTGTGCACACAGTGGAGTTCCTGTACGTAATATTGCTTACCCTGGTCTTCTTGGGGTTTTTCTTTTTTTTTTGCAAGTTCTTTTTGGATGTAATGTCCTTATAGTCTTTGATATTTATGTGCTTTAGTATTTACTTTGTATATCTTGTCTGTCATGAAGCTGGACAATAATTTGTTTTTGTATTGGTCTGACATGCGTTGATTGTATGTGCATTTATTTCTCCAATAAACAAAAAAAAAATAAATATCAGTGAAGGAGGGCAAAGTTCTAAACATGGAGGACTTAAAATATCCAGATATTGAATGGGCAGATGGATCTGCTCAGTCAACTAAGGCTTCTCATTTCTTAGAGGTCTTGGAAGATAATTTCATGTGTTCATTGGTGGAAGACCCAACTAGAAATAATGCTCTGCTAGATCTACTAATTACAAACAGATCTAATTGCAGATGTGGAAGTAAGGCATAACTTCAGAAACAGCGATCACAATGTAAATCATAATTACATTCAATGTAAATAACAGAAAAAGGAAACAAGAGGGTAATACAAGAACATAAAATTTTAAGAAAGCCAACTTTAATAAGTAGTTTTCCATACTACACCACAGTGTTATATGGGATAAAATTCTATTAACCAAGAATTCTGAGGAAAAAATGGGAGTGCTTACCCCCATTAATGACCAGGCCTCTTTTTGCTATTCGGCGCTGCACTATTTCAACTGATAATTGCGTGGTCATGCAATGCTGTACCCAAACAAAATTTATGTCCTTTTTTAACAAAAATAGAGCTTTCTTTTGGTGGTATATGATCACCTGAGCGCTTTTTATTTTTTGCGCTATAAACAAAAAAAGACTGAAAATTTTTAAGGAAAATTATATTTTTTACTTTCGGCTATAAAAAATATATAGTAAACTCAAAGTTAGTCATAAATTTAGGCCAAAATGTATTCTGCTGCATGTTTTTAGTAAAAAAAATTCCAATAAATGTACATTGATTGCTTTGTGTGAAAGTTATAGTGTCTACAATCTATACTATAGATAATGCAATTTACGCCATTTTTTGCTATACAGCGCTGCACTAGTTTAACTGACAATTGCGCAGACATGCAATACGGTACATAAATTAAATTTATGTCCTTTTTCCCACAAATAGAGCTTTCTTTCAGTGGCATTTATTCACCTGTGCGCTTTTTATTTTTGGTGGCATAAACGAAAAAAAACTTTTGAAAAAAAAAATCTTGACAAACACTCAATATTTTCTCATTTCTGTCATAAAAAATATCCAAAAAACTCACATTTCGGCATAAATTTAGGCCAAAATGTATTCAGCTACATGTTTTTGGTTAAAAAAAATCCCAGTAAGTGTATATTGATTGCTTTGTGTGAAAGTTACAGCATCTACAAACTATGGTATAGATAATGGAATTTACTGTCTGACTGCCCATCACATTTCTTGAGGCGCTAAAATACCAGGACAGTACAAACACCCTCAAATGATACCAAAAGTAGACACCTTAAGCTATCTGCTGAGAGGCATATTGAATCCATGGAAGATTTTTTCCACAAAGTTATTTAAATTATATATTTCTCGCACAAGCCAAGTGTATATGTGGAATTACACCCCAAAATACATTCTGCTACTTTTACCGAGTATGGGGATACCACTTGTGTGAGACTTTTTGAGAACCTAGCCACATACAGGAGCCTGAAATCCAATAACCACTTTGAAAGCCTTAAGGTGCGTAACCTCCTCATTTCACTTCCTCACTACCTATCACAGTTTCTGAGGCCCTGGAATGCCAGGATAGCACCAAACCCCCTCCAAATAACCCCTTTTTGGAAAGTAGACACCCTGAGGAATTTAACCACTTCAAGTACGGACAGGGAGCGCGCACAAGCAGGGAGGCAGTTTATAAACAGCCACCCGCCCCTGCACTGCTCCCGTCCGGCCGTTTATATACATGGGCCGAACAGGAAGTGATTAAAAAGAGGCATGGTGAGTATTTTGCAGATCTCATTTTCTCTCACAAGGTTTTGAAATATAAAGAAGAAAAAATAAAAAATATGTTTTTGTTTTCTTTCTTCATTTTCCAAAAACGTGTGGCAACAAACGAGATCTGCAAAATACTCACCATGCTTTTTATAAAATTCCTTGGGGTGTCTACTTTCCAAAAAGGGGTCTTTTGGTGCTATCCTGGCATTTCAGGGCCTCTGAAACTGTGATAGGTAATCAGGAAGTGTAATGAGGAAATAAAGCCCTTTAAATGCCTGAAGGTGCATTTTGGGGTCCTGTACTTGTCTCTCACGTGGTACCCCCATACTCGGGAGAAGTAGCAGAACGTATTTTGGGGAGTAATTCCACATATACTTATGGCATGTGTGAGCAATAATTTTATGTGACAATTTTGTGTAGAAATGTTTTTTTTATTTTTTGCCATTTTCCAAAAACTTGTGGTAAAAATAAATTCTTCTATTGACTCAATAGACCTCTCAGCAAATAGTTTGGGGTGTCTACTTTCCAAAAAGTGGTCAGTTTGGGGGTGGGGGCATTTCATGCCCAGCATTAAAAGTTTATGCCACACATCATTTACTCTTCTGACACTTTTTTTCACATGAAAAAAACTGTATTTTTTTGCCAGGAAATTACTTTGAACCCCCAAACATTATATATTTTTTTAAAGTAGACACCCTAGTGAATAAAATGGTGGGTGCTACAATTTTTTATGTCACATAGTACTTGCGCAATGATTTCTCAAACACAAATATTTTGAAAAAAATACACTTTTTTTTACTTTTAATGCACAAAAACACAACATATTGGCCAATTATTTGGTAAAATGTAAAAGAAGATGGTATGCCGAGTAAATAGATACCAAACATGACATGCTTCAAAACTGCACATGCCCCGTGCAATGGTGACAAACTGCATACATTTTACAAGCTACCATTTTAGATTCACAAAGGAGGTCTAGTGCTAGAATTACTGCCCTTGAATTGACATTCGTGGCGATACCTCACATACATGGTGCAACCGTTGTTTACATACCGGTACAGGGTCAACGCTTGGGCACGCATTGGGGGGTTAGGGCGCCGAGGGTGCTTTTTTTTTTTTTAAGTTATTTTGATTTTTAAAATTATTTTTACACTGTCCCTTTTATTTTTTTATCACATTTAATGCCATCACAGGGAATGCAAATATCCCATATAACGTCAATGGGCATTGTCATATATTCTTTTTTGAGAAATCTGGGGTCTATCAGACTCTAGATAACTCCTCTGCCCTTACATTATCTAATCTCACCAAGATCAGTGTAATCAGATGCTTTCCCAATTTACAAATGGCGCTCTTTATATCCTACAAAACTGAAGTGATGATATGCTCATAGCTTCCAAATTCTTAGACTATAGAGATGATTGCCACCATTCCGGTCTCCAATCAGCTCTATGGTCAGCTGGCAGAAACACCAGCTGCATTCTCAGGTTCCCCCGATGGCACAGGACTGCCCAAGAAGGCCATGGAAGGCAGGGGGGGAGGGGGGCATCGTCTCCCACTGCTTGTAAAAGCAATCCTGCAGCTAGTTAGCCAGTAGGATTGCTTTTACATGAAAGCCGATCGCTGGCTGAAATAAAGGATACCAGGATGATGCCTGCAGCTGTAGGCATCATCCTGGTATAACCAAAGTCCACTGATGTACCAGTACGTCAATGGTCCTTGTTCGGTGTATATGCCATGTTCTTTTTATTGAGTATGCAGCCCGCGGGCTGAATGAAAAAAAGAGAAGAAATCTCTGCCAGAAAAGTTGTGTGGTATGCCCACCATTAGAATATGCCACCCTGCATCCACCCATTTCTAATGGTGGGCACACATTAGGTCGCACGGTGCCACATGCGCCAATTCCAAGATTGTACAAATGTCTAAATAGTGGCACGCTTGAATAAAAATTGTCCATGTATAAGTGGTACCTCATATGGAAAAAGGATGACACCAAGTCCCACACTATCTTGCCACTACTCCCCATGTAGTCTGGGCATCCAGTGGGGCTCCACGTGACTATCTTTTCCCTCATAAATCCAAAACTTATATGTATAGCCTGTTGCCCTATCACAGGTCTTCTACATCTTGACCCTATATCTAGCACGCTTGCTGGGGAGAAATTGTTTGAATGCAAGGCGGCCAGAAAAATTATTACAGGACTCAACGCGGATTTTTTCGCTGGGGAGTATAGACATTTGCAAATTTTTGGCTATGGTGATTTACAAGGGGCCGAATTTTGTGGAGACAGTCAAATTCAGGGTCACCCCGAGGACGACAGAGTATATTGTCGCTGAAATGCATAAAACGCATTATACTCTCATATCTATGCCTGGCCATGGCAGCAGAGAATGTGGGCGTATGAAGAATCGGGTCTGTGGACCAATACAACCACAATTCCATTTTTTTTTAGTAATGCCCATACTGAGGGTTAGGCACAAAAAAAAAATTAAATTCGGAAACCGTAATGGGTTTCCATGCGAATGGTCTGGCAAGGTTTGAATTTGGAGTGGCGGCAATAAATTGTGCATATAAATTGCTTTGATCCACAATAAATGAATCAATGCATACAGAACTAACATGAAAAACAGCTAAAAAAAAATCAAGGGGAGTAGTTAAATTTGCTGTTTCCACCTGAATTCTGGGTTGGGCAGTGAATGGGGAAAGTACGGGTGCTGCAGAATATGTGGGCTGCCAATCGGGATTTGCAAGCACATCCGGAAGGATACTAGGGGCTCCACGGGCCTGTGTGCGAATTCTTGGTGGTTGCAGGACAATACTTATGCTCGCCACTGCACCAGCTTGTACTGCAGTTATGGGAAACGCCACGTCCCCAAGTCATACTGCAGTGCTGGTATGTGAAAGACCAGGATGTACTAGGCCGCTGGTGCTCGCCAGTTCACCAAAAGGTAGCGTGGCACTAGTACTGGCACTCTGCTGCATATGAGAGTCATCAAAATTTACTGGCAAGTGCTAGCAGTGACCAGGCCTGACTCTGCGAACACTGCGGTTTTGTGTGCAATGTATCATGTGACAGTAACCTACTGACACTGCACTTGCTGGGTGAGAAAGAGGGGGGTAAGCGTAGGAGCTAAACGCAGGTGTCGGGGCTGATCCCATTTTTGGGGACATTATACTACTGTGAACGCTGTATACCACGCTATACGTGCTGATCTGATCAAAGATATTGATCCGTTCAGACAGTATACTAGCAATGTAGGTTTATTGTGTATGAGCGTGTTCTTGGCAATCAAGGGGATATATGTGCAATCTGACGCTATCTGGGAGGGTTGTGAAAACCACGGGAGTGCAAATCACGTGTATATACGTAGCAGAAATACTGCTACAGGGCGGTCAGGAAACAGTTAAAGAAGCGATTTGCGTTACGGCGCTGTGTTACTTTAACTGACAATTGCATGATCATGCAACGCTGCACCCAAATGAAATTTACATACTTTTTTTCCCCACGAATTGAGCTTTCTTTTGGGTGGTATTTGATCGCCTGTGCATTTTTTTACGGTTTGCACTATAGAAAAAAAAAATTGAAAAAAAAAACAATATTTTGGACTTTTTGCTATTATGTCCAGTTAAAAAAAAATGTAAAAATCAAAATTTCGTCATAAATTTAGGCCAAAATGTATTCTGCGACATCTTTGCTAAAAACAAAATACCAATACGTGTAAATTAATTGGTTTACATGAAAGTTATAGCGTTTACAAATGGTGGTATAGATACTGTAATTTTTTTTTATATACCAATAATGGCGGCAGTCAGTGACTTATGGCGGCAATCAGCGACTTATAGCGGGACTGCGGCAGGCATTCTGACACGGGGGGAACTGACTTGGTGTCACGGACAACCCCAGTGACACCAATACAGTGATCAGTGCTAAAAAAAAGCACTGACAATGTACTAATGGCACTGGGCAGGAAAGGGTTAACATGAAAGACAATCAAAGGGTTATCTCTGTGATGGGAGTATTTTACTAGGGGGCTGGGGGGGTGTGCTTCACTGTAAGCACACTGATCGGGATGGCTTTGCTCAGCCAACCCGAGCAGTGTGCCTAAACTGACAGGGAGGTGGGCTGTTGGTAAACAAGGCAGCCCTGCTCCCTGCCGGTGATCGATGATCGATACCCAGGGCCGTGATTGGCAGCGTGGGTAGGGCGCACACGCCCCCTACCCGGAAATGCAAAATCACGTATATATATATGTGATCCTGCACTCGGGCCGCCCTGTAGCAGTAAAAGTACTGTGGGCGGTCCTAAAGCGGTTAAGAACATATCAGATAATGGCATTATCCAGTGCATTACAATGGGCAACAAATATGAAAGGACTAAAGGTAAACCTGGGTGTCCAAATTCTAGCATAAAAAAGCATATTTATGGAAAAAAGGCATATTAATGAGAAAAAACTGTCCTTTAAAAAATATAAGGCAAAGGGATCACCGTTGGCATTCCAATATTACAAAGAATGCCTAAAGAAATGTAAGTGTACAATCAGGGCAGTTAAAATAAACCACAAGAGACACAAAGCAGAGGAGAGTGAAAAAAAATCCCCTCAAATTTTTTAAATATATTATTAGGCAGGGTCAGAGCATATTGACCCCATAAAGGATAATCAGGGGAAGTTGGTTACAAATGACGAGAAGAAAATTATAGTAAATACATTCTTCACCTAAGTTTACACAAAGGAAGAGGAGGGGTAAAATAAACAGGAATGTATTGTTATTAACACAGCATGGAAAGTACCCTTGTGGCTAACAGAGACCAGTGTTCAAAAAAGAATTGAAAGTATGCTCAAATGGGTGCATAATAATTCAAATAAACGTTGGGTTAGGATAGAATTTGCACTAAGTAAGGTAGCACTTGATAAATTTGCACTAAGTAAGGTAGCACTTGATAAGGTTATATGGGTTCCATAAAATTTTTGTGAGTTGAATAGAAACACTGGTCCACTTACTAGAAACATGTTCAGGATTTAGGATGAAGCACAAACAATTTAACTGGGTGTATAACTTTCCTTTCTTTGATTGATACTTTTTAGTTTTTACCAGGGAAAGAAGAGTATAGAGTAAGAGCTAGGGCCGCTGGAGAATGAGCATCACAGGCTAAAAATACTACAGTTGGCGAGCCTCTCCTCAGTAGATTTGAAAATGAAAGAGGAGTGTTAAGGTACTTGCAAAGTGGTTTATTACTCTGGTCATGGCTCAGAGGTGTCAAGGGGAGGCATCCACTCTATGTTGGAGGGGATGCGAGGAACTTAGGACCTTTGGTCACATATGGTGATATTGCCCAAAAATACAATTATTTTGGGAAGAGACTATTAATATTATACAAGGTATAACGGGAAGGCAATTGCGGATGGACTCCCTGGAGATGTCTATTCCATTGTACGGAAATACTAGTGGCCCAATATAGGAGGTCTTTATTGCCTTACTTGCTGAATGTAGCCCCTGAAGGGTTGATCCTTATGTATTGGAGGACACAAAAGATACCTAGTATTGATGAATGAGTTAGGAAGGTTGATAACATGCAGTATATGAAATAGAAGAGATAATGCATACATATGAAGATATCCTGGATAAATTATCAGCAGCTATATGGGAGGATTGGTTACAATTCAAGAGTTCAGAGAGGTACATCATATATATATATATATATATATATATATATATATATATACACACACACACAAAGCATATGTATCAATTTTGAAAGAGTGATCGGGGGGGGGGGGGGAATTGATGTTCTTTTGTTTTTGGGGTGGGAGGAGAGGGGAGTTGGGATGGTAAATATATAATGGGAAAACAATGTGAATAGTAATTTGTATGTATTTGGATAATATGGAACAGGGAAAATAACATTGGCTTACACCCAAGAGTCCTCAAAGAACTTAGCCATGTTATAGCCATGCTCTTATTCCTAAATCTTTAAGGTTAGCTTAGTGGCATAGATATATACCAGGAAACTACAGACCAATCAGTCTAACATCAATAGTATGTAAACTATTGGAGGGGATGATAAGGGACTACATCCAAGAATTTGAAATATCAGTAATTACCAGATTAGATTTATGAAAGATTGTTCTTGCCAGACCAACCTGTTAACATTCTACATGGAGGTGACTGGTAATTTGGATAGAGGATCGCCAGTGGGTGTGGTTTGTCTGGATTTCGCCAAAGCATTTGATACAGTTCCCCTTAAACCTTTAACTTATGAAATAAGGTCTGTTGGAGTTGATGATGGTATATGTACCTGGATTGAAAACTGGTTACAGGAGCATGTGTCTCAGTGTTTGCCCTTAAAAACTAAGCACATAAATAACTTCACAACAGGATATAGCAACTTTACAGGAAGATCTTGATAAAATAGAGGGGTGGGCAACCACATGGCATGTTCAATAATGACAAATGTAAAGTAATGAATTTGGAGGCTAAAAATATGAATGTGAGTTACTCACTGGGGGAAGAACCTATGGGGGATAGAAAAATAATCTGGGGGTCCTAGTAGATCACAAGTTCAGCAATAGCATGCAATGCCAAGCTGCAGCAAGTAAGGCTAGCAGACTATTAGTATGCATTAAAAATGGTATGTACTATAAGGCTATATTTCTACCACTTTACAAAATTCTGGTTTGGCCACATCTAGAGTATGCCATCAAATTCTGGTTATCAGTTCTCAGGAAGGATGTGCTGGAACTAGAGAAAGTCCAGAGGAAGGTAACAATGTTAATAATTGGACTAGAGGAACTCAAGTTATCAAGAGCAACTAGAATCATTGAACCTAATGGTGATTCTGTTATCGGCAGAAAACTATTCCACCTCAGGTTGCTCAAGATACCACACGGCCACTTAATGAAGCTGGACGAGGAGTGGTTCATCTGTGTAAGGGATTTTATTTGAAATGTTAGAGCAGTAAGGATATGGAACTCCCTTCCACAGTTTGTGGTTTTAGCGAGGAGTGTCAATATTTTCAAAAAACGTGTAGATGGACATCTTAAACACAATATACAAGGATATGGGAAATGGTATTGGCATGATCACATACACAAACTGACACAGGTTGGACTGGTGTCTTTATTCAATCTTACCAACTATGTAAGGGGGATGCAGCAGTTAGCTATATATAGGCAGTCTTAATACCCATTGATTTTCCAAGACTTTGGTCTGCAAAAAAAAAGAGGCATGCAAAAGGACATGCCAAAATGTTTTTCTACTCCTAAGTTCACAACAACTTCTGCAGGAATGGAAGTGCCCTGATGCTGTAAGTCCTCTTACCACCTGCTCCTCCTCTTCTACGACTGCCCCCATAGCAAGCCAGCTACTACAGGGACACTTATGCGGGCTCGTGCCCAAGCTGGGCTGTGTGCTTCCATAGACAAACACACACAGAGCGCAGCTCACCCACGCCCTCTCTTCACAGGATCTGATTGACAGCATCAGGACACAATGGCTCTAGGATCTAGGGAGCTCCTGCTTGGCAATCATTTGACAATAGCCGGGAGATGAAGTGGTTAAGAAGTCTGTTTACCTTTTCTTTAAGTAAAGTGAGAACCAAAGAATCAAACAGTATTTACAGCATTCCTAAGCTTCCTTAGACATTAGAGAAGCAATTGTACTTTGGAGAAAAGAGAAAAAGGTACACAGATGATGGTCAGACACAAAGTACAATCTCGCCCATATATATGAAGAACTTACTTGAACCACATTGGGATACAATGCTGCACATAACATTGCTGACATCAGCTTTATATTGTCTGCATTTGTGTTTGCCTGTACAAAAATAAAATATCCATAAACAAAATTAAATTGCAAGTGTAATAAGATCAAGCTATTTTTTTTAGCCTTATGGATTTCAATATTTATTTGTCATCTTTTGTGGTAAATCAAACAGTGGGTGAAATCTTGAAATATGAAAATAAATAGCCTATAACTCTTCCTAATTTGGCTGACATGCACATACTCATCTACCTAGGCTTGTATCTGCTTAATTCAACTTTCCTCTTGGAAACAAACAGCACATTTACTGATCTATAAAACAGTTCCCAATTTTCAAACTAAAGTGGACCATAGACATTTGTGAATGGATAGAAGTGCTTTTATGATTTGGTCACCTATCAATATTCCTGTTTAGGGTAATATAGGGGGTCAGTGACAATCAACAGCACTTAGTTATCTCAGGAGAAACAAAAATAATCAGGCAAAGTTTTTTAACCTCTATGATGGCATGTTATTTTGGGTCACATACTTTTATAGTCTTACAGTATGTGTGGTGTCTTTTGTGACTAGTTACTTAACTTCCTTGTGGCTTAGTGAGTTTGGAGTACTGCTGAGCAAATTAATTTCTGTTTGGAAAATTTACTTATTGTATAAATCCTTTTTTGGGAGTCCTTTGAGAGACACAGAAATTCAGATACTGTGAAGTTATATTGGTGAATAGAGAAGGAGTGGACATTGGCAAACAAAACAAAATTGTAGGCCAGCTCAAAACAAGCACTAATCGTCCCATAATGCCCCAGTTTGCAGAAATCAGTACCAAGAGCATTGGCAAACACAGAGGTGGGATCGGTGTCCCTCATCGAACTGCTAGAAAGTGAAGTTAAAGCAAAAATAATTAAAAAAAGAAATTTTAATATACCTGTAAATTGATTCTGCTGCCTTATGGAGACTGGAAACTAGCAAAAGCTTTACTGGTACGGCCACCCCAAGTGTACCCAGATAACCCCACCTACTCCATGAAGCTCCAGCTTTTTTTGGAGGTCACAGAGAAAAGATGGGAGGGATGCCGATTATTTTCTTCATACAATACATTGATTCTCAGACCATGGGACATCCCCAAGCAATAATTTGTGGGATGGGCAAGAAAACAGCAAAAACAGCAGCAACAGGCTCACAGAAAAAACATAAGAACAAATAACACACACCAGAACAGACAGTTGAAAGCAGAAGCACCTGCAGCTGAAGCGTGATTCAGCAGCGGCTCAAAAACAGCTGTCAAAAATGGTTTTGAAAATGTCAACAGAGAAACAGGTGATGGCCCCGAAACTTGTGAAAAAAGCCAAATGCAATAAAAAGCCCAATAACCCTGATGTCTTTGATAAAATGGGTTCAGGTAGGAAATGAGGGACTTTCCTGAGGGCAGAAGAAAAAAAAAAAGAAGCAAAATAGCAATCCAGCAGAATAGGAGGGAGAAATCCCATAAGGGGACTGTCCTGTGAAGAAACAGAAATGGGATCAGTTCCTAAGGGAAGACATGGCAGGCAGCCATGTACGAAAATCCTGAACCCACCCATAAGTTGAATTGAAAGTAGTTTTCTATTGCTTTCAAGACAGGACATGGAGAGGGAGAATGATATTCCATGAGAAGAAAAATAGGAAATGCCCCAGGGACTGGCTTCCAGGATACTTTGTTTCAACGTAGTTTATGAAAAGGAGGGGGATCTCAAGAAGCAGGGGCAGCCAAGGCAGAACTACAGCTGTCAGGGCAACAAAGAGAAGGTGGCTCCATTTGCAAAGGAGAAACCCCTCTTGGACACAAGAGGAGGGCTCTGTACGACAAGAATCCCTGAGGAAGGTCCCAGAGAAACACAGAAAGCAGTGGTGAATGAAAATTCTGGCGCTGAAACTGAAATTTCAGGATGCACTTGGCCGAAAACCGAAACGGACAGTTTTTAAATTTTTTTTTTAAGTTTAATTAATGTAGCTGGCAATTTTGCATTGAAGTCACTAGGGGACGTTTTGCATTAACGTCAGTAGGGACGCGACTTTGCATGAAAGTCTATGAGACAAGATTTTTGCATTAATGTCAGTAAGGACGCCACTTTGCATGAAAGTCTATGAGACAAGATTTTTGCATTGAAGTCACTAAGAGGCATTTTTGCATGAAAGTCTATGAGACGCGACTTTGCATGTATCAGTACTATTTTCGTCTGATATGTTTCGGCCGCCAATATATTGGTGCAATCCTAACAGAAAGTCAACAAGCAATGATTAAGAGCAAGTCTTGCACAAGAGAGTGCACAGAAAATGCTACAGGCCTAAAGGCCTGTAGGGTACCAATGGCTAGGTGTGTGTAGATTTCAAAGAAAAATAAGCTGCAGGGTGAGGAATGGCATCAAGTTCTGGGATGGGATCCATATCATGACACTAAGTAAGAACTACCTCACATGATAGATTGCAGAGAGTGGGGGGTGAGAAGAGATTTGTACGCCCCCAGGAAGGGGGGACATCCAAACTGGAAGTTGGAATGTGCCTGATGAATATCAGTTAATTTGAAATACTGGGAGATCTCTGGGTGAAATTTTGTAGAGCAGTCATATTTGTTTTTCCACATTAAAATTCTTTTTATCACGGTAATGCACGAGGAGAGTACGCCCTGTTTTATTCTTTTCTGTTAGTGTCAAGATTCCTCAATCTTTAGAGGGCTGCACCTCAGCGAGTAACGGATTCCGTGATCCTGTGTAGCATGAAGATTTGAGTGACAATGGTATAATGTGGAGCTGAAGTAAAGGTGAATAAGAATGATATCAGGATTAGACCCAGATACACCGGGCAGCACAAGAACAGAGGAGAAACCTGAGAAGGATAGGCACAGGGCATAGTAAACTTCTCCAAGGCACACTGGGATATGAATATTCAGAATATGATTAAGGGTCTATTAATATAGCACCACAAACTGGTTATTTGTTCAGCAAACTAAGGATTACAATTGTAATCAATGAAAGAATAATTCAAAAAGAAATGAACAGGTCCAGCCCATTTTTGCACTCAATATTCAATCTAGTCTATTGAAGGAATTTTCTTCAAACAAAGATTCAGTTGATAGGTATTGGGAGACTCTTTTAAGGTCATCCTTTGATCTGACAGGTCCAGCCCTACAGCTTGCCACTGCCACCCTATCAGTTGCCCAGACTGTGTCAAACAGCACTGGAGAATTTAACACTGAACTATCTCCTGATATAGATGTAGCTATTCCTATTATTTTTGCAAGATTACAGCTCTTGCCCTTGGGCTTACTTTTTTGAGTAGACTGTATAGAGAAAGTACCAAATCTCCAGAATGTCCTTTCTTTTCAGGTCCAAATAATGATCCAACAAAACATGTAAAGTCAAGAACTGATATGTAAAAGGCACAGGGAAACAATGCCCACATTGCTGGTCCTGTTCCAGGGTTCAGCCTTGCACGTCATAGTGGGCATGCCCTCAAACTGCTCCTCAGAGTCTGGGTGCCACAGAATTGGACCATGGGCTTGGACCTGTATAGAACCTTGCACCACATAGCAAGGCAAATGCCAAACACAGGATCCAGTGCCTGATGCAAACATTACAGGCCAGCCCTGCTGGTATGGTTCCCAAAGATGTACATCAAGAGTAATTGATCTAAAAACTGCTAGTAAGCCGTAAGGCAATAACCAGTCAGACTGTGATGTAAGTTACAGTTGAAGAAGGAAAGGAAAATTAATAAAAAAAAAAAAATCTTCTCCCACCGAAGGGGCCCATCAACTAAGAACACCAGCAAATAACTGGAATCACGCAGAGTAGGTGTGTACCAGTGGGGGGGTTGTCCCAGCAAAGCTTTTGTCGTACAGTCACCTGAAGGCAAAAGGCATATAATCCATTTTCAATGTCTATTCCTGTGTCCTGTACTGTAAGATTAAGATATACAATTTTCTATCGCCTCTATTGAAGGAAACAGAACTAATCTCAACAAGCGAGCCTTGTCAGGACAAACCCTGAATCAGGTAGAAACGCATCAGCTTGTAAGGGCTAGTAGTGACTTAAAGGAGAAGTACAGCTAAGGCTTTGTTGGCTGTACTCCTGTGGATCAAAGGAGTGCAGGTCGTTCTGCAGTTCTGTGACTCGTTTTCAGCTGACAGCAGACTGAAGTCCGCTGTTGGCTGACATCACTGGCTGAGCCAGTTGCTTCCTCCCCCACCACAGCCCACTGCTCCAGTGAGCATTGAGTGGGCTGAGCAGACAGCAGTGACTGACAGTCCCGCTCTCTGCTCAGAGCGGAGAGGAGAACTCAGCGATCATGTGATCGTGGAGCTCTCAACCTCAGAGCCAGCAGGGAACAGGTGCTGCATCCACCTAGGTAAGTATAAATAGGAAAAAAAAGAAAAAGCCCCACTTCTCTTTTAAGTTTGCCAGAGAATCCAGCAATTTGTTCCCATCAAAAATCATCATGACTGAGGTGCAAGGGAAGCATCTCCGTGAAGGCAGTTGAGAAAAAAACAAAACAAAAAAAAAACAGGTAGAGCAGAATATTATGCTGAAAACATGTTCTTTGGTACGCAAGAGGAGCCTCTGAGACAACCAATAGGTATCCTAAGGTACCATACAGCCTAATCCTGACCACAAGGCATAGTTCTAGGAAGGCTCCTGATCTCACTGATCCAGGGAAGTGTCAGCATCCATGGAGCAAGGAACAAAAATCTTGGCTGCAGAGAAGAGAATACTCACAGAGGACATATAAGAGGAAGAGTGTGCCATGTGCCCTTCATACAGAGGCTGCGATTCAGACAAGGAAAGAGGATCCACTTATAGGGTCACTCAATGCCATTAAGACATCCTGCATTCCTTACAGAGGATACCCTCAGCAGGATGTCTGATGACAATTCCGGGAGACACAGCTCTAAGGGCAGAGTACATCAGTTGAGAGGAACAGGTTCCCAGGAGAATGCCCCTACAGGGATCAATGGATGTGAAACCAAGCCTAATGGTGACCTCCATCACAGGAGCCAAACTACGTCTCCTCACAATGGAAGGACCCCTCTCCTTCAAGGTGGTGAGGACAAAGCACTACAACTTCAAATGAACTGGTATGTCAGAGGGTTTCTGCAGACAGGGGAGGCAAAAACGAAACCAGGTATTACTAAGTGACTAACAGGCCTCAAAAACGGGAAATTCTACGAGATAGAGAGTGGTCATACGAGATAGAGAGTGGTCTGGAGTCCAAGCTGACACTGGGACTGATGCAAGGGGTACAGAGATGAGAAGAGCCCAAAGTGACCAGAAAAGGTGTATAAATCTGTGCAGTAGCACAGGGAGAAAGAGAGGGAACAGCTGAAATGAGTGCTAGAGATAAGGAAACCACAATTCCAGAGAGGCAAACTCTGAATACCTAAAGGACAAGCTATCTTTGGACCAAGATGCATTCACAAACAGCTCCCCACGTTGGGGTGCAACTTTATGCAGAAGGTTTTGTTTAGTGGGCTTAGCCTTTTTTCTGACATTCTGGGCTTTTAGAGCCAGGTTATGAGGTCTAGAGGCACCCATCACAAGTAAATGAAGGAACAGAATGGCACTCAGCTGACTTCTTCAAGGACCTTCTGAATAAGTACACTCTCTCCTCCGGTGGGCTCCTTGATGATGGTACCAAGTGTACGTCCAAAGAGATGATGGTCCTCAAGGACCAAGCAGGTCAGGTGCTTTTTGGATATAGAATCCACCTCCCACAGCCTTATACGAGACACAAATCTTAATTTGTTGTAATAGGCCATCACAGCTGAAGCATAAGGCTCCAGGTATCTGATCCACAAGATCAATTAAGAAACCTACTCCAGTAGTGGAGAAATCATTTTTATGAGATCTAATCTATTCTGCCATGGTTTGGAAGATTAAGGTCACAGCCAACATAGGGTGAAAGGCAGAACCTGACAACTGTCAGTAGAATCCTTAATGATAAAGAAGTCTTCAAAGGCAGAGTTATGCCTGTGGCAGTGTCACAGCTTTTTGGACTTGGATTATGCTTTGTGGCTAAATTTTACAAGTACAGAAAGGTCTGGAGTACCAAGATGCAAAGACCAGTGTCTGAAGGTGACATTCTTGACTACCTCCACATATGCAGTTCAGTGGGGTCAGGGTACAGCACTTTAAAATAAAGCTGCAGATGTAGGGACCAGCTCAAGCAGCGATGCAGAGAGACGGATCTTAACTAAAGTCTATGGAGGAAGAATCCAAAGAAAAAAGTTCAAAGGTTAGTAAAGAACACAGAGTTTGAAGAAAAAAATATCCATCTTCCTAGGACACAAGCAAAAATTGAGGCAAGCTGAGAATGGGAAGGGGTTATTCTGGGCTGGCCTACAGTTTTTTTGTTTGCCAGTATCCAATCCTGTTGTAGGCGTCAATAAAACCCAACATTATCTGAATTCCAGTCCTTCAATGGATAAGAAAGAAATTTTATTTTAAATCTGCCATAGTGGTTTCTTTGTTGGACATTATTAAAATATTAATTGCTAAAGCAGTTATATTTAAAAGGACCAAAAGCTACCAATTCTGTATTTATGGATTTAAGCGGATTTACATGTTTTATATGTGGACTAGTTCTGGAATATAGCCTGGTAGGATACTTAAAATATTCACATTTATTGTGAGGCTTGTAGACTCTGCCTAACACACCTATAGCTTTTTTTGGGTGGAATAGCAGGAGCCCTTTTCTATAATTTTATCCTAGAAAGATGAGAGATTAAGAGATGACATTTTTAATGAAAAAGTGCTTTACAGATGAAAGCATTTACAGTTAAGTTATAAACCTAAAAAAAGCAATATGGTAATTTCATTTGACAGATCTAGAGGTAAGAGGTGAAGTTTTTACTTACTTCTTCACCAGTAGCTTCTATGACTCCATCTCCTTTCTGAACCCACCTCTTCTCAATGTCCCTAGCTCGAAGACCTTCTCGCACAAAGCCAATATCTGACAGCAGCTCTGTGAACTGTCTCTTCAGACTAGCTATTTCCTAGAGCATGACAAAATGCCAAAATAAATATTCTGTGTATTATGTCAAATTGTTTACATTTTAAATGTTATTTCTATGTATTGCATAGTAATAATACATTGGGAGACATTGATCAATTCCGTCACCCAGCAAGGCAATGCTAACTAGAAGCAGTGGACTATGCAACAGATTTACTACAAGGTTACAGCTGCATTAAAAAATTTCTCTTTCGGCAGCTCTAAAATAGCACAGCAACAGAATGAAATCTGACTGTTGTCTCATTTACATTGACAAATCTGTCTCTGAAATTCAAAAAACTATAGCCGCTGGTCACCCAGGATTATAGAGTAGGTCCTGGAGTCACCAATACAATTTAAACCTGGTCACAGAGACTTTGCTGAATGGGAAGCAGCCTGATTTACAGCTATGGTATTTTTCGCTCCATAAGACACACTCCACCCCCCCCCCCAAAAAAAAAAATGTGGGGTAATATCTGTGTGTCTTAAGGAGCAAATATGGAGTGGCTGGTCCAGTATTCCTCCCGTTGCTGCCGTCGCCATGTTAGAATATCGGGCCGGCCGCTCGACTCTTATGTGGCATCGCTAGGCAGGGCCCAAAGCAGCTGCCCCTTAAAGTGGAGTTCCAGCTGAAAATAAAAAAATAAAATACAGCCACTTACCTGTTCCTCGGTCCAGTGGTGTATTCACCACCGCTGGTTTCACCGGCTGTCTTCTCTCCCTGGTGCCAGCATCTTTAGTGTGGGCACCTGGCTGTGACAGCTTGCGAGAAGAGCTGCGCTTTGTGAATGGACCCGAAGTCTTCTGGGATATGTCACATGTCCCATAAGACTACGGGGAGGTGAGGGAGGACAACTTCCGCTTCCGATCGCCTATGTGATTGCAGCGGAAGTGGGAACAGGTACCTGTCAAATTCCCCCCCAAAGGTCTGCAGTCTCTGGTCATCTCCTGTAGCATGTCCGCATTCTCTGGTAATCTCCTGTACCATGTCCGCAGTCTCTGGTCATCTCCTGTAGCATGTCCGCAGTCTCTGGTCATCTCCTGTAGCATGTCCGCAGTCTCTGGTCATCTCCTGTACTATGTCCGCAGTCTCTGGTCATCTCCTGTACTATGTCCACAGTCTCTGGTCATCTCCTGTACTATGTCCGCAGTCTCTGGTCATCTCCTGTACTATGTCCGCAGTCTCTGGTCATCTCCTGTACTATGTCCACAGTCTCTGGTCATCTCCTGTACTATGTCCGCAGTCTCTGGTCATCTCCTGTACTATGTCCGCAGTCTCTGGTCATCTCCTGTACTATGTCCGTAGTCTCTGGTCATCTCCTGTACTATATCCACAGTCTCTGGTCATCTCCTGTAATACATCCTCAGTCTCTGGTCATTTCCTGTATTATGTCTGCAGTCCATTGCGTCAGAATATTTTTTTTCTTGTTTTCCTCCTCTAAAACCTAGGTGCATGTTATGGTCAGGTGAGTCTTACAGAGCAAAAAATACGTTAAATGTGTTGCTAATTTGCTTAATAAATGTCCCTCAGGTCTATAAAATGTGCTCAAGTCACATGGGAGAGGTTATATTTCATTGTCATAGATATATTTATCACAGTGAATTTCATTTTGTTTCAAATCAATTTAAAGTAATAAAACAAAAAACACAAACTATGCTTGCATATTTATACACCCTCCTCAAGCCAGTATTTAAAATTACTTGATTGCCTCACTTTCCAGCATAAATACTTACCTCCAGCCTCGACCCAACAATATTCATTGTGCAGCTCAGCGCGGAGTCTCACACCTTTTGTACAAAAAACCATCCTTTCAGGTACATGTTTTAGTGCACATGCATGCTGCAGCTCTGTTCTTTCCCATGGGGAGACTTCAATTCTTCTGGGAAGGCTGTCCACAAGGTTTAGGAGTGTGTCTCTGGGAACGTTTGAACATTCTTCTAGAAGTGTATTTGTGAGGTCAGGCACTGATGCTGGACGAGAAGGCCTAGCTTGCAGTCTTCACTTTAAGTATCCCAAAGGTGTTCTATCGGGTTGAGGTCAGGACTGTGCAGTCCAGTCAAGTTCCTCCACCCCAAACTCACTCATCCATGTCCTTATGGACCTTGCTTTGTGCACTGGTGTGCAGTCATGTTGTAACAGGAAGGGGCCATCTCCAAACTGTTCCCACAAAGTTGGGAGCATGAAATTGTCCAAAATGTCTTGGTATGCTGACGTCTTATGAGTTCCCTTCACTGGAACGAAGAAGCCCAACCTCCTACAAAAAACCCACACCATAATCCCCCGCCAACAAACTTTACACTTGGCACGATGCAGTCAGGCAAGTACCATTCTCCTGGCAACAGCCAAACCCAGACATGTCCATCGGATTGCCAGACAGAGAAGAGTGATTCATCACTCCAGAGAACATGTCTCAACTGCTCTAGAGTCCATACTTTACACCACTACATCCAACGCTTTGCGGTGTGTAATTTCCTCATTTCAAAGAGGCATGGTAGTTTGCAGATTTTTTGTCACATGGTTTTGAAAAATAAAAAAAAATCTTTTCTTTCTTCATTTTCCAAAAACTTGTGGCATGAGATCTGCAAAATACTCACCATGACTCTTAGAAAATACCTTGGACTGTCTACTTTACAAAAAGGGGTCATTTGGAGGGGTGGGGTTGTAATATTCTGTCATTTCAAGGCCTTAGAAACTGTGATAGGTAGTCAGGAAATGTAATGAAGCCCTTTAAAAGCCTGAGGGTGCTTACTGGTACATTGGTATTAGCAATCATAATGTTTAAAAAAAAAAAAATCCTGATCAGTTGCCCAGAGCAGTTCAATGTTACTATGGTTACACTGTATTGCTTTGGTCACAGTGTGTTGAAAAAAAAAATTGTAAAAAAAGAAAAAAATAATGTAATAAAAAATATTTTTATATTATATATATATTTTTTTTACATACTGTCACTAGTCAGTGTCCCTGATCACCGCCACACCAGTTATATAATCACGCTGTACTGGACTGGTGACAATATGTAAATGTTTTTTTTTTTTTAATTTCTACATTTTCCAAAAAATTGTAACAAAAGATTACAACCTTCAAAAAACTCACCATGCCTCTTACTAAATACCTTGGACAGTCTATTTTTCAAAAATGGGCAATTTGGGGGGTATTTGTACTATGCTGGCATTTTCGGGTATCAAGAAATAAGAATGGCCGTTAGTACACTGATTGATCGATTGTCAGATACTGTACATATACCATGGTTTGTGTAACTTTCCTACAGACTAAATAATATACACTAATTTGGGGTATTTTCACCAAAGAAATGTAGCACAATACATTTTTACCTAAATTTATGAAGAAATTTTATTTATTTGCAAAATTTTATAACAAAAACGAAGAAAAATTATTCTGTTCAAAAGTTTCAGGTTTTTTTGTTTATTTAGCAAAAAAATAAACTCAGTGGTGTTTAAATACCAGCAAAAGAAAGCTCTATTTGTGTGAAAAAAATGATAACTTTTTTAATGGGTACAGTGTTGCATGACCGTGCAATTGTCATTCAAAGTGCAACAACACTGAAAGTTGAAAATTGGCCTGGGCAGAAAGGGGGGAAAAGTGCCAGGTATTGAAGTGGTTAAAGATTTTGAGATCATTTTAGCTGAGCTCTATAGGTTTCTGCACTTTTTTTATAGGTCTTCACCTCTCCAAACAACTTTTTATTCAAAGTATGCTGTTCTTCTGAACAATGTCTGGAATGACCCATTTTACTCAGGTTTTCAGAGAGAAGTGCACTATACCCAGCATTAACACTACTTGCTGCCCACATCCTTAAAAGCATGCATGTCATGACTGTTGGGTCTGTTGGTTTTCTATTACTCTACTACACCCACTAGTAAATTATTTGCCACGTAGAAATATAATTTATACCAAAAACAGTGATTTATCTGGTTAGTGATGTTGGACTGCTATTACTTTGAATACAATTGTATAGTCTGTTGCCCTCTCACAGCACTTATACATTTTGACCCAATATTTGGCACACTTGCTGGGAAGAAACTGTTTGAATCTAAGGCAGCCAGAAAAATTAACGAGGGACTCATCAACACAGATGTTTTGATGGGGCATATACACTTCTGCAAATTTATAGTTAAGGTGATTTACAAGGGGCTGAATTTTGTGGAGCCTATCATATTCAGGGTTGCCCCAAGGACGACAGAGTGTATTGCCGTTGAAATGCATAAATCGCATTATATTCTCATATCTATGCCTGGCCATGGCAGAAGAGAACACAGGCATATGATGAATGGGGTCTCTGGATCAATATGACTGCAACTCATTCTTTTTGGTAATGTCCATGTTGAGGGTTAGGCCCCCATAAATTTTAAACTCGGAAACTGTAATAAGTTTCCATGCAAATAGTCTGGCAAGATTGAATTTGGTTTGGCAGTGATATATTGCTGTGCATATAAATTGCTTTGCTCCACAATCAATCCATACAGATTTCAAATGAAAAATAGCTCCAAAAAATCAAGGGGAGCAGTTAAATTTGCTGTTTCCACTTGAATTCTGGGTTGGAGTGAATGGGGGAAGTACGAGTGCTGCAGAATTTTTGGTCTGTCAATCAAGATTTGCAAGCAAATAAAATTCTTGGTGGTTGCGGGACACTACTCGTGCTAGCCACTGCACCAGCTTGTACTGCACTTATGGGACGCGCCACGTCACCAAGTGATACTGCAGTGCTTGTATGTAAAAGACCAGGATGTACTAGGATGCTGGTGCTTGCCAGTTCACCAGAAGTTAGTGCGGCACTAGTATTGGCACTCTACCTCATGTGAGAATCATCCTCTAATTCTAACACCTTAGCAACCTGGGCATGAGGTTGGGTACGCCTGACCTTAGCAGGGACCTCTACTCCATTATCTGAGCTATCCGTCATGGTGCTGCTGCTCTCTATGTGTTCGTATTCTGAGGCAGATTCTGTCAGTGAGGCTTCCCCTTTGCTCTCATCTGACATTCTCAGAATCCTGTAGGCCTCTTCACTAGTGTACCTTTCATTGGACATTTTGGCCACTACATTTATAGGTACCTAGTGTGACTTACAGGAAAAAGAGCACCTAACTGTCAGGAATTGCTTGAACAGCTACAAAAAAAAATGTGCCTGCTAGTGCTAGCAGAGATCAGGTCTGATTTGCAGTTGTGTGTGTAATGTATCAAGTGACAGTGATGTACGGACACTGCACTGGCTGGGGGGGGGGGTGTTGGGGCTGATCCTGCTATACTAGCAGTGGAGGTTTATAGTGATGGTAATGTAGTGGTGGGAAATCTGATGCTATCTGGGAGGGAAGCTAACGCTATCTGAAGTGATGGTAATGTAGTGATGGGAAATCTGATGCTATCTGGGAGGGAAGCTAACGCTATCTGAAGTTGCCTGTGACACTAATACAGTGATCAGTAAAAAAATCTGTACACTAGTAAAGACACTGGTGACAGGGCAGTGAAACGGTTAACTGGGGCAATCAGGGGGTTATATGTGACCGAACTGTGCTTTTACGGTTTCAGTGTGCTGCTTTGACTCACTTGCATTTACTTTCTTCTCTCTCTGGAACAGAATGTGCATCATATGTAAACACAGGCACAGGATGAGCTCTGATTCAGTACAACCGATCAGCAGGACCAGGCCAAACATCAATGACCTGGATATGGTGAGTGATCGGTGCTGTACTGAATCGAAGCACCACTGGGCCAGCAGGTGCACAGATCCATGGCCCGGGAACACGGTGGGACCGCGGATCACATTTATATATGTGATTTAGAGCAGGGAGTCCACCTTGTAACAGTAAAACTCTTAAAGGGCAGACTTAAAGTGGACAAAATTAATTTGAAGGTTTTATAAAATTCAGGATTTGTAGCACTGGCATACAAATGTATGTGTGTCTGTGACTATATACAAACACACACACTCATACATATACGCACACCACTAACAGCAACAACAACTTACCTGCATCACTCTTGATGACAGAAAATTGTCCCGGCAATACTGGAAACCGGCACGTGGGTTTTCCTTCATGATATTACTCCAGCCCTAAACATATGGAAACCATATTTTTATTAAATGTACCTTTTAATAGGAATGGAGCAGTCACTCCCCTGATGAGCTTTTAGTAAACATTTGCTGCACAGAAATGCTTCAAATACTTAGACATATTTAAAGATTAGCATGTGATGACTAAGTCTTTGACAGAAAGGACATAAGCAATCTGTAGGAATTGTAGCATTGTCTTATTATTTTTTTTTTAACATCCATTCTTTTATCATCCAATTAGGCCTCTTACACATGGGTTAAGAGATGCAACAAATTAAGATTTTAGGTTTACTTGTACTTTTGTGCAACACAGGACACAGGGTTTCTCCTTATTCATGACTACTTGGATAATGTTCTCACCTACATGTGAATGGACACTGGCCAAATAAGGCAGTCTTCCCTGCCTAAACATAACTTCCCCATCCCCTCGGCATAATATAGCCTCAGTTTGTAGCAAACATTGAGGAACCATACAAGAGGATAAAGATGTCCTGTGATGTACTCCAAGAAACGGATTTTCCAGGTAAACAACTCGAGGTGATTGTAAACGTATTAGTGCACCTGCAACAGAAACAATTGAGTACTGTCTGTAATAATTTTTTCATTTGCACTAACATACAATTTTCAGGACAAACTTTTGGGGTATGCCCCTTCTTCTAAGTCCAAGCAATACTACTTTACAAAGTTTTAGCAAAATGTTAAAAGATACAATCTCTGAGGGTAAAAACACACACACACACACACACACACACACACACACACACACACACAATCAAACAATTTGTTTGTGTGTGTGTTTTTTTTTAACATTCTGCTAAAATTTTGTGAAGTAGTACTGCTTGGACCTTGAAGAAGGGGAGATACCCCAAAAGTTTGTCCTGAAAATTGTATGTTAGTGCAAATAAAAAAAAAGTATCACAGATAAACTAAAAATTCTAAATCCTTACATCAGAGGTCACGGGATTTCTTCTTATTTGTGACTACTTGAGATATCCAAAAGCACTGAAAAAGAGCGGCAGGCAAACAGAACAACTGCAGCAACAATCCCCAAACCCAAAAGCAGAACAGGGAAAAATCCTACTACAGAGCCACCTACAGGACCTTCCGCCCCAAACCAGCATTCTCAGAGGTGAAAATATCTACCTGGAAAAAGAGTAGTAAACCTGTAAACAGAAAACCAGTTACCAGCTTTGGAAACTTAAAAGGTTGAAACATGATGCTGAATCACCCAGGAAGCACTGACACTACTGATAGAATGGACCTTAACTGGAAAAAGGGAAACATTCTTACTGCCAGAGGTCAGAGAAATTAGTTGCTGGATCCACAGAAAAAAAAGTGGATTGGGACCAAACAGAGTCAGATTGCTGAAACAAAGCCATAGACTTCAGGTATGCCTACACAGTGTGGACCACATCCAAGCAGGGTTTTTGGGATTAGAACCAAAGGACAGTAACAAAAAACAAGGCTAGGACCTCAACACTACTTTATCTTGGTGAAGGACCAATAATGCTGCCTTAGAAGAGAATGTAGCCGCAGCCAGCTCCAAGACCCTAATGGCCACCAAAAAGACCACTATGTAAGTATGAAGTGCCAAAACGTGACAGTGCCTGAATGGGTTCAAACAAAGCATGCTATATAACAGACAAAACCAAATTAAGGTCCCATGGGGACACCAGAGACTGGACAGGTGTACAATCTGTGTGACCCCTTGTACAAAGAAATAAGACACAATAGGCCTCTTGAACAGAATGCCCAAAGCTGAACTCTGGCCCTTGATAGTACTCAAGGCCAGAGACAACTCCTGATCAGATTGAATAAAAGCCAAATGTGTCACACCACATACTGCCATGGCATTGTCCAATTGCACTGAAACCAGGAGACACTGAAAGCTGCCAGATCGATGTTGTAGAGCAAGTCAAATTAACCCCCAGTTTCAAAATGTTGATCAGCCAGGTCTGCTCCTCCACCAACCATACTTCATGAAATGACTAGTTCCCCAAAACACCTCCCCAACCTGTCAGACTGGCATCTATCATCAGAGCATTCAGAACTAATTATTTGTGCTAAATCCAGGAAGAGCCAGAGCCAACCTGGCCTATGGGATTCAGATGCATAAGCAGATCCAGGGACTGTAGACTTGTCCTAGGGTAATCTTATTGAACTGCAACTCCCTGGAGAGGAACTGGGAATATGGAACCACATCAACTGCGGAGACAATCTCCCACTGCACGCACATGCAAACACAAAGATTTTCTCCAGAGACCTTATGGACTTCACCTGAGACCTGAGAGAAAGGCTGAACGGCAACACTACAAACTGGTAGTGACGAAGCTACCACGGCAAACCCTTGGTGAAGTAGAAAGATCAGGATGTCCCTTGCAGGAATTTGATGGTATTCTTGAGGTCCAGAACAGGTTGGAAGTCTTTGTTTGGCTTTGGAACCATAAAAAAGTTTGAATATAAGCCATTACACCTGGAGAAAGAAACCTTCCCAGTGCTGAAAAAAAGAAGCTCTGCTTTAAGGCTAACCTTTTGAGTTAATAAAGCATGTAGGGGTAAAGCTTTGTAATTCCAGCTTGAAACTTCTTGACACCACATCATGGACCAATTCGTCTGTGATGTTCTGGGTTCAGACAGCCATGAAGGCTCACGAGTGTGCCCCAACCCACAAGACTGAGGATGCCCCTCACTAAAAAAAAGTGGCACTGGGTGGTATGCTTCAACTTGAAACTCGAGGGCTGTGGCTGACAAAAGGACTGCTTTTTAGCAGTGGAAGAAGACTTTACCTTTTGAGCCAATGATTTTTCTTTATTCTCCAGGGACATGAGCAAATTTTCAGTAGATTAACATTTGAGCCACAGGACTCAAATGGGCAGGCATAATTCCCAGTTTAGAGGGTTGCTTAGTATAATTATTCCATGCAGCTCAAATCTCCTGGGAAAACCGCCAGGTATTATCCAATTACAGGATCCTCAGGATCAGATTCCCTAGGCCAGAGCATATGGTTTGCCCACACTTCAAGAGCTTGGCATACACCCTCCTCAGGTACTGCTGGCTGTAGAGCTACACCTACCAAAGAGAGAGACACCTTAAAGTAGGTTTCCAAACTCTTATCCATAGCATCCTTAAAGACTGGAAACTCATCGGGACCAAAAGGGTCTTGTTCAGTTAGGAAATAGCCAGGTCTACTACTGAGAACTCCTCTTTTTAGAGAACTCCTTCTCCATAGGGTACGCTCAAGCGAACCATTTAAGAGGTAAAAACACCTTCCCTAGATGAATTGGCATAGAGTACTTCCTGAAAATGAGGATGCTCAGTAAAGATTTGGGAATTTTAGAAGTCACCAGGAACCAAGTGCCCTGACTTTTTGAAAAGTAGATTCTGACAGGGGCAACTTTTACTTAGTTTTGACTGAATCTGCTAAAAAAAAAAAAACATTGGTACTCTGCACCTGAGACAGGCTAGGACCCCAAGCCCCTTCTGAGAGAACACTTCAAATGAGGATGGATAATTCTCCAACACATCATCCTCCTGCAACAGGGGAGGAGGGTAAAGAACTCTCATGTTTGTGCCCCAGGCTTTGAAATCTAGTGAAAACCCCTGAGAGTTGTTCACACCGGCCTGAGATGGATGCTGAAATATCCTCCCTAAAAATTTGAAAAATATGGCTTTGAAACCATGGAAAGATCAGATAAAAGGCAATAATTCAGAGCTGAACTAACCCTAAGGAGAGCCATTACAGGGTGAATTATGTATGGGGCCTTCCCCACCCGAAGAAGGGATGTAGGAGGCCACCCTTTCATCCTTCACTTCCACCTCTCTTTCTGCATTTTGCCATGAGGGATATAAGGCTTTACCCCATGGAAGATAACACAGCCACCCATTTGAGAGGAGTGTTTTGTTGTAGCAAATAAACACCCAATGGCTTAGCAACCCCCACTGCACATCACCACAAAACTTGCAAAGAAATGTCCTGGGTCAGGAGACCCGCTGCTCTACCTGTGTGACTGTGCTGTGAAAAAAGAGATGTCCAGCTGCAGGTACATTTCCACATCTGTTAGGGAGCTCACGTATGCACCAATGCTTCCGTGACGTCATTGTCCACGCCAGGTTGTTGGACCCACCCACTTTCTCCACTGCCGCGCATAGCAGCAGAGACCAAGCTTCCACCAAAAGGCACAGAAAAACAATCAGCTCACATTCTGCCCCTCCCACAACAGCACAGCACAAACAAGATCCTACAGAATAGAACACATGCATGGGGGACAGCTACAGGAGGAAATTTCTTACTGGGTTACTCGCCAGTCCAGGTTGCAGGGCCATCAAAGAGCCACACAGTCTTCATCCATCATAGCAGACATGCTCCAAAGGGGCCTAAAGGGACACAACTTCACTTAGGGGGATTACCATCCTGAACCTGTAGAGTACCCTGCCAGCGTTAGTACCAAATACCAGGTACCCAGGTTAAAACTGCCCACAGGGTCCCGTGTTGCCGGACACTCTTGCAGGCGGTCCCTGATCTTCGCAGAGTAGTTAAGGTACCATTTCTCTGGGCTCAGGGTCATATGCAATGAATCTGGATAAAGCCCTTCCTTTTTCCCCAGTAGAGTTGTATGGAACAGGCAGCAAAATCCATTCGCAAATGGTCCACTGAAAGAAATTTCCAGAGACTTCATAATTTAGGTTAGGCATGGTTGAAAAAGACAAAGGCCCATCCAGTTCATCCTTATTTATTTTTTTCCAATTCCAAGAGACCTTCCACAATTTTACTGCTCTAATAGAAAAGAATCCTTTCCACAGTCTAAGGTTAAACCTTTTTTCCCTCTAACCTCAAATAGTGGTTATGTGTCTTCTTCAAGGACCTTAGAGTAAACAGTTTATTACACATTTGATATATTTGTACATTGTAATCATATCCCTCTTTTGTGCTTCTTCATAGTGGATAACTGAAATCTATGTGAACAATCCTCAAAGATGAGGTCCTCCATTTCCCTTAATAATTTTGTTGCCCTTTGCTGAACATTTTGTATTTCAAATGATAAAAGAAAGAAAAAAAATCTGCGCTGGAGTGTTTAAAAAGAAAAAGCAGCCACTAAGCAATTGTGATACCAACAGCTAAAAAAAATTAAAAACAAAAAGCAGCAATAAATCACATTACTATCAAGAGTACTCAATTAGCATCCTGTATGTGAGTATAACATATGCAACAAGGAATTAAATTAATCAATATAATACATATATGAAAAATAAAGTCCCAAAGTGAACAAAATTTAAAACAAACTCCTTTCACAATCTAAATCATATGAAGAGTGTCCCCACACTTCAACTTCCTGTTGGATAAAGTGTTCATCCACCACCAAGTGACACCATTAGGGAGCCCCTTACCAGATTATGTGAACCATTAAGTTATAAATGGTCTTAAAGTGGTAGTAAACCGCCAAAGAAAAAAAATTTCCTCTGCAAAATAATTTCATATGTGCTAGTATGCATCGCATACTAGCACATTATGAAAAATTTACCTTAGAGCAAAGCCCTCCAGCGGCATGCTGTCACTGCTGACAAGGCTTCCATCTTCACCCGGTCTTCCTTCCGAGTTCACAGACTCTGGCTGCTTGACTGGCTGAACCGCGATGATGTCACTCCCGCACATGCCTGTGATGTCATTGACTGCAGGGACACGGAATATCTTCTAAATGGTACATGTTTAGGAGATATTCCTTGTACCTACAGGTAAGCTTTATTATAAGCTTACCTGTAGGTACAAGTGTCTAGTAGGAGTTTACTTCCACTTTAAGCTCTTAGATATATCCTATAGCCAATGCCCAAAGTGTCGTATGTAAAAAATCTCAGTTATTTAAAAATTGTAGTTTAAAAGGCCACAACAAAGTCACTAATGGCATTATGAAATAAAACTTGTGCATGGGCAGCAGAAAAACAAAACTGCATACAGTGGGTAAACAATAATAGCTTCCAAAGCAGTAGGCTAAGTTATCGTCCCGGGTTCCAGGCTCCGGTTGGAGGGTGTGCGCGATGACACATCACATCATAGCAACAACCAACACATTTAGTCAGAGAAATGACATCGTCGGGGGACCAGCTTGATGCTGTATATCACGCTGGGGACATATTTAACGCCAGTAGTTAAGCAGCCACAACAACAGGTAACTTTGCGCTCAAAAAATGTATATTATATAGGGTGCGCTTGTTGGAGCCCAACCTCTGTAGCTGTAAGATAAAGGTGCCAGATGGATGTCAGGGATGGAAGCAGTAACACTGAGGCAGCTCTTCTTAGAGTGGAAGTAAGGCTCTAATGCAGTAACAAGAAAAAGAGAGGAAGGCACCTCTAAGTGCAGTATTAACAATTTATTAGTAGACAATGGAAAATTTGCACTTACAAGATAAACGGTTAAAAAGACTCATCATGTGGTAATTGGATCCAGGTGAGACATCCAGCCCTCCAGCAGCAAGCTATGCCTATAGGATCTGGAAGGTCTGAAGAAGGAGCCTATTGAGCATGCTCCGAAATGCATTACCGCCCCTTTCACCTGCTACATCTGACTCTGCTCTCCAAGCTTCATTTTTGATGCACAGGCACATCCTGGACTCTATTTCCTGATCCTATAGGCATAGCTTGCTGCTGGACGGCTGGATGTCCCACCTGGATCCAATTACCACACAATGAGTCTTTTTAACCATTTATCCTGTAAGTGCAAATTTTCCATTGTCTACTAATAAATTGTTAATACTGCACTTAGAGGCGCCTTCCTCTCTTTTTCTTGTTACTTTGCGCTCAAACGGGAAGCTAATAAGTCAGACCGCCTACTGGTAAATGCCACGAGGGTCATTTGAGAGGAAAACTCCATCTTGTGGTAAAAAAATCTAATTAAAAAACAAGCCCACAGCCTGCTACAATTAATAGATTAACAAATAATTCATTATACAAGAAGGAATAGACTATATTATATGCAAAAACCTCAAACAATCTCATAAAACCAAATAAAATAAAAATACGGATTGGGAGATACAATTACAATCTGGACATGTTAGCTATTACTAATGGTGACCAAAACGTGATTGGTGACCAAAACTGAACTGTGTATTCCAGAACCATTGTTTTGTATAGGGGTAGGATTATTGATTATTGTCCTTAAATACTGTACATGCCCATTTAATGCATGGGAGTGCATAACTTTATATTTCTCAATATTTTACCTCATCTGCCATGTAGCTGCCCAACCCTCTATCTTATCAAGGTGTTCTTGTAATGATGCCTACTTGATGGAAAACGTCAGAGGCACATCCATCACCCAAGGACACACACAAAATTCAGGCTGTGCTGCCTGCCTATTTTTGGCCAGTGTGCATTCACCCATAACGGGTGCATAAACAAAGTAATCATGAACAAAAAGATACCATGTCCTGTGCTGTACAAATAAGAAAAAAGCATCTGGTACCGCCTGCTAATGTGCTACATAATTAAAAATGTAAGGTGAATGGGCCAGCATACACCAGCATGCTAGTGTCAATTCTCTTTGTGTTGTCTCAGGAATTTTAGGGCATGTCGCAATCTTTAGGCTTTGCCGCAACCTGCCATCTCGAGTTCAACTGTAGCGTGCCAAAAACACACCCAAAGAGTTTTTTTACACATTTAGCACACATTTTTGAAGCATTCACTTCACTTTGTGAAAAAAACCTGAAAACTAGTGGTGGCATTTGGGCAGTGTTAACTAAGATGCTACATGTGAGAAACACGGGTTTAAGCCAATGCTGAGCAAACATGTGGCAGTCACTTTGTTGCATCTCTAAAACAATGTAAAAGAAGCCTTGGTAAGTGGTAAATTAGCAGTATTCTCATCATAGCCATCTTGTCTATGTTCAGATGTTTACCTTATATGCTTGAAGAAGAGCCAAATGATCACTGCTTGCTACAGCAAATTCTTTCTTTTTCTGGTTGGCCTCATCCTTTTTATCCCAGGGACACACCTAAGCACAAATCAGAGTGAATACAAAGATGCACAAAATATATTAGCATGCATTTGTTTGCCTTCTTTTCTCTTATTGTTAAATATGAATGCTTGTAAAAATCCAGTATTTTCAGTAAGATGTATTCACACCGTAATGTTTTATTGAATCTGGAAAAAAGTCCTGCACGCTGAATATTTAGTCAGTTTACAAGCATTTTCTTTTGCAGTTATTTGCATTAGTTTCTTTAAAAACATCATAATTCTGAAAAAGCATGTGTTAGGGCTCGTTCACACTTGACTGTTTTACCAACGCTTGCCAAAGGCCCCTATAGCGCTTTTTTAACGCTCGGCAAACGCTCCGCAAATGCCGCATGTGTGGTTTAGCGGAGGTTTCTAGGCGTTTGTCGAGCATTAAAAAATGCCCCACAAACACCTATAATGAAGTTTAAATGGTGTTACCGCTCTGCAAACGCCCCGCAACTGCGTCACAACCGCATCGCAAACACCGGCCGAGTGTTTGCGGAGCGGCACCATAGACTAGAATAGGAGGCTTCAACGCCTCCTGACTCGACCAGTGGCGTCCGTTTTGCTGCGACGCTAACGCTCCCGTTAGAACAGCACCATGTGCTGCAATGTGCAAAATTGTCCAAGGCATTTGGGAAGCGGTAAAAACGCTTCCCAAACGGCTCTCTGCCGCCTGAACATAACGCTAGTGTGAACGTAGCCTTAATGCATGAGGACCATCCATGTAAGCAAGCCCTAAATGACCATTTATGTACTAAACACCGTTGCATGATGCTGTCTCCACTTTACTAAGTACATAATACAATAAATTCAGAAACTTGTACATTCTTTACTCAAGGGGTCATGTTTATTCTGATCAGAGACTACCACCCCACCCTTCCCCTGACATTCCTGAGCTTCATCAAGATATCAAGCCTATCACTGTGTACTACTGTTGATGTCCACCAAATTCTATGTATGGTTACTTAAACGTATGTCCAGTATATCTTTGTACAATTCTTCAAACCAAGACATTGTTTTGCATCAGTGCCTACTATGTATGTAATGCAGAAAATATAAAGTAGAGAGAAATAGAGAGAAAATAGAGAAATAGAGAGACAAAAAACTCCATATTAATTTATGTACTGAAAGTACATGGATCTAATAAAAATGTATCTATTTATCAAAGCAGTACTTCAGCAACTTATACAAGTATAGGGAAGCAAAAAAGAAATGTCTTGCTATACTGACAGATAAGGCAATGGCAACATCTATACACAATATAGAAATCTTACTGCAACCCTATACAGGGTTCTCCCCAGGGGGTATTTATGGAAGGCCCTCGCCCAACTATTATTACGATATTTCTTCAATCAGTTTAATTCCTCTTCCTATAAAGGTATACCACATATTATACCCTCACTTCCCCCCCCGAATAATCACTACTGTATTATACAACTTATGATGTGACACTCCATAATGCAGCCATTCAGATGTAAATTAAAAAGTTTAATATAAAAAAAAAAACAAAAAAACTTACAAAAGGAGACTTAAAAGCCAGGCTGGCAGCAATAGTGAGAGCCGAGTCCAGACAGCAAAAGATGGCACCAAACAACATCAGTTTACCAATTCTCACATCTACTGGCAGGGAAGCCAAATGATAACCCAGCGGCGTGAGAGTTTCCTGCTTAGTGAGTGCCCCAAGATCCCGAAGCCGTAGCTTGGAAGTTTGAACCGATTCCACTCTTGGGGGTTCAATTAACCGAGACAAAACTGTATCTAGTCGGCACTCAGAAAACATGTCCAAAATCTTTATTCTAAGATAAAGCACAAAAAAGAAAAGATACAGCTCAAATATTCAGTTAAAATTGGTTATTTTTAACTAACAAGAAGCAAGTCAATGTAAATTAAAGCAGAACTAAAGCTGGGTTCATATGTGTGCATTGCAGGATAACATGCAAAATTGCATGCCTTTCTACAATGCACAAAAAGTGTGCTTCACTTTTGCAGGTGGGCAGTGGTGTCATTAATTTTTATTGGTACCCCAACACACCAGTGTAGCATGCATTTGGTGTGGTGTGCATTTATAAAAATGGGTCATGCATTTCTTTCATGTGATTTTCAATTGCAATGAATGCATTGCCCTAAATGAAACACAAAAAAACACGCAGACCATCACAGCTGCATAGCTTCACATTATGGCAGGCTTATTCCCCAGTATATCCTACTCCAGGAATATGAGGTTTTGTGCTTCCCCTCATCTTTTGCATCTGCTTTCCCTGTGATGTTCCCAAGAAACCCATAGACTAGAATTAATTAACCTTTTAGTTTCCTACTGTCATTACATGGCAGTATATGAGCCCCCACCTGATAAGTTATTCAAGTGTGACCAATATGAGAAACATGCTTCTAAACCCTTTGCTGAGATCAGTGGTGTATTTAGGTTTCGTGCTGCCCTAAGCAACACATAAATCAGGTCCCCCCCCCCGAGTAGAACCTGACACCGACAAACACCCCCCTCCCCCACTAAGAGAGCCTGACATTGACCAACAACACCCCAGCAAACCACCCCCCCCCCCCCCCCACCCGAGAGAGCCTTTCACTACCGCCCGCCCGACACTGGCAACCCCCTCCACCCCGGTGAGAGAGAAGACACTCACCTTCACAGCTCTGACATCCCTGGGAACATGGGTCAGGCTCTGCATGCACCACCAAGCAGCCCCTCTCAGATCCCACCTGGTCCCCATGCTGTATGCGTCTCTTCTTCCATCCCTTATTTCGTGGGGTGGCGCTGCCCCCCCCCCCGAACAATACCGCTTTCCCCCTGAAAAATGCCACCCTAGGCAAATGCCTTGTTTGCCTTGTGGTAAATCTGTCCCCAGCTGAGATGCAAATTAAATACAGCATGTATACACACACTCTTCATTATACAAACAATTAGTACAGAGTGCACCTCTGATGAAGGGATTCCTACAGCATTATGGGCTTTCTAAAGAACACAGCACAGTCTTTTCAAGCACTACTGACTGTCTGAAACATATACAGGGCTTTATGAAAGAATTATTGCTTTGACCGTTTTCCATGTGTATGCAAATTTGCAGCTTGTGCTACTGTACTCTGCAAAAATCTATTATGTTTTGAACATCAGTTAAGGAGAACCTATGCAAGCATATACATGTTAAATACTCAATTTAAAAAGCTTAAAGTGGCATTTCAGTCATAACCTAATGCTAAACCAACTCCCACTCCTATTCTGAGACTATTCTACCTAACATGTAAAGAAAAGATCGCTGTCCTCGCCTATTTTGAAGCTACTCCGGTCTGGTCTCCAGCATCGGCTTGTGTGTGCAGACAGATAGTCGACAATGACTGAGAAATGAAGAGGAGGGGACATCACCCATAGACTTACTAAGGGGCATCTCTTGCCGGCAGCCTCTCCTGCACACAGAAGCCACCGCTGACAGCTCAGCCTGGGACAGGACTGGAGCTCCTTCAAAAGTATAGTGATCTTTTCTTTACAGGGTTAGATAGAATAGGTTTAGAATCGGGGTAGGAGTAGGTTTAGTGTTAGCTAAGTTATGACTGGAATTCCACTTTAATTACCTTATTAGAAAATATCTTACTGACATTTCTGACCTCCTAAAATGCTAACTGCCGGACTGTCTGGATTTACTATTTAGTGACTCACTGATGTAGTACGAGTAAGCAGGTTACATTAGCTAAAGCAGTTGGCATTTCCATAAAAGCATTTGAAATTCAAGCACGAATATTTCAGTAAATATATTAAAAATATAGCATATACCGTAAACATAGCTGCTCCAGTGGAATACGATGGACCTCTGGGGGCTGTTGATTTAGAAGCTGATGGTGATAGTGGTGGCTGGTGAACAAGTGAAAGCACACACCTGAGGTCACGCGGCCAGCTCTTCCTTTTCTCTGAATGGCATTCGCTTTAGATACCCATGTTTCTTCAAGACTCTCCATACTTCTTGATGGATCATATCTAGAAAAGACAAGTGCAAAATTTAAATTTTCTATTTATTGAAGTTCATTGAGGCATGCAGATTTTAGAGACAATTTGGTTTTACGGATGCATACAGGATTAATTTGAACACTAGGAGAAAATAAAAAAATTCAGTGACCAACCCAGTACAACAACTCCCACTCCCAGAATGCCTCATAGGTGGCTTGGCCTATTTACTTTATCCCTTTCACTGCCAGGTCTGTATGGTCCTACAGCACTGCTGCTAACTGGCCAGGTCCGTACGCCATACGAACCTGCATTCCTCCTCTGCTATAAGCTCATGGTCACTTAAGCAAACCCTGATCTCTCTGTGGCTGTCGACTTCCCTCCTTTGCCTCTCCCACCAACTTTCAGTGCTGCAGGGCAGCCACAGAGGGATCCAACTGCAAGACTAGATGTCCCCCCACTGCTCCGACACCCCCCCCCCTTTAGTGTCCCCCACCTCTGTTGTGTCGGAGCATCCCTCCCTGCAGCTGATAGATGGCCCTCCTTCCCCTCCCATTAACTGCAGCCACTGACAGATTGCTGATAGCTTGGAGGGGGGGGGAGGAGGTACCCTTCCTTTTCTGAGAGCGGGGGAGCTGGTAAATGTGTGTTTACCAAACCCTTTTCCTTTTCTCAGTGAATAATGAATCACTGTCTTTATTCACTAACAGATAGTAAATTGTTTTTACTGTCAGCTTGTGAATGAAACTTTGTTTCATTTTCTAAATGAAAGGAGTCTATACAGACTCCTATCTCATTCAGTTTCAGTACAGCTCAGGCTGCAGAGAAAGGGACTGTCTTCAGTCCCTTTCTCTGTCTCAAAAAAAAGAGACAGAGGTCTGTTTAGACTGCTGATATCTCGTCCAAAGCCCCTCCTCTTTTGATATGAAAGGGCTGCCATGCCAGCGTTTCACACACACAAAAAAAAGGTGCATGCACCGTTTACAAAACAGATCTGCAAGGAAACCGCATGGTTTCCCTATAGGTTGCCGCACCCAAGATCACGCTGTGGGCAGAGATGCGTGGGGGTGCTATTCAGAATGAATTCAGAGTAATACAGAAATAGGAAGAATGATATGTAGTGTTGTGTAATACATTTTTACCTCTTCTCCCTCATTTTGCCTGAGTCAATCACATACACAATATCATCAATTGTGATAGAAGTTTCTGCAATATTGGTGGAAATTATTATCTTTGTAATCCCTGGTGGCGGTTTAACAAAAACAGCCTGCTGATCTTCATTTGATAAAGATGAATGTAACGGGTAGATCACACATCTGCAGAAACAAAAATGAAACAGAAAATGGATGTGTATTTTTTTTTTTATCACACACGGGTAGATTTACTAAAACTGATACTCAGAATCTGGGGCAGCTGTGCATGGTAGCCAATCAGCTTCTAACCTCAGCTTGTTCTATTAAGGTTTGGCAGTAAAACCTGGAAGCTGATTGGTTTCTAAGCCGAAGTGCACCTAATTATGAACTCTCCAGCTTTAGTAAATAAACCCCACAATGTCTATTAATTATGGAGATTAACATACCGCTTGCTGCGTCGATTGCTAAACAAGGCATTCGATTGTAGTTGTTCATACAACATTTTGATTTCTGCCAGACCAGGCAAAAATACTAAAACAGCACCTAGAAAAGAAAAACAAAAACTAGAGAGTGCAACACATAGTGAGGATAACAGAAATGTTATTTGTCGAATCATTAAAGTGTGTGTCAGGGCAAAACAAAATAAAAAAAACAAAAAAACAATACTTCTATTCAATATATGCACACTGCTCCATTTTGTTCCCTTAAACACTGCAAAGTAAGAAAAAGAGGAGTTTAGACTTACCTTTCCATATCTTTGAGTACAATACAGGACGCTGACAAACTATTCACATACCCTGGGTTATAGGTTCCTACCTGCAGGTGATTGAACATCGGCAAGCACTACCCCACTACGTGAAGCCTCAGTTTCATAGCAAGCAATGCAGAAAAAAAAGACTAGCGGAGAGGGTAACCTGTACTCCAAGATATGGAGTTTATAGGGAAGTCAAAATTCCTCTTATCTTAATCATGCAGGACAGGACAGGTTGAGCAACAACCAGGCAAACAGAACTGTGCCAACAGGCCTAATAACAACAAGGGTGAACAGACCCAACCAAGAGTGCCGCTGCATCTGAACAGAGGACCAGGTGGCAACCTTACACGGCTGGGGCTGGGAAGACTAGTGCAGAAATGTCCAGGACACTAATACCTATCTGGTGGAATAAGCATGTAAAAGCACAGGACATTTGTCATTGAGAGTGTTAGCTCTAGTGATCAGAATTCTTTTCAATCTTTCAATGGTAAACTTAGAAGCAGGGTGTCGCCTGTTAGGTACTGAAGATGGGGAGGCCATCTATCTGATCAAAACTGTAGCTCGGAGGTAGACTCTAATATCTATAACTAAGCCTACACAACAAAGAGAGATTTCCTTTGGATGCTTTGGAGCAGGGCATATGGATGATAGGATTATGTCCTCATTGAGGTGGAATACTGATACCACTCAGGGAAGAAAATATGGTCTCGAGGGCTAGACAATCTTCCCTTTGTAAAGTATGAGGAACAACTTTTTATTAGGAGAGAGCCACCAACACAGAGACATGTCTGACAAACACGATAGCAACCTAAAAGGCTACCTTGCAGGAGAGGTCATCCACGGGTATATTACTGATGGGTTTAAAGGGAAGTTTCTGAGGGGCAGAGGGGGGGCATGATGTGAAATACACCTTAAAGAAAAGTTTTTCTATGACAGAGCCAAGCCAGAGAAAGAGATTGGACAAAGTCGAGACCTCTTCATACAAAGTGCTTGTGGGAAAATTCTGGTTAAGGCCTGGTTGTAGGAATGCCAGAATGCGAGGCACAGAGTAATCTCTGGGATTTAAATGCCTGTGTTCACACAAGGCAAAGAAGGATTTCCAGGTATGATAGCAGATCTTCCTAGAATTGACCCTTCCAGAGATTGAGAAGTAGGATAGCATAGATGACCTTGAGATAGCAGATCTGGCCTGTTGGGAAGTGACTACGTCATCTGCTAGAACAGCCTTTTTCTACCAGGGTGCCTTGGCAAAATGCCTAAAATTTGCCCAAAAACTGTATATAAGACAGTGGGTGAATCAAGCCTCTTATTTACACAAAACCACAGGTTTTCATTGTGCACCATTACAACTTTCTTGCCGTCAGGGTCCTAACAACCAATGACATCATCAGTTGATAAGGAGGACATTGGGCATCCGCACAGCATCCTTGTTTACTCCTCCCCAGCATCACATTGGCTGAGTGAGGGAGAGAAACTGAAGGAGAAGAGAAACATTGGAACACTAGTCAATAGCAGCGTACAAAGGTATATCTGCTTTGGAAGAATAAATCGCCTCTAATGCTGGGTTTCCTGTATGTGTCTATGTTGGTGCATTATGTAAAACCATTTGTTTATTTTTCACCATTTAATAATGGAGTGACTTGAGATTGTGTATAAATATAAAGGGTACCTTGAGTGAAAAAAGGTTGAGAAACACTGTGATAGAGTATGGTGTGTACCAGGCTCTTCTTGGACAGTTCAGGACAATGAGAATCACCAGTTTCCTTTCTTTCTCCATCTGTTTAAGCAGATGAGGCAGAATTTGCACTGGAGGAAAGGTGTAGATAAGCCTGAATTGAGACCAGGGAATTAATAAGTTATTCAAGGCTAGTGCTAGAGAATACTTGGTCCTGGCTACAAAGAGAGGTAGTTTGTTGTTGAATATGGAGGCTAGGATGTCTACATCTGGAGTACCCTATTTCTGACATATCAGATTGAAGATGTCTAGATGAAGTTCCTATTCCCCTTGATTCAGGTGTTAGCAGATGAGGTAGGCGGCTAGCCAGTTTTTTCCACTTCTGGGATATGGACTGCAGATATCGCTGGAAAGTGAATTTTCATCTATGAGATTATCTGGTTTTCTTCCTTCAGGCTGCAAGACTCCCCTTTTCCCCTTAATGGTTGATGTAAACCCCAACTGTGGCATTGTTTGACTTCATCCTAATTGGGTGGCCACGGAAAAGTGTGGTGCAGTGTTGCAAAGCCATCCAAGCTGCTCTAAGCTCCAGAATGTTGATTGGGAGCTTGGCTTCCAAAGGGGACCATGTTACCTGGACTGTAAGAGACACTCCTCCCCAGAAAAAAACTGACATCTGTTATTATCACTTTCCAGTGATATAGAACGCCCCCCTATTGTTAGGGCTGGGCTTGGGATCCACAAGGTTAGGGAACTCCCTGCTTAGCTGGACAGGAGCATGGGTAGGTTGAGAGAGGAGGCTTGAATGAAACTGAGCACATGGTACAGCCCACCATGAGGCCTAGAACTCTCTTGAAGAATGTCATTGTGGATTGTCTTTTGACCCCAGTTCTTGAGTGTAAGCTCTGAGATGAAATTTTCTATTCTGGGAAATCTGCTTGGGATGTGTCTGGGACCACACCCAAGTATTCCAAGCGAAGAGAAGGCTGGAGAGCAGATTTTTAGAAAATTGATCACCCAACCAAATGCCTAGCGCATCTGAATTGTTCTGTGCAGAGTTGCCAACAACTGGAAGAAGAAGGTTTACTAAGAGCCTGTGACCTATACATCCTGAGTTCTGAGAATGGCAAGAAGGTTGCTAGGATCTTTATGAATATTATATTATATTTTGGGAGCAGAGGATAAGCCAAAGGGCAGTGCAGCAAATTGGAAGTGATTTTTTGTCACTGAAGCGCTGCTGATATGTATAAATGGGAACATGCAGATAGGCATCTTGGATATCTATGTTTTCATGTATTGTCTCAGAGAGGCAATTACTGACCTTGTGGATTTTAAGTCCAGATTTAGATGAATACCCCTGTTGAGATTTGACACCGTGAACAGGTTTGAATAAAATCCTTCGAGCCTGCTTTGTGGGAGCACTGGCACTACAATGTTGCTGTATATCTGTAATCTTGGCATTTTTAAGGTAATATGAATATAGCATATACATTTACTAGACAATTAACAACATTGAAGCATGGCACACAACCTAAAATCTGCGAAAAGGTAAACTACATCTTAGCTGTTAGATGTCTTCATTCCCTTTGTGCAAATATTACTGGTAAGCCTTAATTTAACTGCTGCTTGACATCTACCAACCTGATGGGTAGGAGTGGTCTCCATTAACTATCCATTCCAGCAAAGCTTCAATCAACTCAAGATTAATTTTATCCAAATCCATGGTAGAAAGTGTTTTAATAACAGATTTGCTGACTCCTGTGATGAAAACAGATATAATTGCATTTACTGAACAACATTCAAACACTGAACACCTTTTACAAAAGCTTTACAATTCAGAAACTGCTGGGATTATATTACTGTGTTAGAGTACACGCATACCACATGAGGACTACAGCTTTCAGGGCAGTGTATACCTCCCTGTACCCCAGCGCAGCTCAAAAGTGCGTATACTGGCAAACAGCTGCTGTATATTTCAGACTGTCACTAATTTAGACAGGTTGCTGGCAGGAAGCTGCACCCATGACTTCCAGTCAGAAAATTACAACTGAATGTGCAAAATGCAGCCTTTTTGCAACTGTGTGCATGTTTACCAAATGTTTAGCTTATATGACAAAGTGTCTAAAACAGGGCTAGGCCTTCCACCAGGTCTTTATTGTTGTCTGGGTCCCATTGGAGAGATTCTCCCTCAATTACTTACTCAGTGACTGCTTTATCTAGTGACCAGTTTAAAAACAAAGACAACAGTAAACATCTCAGCAGAGGTTTTAACACTTTTCCCAAGTGTCCTTAGTGGAAATAAGCTACCTGATGAGCATATTCAAGTAACATGTATTTGTTTTTCACTTTTAAAAAATGCTATGAGAGATTATAGATGCTACTATTAATGAACAGTTTTTTTGAAAATACCAGTTTCCTGGTTGTCATGTTGATACTTATGGCTTCAATTCCATTCTAAGTTATTGAGTTTTGAAGTCAAACATAGCCAGGCCACTAGACTTGGCAATGGCAGTTTACATATTTCTTAAAAGATAAGTTCACCTTTTAACAATAAAATAACAAATGCACATTTTTTGCAGGTAAAAAAATGCACATTTACTGATTTTTATTTTGGGAGCCTGAAGCCTGAAGACCTGTCAGTGTGCCTCTACATCATACGGGCAAGCAGATACACTCTGACAGGAAGAGTCAATGAGCTACCACAGCGCTGTAATAGTTCAATGAGAACTACAAGCCGACAGCTGCAAAGGCTGTTGGAACTTGTAGTTTTCCATTCACAGAACACTGTGAATGACTGATGCGACTGGGCGGAGGAGCAGGCAGTTAAGCTTTCATATTTAGTAGACATTTAGCTGGATTATTGTAAAATTTGCTGTGTTTGTATTTACTAATAATGATTTTAGTGTATTTTTACCAAAAATATTGTTTTGATAAACATTTGCGCAAATATCACAGGGCCATAAAAATAAGTAGCATCTTCTTTTTATTCTACTGGTCATGTGCTTTCAGAAAATATATGGATTGGGGGGGTCTTTTACAAACTCTAAAAGCTGTAATTCAATTTTCACCTTTTTGCAAAAAGGCACAATTTAAAATGTACAAATATTTGTTATTTATCAACTCAATACAGGTTAAACTTTCATATTTAGCAGGACCTTCTTTTTATTCTACTGGTCATGTGCTTTCAGAAAATGTATGGTGTGGGGAGTCTTACAAACTCTGAAAGCTGTCAGGAAAAAAATAAAAAAGCAATGGAAAAAAATAAAAAAGCAATGGAAACATTTAAAAAAATGGTCTGGCTACCTGAATTTAAAAGTGGAGCACAGGACCTGGCAGCAAAAAAAAAGGGGTTAATAAATACTAAATGCACACAATGAAGTTATGTTTCAGGAGACCTAAATTAACCCTACCACTTAAACAATTTTGTCAAACCCCCCCGACTTAAAGCAGAGGTAAATCCAATAGCAAACATTTACTTTCATTTTTAGGCTTGCTTTATTTTATTTTTGACCTGATTATCCAGCCAGTAAGTCTGTTGTTTTTCAACCACTGACAAGGGTGCTTACAATAATAAACTTCTATTTATAAAATACCTTTAACCAAAAGAAAAGAAAATGTTGCTGTAACTGCTGGTGCACTGTTAGCTGGAGTTTGGCTTCAACTGTTAGTGTGTGAAATCTAAATCTGCTAGTAAATCTAACACTTCCCTTCCCCTCTGACTGACAGTGCTGCTGTCATCCAGAGTGGAAGCACTATAATACAGGAGGTGTATTACTGACCAGATCACCAGGTGAAAAAAGGGGGGAAAAAAAGCAAAAAACAAAATACCTAATGCAACCACCATATCTAATGACCGGTAAGTTGCAATGCATTAAATTTTTGGTTTTGGGTTAAATACTGCTTTAAAATCACAGGGACCTATTTTTTTTAAAGCAGCGGTATGGCCAAATCATGGCCATACTGCCGCTTTAAAAAAATCCTTTGGCACATTTGTAAATCACAGCTGCATAAAAATAAATATGCTAGCACTATTACAATATATAAACAATTCAGATTTCATTTGCCCATTATCAGACAGAAATTGTATAGACCCCAATTTAATTTATTAATATTACCACTGTAACGGGTGGATAGCTCCTTGAAGCTTAGTTGTTGGTCTGGCATATTATCCTTTACAACCCTGGATTCCTGTATCTTTAGTGTACCGTTGAGTGCATATTCTAATTCTCCCATAATCTCTTCGTAGCTCTTTCCTTTATTCTGTTTAGAGGTCTCCTTTGTCGATGAATGCCTAGAGGAGCGATTGTATGGGCTTCTATCATCCAGTACATACCTGAAAAAAAAGTTTGGTGGAAACATCAAAAATCTTACACAAACAAAACATGGGTTCTGCTATCCAGATTGGCATACAGACTTTACATGCCAAATAAATTTGGCATCCATCTCTTTATATATTCATAAATTTTTTTTTAGGTGGTGCAACACATTCTTGTTTTTCTGAATAATTTTAATCTTTCATAAACCTCTTTTTACACACTGAAAAAAGAGAAAAAACCTAACTGAAAAAAATTGTCTAACTTTACTATACACAATACAGAATTTTGCAAAACTGTGTGACAAAAAAGTGTTTAAAAGAACACCAAGAATGTTTTGGTCTTAGGACACAATCAGAACATCGAAACATCCAGACTGTAAAATAACCTGATTAAAGTGACACTAAACTCACATTTTGTTAAATACAAAATACAATATGTCTATATACCTAGAATGTACCTTCTAGCTCTATTTTCCTTTGTTTCATCTTTCAAATGCAAGATTTTTTTTTGCTGTTCTCGGACTTCCACTTCTGTGGCTACATTCATTCTCCATGACAGCCTTTCTCAACCAGGGTGCCCAGGCACCCTGGGGTGCCTTGAGATTTCTTCAGGGGTGCCTTGGCAAAATGTCTAAAAATTGGCCAAAACTTGTATACAAGCCAGTGGGTGGAACAAGCCTGACTTTTAGTTACACAAAGCCACAGGTTTTCATTGTGCACTATTACGACCTTCTAGCCGCCACCATCCTGACAACCAATGACATCAGTTGATAAGGAGGATGTTGGTTGCCTGCACAGCATCCTAGTTTGACCCTCCCCTGCCCCTCTCCATCAGTGCTGGGGTCACATTAGCTCAGTGATGGATAAAAACTGAGGGAGAAGAGAAACACTGGAATACTAATCAGTACCAGTGTGCAGAAGTGTATTTGCTTTGGAAGAATAAATCACCTCTAGCATTGGGTGTCCTACGTATGTGAATGTTGCTGCGATATATAAAACTATTAGAATAGTTTTTCACATTTTAGAATGTGGTGCCTCAAGACTGTCTATAATTTTAAAGGGTGCCTCGGGACTGTCCATAATTTTAAAGGGTGCCTTGACTGAAAAAGGTTGAGAAACACTGCTCCATGATCCCCCAAACACATAAATGTGAATGTAGCTGCCCTTTCCTGCACACTCCTGAGATAGACTACACACCTAACTGCAGACACATTCAGTTCTGTAGGAATTATAGCTAGCATTGCGCGGCGCATGTGACCGTAAACAAAACAAAAAAAAACAAAGCGCAATGGATACTTGATTTTTTTGAATGATTGATGTAAAAATAGAGTTTAATGTTACTTTAGGACATGTTTGAATAATACGAACTGTGTCATCACATGATGATAGTTTTAGCTTGTTTTTGACATAACATGCAAATAAATCCCAGCTGTGTTCACTATTTATCACAAGAAGAGAATGAAAATCCTGGTGACAGTATATATGCCAATGACATTCTGTATTTTTTTCCCATTCACAGTCTCTAGAATGATCATCACAGCCCTCCTAGCATCAGATATAGAGATGTTGGGCATTTATCAAGTTAAAAATATAAAAAATGTAAATAAACTTTTTTTTACCTTGTTTTAGCAACTGCATCTTCCAGAAAAAACTGTTCAACAGGAAAAGTATGACCTGAAATATACAGCATATTTTGGATAAAACAGAATACCTGGGACGTGGTTTTTTAAAGCAAAGTCATAATGTTATTTATTTTACCAGTTACTTAAATAGTGCACAGTAGATACAATATATTTTCTCCCATACAATATCACTTGAGTTTTGTTGCTTTTATCACCCTTCCTTTTTGTAAGACAACATTCCTATTGTTTCCATCCTCTTAAAATATTTATTAACATACACTCAAGGGTACATTCACACCTAAGCCCTGTTCACACTTGAGCATTTTGTAGCTCAAAAACACTCAGCAAGCAAAACCCTATTTTCAATAGCCTTTGTTCACATCTGAGTGTTCTGTCACCTTTATCAAAACACGTCACTCAAAAAAGTACACAAACTACTTTTCAGGCAGTATTGAGTGTTTTTATCCCCATAAACTTCAATGGAAATGGCTGAAAAGTGTGACATGAGCATTTTTTCGTACGTTTTCAGCACAAACAGCAGCTCTCTGCCCCTTTTTCAGTTTTGCTTTGGCCACATAAAAAATGGCTAGCTAAAAAACGCCTGATAAAAGCTGAAATATTGTACAATTCTGTTCCAAAAAAAAAAACACTTAAAAAAAAAAAAACTAGGGCTGCATTCACACATGGGCATTTTGAATTTCGAGCAGAATTGCCGTGATTCTGCCCGTAATTTCAAAACGGTCTGCTAAAATGACAAATTATGGAACCACGTGTTCAGGTGCTATTCATTTTAATGGTACGTGAAAAGGTGGTGAGGTTCTTCCGCAATTGTTGCATGATAAATCGCGCTGCAATTGCGGCGAATCACATCACCCAAAGAGAAGTTCAGGAACTTCCACCTTCCACTGATTCAAAATACCCATGCGGCCTTATATATATTTACGCACGCAGACACACACATTTTACACAAAACTTTATGTAAAATATCAATACATGAAGTAAATTTAATCGATTAAAGAGATTTAGAAAAATAGTACTAACTGCTCAATAGAAATATATATATATATATATCTATATATCTATATATCTATATATATATCTATATATATATATATATATATATCTATATATCTATATATATATATATCTATATATATATATATCTATATATCTATATATATATATATATATCTATATATATATATCTATCTATCTATCTATCTATATATATATCTATATATATATATAGATAGAAATGTATATACATATACATACACACAGCGGGTAAAATAAATATTGAACACGTCATCATTTTTTTCAGTAAATAGATCTCTAAAGGTGCCATTGACCTGAAATTTTCACCACGTCGGCAACAAGCCATGCAAACCATACATACAAAGAAACCAAGACAAATAAGTCCATAATTTATGGACTTATTAATAATAAATTGGAATGACACAGGAAAAAAAGTATTGAACACATGAAGAAAGGGAGGTGCAAAAAGGCATGGAAAGCCAAGGCACCAGCTGAAACCTATCAGTAATTAGAAAGCAATCCTGCCTCTTGTCAGTGCAGATTAATATCAGCTGGTTCAGTCTCAACTGATGGCCTGTAAAACGGTGTCTCATTACCAAGGCATCACGCAAAAAACATCTCATAAAAAGGCAAAAGCAAAGAGCTCTCTCAAGACCTTCGCAACCTTATTGCTGCAAAACATACTGATGGCATTGGTTACAGGATTTCTAAACGTCTGAATGTTCCAGTGAACACTCTTGGGGCAATAATCCAGAAGTGGAAAGAACATCATTTCACCATAATGGGGAGTGAAAAGAATGATCAGAAGAGTGGTCCAAGAGCCAACGACCACTTGTGGAGAGCTTCAGAAAGACCTGGAAGTAGCAGGTACAATTTTTTCAAAGAAAACAATAAGTAATGCACTCAACCACCATGAAAGACCTGGAAGTAGCATGTACAATTTTTTTCAAAGAAAACAATAAGTAATGCACTCAACCACCATGAAAGACCTGGAAGTAGCATGTACAATTTTTTTCAAAGAAAACAATAAGTAATGCACTCAACCGCCATGGCCTGTATGCACACTCACCATGCAAGAATCCATTGCTGAAAAAATGCATGTTGGCGCTCATTTAAAGTTTGCTGCACATTTAGACCAGCCTGTGAAATACTGGGAGAATACAGTCTGGTCAGATGAAACCAAAATCTAACTCTTTGGATGCCATAATACACACCATGTTTGGAGGTCAAATGGCACTGTACATCACCCCAAAATCACCATACCAACAGTGAAGTTTGGAGGTGGCGAACATCATGGTGTGGGGCTGTTTTTCAGCATACGGTACTGACAAACTTCCTATCATTGAAGGAAGGATGAAAGGAAAAATGTACCATTCTTGATAAAAAATCTGCTGCCATCTACCAGGATGATGAAGATGAAACGAAGGTGGACATTTCAGCAAGACAATGATCTCAAACACAATGCCAAGGAAACTCTCAATTGGTTTCAAAGAAAGAAAATAAAGCTGCTAGAATGGCCCAGCCTGACTTGAATCCAATAGAAAATCTATGGAAAAAACTTAAGATCAGAGTTCATAGAATAGGCCCAGGGAACCTTCAAGATTTAAAGACCGTTTGTGTGGAAGAATGGGTCAAAATCACACCTGAGCAATGCATGCAACTAGTTTCTCCATACAGGAGGCGTCTTGAACCCATCATTACCAACAAAAGATTTTGTATGAAATATATATATATACACACACACACTATATATATATATATATATATATATATATATATATATATATATATATATATATATATATATATATATATATATATATATATACACATACACACAATATACAGTGAGGAAAATAATTTGCTCCCCTGCAGATTTTGTAAGTCTGCCCACTTTCAAAGAAATCAGGGGCTATAATTATTTTATCATAGGTGTATTTTAGATTCCAATAGTTTTTATTGCACTTTTTTTAAATTAACAGATATAAAAATTGAGCAATAGTCATATCACAAATGGTAGATTTCAATACAACTCAAAAGAACATGGGTTATCGGACACAAATCAAGCAACAAGATGCCTAGGCTCCGTTGAATTGACATTAGATAACCCAAATAGAAAAGTCCACATCATTTATCTAACAATATACAGAGAACTGACACAGTGGTGGCGTATGGGAGGAGGAAGGGGAACTGGGAGGGAAACAGGGAGGGGAAAGATAGGAGACATAGGGTAAGGGGAGAAAGCACTGTTCGTGGACTGGAGACTACACACAGGGTCGATGTCATTTAAGGCATAACAAACATTGCAGAACAAACAGGGATAAGGTATAACCAACCACAGAGAACAGAAGAAAAAGGAATGGTAAAGAAAAAACTGTTTAGTATTGTAAAGAATACAGGTGAGTCTGTCAAACAGTTGCAAGAAAAAATATGTGAACCCCTTGGGATTACGTGGAGTTTTGCATGAATTGGGCATAAAATGTGCTCTGAACGTCATCTAAGTCACAACAATAGAAGAACACAGTCTGCTGAACATAATACTACACAAACATTAGATGTTGCCATGGTTTAATTGCACATAACATGTAAACATTCACAGTGCAGGGAGGAAAAAGTATGTGAACCTTTGGACTTAATAACTGGTTGACCCTCCTTTGACAGCAATAACCTCAACCAAACGTTTCCTGTAGTTGCAGATCAGACCTGCACAACGATCTAGAGTCATTTTGGACCACTACTCTTCACAAAACTGTTTCAGTGTAGCAATATTCTTGGGATGTCTGGTGTGAATCGCTCTCTTAAGGTCATGGGCAAATGATCAAAGTGCTGGCAAAAGATGTCAGGGACAAAATTGTAGACCCAGACAAGGTTGGAATGGGCAACCATCAACAAGAAGCTTGGTGAGAAAGAAAAAACTGTTGGAGCGATTATTCGCAAATAGAAGCCAAAAATAACCACCAATCGCCCTTGGTCTGGAGCTCTATTCAAGATTTCGCCTCATGGGGTAGGAATGATCATGAGAAAAGTGAGGGATCAGCCCAAAACTACACAGGAAGAGCTTGTGAATGATCTCAAGGCAGTTGGGACCACAGTCACCAGACAAACCAGTGGTAACACAATACGTCGCCATGTATTGAAATCCTGCAGGGCCCACAAGGTCCCCTTCCTCAAGGTGGCACATGTACAGGCCCGTCTGCGGTTTGCCAATGAACATCTACATGACTCAGTGCAGGATTGGGAAAAAGTGCTGTGGTCAGATGAGATAACAATCTAGCTTTTTGGCATTAACTCAACTCACCGTGTTTGGAGGAAGAAAAATGCTGACTATGACCCTAAGAACACCATCCCTACAGTCAACCATGAAGGTGCAAACATTATGCTTTTGGGGCTTTTTCTCTGCTAAAGGTACAGGCCGACTTTGCTGCATTGAGGGGCCATTTGATGGGGCCATGTATTGTAAAATCTTGGACTAAAACCTTCTTCCCTCAGCCAGAACACTGGAGATGGGTCTTCCAGCATGACAACAACCCAACAAATGGGTCGTTGCCAAGGCAACAAAGTAGTGGCTCAAGAAGAAGCACATTAAGGTCCTGGAGTGGCCTAGCCAGTGTAAAAAATTTATGGAGGGAGCTGAAACTTCGAGTTGCCAAGCGACAGCCAAGAAACCTTAAGGATTTAGAGAAGATCTGTAAAGAAGAGTGGACCAAAATCCCTCCTGTTATATGTGCAAACATGGTAACCAACTACAAGAAACATCTTACCTCTGTGCTTGCCAACAAGGGTTTCTCCAACAAGTACTAAGTCATATTTTGCTTGGGAATCAAATAAGTAAAATAATACTTACTTAACTGCAACTCAATTTATAACATTTGTATCATGTGTTTTTTCTGGATTTTTGGTTGATATTCTGTCTCTATCATTTAAAATACAACCATGACAAAAAATTATAGACCCTTAATTTCTTTGTAAGTGCACACACACTGATCAGCCATAAATTTACTTTTACCATTCGCAGGTTAAGTGGATAACATTGATCATCTCATTCCAATAGTATCTGAAAGCTGTGGGATATATTAAGCAGCCAGCAATCATGTTGTCTATGAAGTTCAGTTGGCATTACAGTTATTATTATACAGGATTTATATAGCGCCAACAGTTTGCTCAGCACTTTACAATATATAACAGTTTGTTGTATATAGGGTTGCATAGCTGCAGACCGGTCAGGGTGCCAGTGCTGACCCGTGTTCAAAGCCAAAAGTGCCTACATTAGGTAACATGAACATCAGAACTGGACCACAGAGCAATGGAAGAAAGTGGCCTGGTCCAATTAATCATGTTTTCTTGTACATTATGTGGATGGGTGGGTGTGTGTACTTCTCTTACCAGGGAAATAGATGGCACCAGGATGCAGTGCGGGACAAAGGCAAGCCAGCGGAGGCAGTATTGGCCTTGGCCAATGTTTTGCTTGGAAACCTTGGGACTTGCTGTTTAAGTGGATGTCACTTTAGCATGTACCACCTATGTAAACATTGTTGATGACCATGTACACCTCTTCCCTGATGCCAGCAGCTTCTTTTAGCAGGATAATGCATGCTGACAAACTGCAAAAATGCTTCAAAAATGGTTTGAGGAACAAAATAAGTCTGAGGTGTTAACTTGGCCACCAAATTCTCCAGATCTCAATTAATTGAGCACCTGTGGGATGTACTGGAAATTCAAGTCTGATCCATGGAGGCCCCACCCAACAACTCTAAACATACAGCCAGAATGTACAATGAAATTACAATGCAATGGAATGGTTTAGATCAGGGATGTCAAACAGGTGGCCCTCCAGCTGTTCCGAAACTACAAGTGCCATTATGCCTCTGCCTTTGGGAGTCATGCTTGTAACTGTCAATTTTGCAATGCCTCATGGGACATGTAGTTTGGCAACAGCTGGAGGGCCACCAGATTGACACTCGTGGTTTAGATCAAAGCATATTCGTGTGTTAGAATGGCCCAGTCAAAGTCCACTCCTAAATCCAATTGAGAATCTGTGGCAAGACTTGAATATTTCTGTTCACAGATCCTCTCCATCCATGCTGACAGAGCTTGAGCTATTTTGCAAAGAAGAATGAGCAAACATTTCACTCTGTAGATGTACAAAGCTGGTAGAGATATACCCAAAAAGAATTGCAGCTGTAATTGCAGTGAAGGTGGTTCTACAAAGTATTGACTCAGGGGGGCTGAATACAAATGCACACCACACTTTTGAGATATTTGTAAAAAATGTTGAACACCATTTATCATTTTCCACTTCACAATTATGTGTCAGTTTGTGTTGGCCTATCACATAAAATCCCCAAAAAAATACATTTCCGTTTTTGGTTGTAACATGACAAAATGGGGAAAATTTCAAGGGGTATGAATACTTTTTCAAATCACTGTACACACACACTGATCCATTAAAAAAAAATGTTGGTCAGTACACTGGCACAAGTGGGTGGTGAAAGATTATTGGCACAGCAGATTGCAGCAGGGATTGGAGGAGTGGGGAGTGTGTTGTCAATTTTTAAATTTAAATTTTTGGTGTAAAGGTGAAAATACTCTTTAGTAGAAGATAGATCTTTTAAAATGTTATAGGCCCTCCTAAGGTAAGTAAAGATACATCCTTTGGTGGAGATGTCTTTTGCACATTAAGGAAATGCAAGGCTTGTACATTAAGCAAAAAAGGATTATGGTGTATATATAAAAATGGTGTGAATAAAAAGATTACCATAAATCTTTTTATCACAGAAAGTTCCATTAGATACGCAACAAAAGTGCTGAAAATGTATTTGTGGACTATATTACATGTGTCTTACACCAAGGAGATTTATCCAAAAGGAATCAGCGAGAATATATGCAGAAATGTTTTGCACGCAGAAAAAAATTATGGTAGCTGCCACGGTTAGAGACAGGTATTGACAGCGAGTAAAATAAGTATTGAACAAATCACCATTTTTCTCAGTAAATATATTTCTAATTGCTATTGACATGCAACTTTCACCATATGTCGGTAACAACACATGCAAACCATACATACAAAGAAACCAAAACAAAAAAAGTTCAGAAAAAAAAGTGATTCTAAAGGCTAACATTAAAAAAATAAAAATAAACATGTCTACACAACTACCTGATGCATACAGTGGGTTTGCACAGAGCAGCCCGGATCCTCCTTCTCGGGTACCCTGCTGGTGCTGACCCTTCCCTCCTGTTGGGTGCCCCTACAGCAAGCAGCTTGCTATGGGGGCACCTGCTGCTCGAGTGTCCATTCACACACGGAGATGCGGCCCGGCCTCTCTCTCTTATTGTCTCACTTGCTGTGATTGGCTCCCACTGCTGTCTCAGGCAATGAAGAGAGGGAGCCCTGGGTTAAATAAGACTCCAGTGCACATCACTGGAGCTAGAGGTGGCTTCGGTGAGTATTGGGGGGGAGCTGAGGGTGATGCTGCACAGAGAAGGCTTTTTACTTTCATGCATATAATGCTTGAAGGTAAAAAACATTGAGCTTTTACAACCACTTTAAGTTATGTGCAATAAAATGGAATGGCACAGGAAAAAAAGTATTAAACACATGAAAGGAAGGTGCAAAAAGGCATGGAAATCCAAGACACCAGCTGAAATTTATCAGTAATTAGACAGCAATCCTGCCTCTTGTTAGTGCAAATTAATATTAGCTGGTTCAGTCTCAACTGATGGCCATATAAACATCTCTTGATGGGTGTCACGGTGCACCCACACGTCACGCCCACAGCGACTAGCTAACCGAGGCGCGCACATGCGGCCGTGACTTGGGGTAAGAGGGAATAAGGGGGACTTAATCTGAATATATATACGTATATAAGACCAGCTGTGATACACTAACACAGCCTGCACTACCTCTTGGCCACCACTGGAGGGAGACTCCACTCCAATCCAGCCTGCTGACCACACACTGGCACTCTCCCAAGAAAAAAAAAAAAAAAACCCTTTCTAGCAATACACACCAAACTGAGCATGTGCATGTGTCTCCACACGATATGTCTGATCAGGAGATAAGAGGGGGACACTGGAAGAAGGGGATGATCAGAGAAGTGAGGATCAAACAGCCTTTTTACAAAATGCAGAGGATTAACCCCTTAGGTTCCACAGTGAGTATATCAAGAACGCTTTACTGCATATACAGACTAATTTTACTGTTGTGGATTTAGTAACTCGTTAATTTCTGAATTTGTTTTGGTTTATTTGTATGTATGAACTGCATGGGTTGTTACCGACACGTGGTGAACATTTCATGTCCATAGCACCTTTAGAAATATATTTACTGAGAAAAATGGTGACATGTTCAATACTTATTTTACCCACTGTATAAATGAAGCTGTGTGATCACCATGGCATAACTGACATCATGCAGTAGCTTGGTGTGACAATATCGGCTATAATGTAGCAACTCAGAATATCACTGTGACATCAAACTCTTATACAGGGTGACCGACGAGAGTCGGACGTTTTTTGAACAGATAATACATGTTAAGTGGTAATGGGAGGAGGACGAGCTTTCCCCCCACCACCGAAATACCAATTCAGCCACAATGAAGCAGTGGACATTACAACATCGTTTGTTTGCTTACGACAGCTTTTTTTCGAAGTGGTGAGTCTATCAGAGCGTCGCTTTAGTCGAGATTTCAATGTTGGTTGACATGGGGCTGTTCCCTGTCACAATACAATCCTCAGGAAGGTTGAACATTTCAGAACAACCCGGAAACATTATGAACAAGAAACCACCAGGCCCTGCCCACACTGCAAGGATGCCAGAAAACATTGAAAGGATGAGAGAGGTGCTGATTAGGATCCCGGGATGGTCTGCTCAAAGACATGCAATTGTGTTAGGGTTGAGTCGTGAATCCGTGAGAATAATTTTACTGACTTATCATATGATTTCTTCCTATGGGGATACCTGAAGAGCTGTGTACACTCATAAACCCCGTAATTTGAACAAATTGAAGGATGCCATTTGATAAGAAGTGCTGAAGAACATATATTTGTTTGTATTTGATGACCCGCATTTGTGGGAGTATTTTGTAGTATAGCGTCCCATAGAAAATGTTGATTCTGAAAGGAAAGGTTTTCTGACAAATCTGTTTGGGTGTACTCATTTATGCTGAGCACTGTAACAGTACATTTTGGCCTAAATTTATGAAGAAATTTGATTTTTGTTTTTAATTTTTATTGGATATGTTTTATACAGGAAAGTAGAAAATATTGGGTTTTTTTTGTTTTATTTAATAAAAATGTAATAAATAATTTTTTTTTTATATAATAAAAACCCAGTAGTGATCACATACCACCAAAAGAAAGCTCTATTCGAATGAAAAAAAAAAATGATATAAATTTCATTTGGGTACAGCATTGCATGACCTCACAAGTGCCATTTAAAGTAGTGTAGTAGCGAATAGAAAAAAAATGGCCTGGTCATAAAGGGGGTAAAATCTTCCAGAGCTTAAGTGGTTAATGAAAGTTTTGGGTCAAGTACATAGGTAACCTTTTCCTATACTGCCACAAAACTTACTGTGCTGCTTTCCAGGAAATCAGCATCAATATAGGGGGACATTTATACAGCAATAGTATAGCCCAGAGGTGTCCAAACTTTTTTCAAAGAGGGCCAAATTGGATGAAGTGAACATGGTGGAGGGTCGAACATTTTTCCGAACATTCTTTCAACCATTACAATTAAATGCAAATAAATTATTTTATGCCAAGTTAATTGCAAACAACATACTTTTCATTTCATAACATTAAGATCAACTGACAGCTGAGTTTTCACAATGTATTGAAAATAAATTAAAAAAAAAAAAAAAAAAAAAAAAAAAAAACTTACCTGCACTAATGTGAAGGGTGAAAAAGGTAGCTGGAGCTGAAGTCTCTGCTCGGCAGCCGGGAGGGGAAGAGAAACACACTTCACGCTGGAAGCCCGGCCCTGGCCCTCTGTCGCTCCCAGCGCGGCGCAGTCACGCATGCGCACTGCTCTCAAGCAGAAGACTGTCTGCCACAGAAGGGAGGGCCGTGCGACAGCCGCATTTACACAGACCAGGGAGAACGCGCCGCAGTCAGGCATGCGCACTGCCCTCTGCTCTCAAGCAGCAGACTGTCTGCCATAGAAGGGAGGGCCACATTACACAGAGCAGGGAGGGCTGTTGGAGGGCCGTATTAAACCGACCCCCGGGCCGTAAATGGCCCGCGGGCCGGACTTTGGACATGCCTGGTATAGCCTTACCAGGGCCACACTGCTGCTTCATTAACCAATTTAAGACAGACATGTCTTTCCATCCAGCCACAGCATCCCTTTAACAGAGTCAGGAACAGCAGGCCTATCACATGGCCACTGAGAGCCAGTCCTGCCAGCTCCTGATCCTTGGTGAAGACCGAGAGCTGTTCTGGACAGATTGGTCACTGTGAAGGGAATGTGCTTTCAGCAGATAAAGCTCTGTCACTCGCTGCTGCACATATATGTTACGTGCATGGCAAGAGGTCAAGGGTCTGGTATGGATTCGGGAGGGGGACCAAACAGCTTTTTTTTTTGGCACTGTTTTTTTTTTCTTCATTTTCATTTCGGTTAAGGACTTGTTGGCTGGCTTCCAGGCCCCCTCCTTAACAACCAGCTATTGTTAAAGATGCCGATGGTCGCCGGCTCCAAAAATTCACATATGAACCGTATCTGGAAATTGCAGCTGAATAGCTGCTTTGGAGATTCACAGTGAAAATGGATGGCAAATTCACACCAGACAAGTGTGAACATAGCCTTAGGCAAATTAGGCAGCTGTGAGGCCCCTGTGAGTGTGAGGCCTTAAGTGACTGCCTAATTGAAGAGCCACCTCTGCCAACCAACACACTTGTGCTAAATCACATTACAACACATGGTAACTTATTTCAGTGTGTTGTAGTGTGCTGCAATTTCTTTTGTGCGATTGTCGCATGTAGGGAAACCTACTGAAATAAATTAGCTGCCCTAAACACTCCGCACCAAAAATGTGCAAAACCAGGAGCACATTGTTGCACAGGTGTGAAGATAGTCTTAGAGGGGAAATGGCCTGCAGTCTTTTTTCCTTTCTTGTATACAAACGTTTTTATTTATTAAGAAATAGGCTGCAAAAACAGCTTAACAGCATAAGGTATAACATACAACAGAAAAAGAAGGCACATCTGTAATATTCATTCCAAATAGGTACAGTTATGTAGAACATAAAAGTTAAGCACATGAGTGAGGTAGGCAGAGCAATAAAGCCACCAACAGAAATACGCCATCAATTAAAGCATGAATAATCATTGGTCAGACAGTAAATGTCTATGAGTTTTTCAAACACCCATTTTTTGTCAAATAAGTGCATCCTATCCAGTAACGTAAAGTGAATACATTCCATGAGCACCACATCGACTCTTCGTAAAATTGAGGCCAATGGTACCGTAGGTAATTTTCAATGAAGGCAATGGCCCATAGGACTGAGACACAGATGGTGTGAATCAATCTCATAGCCTCATTGGGTATTCCAGGGATATGGGCTCCCAGTAGGAAAGTCTGCATAGACAAATGCAACGGGGCATCAGCCACAGCAGAGACCACTGCAGAAATCTTATTCCATATCAATGAAATGCCTGGACAGGCCCAAAATGTATGTACAAGGGTGCCAGTTAGGGCACAGCCCTGGAAGCAAAGATGGGAAGTCTCTGGGAACATGATGTGTAGTCAAGAGGGGGGTAAAATATCAGCGGGTTAATACCTTACGGGCCGTCTCACGAACAGAAAGAGATCTAGAGCTCTTCTGTATGTTATCCACCATGGAGTCCCAGTCTTTTTGTGGTTTCTGTTTCTCTTTTTTTATTAGATTTTTTATTTGTTTATATCGCCATTGTGGTTTGAAAACAGTCATTCTTTTTTGGACTGTATATGTAGAGATATTTTAGATGCCAGATTTGAAAGATACGGGCTGCCATTACTGAATTTTTTCTAAAAATGCAAGCTGTTTGGTCATTTTGCCAATCTAATGTTTTACTGCATTTTCAATCACTGTCCAAAACAGGTATGTACGACGTACGATTAGAAATCCTCAATGGCTACATACTGTACATGTTCCAGGTGAATGACTATTTGTCTCAGAACAGGTTTCTTTTGGGCGTGTTAAAAAATTGCCCAACCCAACCCTAAAAGCCCAGCACAAAGACTGACTCTTTGTGGTAGCCCTAGGAAGCAATAACAATGCTTCCAAAGTCAGAAGCCCTAATTGCTGTACACAAAGTTTTTCAATCCTTGTAAAAATTGCTGTGATTGTACTATCTCTTTCCTCATGTTATGGAGAAGAGAAAAAGAGAAGCTATGCCACAAATGAACTGATATTGGTTGTCAGAACCATAAGACAAATAGGGATGGGAAGACAGTTACACATGGACGTCTAACATTAGAGTTTACTGATACTTGGACTGCTCTTAGAACCAGCAAAATTTGTGAACATGCAAGCACCTGCCCGATTGTAAGATATAAAAAAAAAAAAAAAAAAATTCAGTGCATAGTTTTCTGCAAGTATTGAAAAATATCTTTTTTTTCCTTCCTTTTCTTGGTTGAACTAGGTTGACTTGTGTCTTTTTTCAACCAGACTATGCAACTATATCGTGAAAGAAATCTAGGTACCTTGCAAGTCTACCGTTGTAGTTTTACTGTAGTGTTTCACTTTATGTCTGCATTTTCAACAGGCAGTAGAACAGGGAAACTGACTACCATCTGAATGACATTTGTCTTGCAGTTCCTGCACCATCCTATTTACTTCAGTAGGAGAGATTAACAGGTTGTGGCACCTGTGAACTTGAGAAGCCAAGTTAAATTTGTTGCTGCCATGAAGCAAAGCAGCTTGGTTGTGGCATGTGTACACTCCGCTCCAGCTGCCTTGTTAAGAGGTAAAGGAAAAAAAAAAAAAAAAAAAAAAAAAGCTGAACCACCAGTTTTTACCACCTGTCTAAATGAGGACACACAACCCCTACCATAATTGAAGGGTGCATGAGAATAGCCAGTTGCTGCAAAAAAAGTGATCTCTTACCTGGTATGTGAACAATTGGGCAATCACTGAAGTACTGTGAAAACAGCTCAGCATTGACAGTGGCACTCATAAGCAAGATCTTCAGGTCAGGTCGCTTGCTCATAACATTTTTCAAGACCAACAACAAGAAGTCACTGAATTAAAGAAAATAGTAAAATGTGGCTTTATATGAATGTAGGCAATAATAAATGCTAGCTGTAAACAAATTTTGGAATATATATGGTTACCTTTCCTCGGTTCTTTCATGAACTTCATCCACAATTACATGAGTGACACCTTGCAAAGTACAGTCACCTTCTAGACGCCTCAGAAGAACTCCAGTTGTACAGTACAAAAGCCTGGTGGCTAGAGACTTTAGAACAGAAATAAAGTTATGTTCCTTAATATACAGGTGGGGCTGATTTACACCTTACAAAGCTTTCTAGCCAAAAACATAAAATGCACAAAACCCCTGTAGGGTGAAAAGAGTTTTGCTAAAGGAGGAACTCCATGTTTCAATGCTATATTAGAAACATATAGAAAATAAACAAATTTGTGAGCAGAACTCTTCTGCAATAAACAATTCTTACCTTCCTCCTTACAAACTCTTTACACTGAGCTAAACTCACTTATTCATCTGGAAATTTCCAATTACAATTCAATGCCAAACACAGAATGAGAACTGATATGAATCTTCTCTTGTATTAAAAGAGGTATAGACTCGAGAGAGAGATATTTTACCCCTGTAAAAATCATTAGTAAAACCTCATCAGGAATATACAGTTCAGTTTTGGGCAACACTTCACAATTCACAAAAGAACATTGGGGAACTGGAGAAAGTGCAACCAAACTGATAAGAGGCCTGGAGGAGCTCAGCTATAAGGAAAGATTAGAGGAACTGAATTTATTCTCTCTTGAGAAGAGGAGATTAAGGGGGGATATGATCAACATGTATAAATACATCAGTGGTTCACATCATGAGCTCAGTGTAGAGTTACTCTGAGGTCTTCACAGACGACAAGGGGGCACTCTTTACATCTGGAGGAAGAGACTTAATCTCCGAATACGGAAAGGTTTCTTCACAGCAAGAGCTGTGAAAATGTGGCATAGACTCAACAGTTGGTTCTGGCCATCTCAGTGGATTTAAAAAGGCCTGGATTCTTTCCTAGATACACATAATATAACTGGATATTAACATTTATAGGTAAAGTTGATCCAGTGAATATCCGATTGCCTCTAGGGGGATCAGGAAATATTTTTTTCCCCTGCAGGAGCAAATTGGATCATGCTTTGTTGGGTTTTTGCCTTCCTCTAGATAGACTGTGGGTATAGGATAACTTTTTTTTTTCTATAGTTGAACTGGATGGACTTTAGTCTATTTTTCAGCCAAACTATGTAACTATGAAACTGTAACATGGTATCCACCATTAGTTAATTAAACCTATTCATTTGCAGATATAAGGTAGACCTTTCAATAATTTTACAAGTCTTAATCAGAAACAATTCAGTGATACTGCTGAGTACTGCTTGGACTTTGAAGAAGGGGACATACCCCACGAAAGCTTGTCCTCAAAATTGTATGTTAGTGCAAATAAAAAAAGTATCACGGACAGTACTGAATTGTTTCAAGTGATCACATGACTACTGAGTGCTCAGTTCTCAGTGCACTAATACGGCTACAATCACCTCAAGCACAAGTCTTAATGAAAACCAAGTGTATGAAATCAATAGTGAAATACACAATATCTCACTGGTAAGTGCACACCCCTGTGGGGGCGCACCGTGACCACTGTGTTTTTTTCAATCACTGGATATTCTTCTTTTTCACTGGAAGTTGTTTCATCACATGGTGGATTTAAATATGTGAGGTTTTATTTGGATTCACATTAATTTATTTTTTCACTTTATTATTTTTTTCACATATTAATGACATTTTTTTAAATTATTATTGGTTGTTTCATTTTTTTAAATATTTGTTATTTCTGATTAGTTTATCACTGCTAAGTGTGTGCGCTACTTTTACACCATCACTGCGGGTTTAAATTAAAATTTTACAAGTCTGCCTAAATTAATTCTTGGCATATCATTACTGTGCAGCTGCACCATTAAAACAAAAGTATGTCCGAAGATTTTTTGGCCATACTTCCCCTGTGGTTTACTTTTGTTCTCCTGCAACCCAGAATCAGGAACAGAAGGCTCGGGAAAGATCTGACAATTTTGTCGGTATCTAACCAACTGCCTGATTGAGAGCTGGAGCCAGCTGCGCCCACTCCCTTCCCTGCCCAGCATTCCAGTGGGCGATGCAGGAGCAGAGCACAAAGCCATGACGGACATTCACCACTCTCTCCTCCAAGCAGAGTGAGAACTGAGCACTCAGTAGTCATGTGATCATTCAATGTTCGGTCCAAGAGCCGACGTGGAGCAGCAGCATCATACTGATGCTGCAACATAGAGGTGAGTATATATGATTATATTCTGTGAACACCAAACTTCTCCTTTATTTATAACAATCCTTGAGCTCCAGTCATGTAATTGTCTAGGCTTAGTTGTCATCAGTCTCCTTTACTTCCTTAGCAACAACAAGCTGAGGGAAAGTAACAGCTGCACACGCTTGAAAACATTCACAGGTGCGACAGGAAAGAAAATTCTTAAATACTTGGACACCTATTGGAGTTTTATTATCCTGAGGGAATAAATACATTAAAAAAAAACCTGTCACCATGCAGCAAAGACTGTCTGTCAAGCCCAAGGCTGGTGGACAATAACCTGACTTAACCACTTCAGAACAATTTTCATCTTTTAGCGCTATCACACTTTGAATGACAATTGTGCGGTCATGCAACACTGTACCCATATGAATTTTTTAGCATTTTTTTGAGACAGATAAAACTTTATTTTGGTGGTATTTATTCACCACTGTGATTTTTATTTTTTTTGCTATATAAATGAAACCGTCCAAAATTTTTGAAAAAAAGTTTTTATTTTGCAAATAAATAATCTTTCTTCATAAATATTGGACAAAAGTTATTCAGTTATCTTTTTAGCACAAAAAAAACCCCCAAAATTAGTTTATAACCAAAAATAATTGTTATAAATTCTTTTTACATTTTTATTCATTTTTTTTGTACATACGGTCACCCTAGCAGTACAGTGTCACCATAGTGACACTGTACTACTTCTGGGGGGTTATGAAGATTTTTTTTTTTTTACACTGATTGCTTTTACACTCATAAAGGCTGTAAAAGCAATAATTTCTCCTTCTCTCTGGCTGCATTCTTGCAGCCATTGAGAAATACTGTGTGAGCTGTGATTGGTCACAGCTTGTCACATGGTACAAGGCTGTTGTGAATAGCCTTGTACCATGTGACCTCTGTGATCATTCACAGATTTCACACGTAGTAAGCAATGATGTCAGAAGTGACATTTTGCTAACTACTCTGCATGTGATCACTGATTGGCCAATCAGTGATCACATGATCGGGACCTCACACAGAGGCCCCGGACAACGATCGGTGTCCCACTGTGTCCCAGGGAGCGCGCACAAGCAGGGGGCGGGGAGGCCATTTATAAACGGCCGCCCGCCCCTGCACTGCTCCCGTCCGTCCGTCCATATACATGGGCCAGACGGGAAGTGGTTAAACTTCTGAAACTATCTTCACCAATCAAGGCCCTTTTCCCAGTTGATTTCCCCATCCACGTAAAACAGTGTGTATGAAGGAAACTTCACTGCCAAATATTGTATTCAAGCAGCCATGGTTGCACTTGGATGTTCTAACAAACACCGTACACCCTTCTACCCTGTACACGGTCTCTGCTCTACTTCTCTCCGTGGATGCGGACCTCTCAATACCCACGCAGCGGGGTCCAGCAGTCTGGAGATTTGAAATGCCCCTTCTTCTCCCTATTCTCAGTGCAGGGCTTCTGGGACAGACCAGAATGATTCTGATTGCTCAGCGCCTGCACACTGAATTGCTCTGGTCTGTCCTAGAAGAGCTGTGCTGAAAAAAGGGAGATAAGCGCAGATTTCAAATACCTGTACCAGTGGAAAAGTTGTGTGGGAATAGATAACTTAACATCCCTGGAGGAAGTTACAGCAGGGACAGTGGGGCAGGCAGGGAGGTGTACAGTGTTAGTTCACCTCTACATTTTTTCTGTAAAGGTGAACACCTTTTTTTTTTCAATCAGACCATCTTTATCTATCTAACTTTTTCTATTTTCACAAGAAAAACACACTTCACATTAACCAAGCGTTTAGCTCCAGTTATCGTAATATTTAAATATTTCACAGTCTACAATATATGCATATAAATTTACCAACAGACTCCATTTGCCCTCTTCAAGCCCTATCCCTTCAAGCGTCTTAAACAAAATTATATACAACAGATAAATAATAAATTATTTTCCTATTGTTTAAATACATCCTTTATTTAAGACTCTCTAAATATTTGAGAGATTCCCCCAATTTTCCCAAAGATTTTGTTTATTTATTAGTCAATTATTTAACTTTCCACGTGCACTACATCCTTTCTCTCCTATTTGTATCTGTGACAACCCCATATTTTCCATCCATTAATTTCCACTTGCTTTAATACCTCAACTACTAGTGTACTGCCCTAAATATTATCTACCACAAAATTTTTTTTATATATATATATATATATATATATATATATATATATATATATATATATATATATACATACATACATACACACACACACACACACACACACACACACACACACACACACACACACACACACACACATATACATATATAAACATATACACACACATATACATACACACACATATACATACAGTGAAGGAAATAAGTATTTGATCCCCTGCTGATTTTGAATGTTTGCCCACTCACAAAGAAATTATCTAAAAATCAAATGGTAGATGTATTGTAACACTGAGAGACAGAATAGTAAAAAAAAAAATGCATTTCTAACAAATTATGCACCGATTTGTATGTTCATGCGGGAAAGAAGTATTTTATCCCCTATCATTCAGCAGGATTTTTGGCTACCAGGTGTCTTTCATACAGGTAACAAGCTTAGATTAGAATCAGTCTCTTAAAGGGAGTGCTGCTAATCTCATTTTGTTACCTGCATAAAAGACACCTGTCCACAGGAGCAATCAAACAATCAGATTCCAAACTCTCCACCATGGTAAAAACCAAAGAGCTGTTCAAGGATGTCAGGGACAAGATCGTAGACCTACACAAGGCTGGACTGGGCTACCAAACTATCGCCAAGCAGCTTGATGAGAAGGTGACAACAGTTAGTGCAATCATTCGCAAATGGAAGAAACACAAAACAACTGTCAGTCTCCCTAAATCTGGTGCACCATGCAGGATCTCACCTCGTGGAGTGTCAATGATCATGAGAACAATGAGGAATCATCCCAGAACCACACGTGAGGATTTTGTCAATGATCTTCAGGCAGCTGGGACCACAGTCACCAAGAAAACAATTGGTAACACACTACGCTGACAAGGATTGAAATCCTGTAGTGCCCGCAAGGTCCCTCTGCTCAAAAAAGCATATGTCCAGGCCCGTCTGAAGTTTGCCACGGAACATCTGAATGATGCAGAGGACAACTGGTTAAAAGTGTTGTGGTCAGATGAGACCAAAATCAAGCTCTTTGTCATCAACTCAACATGTTTGGAGGAGGAGGAATGCTACTTATGACCCCAAGAACACCATCCCAACTGTCAAACATGATGGTGGAAACATTCTGCTTTGGGGGTGTTTTTATGTTAAGGGGACAGGACAACTGCACCGCATCAAAGGGACGATGGACTGGGCAATGCACCGTCAAATCTTGGGTGAGAACCTTCTTCCCTCAGCCAGGGCATTGAAAATGGGTCGTGGATGGGTGTTCCAGCATGACAATGACCCAAAACACACAGCCAGGGCAACAAAGGAGTGGCTCAAGATGAAGCACATTAAAGGTCCTGGAGTGGCCTAGCCAGTCTTCAGACCTTAATCCGACTGAAAATCTGTGGAGGGAGCTGAAAGTTTGAGTTGCCAAACGTCAACCACCAAACCTTAATGACTTGGAGAGGATCTGCCATGAGGAGTGGGCCAAAATCCCTCTTGAGGTATGTGCCAACCTGGTGGCCAACTACAGGAACCGTCTGACCTCTGTGATTGCCAACAAGGGATTTGCCACCAAGTACTAAATCATGTTTTGTGAAGGGGATCAAATACTTATTTCCCTCATGAACATGCAAATCAGTGCATAATTTGTTAGACATGCATTTCTTTTGAATTTTTTGTTGCTATTCTGTCTCTCAGTGTTACAATACAACTATCATTCAATTTTTAGACTGATCATTTCTTTGTGAGTGGGTAAACATTCAAAATCAGCAGGGGATCAAATACTTATTTCCTTCACTGTATAATATTATTATTATACAGTATTTATATGGCGCCAAAAAGTTTGCTCAGCGCTGTACAGAGTAGTGGGGGACAGTACATGAGACAATACAGAGACAAAACAGTATACAAGGGGTTCGAGGGCCCTGCTCTTTTGAGCTTACAATCTAGGAATACACACACATACTGGATATAAAAAGTCTACACACCCCTGTTAAAATGTCAGGTTTCTGTGATGTAGAAAAAGGAGGCAAAAATAAATAATTTCAGAACTTTATCTATTTTAATGTGACCTAAAAACTGTACAACTCAATTGTAAAATAAACTGAAATCTATTTCGGGGGGAGTAAACATAAACTAAAAAAATGTTGCTGTATAAGTGTGCACACCCTCCTATAACTGGGGATGTAGCTGTGTTTAGAATTAAGCAATCACATTTAAAATCATGTTAAATAGGAGTCAGTATACACCTGCCATCATTTAAAATGCCTCTGATTAACCCTAAATAACGTTCAGCTGTTCTAGTAGGTCTTTCATGACATTTTCTTAGTTGCATCCTACAGCGAAAGCCCGCAGAGATCTTCCACAGCATCAGAGGGATCTCATTGTTAAAAGGTATCAGTCAGGAGAAGGGTACAAAAGAATTTCTAAGATATACCATTGAACACAGTGAAGACAGTCATCATAAAGTGGAGAAAATATGGCGCAACAGTGACATTACCAGGAAATGGACGTCCCTCCAAAATTGATAAAAAGACGAGACTAAAACTGGTCTGGGAGGATGCCAAGAGGCCTACAGCAACATTAAAGGAGTTGCAGGAATATCTGGCAAGTACTGGTTGTGTGGTACATATGACAACAATCTCCCATATTTGTTTATGTCTGGGCTATGGGGTAGAGTGGCAAGATGGAAGCCTTTTCTTATGAAGAAAAACATCCAAGCCCAGCTAAATTTAGCAAAAATACATCTGAAGTCTCCCAAAAGCATGTGGGAAAATGTGTAATGGTCTGATGAAACCAAAGTTGAACTTTCTGGCCATAATTCCAAAAGATATGTTTGGCACAAAAACAACACTGCACATCACCAAAAGAACACCATACCCACAGTGAAGCATGGTGGTGGCAGCATCATGCTTTGGGGTTGTGTTTATTCAGCTGGAACTGGGGCCTTAGTCAAGGTAGAGGGAATTATGAACAGTTCCAAATATCAGTCAATATTAGTACAAAATCTTCAGTCTTCTGCTAGAAAGCTGAACATGAAGAGGAACTTCATCTTGCAGCATGACAACAACCCAAAGCATACATCCAAATCAACAAAGGAATGGCTTCACCAGAAGAAGATTAAAATTAAGGAATGGCCCAGCCAGAGCCCAGACCTGAATCCGATTGAAAATCTGTGGGGTGATCTGAAGAGGGCTGTGCACAGGAGATGCCCTCGCAATCTGACAGATTTGGAGTGTTTTTGCAAGGAAGGGTGTGCAAATATTGCCAAGTCAAGATGTGCCATGCTGATAGACTCATACCCAAAAGACTGAGTGCTGTAATAAAATCAAAAGGTGCTTCAACAAAAGTATTAGTTTAATGGTGTGCACACTTATGCAACCATATTATTTTAGTTTTTTTATTTTTTATTTCCCTCCACCTAAAAGATTTCAGTTTGTTGTTCAACTGAGTTGTACAGTTTCCATTAAAAAGGTGGAAAAACTTCTCAAATGGTTTAACATTTTTTTACATCACAGAAACCTGACATTTAACAGGGGCGTGTAGACTTTTTATATCCATAGTCTGTGCTTTGCCCTAATAACCTATCCCTAACTAATTGTACAGGATTTATCCCAGGTATGTTCAGCAAGTTATACCACAGTTTTGTAAATTTATCTGGGCAACCCCTATTTTGATAAACCATGTTTTGTCTTTGTAAGACTTCATTAACTGTTTTTACGCATAGAGAATAAGTTGGGGGAGCCGTGGAGATCAATTTCTGCGCTAACAGCAGCAAAGGATCGCCATAGAGGTCTGAGGAGTATACTTCTGTATTCAGCCACCGCAATACACATATCTAGGGTTCTATCAGAATATTAACTCTAAACTCATTAATAGTGTAAAATACAAATGTCCAGTATCTAACCAACTAATCTAACATCATATGTACCAATGTCCCAACAGCCCTCTCACATTGTGGACATAGAGTATCCCGCTTATGCCACTTAAAACGTTTCTGGGGGGGGGGGTATAATATGTCCAATGTATAACAAACAATTGGGTAAGTCTCTGAGACACAGAAAGGGATACCTGTTCTACATTATAAAGAATATTGGACCACGCCTCATCATTCAGAAGGCTGATATCCATTTGCCAATATGATCTACACCTCAGAGAATTTGATTTTGACCTTAATTGTAACAATGCATTATAAAGCCTTGTTATCTGCCCCCTCTTAGATGTCGCTGCTAGACTTCGGTTGATAATTCTGGGTGTTACATAGACCCAAGGCATCTGTCTAGATTGGGTTTGGATAGTGTGCCTGAGTTGCAAATATTGGAAAACCTTTGGGTAGGCAGACCAAAATTCTCCTGCAAGATCTGAAAATCTTTCAGATGTTGGACCTGATATAGTTGTGCGATATATACACAAGACCTCTTTCTAACCACTGATTAAATTCCTGCAGTTTTAATAGCTCCGTAAAATTGAAGTTCTGAAAGATTTGGGTGTAATCAGTATACTCCTTGTGCTGACAATGGTCCTTAGGCTGGCCATACACTATACAATTTTCTGTCCAATTTCTTCCCAATTTCCTTTAGATTTACCTTCAACTATGTAGTACAAGAGCCTGCCTAATTGGATACAATTGAAAGTGTTGTTAGGTTTGGCCTCATATTATATGGTTTTTGGTAAATCTAAACCAAAAATCTCAAGAAGATTGTATAATGTTTGGCTAGCCTTAATCCTATTCCAAAACTTGTCCATCATAGCTAGAGTGGGGAACTGCCTAGCTAGTCTGAATTCACCTGCCTCTAAACAATCTACCAATTTTTTATCTAGGAATAACGTAAACAGTATTTTCCTAATTGGGTCAATACCCATATCTTCCTCCCAACCCAATAAACGTCAGAGCTGTGCTGACAGAAAAGTATAGGAATGGGTTTGGAACTGCCAGGCCATCATTCTCCTTAGCTTCCTGCAATGTTTCTAATTTTATGCACAAGCTATGCTTTTTCCAGAAAAGCATACGGAGTATAGTGTCCAGCCGTTTAACAAGAAAAATAGGGAGCCACACCAGAGCATTATGTAAAGCATATAATAATAGTGGCATCCATACCATTTTAATTAGGTATAAATAATAATAAAAGTGGGAGATTACACCAGCTTATAGCTTTTTGTTTAAATTTAATAAACAGTGGGTTAATATTTAAATCTGCATACCTAGAGATATCCCGATGTATAACTATTCCCAAATATACAAATGTTTCTACCACCTTTATCTGAGAAGCAACTGGTGGCAAGGGGTCTCTGAGAGGGTCAACTGGCAGGAGAACAGACTTATTCCAATTTATATTGAAACCTGAGTAAGACTCAAAAGTATTAAGAGACATCACACCTTCTATGGATGTAGATGTATCTCCCACAAATAATAATGCATCATCTGCATACAATGCCAAATTCTCCTCAGTCTCACCTCTCCAAAATCCCACTATCCGAGAATCACTCCAAATAGCCATAGCCAGCAGCTCCAATGCCAAACCAAGCAGTAAAGGAGACAGTGGGCATCCCTGCCTAATACCTCACCTTAGTCTAAATGGGGCAGATAAAGTGTTGTTGATTCTACAGCGAGCTGTTGGGGCTTTTAACAATTTAACCCATGTAATAAATTCCTCTCCTAGGTTACATTTTTCCAACACCAGCCATAAATAACCCCACTCCACACTATCAAATGCCTTAACAGCATCTAAAGACAAAAATGGCTCTATTACCAACATTATTAGGTGGGATCTGAAGATTAAGATATAGTCTATGTATATTAACTGCTGTTAACCTGTCTGGAATAAATCCCAATTGGTTTGAATGCACAAGCTTTGTTATGACTTTGTTAGATAGGCACGTACCAGGCACCTTAGCCAGAATTTTAAGATCTGTCGTCAAAGAAATTGGTCTATAAGATTCTGCAACCATTGGGTCCTTCTCTGCTTTCAGTAACACCACAATTGCTTCGTACATAGATTGAGGGAGTCTGCCATTTTAGCTTCCATTATTACAGATAATAACTCTGGAAGAAGTATACCACCAAAGATTTTATAAATGTCAATGGGCAACCCATCGCTCCCAGTTGCTTTTGCCCTGGGGGAGGTTGCAACTGCTACCTGTAGTTCTTCCAAGGTAATGGGTGCATTGAGAAACTTTGTCTTCTTCCCCCAACTCAGGCAGAGTAACCTTATTCAAAAAATTATGGAGATCTTGTTCCTTATATGAGACTTTAGATGCATAGAGATCTTCATAAAACATTCTAAATCCCTATATAATCGAGGGGGTATCTGTAACAATACTATCTAAGGGAAGCTGCAGAGCAGGTATATGGGCAGAGGGTGTATGTGATCTTGCCACTACTGCTAACAATTGTCCTGTTTTTTCACCCTCCTCCAAAATGATTCAGAGGTAAAAAAAAAAAACATTTTCTTCCTGTACTAGGTGAACACTTTAAGAAAAATTTACATTTTAAACAAATATTAAAACACTGTAAACAAATATTTTGGTATTTAGTAGGACCGCCGTAATCTATATTTTTCTAAGTATTCCACCAACCTTGACACTTTCAAGTCTAATCTGATATCCCACAGAGATTCCGACTCTCTCCGCTCTCTCCTGAGCTACACGTTCAGCAACAGAGATGGCAGATATCCTGCGTGGCTGTGTACATACAATATTTGCCAGACAACTGGAAGATCCCTTTAATGAAGCATCCAAGATGAACTGTGGAATTTGTGTGGTTTTACCACATCTGTGATTAATGAGTAAAAAAAAATAAAAAAGCACACATTAGTTGACTTGTAAGCACAAAATTATATATACATTTTTTAAATCCTCTGTGCATCACCTAGATAAAAGAGAACCCCTAAGGAAGTAAAGGAAAGTGTCTTTTTTTTTTAATATAGTGCTCTGTCCCACACAAGTAGTACTTTGTCCCATCTTCTTTCATGCCATTTAAGGTGAACTATGTGGTTGGACAGGATGCCCCTCTCACCATCCATCTGACAATGCAGCTAACAAGGAGAGGTCTACATAGATCCCCTGATAAAGCAGAGATTTTTCAAGATGCACTAATCTAAACTTCTTATACTTTGAAGATTCAGTGTTGCTCAAGAGTTAACTCATACGGTCACTTGCTAGTGTATGTGTGTAACCTAAAAATTAGGATAGCCATCTCTGATAGGTTTGAATACGTATGAATTCCTTTACAACATTCCCACTAAGCACTCTGTACGGGTTAATGTGCTTTCTGATATATTCCACTAATCTAATACCTGGAAATAACAAAAACACAGGAGGAACCTATCAGAAGGTCAATATTGGGTCCACTCAGAGGAAAATTTCAAAAGACTTAAAAATCAGGCTGTGTACTTAAACACCTCATCTTGATAAAGAGCCACTTCAGTGTTAAGTGGAATTCTAGGCTAGTACCTAACTAGCCTTAAAATTGTGCCCTCCCCCATCTTAGCACCTATGCTAACTAACCGTTGTAAGAAAGACATATACAATTAGGTCTATATATATTTGGACACGGGCACAATTTTCATACTTTTGGCTCCGTATGCCACCAGAATAAAATAAAACGAAACAATCCAAATGCAGACTTTCAGCTTTAATTCAAGGAGTTGAAAATAAGTATCAAGTACAAATTTTAGGAACTGCAACCGTTTCTTATACACAGTCCCTGCATTTTCAGGGGCTCAAATGTAATTGGAAAAAGGAATATAATCATAAATAAAATGTGCACTTTTAATATTTTGTTGTGAATCCTTTACTGGCAATGATTGCTTGAAGTCTGGAATCCATGGACATTACCAAAGACTGGGTTTCCTCCTTTCTGAAGCTTTGCCAGGCTCTAACTTCAGCTGTTTTTAGTTGTTCTTTGTTAGTGGGTCTTTCTGCCTTTAGTTTTGCCTTCAGCAAGTGAAATGCATGCTCAATGGGGTTGAGATCAGGTGATTGACTCGGCCATTGCAGAATATTCCAATTCTTTTCCTTCAAAAGCTCCTGGGTTGCTTTTGCAGTGTGTTTTGGATCACTGTCCATCTGTACTGTGAAGCGCTGTCGAATCAACTTTGCTGCATTTGGCTGAATCTGGGCTGACAGTATATCGCCAAACACTGCAGGATTCATCCAGCTGCTTCCGTCTTCTGTCACATCATCAATAAACATCAATAACCCAGTGCCACTGGAAGCCATGCATGCCCATGCCATCACACTGTCTCCACCATGTTTTACAGATGACGTTGTGTGCTTTGGATCGATTTTGACGATTTTCTTCTCGTCATTCTGGTACAGATTAAGCTTAGTTTCATCCGTCCAAAGAGTGCTTTTCCAGAACTGGTCTGGCTTTTTTAGATGTTTTTGCCAAAGTCTAATCTAGCTTTTCTATTCTTCAGGCTTATGAATGGTTTGCACCTTGTGGTGAACCCTTTGCATTTGCTCTCATGAAGTCTTCTTGATTGTAGACTTTGACAATGATACGTCTACCTCCTGGAGAGTGTCCTTCACTTGTCTGGATGTTGTGAATGGGTTTTTCTTTACCATAGAGAGGATCCTGCGATCCTCCACCACTGTTGTCTTCCGTGGACGTCCATGCCTTTTTATGTCCCTCCACTCTTCCTACCACTCCATCCCCCACAGCTATTTCCTCCTGTACCATTATCCCCTCCCTCCTAGATTGTACGCTCAAAGGAGCAGGGCCCTCGAACCTCTCGTGTATCAAATTGTTACTGTACTGTCTCGTGTACTGTCTCCCATTGTAATATACAGCGCTGAGCAAACCGTTGGCGTTATAAAAATACTGTATAATAAATAATAATAATAATAATGTTGTTGGGCTCAGCAGTGCGTTCTTATTTCCTCAGAATGTACAAAACTGTTTATTTGGCTACTCCTAATGTTGCTGCTATCTCTCTGATGGATTTGTTTAGTTTTTGAAGCCTTACAATGGCCTGTTTCACTTGCATGGACAGCTCCTTTGAACACATGATATAGGTTCACAGCAATAGATTCCAAATGCAAATACCACACTTAGAATCGACTCCAGACCTTTTGCCTGCTTAATTGTTGAAGTAATAACAAAGGAGTAGCCCACACCTGGCCACGAAACAGCTTTTGATTCAATTGTCCAATTACTTTTGGTCCCTTGAAAAAGGGGGGATGGCTACTCTTAAGAGCTGTAATTCCTAAACTCTTCCTCCAATTTGGATGTACATACCCTCAAATTAAAGAGTGTGCACTTTCAGCCCATATCCATTATATAACTATAGCTTGAATATGTTTTGGTAAATACCTGAAAAAAAACTAAAATTGTGCCTGTGTCCAAATATATATGGACCTACCTGTATACATACTAGTATACATACTATTTGCAGCCCGCTCCAGTCCGGTCATGTGATCCTCTGTCTGACAGCAGCTGCTGATGGGTAGAGGAGAGCACATTCTGACAACGGCTAGTAAAGCTGGGAGAGGTGACCTCACCCAAAGACCTATTCATTGTTGGCACTTCCTCCCCACCCCTGCAGCTGTGTTGGCTGACACAGGAAAAACCGGATCATGTGGCCAGACCAGCCTAAAAATACGTAAGTATATACAAGTTTCTCACACAGTTTACTTAGCAAAAGTGTTAGGAGCGGGCAGTGGACAGTTTTAAGACTAGTTAAGTTGTAGCCTAGAATTCCACTTTAAAGCGGAACTAAAAACTGTATTTATGCACCATAAACTGAAAACACTGCTTAATTTATGTTTAATATTCTCATTCAATATGTTTATTGAATAGAAAAATACAAGTTGAACAAAGACTGACATCAAGCTTAGAGATCATCATCAATTTCTGGTTTTGACATCAAGCTTAGAGATCATCAATTTTTGTTTTTTTGTAAAGGTCCCATGTCCATTCAAACATGTTTAATATTCAAAAGCAAACTCATCCATGTATCCATATCTTTATGCTTTATTTTGTTGAGAAATCACTTTAAAAAAAACACCCCCCAGCATTTCTAGCTGCAGCCATCTTGAGTAATGGGAGATGATTTATTTAGCATTTACTTCCTGGAATCCATCTGCCCTTAGCTCAGGCATGCATGTAGAAGGGTGTACATAGCTGAGAAAGCCTCTCTTTCCCTCCTCCAGATGAAAAAAGTAAATGTCCATGAAAAACCCTGGGATATATAACAACATTTTGGCCTAGGCCAGAAACCAGGAAGGAACTAAAAAATGCAACATTTTGGGGGACGCATAAATGTCCCAGCGTACCATGTACTTCAGGGTGCCCAGGGTCCGACCATCCCACATGCATTTCTCTCTCTCTATAGCTGCAGGCATTTCTCTCCCCACCAACTGCATCTATAACCACTCCCTGAAAACCAGACTACAGCCGCCTCTTCCTCTGTTCTGATGTTTCTAGTACATAGGCCGGGAGAAGGAGGAAGGATATCGCTCTACAGCATGTGGGCTGATCTGAGGTCTGTAACAAGTGGTTTTTTGGAGTCTTGCAGAGGGGGACATGGTGACTGGGAAGGGGGGGGGGGGGGGAGCATGGACAGGTAACAACGTTTTATTTTGCCAGGAGTGATTTTAGGAAGGGTGTGGGGGTTAGAGGATATGTGCTAGGGGGATGCTTTGTTTTGGGTTAGAGAGGACTTGTGTTAGAAGAAGGGGGCGGATTTGAAGTTTGACCCCCCCATCTTCCCCCAGCACAGATCATCTCCCCTCCCAAGGACCCCTAGCACATATCCACTAATCCCCACCCCCTCTCGAATTAAAGACATGCCAGGTGATAGGTTTTGTACTGGGAGGGGGATTTAAGAGGGGGAAACTATGCTGGGAGGAGTTATTAGAGAAAGGAGGATTTGGGCTGGGGTGTATTGAAGAGGGGGAATAAGGGTTTGTGCCAGGATAAGTGGGTGAATTTGTGCTTGAAATGGGGACATGATTTATGCTGAAAAGGGGAATCTGTACTGGGGGGATTGTGCCAGAATGAGTTGTACTGGGAGGGGTGATTTGGGGGGGTGGGGGCGGTGTAGGATTTGTCTTAGAAGTGGAGAAAGGATTTGTGCTAGGGGGAGGATTTGTGAGGGGGGGAATTGAGATGGGAGGGGATTGGTACTGAATGGGGGCTGCGCTGGAAGGGAAGATTTGGAAAGCGGAAGAGGATTGGGGGAAGGAGAATTTGTACTGGGAGGAAGAGAGGATTTGTGATGGGGGCGGGGTGTGGGGATTTGTGCTGGGACGAGGAAAGGGGGTATTGAGCAGGAGGGATGATTGGGGGAGAATTTGTGTTGGGGAGGGGGCAAAGAATTGCTTTGGGAGGGGTGAGCATGCAAATTAGTCTTGGGTTTTTTTGGGAGGAGAGGGAAAAGAAACTGCACTCTGCTGGCCCCTACACTGTGTGTTATACACCTCTGGCTTCTGCACTCTTTTTGCTTTATACTCCTGATTCCTACTATGCCTTACACACTCCTGTCCCCTGTATTCTATGCATAACACTGCTGCCCCCTACACTCTGTGCATTATGTACTCCCAGACCCCTGCATTCTGAGCATAACACTCCTGTCCCCTGCATTCTGTACGTTACTGACCCCTGCTGTCTGTGCGTCATGTACTTCTAAACCCAGCACTGACTATAGCCCTCTGTGTGTTACATATTCCTGATCCTTGAACACATTGCATTACACACCCAGGACTCCTGCACTCTGTGTTATGTATTCCTAAGCCAGACACTGACTACAGCACTCTTGTGTGTTACGCAGTCCTGACCCTTGTACTCTGAGGTGAAGCTGGGGAACCTGTCAGGCTGTCAGTGAGGGAGGCGGAGGGAAAGAGGATGGCCGCTGGTTCTGGAGGACAGATGACAGAAAGAGGGAAGGAAAGGGGAGGAGGAGGTGGCCAGAGGAGGGGGTCGGGACACTGATGTAGAGGGGATTGGAGAGAGTATGGTGCTGGTGGTGTGTGCCAGGGAGTGAGGATATGGTTAAAGGCTGACAGGCTGTATTGACTCAATGATGGACATCTCCTCATGCTCTGTGTGCTGAGCTGAGGAATTTGAGCCCGTTATGCTGGGATTTGCAGTGCCATAGAGAGTCCCTCCTCTCTCTCTGTAAATGTACTATTAGGAGTTTAATACTGTACTAGTGAAAGGGACTCAGAGAGTGCTAAAAACCCACAGGTTAGGGAGCGCAAATTACTTGCCATGCTCTGGGCGCTGACAACCCACACTACACCACTGACAGTGAAGGGAAATGTCTCCAAAGAAATACAGAAAACTTAAAACAAAATCCCCTAGAAAACAACCTTTTATCATTTAATCAGAAATACCCCGATGACCTACCCAGTCATACCGCATACAACCAAGACTTGATACTTTGCCATCAGCTGCAGTATAGTGTCTTGTTGCTGCCACACTGGCAGCTTCATCCTCTCTTGAAGCATAGCATGATAAACCTTGGATGCCTAGAAAAAACACAGAACATTTGTTTTACAAAAGGGTGAACTTATAGCAGCAATTAACCAAGCAGTATTAAATTGTAATACCAAAATCAAAACTGGTATTTAATTTTTGGGTGGATGCCACTTAATTTACTCCTTCACTAGATTTTTACATTTGAGTTGGTGAGATCTACTGGTGGCGTTCCCAGCTCTGTCACACATAACTATTATGAAGATAAAAACAAAGAAATCTCTTTCCTTTTGATGTATTCTGCAAAATAAATATAACATTTTGTAACCGCCTTTAGAACACTGGAGCTAGCAAACCCAAAAGCAGAGAGCTTGATTCCAGATCCTCAAGAAAAATATGAAACTGGTTGGCGATTCCTCATGCCAAAATCTAACCTGGAATCAGCATACTGTACATTATAGGTGTGGTAATTTGCAAATGATAAGTTTTGTGAAAACACTTTTTTAAAGTGAACAGCAATTTCCGGACAGGGGAAGTGACAGCGGCACAGAGGAAGGAGAGAGCAGGGAGGAGCTGGTGTGTTCTCCCCCTCCAGCTCCTCCATCCTGTCAGAACAGCAGTGCTGGGACAAGGTCATCCATTACCCAGGGCAAAGCAACAAAACTGAGGCCAAATCAGGTTTTGCATGGACCTGGAAGTGCACAGAGATGTTATGGGAACTTCCTGCTGTGTTCTCTGCCTCCGTTGGGACTTTTTAAAAAAAATAAAATAAGCAAGAAAATGTGAGAGTAGATTCACAACAGTTATGGTAGGACTGTGTTGGGCAGCTCCCACCATAAGATAAGGTCTTGTCTCCTACCTGGCCATTTCACATCACCACATTGCAAGAGGCAATATACTGCCTTGCATTGCGCTGCAGCAAATAGAACTTAATGAAATGTCATCGTGTGATATTTCAATAACAGCCGCTGGTGTGAATGTACCCTAAAGGTTATTTTATGTTTCTGTTTTTATCATTCCTTTTTTATATTTATAAAAGGATTTGTGTTTGTTAGCAAATCTATTCATAGTTCTGATCTCTGAAGTGAGCACAGTAGTGAGTCACCATTTTCCTCAGCTTTCTACATTGATGAAATTGGGGTTGAAGGTAAACAAAGCCATTCATTCACAACCAATAAGTTAGGAGGTATTCAAAGTCATTCTTACCCTCAGATGCTGCTGTCAGTTCTGGGCAGCACTGGGGAGTGCTGCCAGTTTCTATACACAGGGGCACTTTCAAATTGGGATATTGCATGGTTTGTTTACCCATCTCCAACCCACAATTTCTGACAGAAGAAAAGGACAAGTAAACAAAGCTTCCAATGTCCCGATTTGACAGCACACCTGTATTCAGAAGCCGGTAGCTTTGTATATAGGGAACATAGGAGCGCTGCACTGACAGGAGAGAGGAGCTAGAAGGAGAGACAACTCCACCCGGGCTCGCTTGTCTCTCCCTCCTCCTCTCCCGGACACTTCAGTACTTGGCTGTGTCGATTTTGTTCTCTTTCTCCCCCTCCTCCTTCCTGCCAATGCAGCGCTCCTATGTATCTGTGAACACTGTTGCCAACTTAATACAGAAGACCTGCACTGGCAGGAAGGACAGGGGATGAGAGAAGACCTCCTCTTCACTCTCTCCTCACCACCAGCGCTGGGCTGGAGTAGTGATGCCGCTGTTGATTCTCCTGTCAGCCTTGTAACAGAATGAGCTCACCATATGGCACCCCTATGGCTACAGTAAACTGCTGTGCCCGGGTGGCTGCCCGTCCTGTCCACCCCTTGTCCCAGCCCTGCAGAACAGCGCTCCTCCAAACAGCAGATGGAACAGGATAGCTTTTAGATCTTACTTTACAGTTTGATTACCCCTTACGCACATTTCCTGCTGCTGGGAGATGAGCAGTCTTTGGAGGGGCAGGTAATCAAAACATATACAGTCCCATCTACGAGAGATCCTGATTGAAGGATGAGGGGGATTTGTGCTAGGAGGTGATAAAGGATTTGTGTTGGGGGGGGGGGGGCAAAACACCTACTTTATTTCAGTTACATGTTCACTTAATGTTATTTAACATTGCAGCTTACCAATTTAAATGTTCTTTATGATAACTCTAGCAATGAAAAATCCTGCTTAGGTCTTTGTTTATGAGTGGGCTGGGGAGCTGTGTTTGCCATAAATTACCCCCTCTGTACTGTACCAGCTGATCTCATCAGTTGTACACAAGATTTGACCACCGTCTTTCTTGACAAAGGGATACAGATTTTGACACTAGGATTCTTGCATTTTATGTTAATCATATCATTTCTATCGGGACAGACTGACTCTCATACTGTTCAGAAACATTTGCAGTCAGAAATTATGCCTTCTCCTGAAGAAACATCTAAAAAAGGTAAGAAATATATAAAACTGTTTTGGATATGCTGTGTGAATGGGAACAAACACAGACATATACACCAATCAGCCATAACAGTATGACCACCCACCATAACCAGTCGAGGCATGGACTCCACTGGATCTCGGATGGTACGATGTGGTATCTGGTACCATGCCATCAATAGTAGATGTTTTAAGTCCTGTAAGTTGCAAGGTATGGCCTCCATGGATTGGACTTGTTTTTCTAGCACACCCGACAGATGCTCGATTGGATCGAGATCTGAAACCAAATCAGCACCTCAAACCATTCTTGAATTCATCAGATCAGGTCACCTTCTTCCACTGGTCCAGTTCTGATGTGTAGGTGCTTTTGACAGTAAAACACAGGTCAGTATGGGCAACCCAACTTATCTGCAGCTACACAGCACCACTACGTGAGTGACAACTTTCTATCTTCAGACTGGTGCAACATCATCACGGATTTAATATTTTTGTTGCATATGCTATATACACATTTGAACACTTGCGCTTTATTATTGTTGAGTAATCTCACTGCATTTATTCATTCAGGATTTTTACGACATAAGGTTTTTTGCACATTTGGGTACTTGCACTTCATTATTGCGCAGTTATTGCATTCACGTTTGATGATATAGATTATCTTTGAACCCGTGTGTATATATATATATATATATATATATATATATATATATATATATATACACACACACACACACACACACACACACACACACGAAGCTCAAAAAATTTGAATATCGTGCAAAAGTTCATTTATTTCAGTAATGCAATTTAAAACGTGAAACTAATACAGTCTGGTCCATAAATTTTGGGACGTCAACACAATTCTAACATTTTTGGCTCTATACACCACCACAATGGATTTGAAATGAAACCAACAAGATGTGCTTTAACTACAGACTGTCAGCTTTAATTAGAGGGTATTTACATCCAAATCAGGTGAACGGTGTAGGAATTACAACAGTTTGCATATGTGCCTCCCACTTGTTAAGCGACCAAATGTAATGGGACAATTGGCTTCTCAGCTGTTCCATGGCCAGGTGTGTGTTATTCCCTAATTATCCCAATTACAATGAGCAGCTAAAAGGTCCAGAGTTCATTTCAAGTGTGCTATTTGCATTTGGAATCTGTTGCTGTCAACTCTCAAGATGAGATCCAAAGAGCTGTCACTATCAGTGAAGCAAGCCATCATTAGGCTGAAAAAACAAAACAAACCCATCAGAGAGATAGCAAAAACATTAGGCGTGGCCAAAACAACTGTTTGGAACATTCTTAAAAAGAAGGAACGCACCGGTGAGCTCAGCAACACCAAAAGACCCGGAAGACCACGGAAAACTGTGGTGGATGACCGAAGAATTCTTTCCCTGGTGAAGAAAACTCTCTTCACAACAGTTGGCCAGATCAAAAACACTCTCCAGGAGGTAGGTGTATGTGTGTCAAAGTCAACAATCAAGAGAAGACTTCACCAGCGTGAATACAGAGGGTTCACCACAAGATGTAAACCATTGGTGAGCCTCAAAAACAGGAAGGCCAGATTAGAATTTGCCAAACAACATCTAAAAAAGCCTTCACAGTTCTGAAACAACATCCTATGGACAGATGAGACCAAGATCAACTTGTACCAGAGTATTGGGATGAGAAGAGTATGGAGAAGGAAAGGAGCTGCTCACGATCCTAAGCATACCACCTCATCAGTGAAGCATGGTGGTGGTAGTGTCATGGCGTGGGCATGTATGGCTGCCAATGGAACTAGTTCTCTTATATTTATTGATGATGTGACTGCTGACAAAAGCAGCAGGATGAATTCTGAAGTGTTTCGGGCAATATTATCTGCTCATATTCAGCCAAATGCTTCAGAACTCATTGGACGCCGCTTCACAGTGCAGATGGACAATGACCCAAAGCATACTGCAAAAGCAACCAAAGAGTTTTTTAAGGGAAAGAAGTGGAATGTTATGCAATGGCCAAGTCAATCACCTGACCTGAATCCGATTGAGCATGCATTTCACTTGCTGAAGACAAAACTGAAGGGAAAATGCCCCAAGAACAAGCGGAAACTGAAGACAGTTGCAGTAGAGGCCTAGCAGAGCATCACCAGGGATGAAACCCAGCATCTGGTGATGTCTATGCATTCCAGACTTCAGGCTGTAATTGACTGCAAAGGATTTGCAACCAAGTATTAAAAAGTGAAAGTTTGATTTATTATTATTATTCTGTCCCATTACTTTTGGTCCCTTAAAAAGTGGGAGGCACATATGCAAACTGTTGTAATTCCTACACTGTTCACCTGATTTGGATGTAAATACCCTCAAACTAAAGCCGACAGTCTGCAGTTAAAACACATCTTGTTAGTTTCATTTCAAATCCATTGTGGTGGTGTATAGAGCCAAAAATGTTAGAATTGTGTTGATGTCCCAATATTTATGGACCTGACTGTATATGAGATAGACTCATTACATGCAAAGCAAGATAGTTCAAGCTGTAATTTGTCGTAATTGTGATGATTATGGCTTACAGCTCATGAAAACCCCAAATCGGCAATCTCAGAAAATTAGAATATTGTGAAAAGGTGCAATATTCTAGGCTCAAACTGTCCCACTCTAATCAGCTAATTAAGCCATAACACCTGCAAAGGGTTCCTGAGCCTTTAAATGGTCTCTCAGTCTGGTTCAGTAGGAATCACAATCATGGGAAAGACTGCTGACCTGACAGTTGTGCAGAAAACCATCATTGACACCCTCCATAAGGAGGGAAAGCCTCAAAAAAGGTAATTGCAAAAGAACTTGGATGTTCACAAAGTGCTGTATCAAAGCACATTAATAGAAAGTTGTGTGGAAGAAAAAGGTACACAAGCAGCAGGGATGACCACAGCCTGGAGAGAATTGTCAGGAAAAGGCCATTCAAAAGTGTTGGGGACTTTCACAAAGAGTGGACTGAGGCTGGAGTCAGTACATCAAGAGTCACCACACACAGACGGATCCTGGACATGGGCTTCAAATGTCATATTCCTCTTGTCAAGCTGCTCCTGAATAACAAACAACGTCAGTAGCGTCTTACCTGGGCTAAAGAAAAACAGACCTGGTCTGTTGCTCAGTGGTCCAAAGTCCTCTTTTCTGATGAGAGCAACTTTTGCATCTCATTTGGAAACCAAGGACCCAGAGTACGGAAGAAGAATGGAGAGACACACACTGCAAGATGCTTGAAGTCCAGTGTGAAGTTTCCACAGTCTGTTGATTTGGGGAGCCATGTCATCTGCTGGTGTTGGTCCACTGTGCTTCATTAGGTCCAGGGTCAACGCAGCCGTCTACCAGGAGATTTTGGAGCACTTCATGCTTCTTTCCGCAGACGAGCTTTATGGGGATGCTGACTTCATTTTCCAGCAGGAATTGGCACCTGCCCACACTGCCAAAAGCACCAAACCTGGTTCAGTGACTGTGGGATTACTGTGCTTGACTGGCCAGCAAACTCGCCTGACCTGAACCCCATAGAGAATCTATGGGGCATTGCCAAGAGAAAGATGAGATACATGAGACTGAACAATGCAGAAGAGCTGAAGGCCGCTATTGAAGCATCCTGGTCTTCCATAACACCTCAGCAGTGCCACAGGCTGATAGCTTCCATGCCACGCCGCATTGAGGCAGTAATTGCTGCAAAAGGGGCCCAAACCAAGTACTGAGTACATATGCATGCTTATACTTTTCAGAGGTCCGATATTGTTCTATGTACAATCCTTGTTTTATTGATTGCATGTAATATTCTAATTTTCTGAGATTGTGGATTTGGGGTTTTCATGAGCTGGAAGCCATAATCATCACAATTATGACAAATCACGGCTTGAACTATCTTGCTTTGCATGTAATGAGTCTATCTCATATATTAGTTTCACCTTTTAACCACTTGCCTACCGGGCACTTATACCCCCTTCCTTACCAGGCCAATTTTCAGCTTTCAGCGCTGCCGCACTTTGATTGACAATTGCGCGGTCATGAAACATTGTACCCATATGAAATTTTGATAATTTTTTCCTCACAAATAGAGCTTTCCTTTGGTGGTATTTACTCCCCGCTGGGCGCTTTACTTTTTGCGCTATAAATAAAAAAGTGCAAAAAATTTGGGAAAAAAAAAAAGTTTCTTTGTTTCTATTATAAAATTTTTCAAACAGGCATTTTTTCTCCTTCACTGATGTGCGTTGATGAGGCAGCACTGATGGGCACTGATAGGCGGCACTGATGGGCACTGATAGGCAGCACTAAAGGGCACTGATAGGCAGTACTAATGAGGTGTCACGGATAGGCGGCACTGATAGACAGCACTAATGAGGTGTCACGGATAGGCGGCACTAATATGCAGCACTGATAGGCGGCACTGATAGGTGACACTAATGATGGGTACTGATAGATGGCACTGACTGGTATCACTGCTGGGCACTGACTGGTGGCACTGACTGGCAGCACTGCTGGGCTGCACTGGTGGGTGGCACTGGTGGGCGGCACTGGTGGGTGGGCACAGGTGGGTGGCACTGCTGGGCACAGGTAGGTGGCACTGCAGAGTGGCACAGGTGGGTGCACTGCTGGGCACGGGTGGGCGGAGCTAGTGGGCGCACTGCTGGGCGGAACTTGCGGGTGGCACTGCTGGTCACCGATCATCAGGGCACTGATCATCAGTGCCCTGATGATCGGTGCCGATCCCCGCTCTGACAACTGCCGGTTCTCGGCAGTACTTTCCTCACGATCTGACAGTGTGAGGAAAGTGCAGCCGAGAACCGACACTTGCATTTCCCTCTGATCAGCGTGTCATTGGACACCGCTGATCAGGTGGTAAAAGGCCGTTGTGATTGGCCTTTTACCACATCACGTGATCAGCTGTGTCTGTAGGTCTCTGTGTGAGACTGATGCTGTGTGCGATCCAAGGACTCCAAGGCTGTGTGCTTTAGGAGGGCTCCACCCTGGCAGACAGGAAGTCACTGCCTTGGAGTCAGGAGAGGTGGAAGCCAGAGTAGCTGTGTGCTAGTGGCTAGATGTGTGCGAAAAAGCCATATTTTGGAAAGAGTCTGCAGGAGACAAGACATAAAACTGTGTACAAGCCAGAAGGCTGAATATTTTTTGCGTTTGTTTTGATGATGGATACCCCTGTGTGGGAAACTTATGTTACAGAACTTTCTTTTAAATAAAATTGGGCAAAAAGGCCCTTAAAAAGAAGAAGCAAGTTGCTGTGTGCTTTAAAAAAAGCTCTACCATTTGATGCACGCTCTCACAATATATATATACATATATACACACATACACACACACGTATCAGATTTGTCAAGAAAGCTTTACATTCCTTTCAGAATCAACATTTTTTATGGGACACTATACCACAGAATACTATCACAAATGTGGGCCATTGATTGTAAACAAGATTTGTTCATTTGCATGCACAGAAGAGTATTTTTCCTAACAAATTCATTCAAGACCATGTTGCAAAAATTAATACACCCAAAAGAATGTTGTAGGAGCAAAGCTAAATTTTAGACAACAAAATCCTAATTAACAAGAATTCAACTACAGGTGAGTCTAATTATTCATTAAACAGGTGTCCAGCAGACAGCCGATTATAAAAGGGCGTTACTTAAAGAAAACCCCTCCCCATTTCATGCTGTCAGCAATGGCACCACATGGAAGAGAAATGTCACAAGGCTTGAGAAAGAAAATAATTTGTTTACACAAGATTGTTGTCAGGGAGCAAGGAGCCAGACACACAAGGAGGTGCAATTAAAGGTAGGTTTATTTACACAGAAACAAGGGAAGAGTCTATGCAAGTCCGACAGCAACAGCGGATGACTTGGTAGGACAGAAGTTCTCCTGCCGAGGTCGTCTTCCAGGATAATCAAGTCGAGAACCAGCGGGAATCGTAGCCAAAGCCGGGGTCAGAAGCCAAGAAGAATGGTCGCCAGAGCCGGGGTCAGAAGCCAGGAAGAATGGTCGCCAGAGCCGGGGTCAGAAGCCAGGAAGAGTCTTAGCCAAAGCCGAGTTGGTATCCAGGAGAGCAAAGAGTTAACTGAACAGGAGCTTGCTGCTGTGCAACAGACAGGACACTAATGCAATGGACAGCTGCAAACAGCAGACTTAAATGTGATAAGCCGCCACCTCCTGGGAGGAGCCGCAGAGGGCTGAAAGCATAAAGGATCCCACAATGCTTTGCAGACCTAAGATGGATGCCAGCACATGGAGCAGCACAAGCCCTGAGGAAAGGTAGGTCCTTGATAATTGGTGAAGGCTACAAGAAGATAAGCAAAGCTTTACTTATCAGTCAGAATACTGTAGCAAAAGTGATATGAAAATTCAACAAAGATAGAACAGCAACCATCTCACAAAAGACATCTAGGCTGTCCATGGAAGTTAACACCTCGACATCTTCTGATATACATACACACACAATACCAAAAGTATTGGGACACCTGCCTTTACACGCACATAAACTGTAATGGCATCCCAGTCTTAGTCCGTACAGTTCAATATGGAGTTGGCCCACCCTTTGCAGCTATAACACCTTCAACTCTTCTGGGAAGGCTGTCTACAAGGTTTAGAAGTGTGTCTATGGGAATGTTTGACCATTCTTCCAGAAGCGCATTTGTGAGGCCAGGCACTGATGTCGGACGAGAAGGCCTGGCTCGCAGTCTCTGCTCCGATTCATTCCAAAGGTGTTCGGGTTGAGGTCAAGACTGGTGCGCAGTCATGTTGGAACAGGAAGGGGCCATCCCAAACTGTTCCCACAAAGTTGGGGTCATGAAATTTTCCAAAATGTTTTGGTATGCCAACACCTTAACAGTTCCATTCACTGGAACTAAGGGGCCAAGTCCAGCCCTGAAAAACAACCCCACACCATAATCCCCCCTCCACCAAACTTTACACTTGGCACAATGCAGTCAGGAAAGTACCGTTCTCCTGGCAACCGCCAAACCCAGACATGTTAATCGCATTGCCAGACATAGAATCATGATTCGTCACTCCAGATGACACATCTCCACTGGCAGCGGAGTCCAGTGGCAGCATGCTTTACACCACTGCATCCAATGCTTTGCATTGCACTTGGTGATGTAAGGCTTGGATACAGCTGCTTGGCCATGGAAACGCATTCTATGAGGCTTTCTATGCACGGTTGTCTGATCTGAAGGCCTCGTGAAGTTTGGAGGTCTTTAGCCATTGACTCTGCAGACAGTTGGTGACTTCTGTGCATTGTGCGCTTCAACATGCGTTAATCCTGCTCTGTCATTTTACGTGACCTATCACTTTGTGGCTGAGTTGCTGTTGTTCCCAGTTGCTTCCACTTTGTTATAATACCACTAACAGTTGACCGTTGAATATTTATTAGCAAGGAAATTTCACAGATGGACACCTATCATGGTACCACGTTTAAATTCACTGAGCTCCTGAGTGCGACCCATTCTTTCACAAATGTTTGTAAAAGCAGTCTGCATGCCTAGGTGATTGATTTTGTACACCTGTGGCCGTGGAAGTGACTGGAACATCTAAATCCAATGATTTGGGGGGGGTCCCAATACTTTTGGCAATATAGTGTGTATGTATATATATATATCAAAATCTAAAAAATGGGAAGCCTCACTTTTTTCATTCACTGCGTGTGCTGATAGTAATATGGAGTCATGTCAGAGCTTACTGAGTTTCAAAGAGGGCAAACTGTTGGTGCCCGCTTAGCTGTTGCCTTTGTGACTGAAGTTGGCAATTCATTTGTGGTGTCGTGAGGTACAGTATCGAAGAGTATGACAGCGTATACAGTTTCTGGGAAAACATCGTCTGAGAAGCATAAGTACAGTCAAAATGGTCAACTAAAAACACCTGCTGCAAAAGTGTCTGCAGAGCTCAATATCAGTCTTCCAAAGCCCGTGTCCACAAAACTGGACATGAAAGGAACTCCATAAGTAAAACATTCACGGACAAGCTGCAATTGCCAAACCACTAGTAACCGATGTTAATGCTCAGAAGAGGAAAGAGTCATGCAACACCCATAAATCGTGGACTAGCAACAATGGAAGGCTGTAATATGGTCCGATGAATTGTGCTTCACACTGTTCCCAACCACTAGACGTGTTTACGTGTGGCAAACACCATCCTGAGTTTAAGACCAGGACTGTCTTGTGCCAACGGTAAATCATGGTGGCTCACAGTCATGGTTTTGGCGGCCACATCTTGGTATTCTGCAGGCCCTATCACCATCTTGAAAGGTAGAGTCACTGTCAGAGACTATGTACAAATTTTAACCGACCACATGCACCCCATGGCGCAAACACAGTTTCACAAAGACAGCGCCATTTACCAAGATGGTAATGCTCCGATTCACACAGCTGGTATTAAATTGTGGTATGAAGAGCATGCAGATGAAGTCTTGCACCTTCCCTGGGTGCCACAGTCGGCGCACCTCAATATCATAGAGCCACTATGGTCAATTTTGAAAAACAAGGTTTAGGCTTGTTTTCCACCTCTGGAATCTCTATGTGAACTGGAATGATTTTTGCAAAAAGAGTGGTATCAGTTTCCATTATCCACCATCCAAGACTTAGATTTGTCAATTCCATGGAGAAAACAGGCTGTCTTGGATGCCAAAGGCATATTGGTGCTGCATGTTTCTATTTTACCATTTTTTATAAGACATATATACATATATCTGTGTGTCTTTTGCTAGCTGCCTGGTTGATATCACTAGTGCGGACCATCTTTCCTGCTTTTTAAATAAATGCTATTCACTTTATCTGTCAGTGGTCATAATGTTATGACTTATAGGTGTAGCGCTTGACTGCAAAATTGGAAATACATTTTTAACGCTTTAAAAGCATAACTGTTAACATACAATCTGGCATTTTATGGTGCTTCCTGTAAACTATTACAAAAGCGGCAAGCACTCCAATCAATACTTTTAACCAGCAGTATAAAAGGTGCAAATGGAAGAGATTTTCACATAAACAAAAGCCTCCATGTCTAGGCACTAACAAACTCAGTCTGTGGAGATAAAAGGTTCATTCAGTGCTTGTGCTGCTATAACCACAACCTGGGAAGTGAAAGCAGTCATGAATACTCTGAAATTCCAACATGGGTAGAGACTATACTCCAAGCAGTAGTCATGTTTTCATCAGTAAAGGAATAGCAAGAGAAATTGCACCCATATATAAGAAACCGGTCCAGGGAGTGTTCAGATGAAGTAATAAATCAAATTTATCCACTTTGTTAGAGTTTGGCATACATCCACATAGGAAAATTCACTCTAATGAACGAAGGACTCTCCCGCGTCATCTCTCAGTGGACCTGTGATGTGATGTTAAGCCATGTGCTCCGAATTCCAGTGGCAAATAAAGGCGTGGAAGGCTTGGTGCAAAACAGCCTAAAAAAAAGTCACCGTCAATATGGTCACTTCCACATGATGAAGAGCATCCAACGGTCTCTAGGACAACACGTTTCAAGATGGCAGACTCTTTCTCAGCGAGGTATACTTATGCATATGCCATGCTATGCTCAACTGGATTGAAGCACATAAATCAATTAATAAACTGAGGGCAAGTATGTCTGGAGGTAGCTCATTCCTTCTTAAGGGTGCAGGGGCAATTGACTAGAGCAATTACTATTTTGCTTGGCTTTCTGGAAGTGGCATTAGGACATGCTAAGTGTTTTCCTGTGGCTCCATCCAGACATACCTGCCTTCATTTTATTCACTGCTATATATGCTCCAGGATGGAGGCTTTTAGAGAGCCATGTGCACCTTACTTTAAAAAGCTAGATAACAATAGCTTGGAGTGGTTGCCATTTTTGCTTAGCTTGCTAGATTTGGTGTGGAACATACGAAGGGTTTTTAGCTTATCATGTGCTGTGCTAGGCTTCTGGTGTTTCCCTGTGTCTTGAAAGAAGGAATGGGCTACCAGCTAGGCATACCATTTTATTAAATGCTTTATATGCTCCAAGATGGAGGGTCTTATAGATTAGTTAAGGAACACACTGCACAGAGGGGCATTGATAAAGGCCTCCACTTAGAATTGCAAGTGTGAACGAACTAAAACCTCTGTTTTTTAATGCAGATGTAATTTATTTTAGCTGGTAAGTATGCAGAAACATTTTTGTTTTATGTTTCACTGTATTAGGCACTTTTTTGGGGAACTACAGTCATTTCTTTTGTACAATATATACCAACAAGGTTGAATTACCTTCTTGATGCGAAAGTGCTTGCAGATTTTGGCATTTTCAGCTTGGAATGATTTAGGGTTCCAGCTGTATTTCTTTGCTTGCTTTTTCTTCATGTTAACATAGCTTTCATTTTCTATTACCACAGCCTCAGAGTCCAGATCATCTACTTCATCCTCCTCAGTTTGGGTAATTTTATTAACTTCTGCTATTATTGTCTGTTCCTTCCTACCTATGAACACAAAGCCAATGCATGATAAAGTTAGATCAGTTTACATACATACAGTTATTTGGCATTACACGGAATATGTCCCATCTTCCTGAAACTTTCCCAGAATTTGGGAATCTAGGCCTCGTTCAAAACATATGTGCCTAAAAATTGATGGAAAAAACACTGATTTCACTTGCAGAGACATGAATATACATCAGTTTTCATGCGCATTTCAACACTGCTGTCATGCCAGTTTTTTCCTGCGCAGAAATATGTAACATATTCTGTGCAACAGCAAAAATAAAACAATTGCTTTGTGTCCTGTTCACGCCACAATGCTGATGTCACATCATTTTTTTCCCATGCAGAAAACTGCATACATGTTGCAGATGCCTGCGCAGAAAAAAATTTGCATGATACCAGTGTTGTGCGAACAGGGCACATTGAGAACAATTGTTTTCTTTGTGCTCTTGCAGAACATGTGCAGAAAAACACATCTCTGCACATGGTGTGAATGAGGCCTTAATTATTAATCTGTGTTACAGCCTTTATTGTGCACAGCGTGTTAGTATGCGTTGTATAAAGGAACCCCATTTATTTTGAATGCCTGCCAACACACCTGAAACCACTGATCCTTTTTTGGTAATGCAGTGCACAAAAGAAAAAATAATTTCTGTCATTCAAATCTTTAAGATTAATTTCTATATAAAATATTCTTCTACTCTATATATATGTATTATAATGCATGCAGCAACAGAAGCCTGAGAGATTTTGAGATTTCCCAGTAGAACATTGAAAAGAAACTGTTGAATGAACAGGATATGAACCAGGAAGGTTCAGCAAGAAATATTCTAAAGGAGAATGTTTGAAAAAAAAGGCTGCAATTATTAGGGGATTACTGACAAAACATAATTACTTCACCCTGCCAATTGAAACAGTGTTTACTTCAAATATCCTATACAGTAGTATGTGGGAAAAAAAAAAGTACATCTATTGTAATTTTTTTCTGTAGAACACTGGGTGCTGAAGCCAAAAAAAAGTTGCCTTGAGAAGTTAATAACTTTTCATAAATGAGCTCATTGTCTGCAGTGACACTACACATTCAAGCACTGAAAAAAAAAAGGATACTGAGCAATTAGTGTTGATGGTTTAAAAATCTTGTTTCTGTGTATAATTTCTGAGTACGGGAAAGGGGTTGATCACTAGATTTGTAAGTTATTTCTACTACTAAATAGTACTACACAGTGACTGTGGGTTAAGTCTGACTTGTCAGCTAACAACAGTATTTCTATCAGGATGAATGATTTTATCTAAACAACCACAGAGGGCAAACAATGAGGATATAAATATGGGATCTGAATTTTAAAAGGTCCAAGGCTGTTATCATCATCATTGGTTAGCCTATTAAGGAAAAATGTAGCTGGAACAGGTATGCAGCCTGTGAAATCTGAAAAACTGTAAAAAGTACCCATGAACCAAGCATGATTTGACCACTAAACTACCAGACTCTCCAAAACATATGAGAAACAAGAGGAAAAGTTACCTCACACACAAAGAAAAACTAAACATTAGGTTTTGAGTGAAAAGTTCATTAAAATATTAATTCAGGTAGGTATCTGACTTAAACATATGCATGAAATCATGTACCTTCTGGTATATGGCTTGGTTTTTCAAAAGAGAGAGGTTTATTAATAATTATATGTGGTTTCTTGCTTTCAGAAGTTGCTGGTTGTATAAAAGGTGGAGGGATGCTGAATCTGTGATGTGTGTTTGCAAGCAATTTTACAATGTCATGTTCATCTTCTAAGCAGGTAACCAATGAGTAGACAGCCGGTTCACCAGTCTGAGCAAGTCTTAATGCCTTTTCATAAAGATATTCTGCCATATGCAGTCGACAGGCCATTGGAAAGTCTTCATTGAGTGAGTGAATCGCTACCAGTGGTGGTTCATAGGGGTATTGGTTATCCTTTGGGAAACGAATTTCAAGTTCATACAGGTAACTGCTATCTGCATTGGCATTTAGATGAGATGTATCCTTCAAGATCTGCTTTGGTACTTCATGCTTAAATCTACACTTTGACCCAAATCTGCATGTTTTACCCGCTACAAAAAACCTACAGATATTTCTAAGATCCGACTTCATCAATTCTTTGGTATTGTCCTTGTGTGTTGACTTTTGCAGCCTGACTGTCAGATAATCCAGCTCCAGTCCAACTGTCCAAACTTTATTTGGTATTCTCTCAATAAATTTCTCCCCACAGATTGAACTAAGGACAAATGCCTCTTCCTGACGTAATGGTAAGATGTCCTCCATTTTAATATCACTAGCAGATTGCGCAGCTTTGTTCTGCATGCCAAAAGCTTCTGAAAAGCACTGTTGCAGCAAATGCTCTAGAGATGTACCAACTTCTCCATCATGAGTCCTGAGAGCAATCATACATCTCTCTCGATCAAAGCCATACCTGCATCATAAAAAAACAGGTATTTATTAAAACATTTGCCAACTGTTAACCTAGAAAAATGAATCACCACTTTTATCTAAACAATAAATATAGAAAAAAAAACCCACCAGACCATGAATACAAAACACATACTGTCCACCCTTTAGCAGATACTTCACAATGAATTCATAGGCTGTAAAGCCATCTTTTGCCATCATATCTCAAAGTAAAGCAAAAAAAAAAAGAAAATCACAATTTTCTTACAGCTATGACACCCTGCTGTAGGGATGATTTTCAGTTGCAGTATGCAATGACTGACAACTGAACCTGCAACCGAACACACACACACAGCAGCAATTCTACAAATATTTTGCCAACTGTAGTGACCTTGGGGGCTAAGGTGGATTGTCAAAACTGTAAAGGTTAGATGGTAAACCTTGCAGATCTGTAGAGTCCAAAGCATAATGTGGCAAATAATAAGCAATATTTTTTCTTTTTTATGTGACTAGGAATTTTTAAATGTAACCAAAAATGTTAATGTATGTGAAAAGAGTTACACCAATAATACAAAATATTTGGGTTTTTTTGCTCACAGCTCACATTCTTTTTGTTCACAGCTTGCTAAACACATTGGATAAAATTTGCATCTTTCGTTGGACTCACCGGGATAATTTTCCAATAGCAAAAGGGGATATGACTGCCTCTGGTAACATTTCAACCTGCTGATCTGCCTGATCTTTTGCTACTGGGGAGGACCAGAAACTGAACTCCAAGTCTTCGTCAGAGTTATTCTTATTCTCATCTTCCTCCTCCTGGGAGCTGTTGTAGTCAGACTCTTCCAAATCAGATCCTGCATCGCTATAAACAAAAACACAAGTATTATATATTTTTCATTATTATTTTACAGGATTTATATAGTGCCAACAGTTTGCACAGCACTTATATAAAAGTTATTTAAAAGTTCAAGACAAGTGGTTTAGGAGGGGCCTGCACATGAGATCTTACAATTTAAAAGAGATGGGTATGTGATACACAAGGTAATAATTGTGAGGGGATAGGTTGATGGAGAAAGTAAATGTTCAGTTTTTGGGTAAAGGAAGCATAGGTTTCTTTGAAGAGGTGAGTTTTCAGGGATCGCCTAAGAGCAGACAAAGTAGGAGACGGCCAGCAAAATTTGGGGAGGAGAGTTCAAGTGAACAGGACAGACTCTGAAGAAGTCTAGAAGGCGAACATAGAAGAAGAAATGAGGGAGCTTGGGGTACGGGTATTGAGAGGAGCAAAGAAGGTTTGCGTGACATTTTGAAGCTTAGTTGGTGATGTAGCTCAGGACAGTGTTGTTGATTTACTGTATGTTATTAGATTTTGAATTTTATTTGTAGAGCCAACAAAAGCCATTGGAGAGATTGACAAAGGGGTGGCAGACTGAACAGCTGGTGAGGTGGATGTGTCTGGCAGAAGAATTTATGATACACTGAAGAGGGGACAGCCTGTGTAGAAGTAAGGCAACAAGGAGGTAGTAGCTGTAGTTAAGGTGATAGATATAAATAATATTTGCTGTCATTGATGTCTAGCTTGTTGACCAACTGTTGAAATGTTATACCTTACCTCTCAGATCAGTTTTTTAACTCTGAGAAATCTTAGAAGTTAAAAAGGTTGTAGTCTAGCAGACAAAATGTATTTAAGTCATGTTTAAACTACTAAGGTTTATAACTATTAAAATGGAAAAGCTTTAAAAAAGGGATATAAAATTATTACCAATTAATGCTCATTCTAAGGTAGAATTTATTTAGGAGATCTGTCCTAATTTTCTCACCATACTGCATGGCCAAATTTTCAGTTTTCTCTACTGGCTATCTGCATGTCAATGAAATCAACTTTCTTCTTGAATGATTACCTTGGACAAATAATTCACAAGAAAAATTAAAGGAACACTTTTTAATCAGAGTATAGTATCAAGTCAATTAAACTCCTGGGATATTGATCTGGTCAGTTAAGTAGCAGAGGGGGTTGTTAATCAGTTTCACCTGCTTTGGTGTTAATGAAATCAACAACAGGTGCACTAGATGGGCAACAATGAGACAACACCCAAAGCAGGAACGGTTTTACAGGTAGATGCCACTGACATTTTTTTCCCTACTCATCTTTTCTGACAGTTTTTGTATTTCAATGATTTTTATTAGTTTATGAACAGTTAAAAAAAATAAACCAGGACCATCAAGACACGCCCACGCAGGCAATCAATTGCACGTAAAAAAATAAAGAAAACAGTGCTCTAACAACAACAGAGCAAAAGATGCGCCCACGCAGGGGCTATCAATGGCACATAAATTACAAAAACATTGGTATAACATTGACAATAACTCAAATCTAAGGCAGCTATCCACCACCACACCAAAACAAACAGAAATAGAAAAAGGAAGGAGGAGTACAAAAGGAAAAACATGACAAGGCCATGAGCAGGGGTTCGGGAACGCCAACACCGAGCAACCTCACAACCCCAGACTAGCCGGGGGGAGCTTGGGAAGGGCATATTGCAACTACAGCTCCCATATTTTCAAAAATTTCCGTTGGAAGTCGTTACAAATACTCGACATCTGTTAATTAAGCATCATAGTGGTCATACAGTCTCGCATCCCCTGAAGAGAGACAAATGGGCGCTTCCAGGCCTGAGCAATTGTTCTAGTGGCCGCCAAAAACAAAATAAGAAGCCAACTTCTGCTGGTGAACCAAGAGGCCCGGTATGGGACAATGAAGCAAAGCGTACCGAGCATCCCGGCGTATAGGGAGATGGAACAAGGTAAAAAAGAAGGCCAAACACACGAGACCAAAAACAAATCAGTCTCGGGCATGACCACCAGATATGCAATACATCACCATGATGGCTACAACCCTGAAAGCTTCGATCACTGTAGGCACGGATTGCCTGGGCTAAACGAGCAGGAACCCAATCCCAGCAAAACAACACTTTGTATGCCACCTCCAGCGTGGCCGTATTAAAGAAACATTTAGCTATAAACGACCAGGCCCTATTCCAGTCCTCCAGATCCATGATTGTCCCCAGGTCACACTTCCATTGAGCGACATATGAGACATAAGCATACGTCGAGCGTCTGTTCAAAGCTGCATAAAAAAGGGAAATAAGGCCCGGGGCGCCCGGACGCTGTTGGCAAAGCTGTTCAAAGGCAGATTTCTGATACGGAAAAGCGGAGGTGTCCCGCAGTGAGGTCAGCCAATGCTGCAATTGAAAGTAACGAAAAAATTCCGCCGGAAGGACATCCCATGACTCCCGAAGAAAATTCCAGGTGGGGAAGGACCAAGAAGTCCTGAAGGACGAAGGAATTGATGCCATTGAATGGCCCCCACCCTCGCCTGACCTAAATCCAATAGAACACCTCTGGGATATCATGTTTCGGTCCATCTTACGTCGCCAGGTTGCACCTTGGACTATCCAAAAGCTCAGTGATGCCCTGGTCAAGATCTGGGAGGAATTATCCCAGGACACCATCCTTCGTCTTATTAGGAGCATGCCCAGATGCTGTCAGGCATGCATAAAAGCACGTGGGGGCCATACACACTACTCAGTACCATTTTGAGCTGCTGCAGTGAAATTTCAGCAAAATGGACTAGCCTGCTGCATCACTCTATCACTTTGATTTTCAGGGTGTGTTTGAATTCAGTCCTCTGTGGGTTGATAATTTTCATTTCCATCAAACGATGGGGCATCCTTATGTTCCTAACATATTACCCAGTCCATACCAGTATAGATATCCAGCATGATATTTTTCCCCACTGAGACCTGATGTGTTTTCAAGGTGTTCCTTTAATTTTTTTTTTTTTTTTAGAGATTATATATATATATATATATATATATATATATATATATATATATATATATAAATACACACTGTATATACATATACTGTACACTGTATTGCCAAAAGTATTGGGACATTTACCTTTACACGTACATGAACTTTAATGGCATCCCCGTCTTAGTCCTCAGGGTTCAATATTGAGTTGGCCTGCCCTTTGCAGCTATAACTTCAACTTTCTGGGAAGGCTGTCCACAAGGTTTAGGCATGTGTCTATGGGAAAGTTTGACCATTCTTCCAGAAGCACATTTGTGAGGTAAGGCAATTGGGAGTATGAAATTGTCCAAAATGTCTTGGTATGGTGACACCTTAAGAGTTCCCTTCACTTGAACTAAGGGGCCAAGCCCAACCCCTGAAAAACAACCCTACACCATAAACCCCCTCCACAATGCAGTCAGGCAAGTACCATTCTCCTGGCAAATGCCAAACCCAGACACGTCCATCAGATTGCCAGACAGAAGCGTGATTCGTCACTCCAGAGAACACGTCTCCACTGCTCTAGAGTTCAGTGGGGGCGTGCTTTACACCACTGCATCCACTGCTTTGCATTGCACTTGGTGTAAGGCTTGGATGCAACTGCTCGGCCATGGAAATCCATTTTATGAGGCTCTCTATGCATGGTTGTTGTGCTAATCTGAAGGCCACGTGAAGTTTGGAGGTCTTTAGCTATTGACTCTGCAGGCAGTTGGTGACTTCTGTGCACGTTGCGCTTCAGCATACGCTGACCCCACTCTGTCATTTTACGTGGCCTACCACGTCGTGGCTGAGTTGCTGTTGTTCCCAGTTGCTTCCACTTTGTTATAATACCACTAACAGTTGACCGTAGAATATTTAGTAGCAATGAAATTTCATGGATGGACTTGTCAACCTATAACGGTACCACGCTTGAATTCACTGAGCTCCTGAGAGCGACCCTTTTTTACACAATTGTTTGTAGAAGACGTTTGCATGTCTAGGTGCTTGATTTTATACACCTTCAGCCATGGAAGTGATTGGAACACCTGAATCTAATGATTTGGAGGGGTGCCCCAATACTTTTGGCAATATAGTGTATATAGCGGGTATAGAAAATTATCACCCCCCCTTAAAATAATCACATTTTGTTGCTTTGCAGTCTGAGATGAAGATAGACACAGCTTTTATTTTATCCAGCTACAGTTACTTAGTACAACTTATAACATCCAAGTGAAAGATATAACACCAACATGAAAGAAAAAAAACTCAAAAATGTAAAAACAGAATCAATGAGTAGGAAATGGATCACCCCCCCTTCCTAAAAATGACTTGTAAACTCAATCAGGTGTACCTAATCACCTTTTCAATGAAACACAAAGCCATTTGACTTTAAACTGCGATCAGCTGTGGTTATTGTGGATTAGCTCAGCATCAGAGCTTTCTTGGAGCATTCAAGGCCTGGTAGTGACACTGAAGCAAACAATCAACTATGGGTGGCACTGCACTGTAAAAAGATCTCTGAGATAAAGTTGTGGACGGCACAAGTCAGGAGACGGATGCAAAAAAATTTCAAAAGCTTTATCAATGCCTAGAAGCACAGTGAAGTCTATTATTAAGAAGTGGAAGGTATTTGGTATAACACAGACCTTCCCTGGATCAGGTCATCGCTCCAAACTGGATGAAAGAACCAGGAGGAAACTGATCAGAGGGGCTACCAAGAGGCCTATAGCAACTTTGAAGCAGTTTCAGGAATTTATGAGTGATCATTATGTGTGTAGGACAGCAAATTCTCCACAAATGTGACTTGTATGGGAGGGTCTCAAGAAAAAAGCCACTCCTCAAGAAAGGCCACATGCAGTCAAGACTGAGCTTTGCCAAAACGCACTTTGAAGATTCTGATGACACATGGAAAAAGGTGTTATGTCAGATGAGACAAATTGAATTATATGGCCTCAACACTGTAACCAAAAGTTCATACCTAGAGACCAGCGGTTGCAGAAAATATATACAGGAGCCAGAGCACTGCACCTGCAATCCACTGATCAGTTGCAAAGCTTTTCAGACTCCAATGGAAAAAAAAAACAACAAACATTTATAATAATAATGCACTTTTTTTTATTTATTATGGGTGCATTTATTATTTCTTTGCAAGGTGGAGTTAGCCTTTAAAGATTATGAGATGCCAAATGCATTGACCTATGAAAACAATTAGAGTGCACTCTAAATAAAATAACTACTGTATAACTATCAATTAAAGGATCTTTTTGCTTATAAAGAAAAAAAAAAAATACAAGCAATGGCTCTCCTCTTCACCTCTATAGAACCTGTTAATGTGCTTGGCACTGCCTAGCCCATGGGTGTTAAACTGGCGGCTCTCCAGCTGTGTCCAAACTACAAGTCCCATGAGGCATTGCAAAATTGACAGTTACATGCAAGACTCCCAAAGGCAGAGGCATGATGGGACTTGTAGTGTCGCAACAGCTGGAGGATCGCCAGTTTAACATGCCATAACATGGTTGAAAACACTTCCCAGCTGGGTGAAGGGCCAATGGGCAATAAGTCTGCGATGCAGCTAAGGTCAATGGTAACATACAAGGCAGGAATGGGTATAGGGGAACCCATTAAATGTTTTTGCTAGAAAAAAAATTAATCTTGTACTTTATATAAACTGTGATTTACAGCCTAAAATGTGTATTACTTGAATTTAAAACAAATCTTAAATGATTTAGAACCATCATGTTACAGTAATTCAATACTTACTCAATAGCACCATCCAGATCTGGAGCTTGAAGATCCCGTAGCAGAGCTTTCACCCGTGCTTGGTTCTCAGTGGTCATGTGAAGAGTCTGCAGGGAAGTGCTGACTATTGAGCCGCCACGGGCTCGAGAACTGTGCCTCTGGTCCTGACTTAAAAAAAACAGGACAGTAATAAGATCGATTATACTTACATCATGTTTTTGCCAAATATAGCCCCCACATGCAATGTCAAATGAGTTCTTTTACCAAATGGGTAAGTGTTAAGATATGAAGCGTTAGACACTTTCAAGATCAAAAATAAAAATTAAAAAACAAAAAAAGGCAACAAGTGACCACGCAGGGTCTCACAGTTCATACAGAATAGAAAACATCTGTACAGAGATCTTAGCAAAGTATATCAAATAACAGGGTTATGCACTCCAGAGTAAAATACTTAGTATAGATAGCAATAAAGCAGGACCTAAATGTCTGGATCTAGAGAGGTTAAAGTAAGAGGGCTAGCAATCCACCCGCCCCAAAGCTTATCAAGCAGTTTTCGCTTCTTCCTCAATTCAAAAGTGAGCTTATACAGGAGGGAGGGAATCATTATTTCTTTTAAGTTTAACTTGTTGCCGTCCAGCCACTGTGGAAAAACGTCCACAAGGTGGCACTGCTGGGCAAAACCACGTTTTAAAACGTCATTTTGCAAAACAGGTAGGGGGCGCGCCAGAGGGGCGTGACTGCCCTACCTGTTCCGCCGATCGTGGCTACAGGTGTCAATCACCGGGTCCCGGCCAGTCATTACTTGCTGGGTCCGGGTGATTGCTGGCAAACAGTGACACAGAGCACAGCTGCATTGTTTACAGTGCAGCTCTGCTCCCTGTCAGCTCCTAATACGCTGATCCTGAGAGCGGAGTTTATCTCTCGGGGTCAGCGTGTTCCTGTGAAGTACACACTCCCCCCCTCCCCCAGTAAAACACTCCTCTCACACAGTTAACCTTTTCATTGCCTAAAAAAAGTTAACGCCTTCCCCCCCAGTGCCATTAGTACAGTGTCAGTGTTTTTTTTTTTTTGCACTGATTACTGTATTGGTGTTACTGGGGATGTCAGTGACCACAAGTCAGTTCCTCCCCAGTGTCAAAATGTCCGCCGCAGTCCCGCCATAAGTCGCTGATCACTGTCATAAATCGCTGATCGCCGCCATTATTAGTATATAAAAAAAAAAAATCCCAGTATATATACCACCATTTGTAGACGCTATAACTTTCACGTAAACCAATTAATTTACACGTAGTGGGATTTTTTATTTTTAGCAAAGACATGTCGCAGAATACATTTTGGCTGAAATTTATGACGAAATTTGATAAAAAAATTTACTGGACATGTTTTATAGCAAAAAGTCCAAAATATTTTTTCTTTTCCTCAAAATTGTCAGCATTTTTTTTTTTATAGCGCAAAAAATAAAAAAAAAAAAACGCACAGGCGATCAAATACCACCAAAACAAAGCTCAATTCGTGGGAAAAAAGGATGTAAATTTAATTTGGGTGCAGTGTTGCATGACCGGGCATTTGTCAGTTAAAGTAACGCATCGACGTAACACAAACCACTTCTGTAAGCATTTCCTGACCGCCCTATAGCAGAAATACTGCTACAGGGCGGCATGGATGCGCAAAATCACACACACATATATATATATATATATATATATATATATAAAATATATATATATATACACACACACACACATATATACATATATATATATATACACACACACACACATACATATACACAAGATTTGCTCTCCCGTGGTTTCCACGCCCCTCCCAGATAGCGTCAGATTGCCCGTCAGTACACCAATAATCACATTTAACCCCTTGATTGCCAGGAGCACACTCATGCACAATAAGGATATAAACAGCGCCATTTGTAAATTGGGAAAGCATCTGATCACACCGATTTTGGTTTGATTGGATAATGTAAGGGCAGAGGAGATATCTAGAGCCTGATAGACTCCAGATTTCTCAAAAAAGAATATATAACAATGCCCATTGAACTTATAGGGGATATTTGCATTCCCTGTGATAGCATTAAAAGTGATAAAAAAAAAAAAAAAAAAAAATGAAAGGTACAGTGTAAAAATAATTAAAAAAATCAAAAGTAACAAAAAAAAAAAAAAAACCTCGCCGCTCCCATGTACGCACACCTGTGTGCACAAGCGTTGAGCCTGTGCCGGTATGTAAACAGCGGTTGCACCATCAGATCAAGGGCAGTAATTCTAACACTAGACCTCCTCCGTAAATCTAAAATAGTGGCTTTTAAAGTGTTGCCTATGGATATTAAAAATGTATGCATTTTGTCGCCATTGCACAGGGCATGCGCAGTTTTAAAGCATGTCATGTTTGGTATCTATTTACTCAGCATACCATCATCTTTTATATCTTACCAAATAATTGGCCAATATACTGTGTTTTTGTGCATTAAAAGTAAAAAAAAAATTGCTTTTGAAAAATCCCTGCGCGAGAACTATGTGCCATAAAAACCTTGTGAGAAAAAATGAGATCTGCAAAATACTCACCATGCCTCTTTTTAAATTCCTTGGGGTGTATATTTTCCAGAAAGGGGTCATTTGGGGGGGTTTGGTGCTATCCTGGCATGTCAGGGCCTTCGAAACTGTGATAGGTAGTGAGGAAGTGAAATGAGGAAGTTATACACCTTCAGGCTTTCAAAGTGGTCCTTGGATTACAGGCTCCTGTATGTTTCTAGGCTCCCAAAAAGTCTCACACATATGGTATCCCCATACTCAGTAGAAGTAGCAGAATGTATTTTGGGGTGTAAGTCCATATATACCCATGGCTTGTGCGAGAAATAAATAATTTAAATGACAACTTTGTGTAAAATAATAATGCTTTTGTCATTTTCCAGAAACTTGTGGAAAAAAAAAAAAAAATCTTTCATGGATTCAATATGCCTCTCAGCAGATAGCTCAGGGTGTCTACTTTCCAAAAAGGGGTCATTTGGGGGTGTTTGTACTATCCTGGTATTTTAGCACCTCAAGAAATGTGATGGGCAGTCAGAAAGTAAAAGCTGTGTAAATTCCATTATCTATACCATAGTTTGTAGATGCTATAACTTTCACACAAAGCAATAAATATATACTTACTGGGATTTTTTTAACCAAAAACATGTAGCAGAATACATTTTGGCCTAAATTTATGACGAAATTTTAGTTTTTTTGGATATTTTTTTTATGACCGAAATGAGAAAATATTGTTTTTTTAAAAAAAAAAAGTTTCTTCAAAAATTTTTTTGTTTATAGCGCCAAAAATAAAAAGTAAACAGGTGATCATATACCACCAAAAGAAAGCTCTATTTGTGTGAAAAAAAGGACAGAAAATTTCATTTATGTACCGTATTGCATGACCGCGCAATTGTCCGTTAAACTAGCGCAGCGCTGTATAGCAAAAAAATGGCGTAAATTGCAGTATCTATAACATAGTTTGTAGGCACTATAACTTTCACACAAAGCAATCAATATACTCTTTTTGGGATTTTTTTTTACCAAAAACATGTAGCAGAATACATTTTAGCCTAAATTTATAACTAACTTTGAGTTTATTATATATTTTTTATAGCTGAAAGTAAATAATATAGTTTTTATTCAAATTTTCCATCTTTTTTGTTTATAGCATGAAAAATAAAAAGCACACAGGTGATCAAATACCACCGAAAGAAAGATCTATTTGTGTGAAAAAAGGACGTAAATTTCGTTTGGGTGCAGCATTGCATGACTGTGCAATTATCAGTTGAATTAGTGCAGCGCCGAGTAGCAAAAAGAGGCCTGATCATTAAGGGGGGTAAATCCTCAGGAGTGCAAGTGGTTAAGACATTTTGGTATAGCTGTCAATACCAACCCCTTCCAGGAAAGCAAGATCACTATTTTAGCATAGAAGTACAAAATGCGTAATAACCATTTGGCATATTTAGAGAGATAATTCTCCAAAAATTCCCAGAAGGCAAATTTTAGGATTCAGAACATTAGGGAGGCCCAACACAGAAGAAATAAATGAACCTATATCTGTCCAAAACTGTTGTACCAAAAGGACATGACCAAAAACAGTGTAGGAAATCAGCAACCTAGCCACATCCCCTAAAACAGGTCACTACAGAGTGTAACCCCATTTTATGTAATCTAGCAGGGGTAAGGTGTGAGTTATGAAAAGATTTCAAATGCATAATTCTATCTTTTGAGAAAACAACAGAAGTTTTGAAGGTGTCACGAAAATAAGACCAGTCCGAGTCAGTAAAAACTATATCTAAGGAAGCCCATCTAACCTGAGCAGTAGCAAACCGAGGATTTCAGTCAGTCACAAGTACAGAGTAATATACAGAAATGAGCTCGGTAGGGTCAGGTCGACTAACAGTTTTTCCAGGGGAGTCTCTTGAAGGACATTATCTAAAGATCCAAATTGTGCTCAAATGGCATTTCGTAGCCAATAATCATAAAAAGAATAAGAAGATGACAGATTAAATTAATCTTTCAAAGTAACAGAAGGACTTAACCAGTTCCTGTCCGGACACTTTTACCCCCTTCCTGTCCAGGGCAATTTTCAGCTTTCAGCGCTATCACACTTTGAATGACAATTGCGTGGTCATGCAACACTGTACCCATATGAAGTTTTTACCATTTTTTTGAGACAGATAAAGCTTTATTTTGGTGGTATTTATTCATCGCTGGGATTTTTATTTTTTTTGCTATATAAATGAAAAAGTCCAAATATTTTGAAAAAAGTGTTTTTCTTATAAAATTTTGCAAATAAATAATATTTCATCATAAATCTTGGCCAAAATTTATTCCGTTACCTTTTTAGTAAAAAAAAAAAAAAATACGCCAAATTAGTTTATAACCAAAAATGATAACTTTTAAATTTTTTTTTTTAATGTTTTTTTTTTACATACCGTCACCCTAGCAGTACAGTGTCACTACTTGTGGGGGGTGATGAAGATTTTTTCTTCTTTTACAGTGATTGCTTTTACACCCATATAGGATGTAAAAGCAATCATTTCTCTTTCTCTCTGTCTGCATTCTTGCAGCCATTGAGAAATACTGTGTGAGCTGTGATTGGTCAGAGCTTGTCACATGATACAAGGCAGTTGTGAATAGCCTTGTACCATGTGACCTCTGTGATCATTCACAGATTTCACACATAGTAAGCAATGATGTCACAAGTGACATCTTGCTTACTACTTTGCATGTGATCAGTGACTGGCCAATCAGTGATCACATGATCGGGACCTCGTACAGAGGTCCCGTCCGACGATCGGTGTTTCAATGTGTCCGGAGGACACAGCGGGCACCGGATCGCGGTGCTGCACGCTCCCAGGGAGCGCGCACAACTAGAAATAGCGGGTGCCGTTTATGAACGGCAACCCGCCCCTGGAGTGCCACCGCCCTGCCGTTTAAAAACAGCAGGCGGACGGCAAGTGGTTAAAAAAACTCTGTAATCACTTGCCCTCCTGGAGGATTTACCCCCCTTCCTGACCATTCAGCGCTGCACTATTACAACTGGTAATTGCGCGGTCAAGCAGTGCTGTACCCAAACAAAATTTACGTCCTTTTTGCACACAAATAAAGCTTTCTTTTGGTGGTATTTGATCACCTGTGCGCTTTTTATTTTTTGCGCTATAAGAAAACAAGACCAAGAATTTTGAAAAACAAAACAATATTTTTTACTTTCAGCTATAACAAATATATAGTAAACTCAAAGTTACTCATAAATTTAGGCTAAAATGTATTCTGCTACATGTTTTTGGTAAAAAAAAAAAATCCCAATAAGTGTATATAGAGTGCTTTGTGTGAAAGTTATAGCGTCTACAAACTATGGTATAGATACTGCAATTTACGCCATTTTTTACAGCACTGCACCAGTTTGCCAATTGAGCGGTCATGCAATGCTGTACATAAATGAAATTTATGTCCTTTTTTTCCCCCACACACACTTTTGGTGGTATTTGATCACCTGTGCGATTTTTATTTTTCACACTATAAACGAAAAAAGACCAAAAATTTTGAAAAAAACGAAATTCTCATTTTGGTCATAAAAAAATTTTGTCATAAATTTAGGCCAAAATGTATTCTGCTACATGTTTTTGGTAAAAAAAAAATCCCAATAAGTGTATATTGATTGCTTTGTGTGAAAGTTATAGTGTCTACAAACTATGGTATAGATAATGGAATTTACACAGCTTTTACTTTCTGACTGCTTATCACATTTCACATTGCTAAAATACCAGGATAGTACAAACACCCCCAAATTACTCCATTTCGGAAAGTAGACACCCTAAGCCAGTGGTTCTCAACCTGTGGGTCGTGACCCCTTTGGGGGTCGAACGACCCTTTCACAGGGGTCACCTAGGACCATCAGGAAAACACATATTTCCGATGTGTAAAGAGCAGCTACTGTGTAGAAAGCAGCTACTGTGGTGAAAGCAGCAGTATTGGAGGTAAAAAGACACTTCATGAATATATAATTACTGGGTAAATAATTTTAAGGTTGGGGGTCACCAGAACATGAGGAACTGTATTAAAGGGTCACAGAATTAGGAAGGTTGAGAACCACTGCCCTAAGCTATCTGCTGAGAGGCATATTGAGTCCATGGAAGATTTATGTTTTTTCCACAAGTATTGTTTTCACAAAATTGTCACTTAAATTATATATTGCTCACACAAGCCATGGGTATATGTGGACTTACACCCCAAAATACATTCTGCTACTTCTACCGTGTATGGGGATACCACATGTGTGAGACTTTTTGGGAGCCTAGAAACAGACAGGAGCCTGAAATCCAATGACCACTTTAAAAGCCTGAAAGTGCGTAATTTCGTCATTTCACTTCCTCACTACCTATCACAGTTTCGGAGGCCCTGAAATGCCAGGATAGCAACCCCCCCCCCCCCCCCCCAAATGACCCCTTTTTGGAAAGTAGACACCAAGGAATTTAAAAAGAGGCATGGTGAGTATTTTGCAGATCTCATTTTCCTCACAAGGTTTTGGAATACGAAAAAAGAAAAGAAAAAATATCTTTTTGATTTCTTTCTTCATACTCCAAAAACAAGTGGCAACAAACAGATCTGCAAAATACTCACCATGCTTCTTATTAAATTCCTTGGGGTGTCAACTTTCCAAAAAGGGGTCGTTTGGTGCTAACCTGGCATTTCAGGGCCTCCGAAACTGTGATAGGTAGTCAGCAAGTGTAATGAGGAAATAAAGCCCTTTAAAAGCCTGAAGGTGCTTATTGGATTTTGAGGTCCTGTACTTGGCTAGACTGCCAAAAAGTCTCTCACATGTGGTATCCCCATACTCGAGAGAAATAGAAGAATGTATTTTGGGGAGTAATTCCACATATAACCATGGCATGTGTGAGCAATAAATCATTTAAGTGACAATATTGTGTAAAAAAAAAAAAAAAAAAAGATTTTTTTGTCATTTTCCAAAAACTTGTGGTTTTTTTTTTGTTTGTTTTTTTTAAGCTATTTTGATTTTTTAGAATTATTTTTACACTGTCACTTTAATTTTTCTCTTGGTTTGATCACTTTAAATGCTATCACAGGGAATGCAAATATCCCCTATAACTTCAATGGGCATTGTCATATATTCTTTTATTGAGAAATCTGGGGTCTATCAGACTCTAGATATCTCCTCTGCCCTTACATTATCTAATCTCACCAAGATCGGTGTGATCAGATGCTTTCCCAATTTACAAATGGCGCTGTTTATATCCTGCGAAACTGAAGTGATGAAATGCTTGTAGCTTCCAATTTCTTAGACTATAGAGATGACTACCACCATTCCAGTCTCCAATCAGCTCAATGATCAGCTGGCAGAAACACCGGCTGCATTCTCAGGTTCCCCCGATGGCACGGGACTGCCCGAGAAGGCTGTGGAAGGCAGCAGGAGGGGGGGCATCTTCTCTCGCTGCTCTTAAAAGCAATCCTGCAGCTAATTAGCCACTAGGATTGCTTTTACATGAAAGCCGATCGCTGGCTGAAAAAAACGATACCAGGATGATACCTGCAGCTGCGAGCATCATCCTGGTATAACTACTCAAAATCCAGTGATGCACCAGTACATCGCTGGTCCTAGTTGGGTGTATATTGGGTGAGATGTTTTTTTTTTTTTTTTTTTATGCAGCCTGAGGGCTGAATGAAAAAAAGAGACGAAATCTCTGCCAGAAAGTGTGTGGTATGCCCACCAATAGAATATATTGCCCTGCATCCACCCAATTCTAATGGTGGGCACACATGAAATGTGCCAAAAAATATTATAAAATATATATGCTGAAGCATAGGGGTCATCCACCCACTGGCCATCCCAGGCCTCCATGCTTCGGCATATATGCTCTTTTTTTTTTTTTTTAACTAGAGATGAAAAATCTCATCCACCAGCACTGCACACATCTACTTATGTATAGTCTGAGAGCAAGACCCTGTTGCTGTTAGAATAAACAAGTCAGCGCTGCAGCTAAATGACATCCTCATTTCTCAAGCTTTTTCCCCTCTAAGACGGGCATTTACAAACCGTTGGGGGAAGCCACGGTGATTAGGTTGCATGGTGCCACATGCGCCAATACCAAGACTGTACAAATGTCTAAATAGTGGCACACTTGAATAAAAATTGTCCACATAAGTGGCACCCCGTATGGAAAAAGGATGACACCAAGTCCCAAAATATCTTGCCATTGCTCCCCATGTAGTCTGGGCATCCGGGGTGCTCCACATTACTATGTTTTCCCTCGTAAATCCGAAACGTATATGTATAGCCTGTTGCCCTCTCACAGGTCTTATACATCTTGACCCCATATCTGGCATGCTTCTGGCCAGAAAAATTAATGAGGGCCTCATCAATGCAGATGTTTTGTTGGGGAGTATAGACATCTGCAAATTTTTGGTTAAGGTGATTTACGAGGGGCCGAAATTTGTGGAGCCGGTCAGATTCAGCGTCACCTCGAGGACAACAGAGTGTGTTGTTGTTGAAGTGCATTATACGCTCATATCTATGCCTGGCCATGGCAGCAGAGAAAATGGGCATATGATGAATCGGGTCTGTGGACCAATACAATCGCAATCATTTTTTTAGTAATGCCCATGTTGAGGGCAGAATTTGTGTGCTGCCAATCGGGATTTGCAAGCACATCCGTAAGGATAATAGGGGCTCTACGGGCCTGTGTGCGAATTCTTGGTGGCTGAAATTCTGAAGGGCGCTCTGCACACTGGTATATACCCTTTCAAGTAGACTCTGCAGTAAATATAATAATATCTTGTTTCTTGGTTGCTGAGGGACACTACTTGTGCTCGCCACCGCACCAGCTTGTACTGCACTTGACTCGCCATGTCACCAAGTGATACTGCAGTGCTGGTATGTTATGTGAAAGAACAGGATGTACTAGGCCACAGGTGCTCGCCAGTTCACCAAAAGGTAGAGCGGCACTAGTACTGGCACTCTGCTGCATATAAGAGTCATCATGCGTTTGGAACATCTCAACAACCTGGGAGTGGGGTTGGGTACGCCTGATCTTAGCAGGAACCTCTTCTCCATCGCCTGAGCTGTCAGGATGCCGCTGCTGTCTACATGTTCGTATTCTGAGGTCGATTGTGTCAGGGAGTCTCCCTCTTCGCTCTCACCTGACATACTCAGAAGATCCCTGATAGGACAGGGATCGATCATCCAACTTAGGCCGACTATCACTGGCCTAAATCGGATGACTGATCCCTTGGGGATTCAAATCACGGCACCCCCTGCCCATAAATGCCGCAGGAGTGCAAATCACGTATATATACACGTGATTTTGCGCACCTGTGCTGCCCTTTAGCAGTATTTCTGCTATAGGGCGGCCGTGAAGCGGTTAAGCTTTAGTTTGCATTAAGCCAAGTGCAATTCCTAAAAACTTGTGCTGTATTTGGGCACTCATATTAAAAGATAATTTCACATTAGACATATTCAGGGTGTAACAGGTTACTAAATCAGCACCTCCGCACCCCCAAGCCCCATCATTCATTCACAGAGTTCTAGGACTGGGAGGACTACCATCAACCATTGCGTCTGACGGCTTGTAGTTCTCAATGAACTACGAGGGCACTGGTGAGCACTCTAGCAGTTGATTAAGTCTTCCTGCAATTCAGTAAATGCCTGCAGGAGCCTGACACTGCACCTGTGATCTGCTGATTGTAGGTGCAACCTCCTAATATAAAACTAATAATTTTTCCACCTGGAAAAAAAAAAAAAAAAAAAAAAAGTGCATTTATAATTTTTTTTTCCTTTTTTTACTACGGTGAACTTAGCCTTTGATACAGGCCAAATAAATAAATAAAGGTCATTTATTAAAAAACCCAATGCAACTATCAAGTTGTTCACTTGAAATTGCAAATTAAGTCACTCTTCCAGGCAATACAAGCAAAAACTCACTGTAAACTGTTATTAAAAGACAATTAAAAGAACAAATACCTCTTTACCACTGGTTTGCTTGAGAAACAAATATCATCTCCATCATCCCAGGCTCTACTAGAGCTTTTCTTGCCTCCTCCTCCTCCTCCTCCAGGTTCATATCTTGAACTTTCTTGTCTGCCACCACCTCTTCTGCCTCCTCGCCCACCTCTTCCACTACTGCGATGTCCTTTGCCTCCTCCTTTATTAGGCTTTCCTTTCCTTCGAACTGAAAAATCCATCTGTAAGTATATGATATGCAGCATAAGAGCAAAAATATGGATGGTTCATATAATAGCAGGTAAACACAAGGTAGCTGTGATGAACCGCCTGGTACCTCGCTTGGGTGCTTCCGTCAGAGAACTGCTTCTTCACCGCTGGAACACAGGAACAAGGTATTACAGCTATTACAGGTGGGAATTGCACCCAAGAACTAGATGACACTACAGTAGGTGCAACTGGAACTCTCTTTACTGTCAATTCACACAGAATTTAGCCGCATATTTGCGTACCTGTTTTTGTGCTGGGATCGTGTTGCACAGAGCACTCCCAGCACAAAGACCGGGGTGTCACTGAGAGCCCCAGGTCCCGTTCTAATGATCGGGACCCGGGACTCCCGATTCCAGGTCACATGATCGCTGTGATAGCCTCTGATTGGATATCACAGTGATCAGTCACTGTATAGCCGCCCCCCTTGTTTTTTTTTCATTAGCGAGATACATTGTATCTCTAACTCCTTGCATAGAGGGAAAAAAAACTGCCCTCCATGGAAGCTGAGAAGAGAGTAATTTGGGTTGTGTTAATAGATTGCATTTAGTGCAATAAACCATAAATACATTGTCCCTGTACATACATTTTTTAAATTATGTAAAATGCAATGGTAATTTGCAGGACTTCAGGTTAAGTATCTAAATTTAAAACACAAAAAAAAAATGTATATTGCAGGTTACTAGTCCTTAGATGTAGTAGCTGGATTACTTTACTTCCAGTCTTTTTTGCCACTTTATTCCTCGTGGCAATGCTGCGAATAATACACTTCTTGTCCCTCTTTGTCTACACCAGGGGTGGGCAAACTTTTTGACTTGAGGGCCGCAATGGGTTCATATATTGGACCCGGGGGCCGGACCAAGAGTAGATGAATGATGTGTATGTGTCATCCATAGTAAGTATAGTAATATTCCCCCATAGTAAGCATAGTAATTCATCCCCCATATAGTAATTCATCCCCCATATAGTAATTCATCCCCCCTATAGTAATTCATCCCCCCTATAGTAATTCATCCCCCATATAGTAATTCATTCCCCATATTAATTCATCCCCCATATTAATTCATCCCCCATATTAAGTCCCCAAGTCCCCCCTGTGTCAATTCACTTACCTTTGCTCCGCGCGTTCCTCTCGCCGTGTTCCCGCGCCGTTCCGGTGTAGCATGAAAATCTGTCTCCTATGAGGATCTGTCCCCCTTGACGTATCTGCGCATGTGCCAGTTTCAGGCATTAGCAGCCGATCGGCGATCTCCGGCACATGCGCAGATACGTCGAGGGGGACAGATCCTCATAGGAGACAGATTTTCATGCTACACCGGTCTTCAGGGCGGACTGTGAGAGGAGCCTAGCGGGAGCCTAGCTCCGCGGGCTGGATTAAAAGGTCCGCCGGGCCGTATACGGCCCGCGGGCCGTAGTTTGCCCATTGCTGGTCTACACTCACTTCTCCATGGGATCTATGGAAAAAGCTATGGTTGCAACACAGGTGAAACATGTCTGTCTTTGTTTATCTCCATTACAAGGTAGATTGATGGGACTAGTACTTTAACCACTTGCCCTCCAGAGGATTTACGTCCTTTCCTGACCAGGCAATTTTTTGAGTTACAGCGCTGCGTTACTTTAACTGGCAATTGCAAGGTCGTGCAACGCTGCACCCAAAAGAAACGTACGTCCTTTTTTCCCCACAAATTGAGCTTTCTTTTGATGGTATTTGATCGCCTGTGCATTTTTTGTATTTTGAGCTATAATAAAAAAAAGATTGAATTTTGAGAAAAAAAAAAAATAATATTTTTGACTTTTTGCTATTAAACATGTCCAGTAAAAAAATGGTAAAAATCAAATTTCGTCCAAAATCTATTCTGCTACATGTCTTTGCTAAAAAAAAAATCTCAAAACGTGTAAATTCGTTTACGTCAAAGTTATAGCGTTTACAAATGGCCGTATATATACTGGGATTTTTTTTTTCACTAGTAATGGCAGCGATCAGCGACTTATAACGGGACTGCACGGACATTCTGACATGGGGGGGGGGGGGGCGGACTTGGTGTCAATAATACAGTGATCAGTGCTGAAAAAAGAAAAAAAAAAAAAAGCACTGACACGGGGCAGGAAGGAGTTAACTTGAGGGAAGATCAAAGGGTTAACTGTGTGCAGGGAGTGTTTTACCAGGGGGCGGTGTCTGTGTGCTTCACTGTAAGCAAACTGCTTTAGATGGCACACAGACATGAAGTGTACCCGAGCTGACAGGGAGGAGAACTGTTCGTAAACTAAACAGTTTTCCTCCCCGGAGATCCTCAGAGCGCTGGTGAGTAATCACCATCCGGGACCCGGTGATTGACAGCTGCGGCCGCAAATGGTGCCACGCACACGCCCGCTACCCGGAAATGTAAAATCATGTATATACGTGATTTTGCGCACCTGAGCTGCCCTGTAGCAGTATTTCTTCTATATGGTTCAGTCAGGAAGCAGTTAAACAATGTAATCTCTTCTTTTGTATACAGTTTTCAGCTCACAGAAAGTGACAAGGACACATTTCTGGAAAGAGAGAAGTAGGGATAAGCACTGGTTTGGTCCAGACTGAACCTGGAGGCAAGCTCTTTCTCCAACTAAACCAGACAGGGCATTCCCTGCTCCACAGCTGCTAGTTACATAGTTGGTAAGGTTGAATAAATCTACACTCTCTGCTGACACCACCAACTGTGGAAGGGCATTCAACTTCCTTAGCACTTTAACAGTAAAGAACAGCTTACAGAAGGTTAAAATTGAACTGGTTCTCGTTCAACTTCATTGTGTGCCCCGGTGTCTTCTTTAGAGACCTTATCAGCTGTGGCCAGGGCCTTCCCCTCCCCACCCCACCCCACAGCAGCATGTAACAAAGGGGCAAGAATGCCTGTGAGTGGCATAATTGACCTAATATCTTCACATGGCCACATCTGAACAAAGTCATTGATCAAATGCTGCCATGTCGCTATATTAGGTCAATACTATAAAGTGCAGGGGTAAGGAACCTCAAAGAGGTGGCGATCTACCTGAACAACATGGGAGAAGTTATTGATCACCGGGCACAGTGTCACAACTGCATGTATTACATGCAAATCATGGGTTTAAATCAGGTGGTGAAGAGGCAACATATCGCCTCCTCACCATTTGTCAAACACACCCGGATTGCTTTTCAGAGGAGCAGCAGTGCCTGCTGCACTTGTGAATGAGCCCTTAGTTGCATTCGGTGGCAGCACCCTTAGGACTTGTTCACACATAAATTTGAGGGACAGTAAAACCCATTGGTTTAGTCACAGTTTTACTGCCCCCAATCCCTACCCCCTTTAGCTGCTGAGGCAGCAGCCAAAGAGGTACATGTGCTGCAGCAGGAATTAAACCTCTTGTTGCTTTTGGTTTACATGTGTCAACCATTTTTTTCTGCCAAAATGCTCCTGGATGCACTGACTCTGGGTTTTATTCCTGCCTGTAAACACCCCTACCACTAAAAGTCTATGTAGCCATGGACACACAGGATAACATGGAGGGGAGTTTGAGAGCAGTAAAAAAAAAAAACACTTGATGCCCCTAAAAGTGGCTGCATAAATGCCCTGTGTGCACAAGGCCTTACAGGCAGTCCCTCTACATTGCATTCTGTTTGATGCTCTGGGTTGTGGGTCAGCAAGCCCAGGCCGTGATCTACCAGTCACCTGGACGTGATCCCCGATTAAAAGTGTCCCTGCCCATTTGTTACATGATGCTGTGGGTCAGAGAATGCCCTGGAAACAGCTGACTGAGCACCGATTTAGCAAGCGTGCCAGTTTTCGGGTTCCAAAACTAAACTTGGACCAAGCACATGTTCATCCACAATCAACAGGTTTTCTGTTTTTTAAAATTAAAAATTATTACTCCTGTCGCATTTGGTGGGTGGTACCACCAGCAAACGGGACTCATTCAAGTGAGCGGGTCATGGTGCAAATGTCCATGGTAACATCACATAGGTGCAGCATTTACAGGGTTATAATGGGCACTTTTCAGAGGTATAACAGTTTAAACACCTAAAGTGTTATTAAACCCACAACAGTAAAATCAGTCCACATATGCAGTAAACCATACTTGTTAAACTCACTGTGAAACCTAAGGGGTTAATCCTCCACATTATATAAAAAGGCTGTCTTCTCTTTTCCTCCCCTTCTTTTACTGTCCCCAGAAGTGTGGAAACTTTTGAAAAAAACTACTTGTCCAGGGACTAAATCAGTGCCCCAATCTACTTGTCCCTCATGATAATCTACTGGTCCAGATAAAGAAAAATAAATTCATTTTAACCAAAACCGTATTTAAGGCTACGTTCACACTAATGTTGTGTGCAGGCAGTAGAGAGGCGTTTGGGAAGCGTTTTTACCGCTTCCCAAACGCCTGTGACAATTCTGCACATTGCTGCACATGGTGCTGTTCTAACGAGAGCGTTAGCGTCGCGGCAAAACGGACGCCTCTGGTCGAGTCAGGAGGTGTTGAAGCCTCCTATTCTAGTCCATGGTGCCGCTCCGCAGACGCCCGGCCGGCACTTGCGGTGAGGTTGCGACGCGATTGTGGGGCGTTTGCGGAGCGGTAACACCATTTAAACTTCATTCTAGGGCGTTTGGCAAGCGTTGGTAAAGCAGTCAAGTGTGAACGAGCCCTTAATCTGAGGCTTTTAAAAACAAAAGGGGCTTTATGGCAACTTAAACGTGCAATATTTTTAACATTGTGCTGCTTATCTCCTCCTCCACTCCTTGCCTGTCTCCAGCTCCGCACCCGGGGACTAGCAGGGAAGAGAGAGACCTTGCAGTGTAATGAGCACCGATTGGGTGCTCCTCAGGAAAGGGGGGGGGGGGCTCATCCTTTATACTTTTCACTGCCAGAGCTGTTTTTGCGCTGTTTGCATAACTTTAAAAATTAATTTTAGGCCTGATTACTTAACCCCCCAAACATATATTTTCTGAAAGCAGAGACCCTAGAGAATAACATAGTAGTAGTTCAAAATTTTTATGTTGCATAATATTACCGCAAAATTTCTGTAAAATATACAAGTATGTTAACTTTAGGGCACAAAAAAGCAATAAATTACCCTACGTTTTGTAGAATATAAAAGATGAGGTTGCAGCTAGTAAACAGATATCCAACTTGTCAAACCTTAAATTTGTGCATGCTCATGAAATGGTGGCAAACTTCGGTACCCTATATTTTCTATAGGCAACACTTAAAGCTCCTTATAGGTCATCAGTTTAGCGTTACGGAGGAGGTCTCATGCTCGAATTATTGCTCTCATTCTGGCGTGTGCGACGATATGTAACGTGTATCGCAATCGACATTGTCATGCGTAGGCTCCCCCGCGTGAGTTTTATGTTTGTACATGCGTATATGTGGGGGGCCTCAATTTTTTTGGGGGGGGGATGGTAGGTATTGCTAATACAACTAAAAGAATCTGGAGCTCCTTGTCTTGGCAGCTGTGTGAACTCTACAATGTGGACCATCAGCAGCAGATGTCCTCTATTCCATACACTGCCGACAAAACTCCCATATCAGCCTGAAAGCCACATTGTTCAGATATGAATCAGTTCTTTCTTTCCTACAAAGCCCTATGAACGCAGTAACCTGCACACCATTGGAGCGAACACTCCGCACCAAACACAATACAACACATCTACTCACTGCCTTCTCGACGCCGCTTCCTGTCTGATCACGTGACTGCACACGGAACACGATCAGAGCCCATCCCCTCGGATTACCATTGGTTGGTTCTATATTCCGTGTCGTGTAGGTCTGTGTCTATGGCAACGCGGGACGCTTGTCCGGCAGTGCAGTGCCTGGGCACCAGAGGATGGGGACGGCCGGATGGAGCTCTGGTGAGAGTTTTGGATACATCTAATGGTCACCTCTTGCTATGTAGCTGAGCTTTCATCCCCACTGCCTGTATAGTTGTCATTGTTCAAATGTTGGGTGAATGATACTGTTCTGTGTTATATATTTTATTAATCCATTAATTTTCATGAAGCGGTATTAAAGTGTTACTAAACCCACAACAGTACAATCAGTCTGTACATGCAGTAAAGCATGCTTGTTATACTCACTGTGGAACCTAAGGGGTTAATCCTCTGCATTGTGTAAAAAGGATGTTTGATCCTGACTTCTCTGATTTTCCCCTCTTCTACTGTCCACAATCTATCTGCTGATGGTACAGAGCCCTAGGAGGCATGATGCACATGCTTAATTTGGTGTGTATTGCTATAGAGTTTTTTTTTCTTGGGAGAGTGCATGTGATTAGCACAGGGCCAATCAGCACTGTCCATACAGAGGGTTAGGGGTTCTGCAGTCTCATAGGACAATCAGGGGAGAATGAAAGCTCCTACAAGCTTTACCCAGCGCTCTGCTGGACACTAATAAAAGTCACAAGACTACTCTAACTGCTCATGAGAAAAGGTATTTATATTTAGGCAGTTTATATTTACTAAAATAGTTGCATTTCCATGTTCTGTGTACTGTTGGAGACCAGATATAGTGAATTGGGTCCTGGGTTTAGTGACACTTTAAAGTGTTATGGAGCCATCACCTCTAAGAATTGGTAAGCTGCAGTATAACAAATGTTTGCTTTTGGGTTTGATATCACTTTAAAGTAGAACTTCAGTTTGATTACCAGTGCCAGTGGTGTATTTAGGTTTTGTGCTGCCCTAGGCAACACAAAAATTGTCTCCCTCCCCCCATGAAGAGACCCTGACACCAACCAAAACCCCCTCCTTCACGAAGAGAGCCTGACATTGACCAACAACACACCAGCCTCCACCCCCACCCCAGAGAGCCTTCCACTACCACCGCCCCCCATAAACTGGCAACCCCCCACCCCGGCGAGAGAGAAGACACCTTCACAGTTTTGGACACCCCTGTCAACAAGCGTCAGGCTCTGCATGCACCATCAAGCAGCCCGCATGTTGTAAGATACCTGCATGATTTCCTGTTAAATGACCAGTCCTCCTTTATCCTGTCAGCAAATGTTCAGTGGACAGTGCAGACTCTACAGAGGTTTGGTTGGAACCTCAACCTTCAAAAGCTGTTACTGGAACTTGCTGATCAGAATACCTGGGCCCTGTACAGGATCTTTCAGTCCCATGACAAACTCTTGTCTCACCACTCTAGTGCCTGGGCTGCATGATTTCAGGGTTGGCTCTTGATTTCTGATTAAATGAGGATCTTGGGCCTGATGATAGCGTCCTTTGAGGCAAGTGCTCTATGAACTGTTTCACTCCAAACCGTCTCAACTCAACATCTTGACAGCATGGGACAAACTCTGTCCCTGGACCAACCTATGCATTTGACCTACAAGGCCATGGTTTCCCTAACCATTTTTCATTTTGTTTAGATGCTCAACCTTTGGAAGTTGTCACTGGAACCTACTTGCTAAATACAGTACTCGTGCCTGAAACTGAATACAGCCCTGTCTAGAATCTTTTAGCCCTGAGACAAACTCCTGTCCCTCTGCGCTCATGTACAGGCCCTGCAGTGCAAGTGTCAGCCCTTGATTTGTGAATGCATGATGATCTTGGGCCTGATGGTTTGCATCTTACCTACAAGGCCAAACTTTCCTTGATGTGGTAGATTTTCAACCTGTTGCTGAAGTCAGGGAAACCTTTTCTCCCAGTGAAAGGTTTTCACCACAGATGCCAGCCAGAGTCCTGGATACCCTTTCAGTGCAGGAGATTTGGTCATTGGATTTGACTCAACTTACCATCAACATTCTGGACAATTTGGTTGTCTCTTCAACACTGGACTCCTCAGCTGTGAGGTCAGCTGACCAGAATTCAGATGGACAATGCCACGGCAGTAGCCAATATCAATCATCCAAGAGGAACCAGAAGCTGCACCAATCAAAGAGAAGCAGACTTGATTCTCACTTGTTCATAACTGTGCATTATGGCCCTGTCCACTGCCCAGGAGTGGAAAATTGGCAAACAGACCATTTCAGCATCTGATTTCAGTGTTTTTTTGCCAGGTCCAGGGGCCTTCAGATAAAAAATAGCAGTATGACAGGTGCAATATTGCTCACACAGAGTGGTTAATTGAAAATCCAAGCGGAGTAATATAGCAACATTTGTTAATAATTACAAAAAAGCTTTATTTGATCTCATGGATCATAAAGAGGTTAGACATAGACATGGTAAACAAGTCATAATAAAATCACAAAATTAAAAACATTCGGCGTCTCCAAATCTAGTTATTATTCGGCAATCAGGAATCCACATAAGGCAATGAAGTTCCTAACTACATGATCAAAGATTTCCATATGTTTTCCACACGATATCTGAATAGGGAGATCATTCTTCAAAAAAATATATTTGGTAACCACCACAATAGAGGGAATTACTTCCTTCTCATGAGCTTGACCATCATGAAAAGATGGATATGTGACCTTCCTGGGTAGCCACCCCAGATGGAAGTGAATCCACAATAACAAGTGATTCATACGCAAGATCAAGGAGACTCCACCTCACTTGAAGTAAGATCAGGTCTTGATATAGAATAGTGAATATGGGGGTGGGGAACCAGGTGGTTTTTGTATAAAGTCCAGGCTAGTTCTTACAGTCCGTGTATACTTCAATGTATATACCCAAATCTGGGTTTCCAAAAATTGCTCAATGCTGAAAAAGTAATGCGGTTCCTTAAAAATATATATGAGACTAGTATCACATGCCGCAGCACATATACAGCGTGTTATATACGTGTTCCTCTAATAGGAATTCAAAAAAATTTCCCCAGAAAGGGGTTTATAAACACATGGTTTCCAAAATGCGGGGGCCTTCGGACCTTTGCGATTAATGCTCTGGTGACTTTGAGGGGCTCATGCCTTTTCACCTCTTCAGCGCCTCACTTGTCTGCCCCACAAGATCGAGATGGGTGGCTTTCCAGTGACTTATTGCACCAAACTGGAACAGGATGCTGTGGTACTATGACATACTCAGGCTCCTGTTGGGCTCTCTGTGAGCCCTTCCAGTTAATCCAGATCTTCTGTCCCAAGGGCACCATCTTGATTCTCACCAGGTTTAATGGCATGGCTGTTGATGCCCAGGTCCTGATGGACGGGGGCTTATTGGATTTGCTCATTCTACTCTCCTGGACACTAGGAAATTGGCTTTTTGCAAATTCTTCCATCAAAACTGGAAGGCCTGCTTTGCTTAATGCAAAGCTAGGAAACTCTACCCTAAGAAGTACTCTGTGGGACACATCCTGTCCTTTCTCTAGTGTGGTCTAGACCAGAATCTAGTCTTGAGTACAATCTTGATCCTTTTGAAACCGTAAACCTTTCATTCCTTAGTTAGGGGTTTTGTGCATGGTGTTGCACAGATTTCTCCCCCTGTACTTTTCCTGTAAATCTGTGGGACCTTAACCTGGTTCTTTGAATCCATTAAGAATATTCCCTTATTTGACCTCTCTTGCAAGGTGACCTGTCTCATTGTTATCACCTTGGGGTCTCTGAATTAGAAGCCTTGTCTTGTAGAAAAAAAGTATTTCCTAGTGTTACACAAGGACAAAGTTGTCCTGAGGCCTAAGGTGTTTCCTCATTCTACCTTAGCCATGACATTGTCCTTACCTCCTTTTGTCCTGCTCTGAAACATCCCAAGGAAATATCTGGACGCGGTACATGCTTTGAGAGTGTACCTCTTGGCTACAGCCTCTTTCCAAGAATTAGATTCCTTCTTGTTCTTTATAAAGGATCCTGCAGGGGTTCCCTGCTTCTCTCTCCATCATTACTGTGTGGATTAGACAAGTCATCATTCAAGCCTATGGTCTAAACTCTAAAGGATAAGGTTCCTCTATTCCCTCTTAATGCACACTCTGTCAGAGCTGTTAGTGCTTTATGCATCAAGCATCTGTTTCTTAGTTTTGCAAGGCTGCCTCCTTGTTTTTTATTCACTAGTTTGTTAAGTTTTTACCAAATGGGTGTTCAGTCCTCCTCTGATGTAATTTCCAGGGTGCTGCAAGCTGCTGTCTATGTTTTCTGGAGCCCTTTCTTTTTCTTATAAAGTTCTTTTTATTGGTTTTGCAAAATATGTAGTACAAAAACAGAGCCTTGGGGCATTCTCTAGCTCAATACAATACAAAACAAAGCAAACATAGCCAACTAACACCCGCTCAGCGCTATGTAGAGAAGTAGGCAGTAATGATTTCAATAATAAAAAAACATGAAAAAGGTGAGTCATCTCCACACTCTCTAATATCTATAGGTCAATGTATTCCACAAATGGTAGAAAGTGTACCTTATGCGCTTTCTCTGGTGGAGACTACTGTTACATAGAGTGATCACATCCCTAGATCATAAGGAAAGACTGTGATCCAATAGTCCACAGTAAGTGCTTAGGAAAACTGATGACCATGTAAAACCACAGCACACTGGGCATAAAAAGGCATGATTTGACAAAGGGCCACGCCCGAAACGCATAATCATGACGACAGCCTAAGCCTCAGTTCCAGCTTAACTTGCGGCCCATCACATCTACTTCCGGTCAGCGGCATCCACCCGGGTTCCTGACGTCACTTCTAGTGCAGCGGCCTTGAGGATCGTCCATACACCAGTGGTCTGTCTGCACTGGTATCCACATTTACATCTACTTATGTGGCTGACCATCCAGCCATTCATCCACACGATCCCGCATCTAATACCTGTCCAGCATTCAGTTTTTGCCACCCTCATCTGACGGAGGTAATCTATTTCTGAGACCCACAACCACATATCATCACTGGCTTGTCCCTATCTATTATTAGTGGCATCTTGGGTTCTATGTGCATGGAATAATTGCTAAAATAACAGCGTGCAGCAGAGACCTCATGCCTTGATATGCCCAGTGTGCTGTGGTTTTACACAGTCGTCAGCTTTCCTAAGCGCTTACTGTGGACTATTGGATCACATATTGGACTACACCACTCCTGGTGTTATTCCTCTTGGAGCTGCAGGAGTGCTGCACAACACAACAGTGATTTACTGATTGTCAGCTGCTGTTTGGCTGGTTTTGTTTTATAGACTATGTAAGGACATGTTGCATAATATCACAATCTAGCGCTTGAATGTTTTTAGTTTTATGATTCATAAGGAAAGACTAAGACCCAAAAAGCCATAGGGAAATTGACATTTTTACGATATGGCAGTGGAAGGGGATTCAAACCAGAGATCCAAAACTCTATAACATTTCAGTGAGCACCCACGTATAAGTAGCTATATATAGGGGCATTACATTGTTAATGAAAGTTTTCCAAAAATTCAGAATAGGTGTCTCCTTTGACTTTTATTTTAGGGTGATAGCTTTGTGTACATAACGTAGCAATAAACCAATAAGGGATCTGAGTGTCTGGTGGAAGGCCAAAGAGCCCACTAGAGAAAGCAAACAGGTCCACACTCAGGGGGACTTCAATAGTCGTCAGCTGGGCAGTAAACATAGTCATCTCAGACCAAAAAGTTTGAATTTTGGGGCATGTCCAAAAGATATGATTGAAATCGGCAGGCTCGCCCGCATATCTCCAACAATGGGGAGAAGCCTCTGGGTATATTTTATGCAGCCTGTGTGGTGTCAGATAAATTTTTTGTAACAACTTTAATTGAATTAACCTATCTTGCAAGCCACTATTGCAAAAAGGAGCAGTTCCACAGAACCTCCAAATCTTCATCATCCAGCTCAGGAGCAACTGTCTGCTATGTGGAGCAAAGATGCTCCATGCCTACATGTACAGAAGGCAGAAGAGTTTTGAATAACACAGACAATGGTTTGGATAAGGAGTCATCCCTAAGTATGTTCTCAGCTTCAGGTGTTGACAGAGGAGAGGTTCCAAATTGAGAATGATAGGTATGACAAAGTTATAGGTATCTAAAAAATTGAGAGTTGGGAAGAATAAAGCGATGTTTCAAACCATCAAACAGCATGAGAACACCTTGAGAACAGATATGCTCAAGCTTCTTGATTCCCTTGGATGCCCAGACGATCAGATCAGGGATAGACTGGAACTCTGGAATGGTTGGATTAAGTCAAAGTGGGGTGTAGGGAGACCTGTGAGGAGTAGTGGCAGTGCATTAAGGCACAGTGGACCACCAAGCCCTGAGCACCACCTGCATGGATAGGGTGAGCATAAATGGGGCTTGGAGGCCCCTATTAGGAAGAAGACGTAGAGTTTCATAGGAACCCAGGTATGCTGCTTCTAGAACCACAGATGAGTGTCATCTGAGATGACCCAGTTATGTGCATGAGTGAAGAGTGCAGCAAAAAAGTAATTCTGTAAATCGGGGCAAGCTAATCCGCCCTGGGTCCACATTAGGTTTTTTTGTTAAAACGCAGGGAGCAGGATTTCCACAAGAATGTAGAAAGAAGAGAGTCAAATTGTTTGAAGAACTTTTTGGGAATCCATACTAGTGAATGTCTTAAAACATGAAGAAAGACTGGGAATATCTTCATTCTGACAAGGTTAATTCTTCCTATGAGGGATAGGGTTAAATTATCCCAAGCCTTTCATTTTTGTCTAGTGAAGTTTAACAGAGGATACAGATTCAGTTTAGGAAATGTGAACACACTGCAAAATATATTCCCATGGGTAAAAAGTTTAAAAGGCTAAAAATCAAACCTATGTGGCTTACGGCCAAAGTTAAAAAGGCTCTAAATAATAAGAAAAGAGCTTTTATTCAATATAAAAATGAATGAGCGCTATCATCATTTAAACATTACAAAGAATATAACAGAATATGCACAAAGGAAATAAAGGCTGCAAAAATTTAAAACGAACGACAGATTGCAAAAGATAGCAGGACCAACCCCAAAAAATTCTTCAAATATATTAATAGGAAAACAGGTTTGGTCCGAGCATATAGGCCCTTTTACAAAATAATCTAGAGTGGGTGACTGGGGACAAAGAGAAGGCAAATTTATTTAATACCTTCTTCAGCTCTGTGTATACAAAGGAGCGTGGGTGAGCTCTTGTTCATAATAGACATGGTATTGACACAGCTCCAGATGATCCATATTGGCTCACAATTGATATGATCCAAAAATATTTAGAGAGAATAAAGGTGAATAAAGCACCTGGACCAGATGGCATACACCCACGGGTCCTTAAAGAATTGAGCTCTGTCATTTCAAAGCCATTTTTTCTAATTTTTAGGGACTCTTTAATGACTGGCATAGTACCACTGGATTGGCGTAAGGCCAATGTGGTGCCAATATTTAAAAAGGGGTCAAAATCTTTACCAAGTAATTACAGACCTATTAGTTTAACCTCTATAGTCGGGAAGATACTGGAGAGTTTAATAAAAGACCACATAGATGAGTTCTTGCTGGAAAAAATATTTTAAGCAACAGACAGCATGGAATCATGAAAGACAGAAGTTGTCAAAGAAATCTGATTTCTTTTTATGAGGAGGTGAGCAAAACCTTAGATATAGGGGTGGCGGCGGACATGGTATACTTGGATTTTGCCAAAGCGTTTGACACAGTTCTCCACACACGGCTAATTTGTAAGGTAAAGTCTATGGGATTGGAAAAATCCATATGTAAATGGATAGAAAACTGGCTAAAAGATCGTATTCAGAGAGTAGTGGTTAATGATTCATAGTCTGAATGGTCTGGGTTCATCAGTGGTGTACCCCAGGGTTCAGTGTTGGGACCCTTACTTTTTAATTTTAGGGTCTGGGATTAAAAATCCCATTTCAGTCTTTGCAGATGATACCAAGCTGTGCAGTGAAATAAAGTCCTTACAGGATGTCTTCAATTTACAAGCTGACCTCAATGCACTGTGTAATTGGGCAACTATGTGGCAAATGAGGTTTAATGTTGATAAATGTAAGGTTATGCACTTGGGGGTTAGGAATATGCATGCATCATACATAGTGGGGGGGTGCAACTGGGGGAATCAATGGCGGAGAAGGATCTGGGGGTTCTGGTAGATCACAAGCCTAATAATGGCATGCAATGCCAAGCTGCGGCTTCAAAGCGAGCAAAATCCTCTCTTGTATTAAAAGAGGTATAGACTCCAGAGAGAGAGATATCATATTACCCCTGTACAAATTATAATAAGACCTCATCTGGAATATGCAGTTCAGTTTTGGGCACCAATTCACAAAAAGAACACTGGGTCACTTGAGAAAGTACAGAGAAGGGCAACTAAACTGGTACGAGGCATGGAGGAGCTCAGCTATGAGGAAAGATTAGAGGAACTGAATTTATTCTCTCTTGAGAAGAGGAGATTAAGGGGGGATATGATCAACATGTATAAATACAACAGTGGTTCATATAGTGAACTCGGTGTAGAGCTATTCACCCTGAGGTCAACACAGAGGACAAGGGGCACTCTTTACTTCTGGAGGAAAAGAAATTCAATCTCCAAACACAGAAGGGTTTCTTCACAGTGAGAGCTGTGAAAATGTGGAATAGACTCCCTCAAGAGATGGTTCTGGCCAGCTCAGTGGATTGCTTCAAAAAAGGCCTGGATTATTTCATAGATACACAGAATATAACTGGATACTAACATGTGTAGGTAAAGTTGATCCAGGGAATATTCGATTGCCTCTCGGGGATCAGGAAGGAATTTTTTTCCCAGCAGGTGGTGTGGAGTTAGCTCAGGTGGGGGATCACCTTCCCTGGGGAAAAAGGTAGACCGCACAGCAGGCTTTCTTAAAAATCTGACTGGTTGTCAGCTTTATTCACATGTTTGCAAAAAATGTCAAAACAAACAAAACAGCAAAATAAACCCTTGCCATCCAGGTACTAACTAAACATAGAACTTTTCCTCTCTCATAAGTGAAGGGCTTCTCCCTGTCACCCAAAACAAAACGCAAACCTTTTCTTGTTGGTATAACACACACACAGCTCTCTCAGAATGGCTCTGAGTCCCAGGCCAAGAGCAGCTTCTTGCTCCAGCCCTGCCTTATTTATACCACCTGTTGGTGGTCATCAGTGGACCACAAAATCAGGTCCAAAACCACCTCTGCCATAGTGGCCCAGAAAACCCGGAGTGGATTTCACCTTAAACTTCCAAGTATGACCGAATACGAGGTGACACATAGCATCCATCGATCACCTCGCCGTTCATACTGTCACATATCCCCCGCTCTGCTCAAGCCACTGTGGCTGAGGAACTGTCCCAACCAGGCAATGGATACGGGAAAGGGCATCTACATTATTCTGCAGTTTCCCCTCTCTGTGCTCCCCTGTAAATGTAACCATTTGCTGCCCGCCCTATGGCCGAATGGCGGGCGGCAAATGTCATCAGCGTTCCAGGTGGACGCCATATGGCTTCCTCCCGCACATGCGCAGATTGTACCCCGGACACGGCCGATGACAGATCTGAGTATCGGCCCCCGTTGCCGGTACCATGTGACCTGCTGTGACCAATCACAGCAGGTCACATGACAGTTGTATACAATGGATGGCTTCATTCATGCCATCCATTGTATACTAGTGTCTAGCTGTGAATGGTCACAGCTAATCACATACACATGTCATGTGATTAGCTGTGGCCATATCACAGCTAAGCACAAAAAAAAAAAAAACAAACCCTGAATGAATCGATGTCATTCAGGTAAATGCTTGCTTATAGCAAAGTAATTCTTTGTTATAAGCAAATTGTGTAAAAAAAAAAAAAAAAAAATACTGATCACTTCCCCAAAGTAGTACAATGTTACTATGGTAACATTGTACTACTTTGGTCATAGTGAAATATGAAAAAAAAATCTTAAAAAAAAAACCCAATTTAATAAAAAAAAATATATATATTTTTTTCCATACTGTCACCAGTCAGTGTCCCTGATCACCGCCATGCCAGTTATATCATGACACTGTACTGCACTGGTGACAGTATGTAAAAAAAAAAAAAAAATAGTGAAACTAATTTTTTTAATTTTTTCATTTTCAGAAAAATTATGACAAAAAAATACAACTTCAAAAAACTCGCCATGCCTCTTATGAAGTATGTCGGACTGTCTACTTTGCAAAAAAGGGGTCATTTTGGGGACATCTGTACTGTTCTGACATTCTTGGACCTCAAGAAATTAGATTGGCTGTCAGTACTTCAGGATTGATCAATATTCAGATCTATACCATAGTTTGTGAACTCTATAGCTTTCCTACAAACTAAAAAATACATCCTAATTTGGGTTATTTTCACCAAAGACATGTAGCAGAATACATCTTGGCCTAAATTTGTGAAGAACAATTATTTATTTGCAAACTTTTATAACAGAAACAAAGAAAAATGTGTTTTTCAAAATTCTTGGTCTTTTATTGTTAATTTAGCAAAAAAAAACCCCAGCGGTGATTAAATACCACCAAAAGTAATCTCTAGTTGTGTGAAGAAAATGATAAAATTTTAGTTTGGGTACAATGTTGTATGACTGCGCAATTGTCATTCAAAGTGTGAGAGCGATGAAAACTGGCCTGGGCAGGAAGGTGTAAAATTACCCGGTATTGAATTGGTTAAACACTTGTAGCGCAAGAAACCACCTTGTCACTCGGCTATTTTTCTCCTTGTTATCACACATCCACTTGAGCGGGGCATGATCAGTAACCAATTTGAACTGTCTTCCCAACAGGTAATATTTCAGGGCCTCCAAGGCCCATTTGATGGCCAAACATTCTCTCAACAATTGCATAATTCTTTCATGTTTGTTAAGCTTCCTACTCAGGAAGACCACGGGGTGCTCCTCCCCTACTCCGATTTGGGACAGTACAGCACCGAGTCCCACATCAGAGGCATCTGTCTGTACCACAAAGTCTGTTGTGAAATCTGGGGTCACAAGCACAGGTTGGGTACAAAGCGCTTGTTTCAACCTTCGAAATGCTGTCTCCGCCTCAGGATTCCACTTAACCATGACCGACCCCCTACCTTTTGTCAGATCTGTCAGTGGGGCTGCAATGGTGGCAAAATTGGGAATAAACCGCCTGTAGTATCCTGTGATCCCAAGAAATTCCCGGACTTGCTTTTTATTTACAGGTTGGGCCACTTTTGAATTGCCTCAATTTTATTTATCTGTGGCCTAATGAGACCTCGACCAGTAATGTAGCCAAGATATTTGGCCTCTTCCAAGCCTATGGCACACTTTTTGAGGTTGGCGGTAAGATCTGCTTTCCTAAAGGAATCTACTACCGATTGCAAGCGGGACAAATAAGACTCCCAGTCTGGACTGTGGATGATGACATCGTTCAAATAGGCAGCTGCGTATTGGCGATGTGGTCTTAACATTTTGTCCATCATTCTTTGGAATGATGCAGGAGCACCATGTAAACCAAACTGCATCCGCTTATATTGAAAGGACCCCTCGGGGGTAGAGAATGCCGTCTTTTCTTTTGCAGATTCCGTTAAAGGAATCTGCCAATAGCCTTTCGTCAAATCTAAGGTAGTTATGTAACGAGCCGTTCCTAACCTGTCAATGAGCTCATCCACCCGAGGCATTGAATTTAGACACACTGTTCAGTTTCCTGAAATCATTACAGAATTGAATTGTTCCATCTGGTTTTGGGACCAACACTATGGGACTTGACCACTCACTGTGAGTGTCAAGGATCCAGATGTGACCAAAGATGTGTGGACTGACACAGGGAATAGCAGGCTTCAGGAGTAATGTAATAATATAGTTTATTTGTGCGACACACCAATATACAAACGCACCGTGCAAGTGAAAACCAAATAATCAGAAATCTTCACCCAATATATACAGAACAGAAGAGTAGTCAGGGCTAGCCGGGGTCATACACAGTTGATCAAGCATGGGGTAGGGAGAGGCAGACAGGACAGGGAGCAGATCACAGGAACAGGAGCAGGGAGCAGGTTCAGGAAAACAGGTTATCACAGGAACATGGGAACAAAACACCAAGGCACTGGTTACAGGCATGATTGCTGCTTAAATACACCTCCTGCAATCAGCCTCAGGTGATGGCTTGATTGCAGGAGGTGAGATCCTGGCTGCTGAAAAGCACCCGCTGGCAAGAACTGGTACTGCAGCCCATCAGCACCAGCAGCAATGAGTCCTTTTCTGACAGTACCCCCCTTTAAGGAGCGGCCTCAGGACGGTCCAAACAGTCCTTAGTGGGCAAAATGTTCCACCGCCCGGGTCAGGTAACTGGCTGGATATCCCACTGCCGGAGTCAAGCGACTGGCTGGATTTCCTGCTGGTCGACTTATCTTTATGTAGGAGAACACAGGAAGCCAGGTTGCTGGACACAGGATCTCCAGAAGCAGGCTGGGAATCAAGTATCGGACAGTTTAGCTGGACGGCAGTGGGCGGAGGCACATCAAGCTGGGCAGCGGGCGGAGGCACATCAAGCTGGGCAGCGGGCGGAGGCACATCAAGCTGGGCAGCGGGCACCGGGTCATCAGGCTGGATAGAAAGCACTGGGTCATCAGGCTAGACAGCGGGCACCGGGTCGTCAGGCTGGGCAGCGGGCACCGGGTCGTCAGGCTGGGCAGCGGGCACCGGGTCGTCAGGCTGGGCAGCGGGCACCGGGTCGTCAGGCTGGGCAGCGGGCACCGGGTCGTCAGGCTGGGCAGCGGGCACCGGGTCGTCAGGCTGGGCAGCGGGCACCGGGTCGTCAGGCTGGGCAGCGGGTCGTCAGGCTGGGCAGCGGGCACCGGGTCGTCAGGCTGGGCAGCCGGCACCGGGTCGTCAGGCTGGGCAGCCGGCACTGGGTCGTCAGGCCGGATGGCAGTTATTGGTTCCTCAGGCTAGGTAGTGGGCACCTGGTCGTCAGGCTGGGCAGCGGGCACCGGGTCGTCAGGCTGGGCAGCGGGTCGTCAGGCTGGGCAGCGGGTCGTCAGGCTGGGCAGCGGGTCGTCAGGCTGGGCAGCGGGTCGTCAGGCTGGGCAGCGGGCACCGGGTCGTCAGGCTGGGCAGCGGGCACCGGGTCGTCAGGCTGGGCAGCGGGCACCGGGTCGTCAGGCCGGATGGCAGTTATTGGTTCCTCAGGCTGGGCAGCGGGCACCGGGTCGTCAGGCTGGGCAGCGGGCACCGGGTCGTCAGGCTGGGCAGCGGGCACCGGGTCGTCAGGCTGGGCAGCGGGCACCGGGTCGTCAGGCTGGGCAGCGGGTCGTCAGGCTGGGCAGCGGGTCGTCAGGCTGGGCAGCGGGTCGTCAGGCTGGGCAGCGGGCACCGGGTCGTCAGGCTGGGCAGCGGGCACCGGGTCGTCAGGCTGGGCAGCGGGCACCGGGTCGTCAGGCTGGGCAGCGGGCACCGGGTCGTCAGGCCGGATGGCAGTTATTGGTTCCTCAGGCTGGGCAGCGGGCACCTGGTCGTCAGGCTGGGCAGCGGGCACCGGGTCATCAGGCTGGGCAGCGGGCACCGGGTCATCAGGCTGGGCAGCGGGCACCGGGTCATCAGGCTGGATAGAAAGCACCTGGTCATCAGGCTGGGCAGCGGGCACCGGGTCGTCAGGCTGGGCAGCGGGCACCGGGTCGTCAGGCTGGGCAGCGGGCACCGGGTCATCAGGCCGGATGGCAGTTATTGGTTCCTCAGGCTGCGCAGCGGGCACCGGGTCGTCAGGCTGCGCAGCGGGCACCGGGTCGTCAGGCTGCGCAGCGGGCACCGGGTCGTCAGGCTGGATAACGGACATCAAGGCATCAGGCTGGATAGCGGGCATCGGGTCATCAGGCTGGACAGCGGGCATCGGGTCATCAGGCTGGACAGCGGGCATCGGGTCATCAGGCTGGACAGCGGGCATCGGGTCATCAGGCTGGACAGCGGGCATCGGGTCATCAGGCATCGGGTCATCAGGCTGGACAGCAGGCATCGGGTCATCAGGTTGGATAACAGAAGGCGGGTTCTCAGACACCAGGTTGGCCGATTTGGATACTGGCTGGATGGTACTGGTTGGAAAGAATGTTCATTTCTTCTTGGGTTTGGATACTGGAGCACTGCAAGTGAATGCAGGGCTGTAAACTGAGGGAGCAGCTGAAGACAGAGAAGAGCTGAAGGATGGAACAGAGAAGGGAGCAGTTGTTACAGAGGACTTCTTGACGGGGTTAAAGGCAGGATAGGTGCAGCGAGTGGGAACAGGGTACTGACGTGGTTGATAGCAGGGTATACTGGGCTGTATGTGGGGGTGGCGTCGGGAATGCAGGAATAGAGCTTTGAGAAAATGGATTAGAAGCGGGACTGGGTTCTTGCAAGCTGACTGAGGCTGGGTGTAACAAATCTGACCATGTCTGTAGTACTGGTTTAACAAAGCTCAGCTTACACCTAGCCTGTCTAACCAAAGACTGCACTGCGTTTATACAATCAACAAGCACATGTTGTGAACATGCTGAATAATGCTCAAAGAAGCAATCCGGATCATCCTCCAACAACCATATCAGTGACTCTACTTGTTCTGCACTGAATGGCGGAGAAAAGTCATCCCTGCTTTCAGGGGTACTGGACAGAGCCAATTCAGCACAAGCCTGAATCAATGGCTGCACCTCAGAAAACACCCTACCCTGATCTACTAGAGAATGAGAAACCCGCATACATTCTAGCAGCTGATCCCTGGCCCACTCCTTCAGAATCTTATAGCAGTATTCTTTGTCTTCTATTGCTAGCAGAGACAAGTACACAACCTCCTCAGGATGCATACTTCACAAACAACAAGCCAAGATGGCTTCCCTGTGCAGCCACTTCTGGTCAGGACTGGCCTTGGTGTTATGTCAAGGATCCAGATGTGACCAGAGATGTGTGGACTGACACAGGGAATAGCAGGCTTCAGGAGTAATGTAATAATAATATAGTTTATTTGTGTGACACACCAATATACAAACGCACCATGCAAGTGAAAACCAAATAATCAGAAATCTTCACCCAATATATACAGAACAAAGGAGTAGTCAGGGCTAGCCGGGGCATACACAGTTGATCAAGCATGGGGTAGGGAGAGGAAGATAGGACATGGAGCAGATCACAGGAGCAGGGAGCAGGTTCAGGAAAACAGGTTATCACAGGAACATGGGAACAAAACACCAAGGCACTGGTTAAAGGCATGATTGCTGCTTAAATACACCTGAGGCTGATTGCAGGAGGTAAGATCCTGGCTGCTGAAAAGCACCCACTGGCAAGAACTGGTACTGCAGCCCATCAGCACCAGCATTGATGAGTCCTTTCCTGACAGTGAGATTCCTCGATCACTCCCAACTCTAACATGTCTTTTATTTCCTTTGCCACCACTTCCCGCCTGGCCTTGGGTATTCTATAGGGCTTTACATTTACATGGACACCCGGCTGGGTAACTATGTCATGCTGTATTACTGTAGTCAGTCCAGGTAGGTGAGAGAAGAAATCTCCATTCTCTCACAAACTCCTTAACGTCATTCTGTTGGGCTACTGACAAGGTTTCAGTTATAGGTACCTGAGGGGCCACGGGGACCACGTTCTTTTGGGGGCTTGGTACTGCCAATAAACTCTGTCCTTCCAAGGTTTTAAGAGATTCACGTGATATATTTGCTCGGGTTTCTTTTTCCCTGGCTGGTAAACTTTATAGTTCACTTCCCCTACTTTCTCCCTAATTTTAAAGGGACCTTGCCACTTTGCAAGGAATTTACTTTCCACGGTGGGAACTAGCACTAGCACTCTATCCCCAGGGTTGAAGGTATGGATCCTGGCACCCCGATTATAAACCTTTCTCTGGGCCTCCTGGGCTTGCTCCATGTGTTCCCGTACAAGTGGCATGACAGCTGCGATTCTATCCTGCATCTGTGAAATATGCTCGATGATACTTCTATAGGGCATGGTCTCTCCCTCCCTGGTTTCTTTTGCGACATCTAGCAACCCCCTGGGATGTCTACCATACAGTAGTTCAAAAGGCGAGTACCCTGTAGACGCCTGAGGTACTTCTCGTATAGCAAACATGAGGTATGGCAACAAAAAATCCCAATTTCTCCCATCCTTGTCCACCACCTTTAACATATTTTTAAGCGTCTTGTTAAATCTCTCCACATGCCCGTCGGTTTGTGGGTGGTAGACCGAGGTACGGAGATGGGAGATTTTGAACAACTTGCATAATTCTCTCAGGACTCTGGACATAAATGGCGTGCCCTGATCCGCTAATGTCTCTTTTGGAATACCTACATGACCAAATACCCGGACAAGCTCTTTGGCGATAGTCTTAGCAGAGGTATTACGCAAGGGGATGGCTTCTGGATACCAGGTGGCATAGTCAAGTATCACCAGTATGTGCTGATGGCCCCGGGCAGACTTTACTATGGGACCCACTAGATCCATGCCCACTCTTTCAAAAGGTACTTCAATTATGGGTAAAGGTACCAGCGGACGGCGAAAATGGGGCTAAGGTGCAGAATACTGGCATTCTGGGCATGACTCACAATACACTTTGACATCTGCATGTAAGCCTGGCCGAAAGAATCTCTTGGTTATTCTCTCCTTAGTTTTCTCTACACCCAAGTGCCCACCCATTATATGCCCATGGGCTAAATCTAGTACCACCTGGTGAAAGGGTTTGGGGACCACTAACTGTTCTACCACCTCCTCCCCTTGCTTTACCACTTGATACAGCAAGTTATTTTTAAGAGACATGTAGGGAAAAGACACCCCTACATCATTTTCAGCTGGTTCCCCATCAATCATTTTAATGTTTTCTTGGGCTCTATTAAGTGTGGAATCTTTCAGCTGTTCCGTACACAAATCCTCTTTCCTGACCTCTAGGTCAGACACCACATTCTGTCCACTCTCATTAGAGCCAGAGATAATCTCTTGTTCCGTATCCTCAATGTCTGGGGTTGGATCCAACTCCTCCTGCTCCCCAGCCATTACAGAGAAAGGGAAAAGATCTACGCCTTCCTCGGACACACCAAAAGTTTCCACTTCCACTTTGCAGTCAAAGGGGTCAGGAGTGAGTTCAGGTGTTCCAGGTGTTTCCCCAGCAGGGGGAGCTCGGTCCTCCTGACTCCTCTCCTTGTCCCATAACCTTCAGAAATGGGGAAAATCTCTCCCCACTATGGCTTCATGAAGCAGAGAGGGCACCACTCCCACTGAATGTGTCACAGGGCCCCAGGGAGTATCAATCTCAACCATAGCAGTCTGGTAATTATGTGTATCACCATGAATACAAATAACCCCAATAGTGCTCGGGTGTAACCTTGCAGGGTTTACAAAATCACTTTTGACTAAGGTCACAGCACTACCAGAGTCTAGCACGGCCGTTACTTGCTTTTCATCAATTGCAATCACACACATTTGCTTTTCCATGCGTTTCTGACATGCTGCAGTACATACCACCTGTGCAAAAAGAGACATGCAGTTTTCTAAATAAGCATTTTCACATTGCATAGGTTCATCATTTAAAGGACAGTTTGCAGCAATATGACCTAATGCATGACAACGATAACATTTTGTATGTTCAGTACCTAGATCTCTAAACAGCTTTAGGGACCTTCCTGACCTATTTGGCCAGTCTCTAGGTCCTGAGCCTACAGTCTCATTATCTGAAACAATAGTCTTGTCATTTTTCCCTGAGCCTTTGACCCATGAAACAGTCTTACCAGACCCTCCGGATAGTTTTCCACCCCTAGCGACATTGGGGTACAGCCCAGATGAATGCAACAAGTCCTCAGCGGCTGTATATCTCTCAACCACCAGCTTGTTTGCAGACTTAGGGTCTCCTTGGCCGACCCACTTCCTCAAAGTGGCAGGGAGAGCACGTAAATGTCGGTCCATGACCACACGCTTCACAATCTGAGGGGCTGATAATATCTCTGGCTGGAGCCACTTCCTGGTGAGATGGATCAAGTCAAACATCTGGGAGCGAGGTGGCTTGTCAGTATTATATTGCCACTGATGCATGCGTTGAGCCCGGACTGCAATGGTGACCCCCAGGCGTGCAAGAACCTCAGCCTTCAGCTTCTCATAATCCTGGGCAGCATCTGGTTCCAGGTCATAATAGGCTCTTTGAGGTTCATCTGTCAAATATGGTGCAAGCAGTCCCGCCCATTGTTCTTTTTGCCATCCTTCCCGAACAGCAACTCTTTCAAAAGTTGTGAGGTAGGCTTCCACATCATCTGCAGGCGTCAATTTCCGCAAAAAATAGCTGGCCTGCGCCATTTTCTGTTCCACTGGCAGCGGATCTGCGGACTCCTTCTTTAATTCCAATAGGTGTTGGGCCACCTGCTTAAGGAGCTCTCGGTCTGCTTGTTGGGCTTCCGAAAACTGGTGATCGTCTCCTGTTGTGCTGCATTGGCCTGCAGCAAGGATCCTATTACTTCCTCCATCTTCCCACTTGCTCAGGAAGTTGCCCGCCAAATCCACCATATGTGGGGTTAGCTCAGGTGGGGGATCACCTTCCCTGGGGAAAAAGGTAGACCACACAGCAGGCTTTCTTAAAAATCTGACTGGTTGTCAGCTTTTTTCACAGGTTTGCAAAAAATGTCAAAACAAACAAAACAGCAAAAGAAACCCTTGCCATCCAGGTACTAACTAAACATAGAACTTTTCCTCTCTCATAGGTGAAGGGCTTCTCCCTGTCACCCAAAACAATACGCAAACCTTTTCTTGTTGGTATAACACACAGCTCTCTCAGAATGGCTCTCTGGGTCCCAGGCCACAAGCAGCTTCTTGCTCCAGTCCTGTCTTATTTATACCACCTGTTGGTGGTCATCAGTGGACCACAAAATCAGGTCCGGAACCACCTCTGCCATAGTGGCCCAGAAAACCCGGAATGGATTTCACCTTAAACTTTTAAGTATGACCGAATACGAGGTGACACATAGCGTCAATCGATCACCTCGCCGTTCATACTGTCACAGTGGAAATTGGATCATGCTTTGCTGGGGTTTTTTTGCCTTCCTATGGATCAACTGTGGGTATAGGATTATAACTTTTTTTTTTCTATGGTTGAACTGGATGGACTTTTGTCTTTTTTCAGCCAGACTAACTATGTAGCTATGAAAGTCAGTTATGTTAGGTGAAATAGTAATACTCAGGTATCTTATGGAATCTGGCCACTCAAGGGGTAAGGATGGGTCTGCCACTGCTTGGGCTCATACATCAATAGGTAGAATTAGAGATTTACCCCAGTTGACCCGGAGACCCAATAAAACTGCATAGTGGTCCATAATGTGTAAGGCCTCATGCAGTGTCTGCCTGGAGTCATTTAGGAAGAGAACCAGGTCATCTGTGTATAACGCTAACTTTTCTATTATGGAACCTACAGAAATGCCCATCACCTGATCCAACCGTCATAGGGCTGCAGCCAAGGTTTCCATTACCAGTGTGAACAGAGCCAGGGACAGGGGGCAACCCTGCCTCATTCCCCTCTCCATGGAAAAGGCAGAGGAGAGATCGCCACTTAACTTGAGTTGTGCTGTAGGAGATTGATAAAGGATATCAATCCACCTTCGGAACACTGGCCCAAAGCCAAAAGCTTGCAGGACCTTGGTCATATAGTTCCAATGAACCATATCAAATGCCTTTTCTGTGTTCAAGGCCTCTAGAACCCTAGTTGCAGTGTCACCAGGAGGAAGCGGCAGGTGAGTGAAGATCCTACGTAGGTTTATATCAGTTGATTTGCCTGGCATGAAGCTGGTTTGATTTATATCAATAAGAGATGGAAGACCCTTGGTCAGCCTAGTGGCAAGGACCTTTGTGAGAATCTTAAGATCATAGTTCAGTAACGAAATGGGGCAGTAGGAGGAGTAGGACTGTAGATCTTTCCTTGGCTTTGGAAGTAGCACCACATGAGCCTAATGAGGAGGAAAAGAGATTTTGCCTTTTGGGAGCTAACACAGTGGCATATGTCTGGTAAAATTCCCCTGGGAGGCCATCTAGCTCAGATGTTTTATTATTGGGAAATTACATTATAGCAGCCTCAATTTCAAGTGGGGTAATTGGTGCATCAAGGCTTTTCACATCATCTTGGGCCAGAGAAGGGAGAGAAAGAAAGTTTAATTCACTCACTATGGAAGCCTCTGGGGGACATACTGTATTGTATGGCCATATAATGTACTGTAATAGGAATGAAATTCCATCAGGATATTGTCAGGGTTAGTAAGCCGATATCCAGTAGCAAACTTTAGTTCAGGAATTGTAGTTTGTAGATGTGGTTCTACCACAAGGTTGGCCAATGACCTCCAATTCTTGTCCCCAGATTCAAACATTCTGTCCTCCCTAAATTTAGCATCTGAATGGGTCAGGGATGTATAGTGGAGAGAGTGACAGGAAGCCAGGAAGAACTAAGGGATGTGTCCAGGATGGGAGGTATATTTGTCCCAGATTCATGCTCTACACTGACTGTTTCTCCTTTTGTGCTGTGTAGTGAGCCTGTTTGGCTCACTGATGATTTAATTAGCTCAGCTGTAGTAGGTTAAGGGCTCTGGGCTCCATAAAACTGCCAGGCTGCTTAGGGAGAATTCTCCAACCTGGAACCAGTTTGCTGTGCAGGGCAGACTGGGGAGCAACCAAACAATACTGTGGTGAGAGTAAATCTGTGTGATTTTGGACTTGGAGACGCTCTGTGTGAACACCCTGTGTGTGAGCAGCAGTAGGCTGTATCCAGACAGGTAGATAGGAACCTGTGTTTGCAGTTAGATACCCAGTGTGGCAAGGCGTTATTTTCTGTTCGTATTTTTTTTTTTTTGCTGTTTTTGGATATATGCACCTTGTGTTCACCAGTCTTGTAAATACAGCACAACTTTCCTCACCAAGATCCTGCTGTCGTGCTGAGCCTCTTTCACCATGCTCTGACTCATCCAGGGAGTCAAGCACAACCCGCTACTTGGCTAATCTCTCACAAGAGATAAGTCCCGTCTAGCCTGAGCCAAAACAGTATAGGACTAGGAGAAGAATCTGCTGAAAATGCCGTTGCTGCTTCAGCCTCCAGCTTTTCCAGATGATCTGCTTGATAAGCATGATCTTTCCTAACTGCCTTAATGGCTGATACATATTCACCCCTAGGTGTGGCCTTAAAGACCACCCAAACCATTGAACATGAGGCAGAAGTCTCATTAATGTCCCAGTATTGAGAAATCTTAGGAGAGACAACAATGGCCACCTTAGTGTCAAGGGCCCAGCGTCCTGCCAGTCTCCAGCACCCAGTGTGCTTATGATGAGAAAAATGTAAAGTAAGGGGGCATTGTCAGACAACCCCACTGGAAGATAAGTCACCGCCTGCACATTAGACAATACTGGAGCATCACAAAATAAAAAAACCTATGCTGAACCCCAATCTATGGTTGGCCGAGAGGTGGGAGTTGGCCCTTTTCATCTGGATGTTTTCACCTCCAGAGTTCGGCGAGACCTAAACTGGCCACCCACGGCAATAAGTAAGGATGAGGGAGTCGAGGTGAATTAGACGCATCCAACACCATGTCTAATGTAGGGCCAACTTCTCACATACTGTATATTATTATTATTATTATACAGGAGTTATATAGGCCCTGATTCACTAAGATGTGAGTGTAATAGCAGAGACTGACCATTCAGGCAGACTCCGGTCAATCAATCAGTCGTCTGACCAGCGTCTAGCAAGCTCATTGACGAGCGTCTATTGACTACTTTGCTATCACTGGCACATTTTTAGGTGCAATACCGGATATGTTCGCTAGATGGCGCACAAGCGCGGGCTTTATTTACATTGGCGTTTTCATGATGGCAAAAGAATTCTTAGAATGTTATAAATACACCTGTACACCTGTATTAGAATTTTCTATTTTCTTCTATTTATTTTCTTGCTGTGTCTCCAAAATGATCAGGAAACTAATGCATTTACTAATGAATGTCATACATTCTGTACTCAAATGTTAAACATTTACACACTTATATCTCAAATAATTTATATACTTCTAATTTCCCAATATAATTATATATCTTCATTCTCTTTAATCACGTAACTATTCTATGGTAAAGACAAGTGCAGCGCTATAAATGCATGTGATCAATAATGAACGCATGTAAAAACCAAAAAGTGCAAAGAATTGCAACAATGATGTAATATTGTAAATGGTGCTAAAATAAGTTCATAGAATCATTCCTGAATAATGGAATGTCCTTCGTGTGAGAGTACCAACTCAGAGAGTGCCTATGAATGGCACGTGTGGTCTCTCCGTGACGGACAGTAGTGCATGAACTCGTGAAAGGTAAACCACCCTTGGGACTGGTCTACACTCACCAGAACAAAAGTATTAATGTGTATGGGTTATACACTCCACACATCTGGGGGTGCAGCGGTATGCTGGCAGTTATGGGTTAGTCATCCAGCTCCATCCATCCATCCATCCATCAGGGTGGGTGCCCAAATGGTCCTGGGGAGGAATTAGCTCAGCCACATGAGCCAGAAAGGTGCTCAATAGTGTAGTACACTGTCACAGGGGTGGATGACCTTTCACGAGTTCATGCACTACTGTTCGTGGTTATATTTATCTTGTGTAATACCATTTTAGTAGTCTATATAATTTGACCAGCGCTCGCTCTATCATTTTCAAACAATGGAACTATTCTACATTATAGCTCAAACTGTGTCTCCCACAGTGGTTTAGTGGTTAGAGCTCAGAACTTACAGCGCTTGGGTCATGGGTTCTAATCCCGGTCATGGCTACATCCTAAAAAATGGAGATCAATTTTCTGGGTTGTGTCAGTGCCAGGAATATTGATCAAAAAATTATGATTTTGCCTAATGACTAGAAAGTGGATGAATGTTACTTGCGTACTGTTCTTCTGCCAATTAGGAAATGTGCCATTTTCATGCCGTGTTTATTTCATTGTAACATTTTTCTCTTTTAAATCTGTCTCCTTATACAACTTGACCCCCTCCCCCACCCCGCCATCACCTGTCCCATATGCAAATCTATGGATCACCGCCCCACTCTTTAACTATCTATTTACTGATCAAGTGAATGTGTCTCATTTTCTATCAGCTACAGCTCAGATCTCACATTATTATACAATTGCTGATTGTATCTCACCACTAGTCTGATTGAATTCACAATTCCTGGTCAGTCCCGTTCCCTGACCTCTAATAAACTTTAGGGCCAGTTCACACTACATGTGTTTCAGTTGCTTTTTCGGCATCACAAACGCACAGAAAGAAGGTTATATGGTTGTCAATGTCATAGTTCACATCAGCACTTGCATTTTCAGTGCATTGCAGGTGCTGTAAACAAAGTTGACCACGCTGCATTGTTTCTGCACAGAACTGTACTGGAACACATTGAAACGTCCTTGAATGTACTAAAACGCACATGTCCCTAACTACATTGAATACAAAGAAAATAGAAAAAAATAAGTGGAAGGGATATAAAAATGCAATGTAAACATGTCCAAAACGCATTCAAAATGTACTGGAACACACTAAACATGCATGCCAAAAGGGCATGAAAAAAACCCATCAGGAACACATCTAGACTGTTTCTATAGTGTGAACCAGCCCTTAGGACTTGTTCACACCATTGGTGGTGCAGAAACGCATGCAAGAACACACATTTTCCAGCACAGCAAAGAAATGCAATGCCCTATGTAGATGTGCGCAGGTACCATGATGAAAACGTTGTTGCACCTACACACGTCTATTAAAAACAGCCCCATTCACAGCCACAAATACGCATGGCACCACACTACTGTGCGGTTAGGTGCGACACACTTGGAAAATAACATAAAAATAAGCCAACATGGCTAAAACATATCTTGAAAATATGGGGACTCTGATATCCGGCGACAGTCCGTTCACGAACGAGAAGCAATTCTGCACCCCTAAAACCAACATAGAGGAAAGGGATGGTCAAATTGCTGTGCTGCTTCCAAACCACCTCTGGCATGCCAGGGTCATTATGCAGGTCCTTGATGCCAGTTCTTGCCTGCAGCCACAAAATATCCACTGGCCACGAGTGAAGGTGAGTGGAGGACGTGAAGGTGGATTTCTACCAGCTTCAACCGCAAGCAGTACCACTCCTGAAAAATGAGAGCAAATAATCATTGACACGTCATCATGACAGTCAATTCTCAGTGCAGGCTATCTAGAGTGTCTTTCCTTTTTAACCATTTCAAGAGTTCAAGGAAACATTCTTGGAGCATCTACTGTGTTTGGAAAGGCCAAAGGTCCCCCCCCTCCCCCAGGCACACTAATGCTTATGCAGACCATAGACGGGGAGAAAAACGGCCGATTTTTCTTTTAAAAAATGAAAAATTGGTTGTTCAAGCGGCCGACGTTGCCAGCAATGGTAAAAAAAAAATCGGCCGATTTTCATCCCGTCTACAGCCGGCAAAAAGTGTCTCTGCAGAGAGCTCCGCTATTTCTTTGACAGTTCCTTGACATTTACAGCGGTTGCAACAATGTATCTATTTGTATCCATTTAGGATACAGATGTTTTTATTCGGAAACAAATAGATACAATGTTGCAACCGCTGTAAATGTCAAGGAACTGTCAAAGAAATAGCGGAGCTCTCTGCAGGGACACTTTTTGCCATACTGGAATTCCTCTCATTTTTCATCCTTCTTCTTCTTCTTCTTCTTCTTCTTCATCATCATCCTCTTCTTCTTCTTCTTCTTCATCATCATCCTCTTCTTCTTTTTCATCATCATCCTCTTCTTCATCCTCTTCTTCTTCATCATCTTCATCCTCTTCTTCTTCATCCTCTTGATCATCATCATCCTCTTCTTCTTCTTCTTCATCATCATCCTCTTATTCTTCTTCATCATCATCCTCCTCTTCATCATCATCTTCTTCTTCTTCTTCTTCTTCTTCATCATCATCCTCTTCTTCTTCATCATCATCCTCTTCATCATTATCATCATCCTCTTCTTCTTCTTCTTCATCATCCTCTTCTTCTTCTTCATCATCATCATCATCCTCTTCTTCTTCATCATCTTCATCCTCTTCTTCTTCATCCTCTTGATCATCATCATCCTCTTCTTCTTCTTCTTCATCATCATCCTCCTCTTCATCATCATCTTCTTCTTCTTCTTCATCATCATCATCCTCTTCTTCTTCTTCATCATCCTCTTCATCATTATCATCATCCTCTTCTTCTTCATCATCATCATCATCCTCTTCTTCTTCATCATCTTCATCATCATCTTCTTCTTCTTCTTCTTCTTCTTCTTCATCATCATCCTCTTCATCATCATCCTCTTCTTCATCATCCTCTTCTTCTTCATCATCATCATCATCCTCTTCTTCTTCATCATCATCATCATCCTCTTCTTCTTCTTCATCATCATCATCATCCTTCTTCTTCTTCTTCTTCATCATCATCCTCTTCTTCTTCTTCTTCATCCTCTTCTTCTTCATCATCATCATCCTCTTCTTCTTCATCATCATCCTCTTCTTCATCCTCTTCTTCTTTTTCTTCTTTTTGTCTTCCTCTTGCAGGTCACTGCTCATGTGCAGATTTTTTATCAGTAAAAAAATCGGCCAATTTGCCCATCATTGCCGCGAAAATCGGCCAATCGGCAAATTCGGCCGTTTTTTTTTCCAACTTTACCGAAAAAAAAAATCTGCCAAAATACCGAAAAACGGCCGAACAAATAGCCCACTAACGATCCGAAAATCGGCCGATTTTATTTTCGGACGAAAAATCGGCCAATTTTCGACCCATCTATGGCCTGCATAAGATATGGTGTGGCCCTAGGGTCAATGTGTGTTTAGAATACTTCCAAAATGCACATACAAAAACACTCCATCCAAATGCATGTTGCATTTCTATAGCATGTTAAACAGAAAAAAAATGCACTTACATAATGTTAACATGCGCAAGTAAAAGTAGACAAAATCCACATCCTTTTATTCTGGCTTCACATACATGCATTGTGGTCTAACACCGCACTCCTGGGCAAATCACATGCAATTTGTGTGCGTTGCAATTAGAGACAAACATTTTGCACACCTCAAATTGCACCGCATCTGGGCCAAAAATGTGCAGGACCCTTTTTCAGGGTATGCACATGTATTGTACTGTCCAAGGCATTGCACACTAACGCATTGCACACTAAAAATGTCAAATACGTTAGTGTGTACAGTGCATGAGTGTAAAATGCGTTAGTGTGTACAGTGCATGAGTGTAAAATGCTTTAGTGCACACTGCAGTGTACAACGCATTGCACACTGTAATACACTGTAATACCGTGTACACCCACACATTGTAGACTGTAATGCACTGTACACTATCATGCAGGATGGAGCAACGCATTGCACACTGTGATACCGTGTACACCCACACATTGTAGACTGTAATGCACTGTACACTGTCATGCAGGATGGAGCTACGCATTGCACACTGTGATACGCTGTCCACTGTCATGCAGAATCCAGCAACGCATTGCACACTGTAATACCATGTACACCAACACATTGTAGAATGTAATGCATTATACGCAGTATACATGTCCAGATATTCAAAGATTAGCCATGAAGGCCTAGCTGGTTACCTATTGGGCGACCGCAGATAGCCGAATAACGCTACACTGCATCCAGGCAGCTCTGGGAGGGTGTCATATGACATCCTGGCAGAACGCGCTCTCCGTGATTGCTGTGTCCTAAGGACACAGCTGATCACGTGATGTGGTAAAGGCCAATCACAGCGGCTTTTTACCATGTGATCAGCCATGTCCAATGACACGCTGATCACCGGGAAATGCATTTGCCGGGTCTTGGCTGCACTTTCATCACGCTATCAGAATGTGTGGAAAGTACTGCCGAGAACCAGCAGTTATCAAAGCAGGGGTCGGCCCCGATGATCAGTGCCCACCAGTGCCACCCAACAGTTACGCCCACCTGTGGCCAGCAGTGCCACCCACCAGTGCTGCCTCATCAACGCACATCAGTGTTGCTAAATTACCAGTTTACCAAATGTTATAATATAAACAGACTTTTATTCATTATGAGCTATTTTGTGGTTTATCGAGCAAAAAGTAAAACACACAGCAGCAAGTCAATACCACCCAAAGAAAGCTCTATTTGTCTGAAAAAACTGATATAAATTTAAGATGGGTACAATGTGGCATGACCGCACAATTGTCATTCAAAGGGTAAAAGTGCAGAAAGATGAAAATTGGCCAGGACAGGAAGGGGGTAGGAGTACCCAGTAGGCAAGTGGTTAATATCATTGACCCATCAATACCCAGGAGCTAATGTACAGATAAGTAGCATGTGCACCAAGTGAGATTCTGCTAGGCCCCACCCACAAAATTGCAATTACCTGTCCCTCACATGTTATAAACATATTTGCAATGGCCACACTTACTGTACATATAAGGATCATCTCCTCAGTTGATAACTGTGCTCTAGCCATGTCCAAATGCCAATAAGGTTATCAAAATTTTCAACCAACACAAAACCTCCAACCACTTGTCATCCACTTACACTCCCCACAACCACTTCCGGGTGCGCGCGCACGTGATGACGGACTTCCAGGATAGCCGTTCATGCGCCATGGGGACGCCTGTTTGGTGCTTATTTGTTTGCAATCGCGCATTTCTATGTGCGGCTATGATAGCTTTCGCAAATGTGTGTTTCTTATTGATTTGTTTTTTTTAACCTTGGCTAATATTTGTTGCCAAAGGCCAAAAATCAACAAAGTGTGGACTATTTTATTACTGTAAATCGAATTGTAGAAAACCTGTAGCTGGCTGCACAGTGAATGTGACATTCATTAGTACATAATATTGTGGTGCAAGTGGGTTTTTTTTTTTTGGTTTTGAAAAAGCCAGTTTGCACACACTTGCATATTCACGCTCTTACAAGCTACATTTGAGCAGATTATATAAGTATACAAAGTAACTATTAAGGTTGTTCATATATTGAACATAAAATAAACACAAAAACATCGGTGAAACATTTATTGATCAAATATATCTTCATTTATTTGGTCAGCAGGAACAAGTAGGTACAGTCAATATCTTGGTGAGTCACAAAAATAGGATTGATGTGGCAAAAATAAAACACTCCTGCTCATAAGAGCTTACAATCTAAAGATACTTCTAGTGAACTGTGTGTGCACAGGTTATAGCAGGAAACAAAGGGGAAGATGAATCAAGTAACATTTTCATGCACATAGGATTTACTTACACAATCACGTAGTATAAAGATCCATTCAAAAAAAAAAAGTCTTCAGATCAAAATATCAAGAAAACAAAGCATGTGAAAAAAAACCCTCCCACCTCTACAAATCCCCTCCCACCTCTACAAATCCCCTACACATACATTTGTCAGCAGGTTTGTCAGAAAAATGCATTTGAGTCTAAATAAGCAAGCAAAATTAAAACAAGAGCAGATTTTAAACAAAACGATTGACATGTGTGAGGCTTTCAATGCAAAGAGAAAAAACACAATCATTGTGCAATAACACACAAACACTTTACAAGGCCAAAAATATGCAAACATTTCCAGCCCACTTCCAAACACAGCCTGGGTGGTGTCTGGGGCAATTCAGCACAAAATCTCTTCTTCCCCCAAACCACTACAAGCAAGGACTTAGTCACAAACCACCCGGCCTAGTAACAGGCCAAATCACTCCCTACTGCACATCTTTATATAAGCTAGGTTGTATTTGGAGCACGCCAAACAAGGCCCCACACCCAATGAAGCCACACCCACCACTGACCTTAATTTGGTCAGTGAAAGTGTTTTCACCTGATGAATCCGCTTCCTACCTGCATTAACCCTTGGTATACAGGCCCCACAAATCAGAAAGAAATATACAGTGAAATGTACGTGTGCAGCATACAACAGAACATTGAGCAGGGATGTGAAAGGGAACCCCAATTGGAACCGTTATTGCTACTATGGTCACAATTCCCTCCAGATTCTCGCATGAGTTAAGACAGTCACATGACCACATCTTGTATGCAATACTGAAAATGACAAATCGATTTGACTAGTATGGTGAATTTCCCATCAATTGGCAAAACACTCCAGAAATCAAACATCACCAAACATTACACTCTGGGCAAAGCTGATTTACAAATCCTGCGACTTACAGTAAAGTTGACCATTTTAATGCAATTTTCAAGACATCTGACACAGATCTCTATGCAAATTGCCACTAAAGTAGTACATGTACTACTATAGAAATCAGTGTTTGAAACGCACCCATGTGGTCACTCTAATAGCAGACAATAGGGTGCGACTTTGCAGACGATTTACAACTTGCATGTTGTGCAAATCACATGCCAAGTCCCACTCAATGTGCACGCTATTGGAGCGTTCATATTGTTGTGGTTCAAACTTGGTTGGAGCCGCAAGTAATAATAGAGTAATGAATACACTACTTTTCATGCAATTTGCTGAGAGATCGGTGTCGATTGTCTTGCAAATTGCACTTGAAATCACCATGTACCCTAACTTTGAAATCATGCAACTTCTATGCAAGTCACATGATGTGACTGTGGTGTCAATAACACCACTTAGAAATCTGCTTTAATGTGACCGGGTAGCCCCCAGTAACATTGTTTGCGATTGCCATGCAATTGGAATTACAGGCGACTTGCAAATCGTAGACCAAGTCGCACCCTATTGGCCACTGTAGGCTCTGTTCACATCCAATTGGATTGTGAACTCGTGCAACTTCACTGTAAGTTGGGCAATTGCCGCATCGGATTAGATGTGACAGTGGTGTTAGCCCCCAGTAACATTGTGTGCAATTTGCCATGCAAAGGGCAAGTTGCTGGCCATGCCAATCGCATGACAAGTCGCATCCAGGGTGTGCAATTTCAGGTGCGATTTGTGAATTGACATGGTACCTGATATTGGATATAATGAATGTGAATGTGAGTGTATTGACGTACGCCATTTGTTGCAGTGAGAGTTCAAAGGTATTTGAAGATTTTGGCCATTTATTAGCAATTTAACATCTAGACTCAAATAGAAATCGCAATGCTACACACAATTGAAAACACAACTAGTTAGTAATTCTCTAGAAAACACAGTAAAATTGGCAACTTAAACAGTAATTTTCATTTGCATATAGTGTGAACGAAGCAGGAGAATTAACAAAGGAAATAAATCTTTGAAGGCGTGCGGTCTGCTTTGCATTTGGTGGAAAAATCCATACCAGTATTTGTGACAAGTTTGATGTGTGGATTCACCAACCAAGTCTTTTCTCTCTCGCTCACTCTTCTTTGTCTCACTGGCTCGCTCTTCTCTCTCGCTCACTCTTCTGTATGTCTCTCTTTATCACTCTTCAGTATATTTTTCTCGCTCACTCTTCTTCATCTCACTGGCTCGCTCTTCTCTCTCTCTGTCAGCTCTTTGCTTGCCAAATCCTTCACAAAAGTGGGTTGAGTGTAAACCATCATTATCAAATCTATTAGTGCTCCAGGCTCTTATCTTACCCCATTGTATGACATTCACATAAGGTGCAGCTTTGAAGGTGTTTCAACAGACAAGGCCTCATTCTAATTCACATTTTAGGGATCACTTAGACAGAAAGCAAAGATGTTGCCAGAACATCTATTTGAAGACAGCCACACACGGAGATCATACTACTTCCTTGCCGTGGTTGGGATTCAAACCGACAACCCTAGAGTTGTGAGGCAGTAGTGCTAACCACTAATCCACGGAGCTACATTGCTAATCCAGCCTGTATTTCTGTGCTGTGAATCAATCTTAGGTCCCTGGGCAAGTTCAGTGTAACTACCAGATATCTCCAATGTGACACAAATGTTGTGCTATGTTGCCAATTCACATGTATGATGGTTCTATGTATCCCAATACAAAGGATTGCAATACTAATACAGGCGTACCTCGGTTTACCAATGCCTCAGGGAACGTCATATTTGGGGTACAAATGCTAAACCATTTCAGTTAATTGGTCTGTTTACAAATGTTTGAATAATTTGGTATGGGCATGTGGCCTGGTATGGTTCAGGAGGGGGGGAGGCGCTCGCTTGTCCCCCCCCCCTTTCCTGACCTGCTGGGCTGCATGCTCAGATAAGTATCTGTTATGGATTTTGGGGGGTACCCCATGCTGTTTTTTATTTAATTTCAGCGTGGAGTTACCCCTTAACATCCATACGAGACCCGAAGGGCTTAGTATGGATGGGAGGGGGGACCCCACGCCGGGTTTTTTACAAATTGTTTATAATTCCCTGCAATACTTTTACATCAACTGTCAGTGGGGAACTCCGCCGACAGCTGAAACATGAGCGCTGCATTGGTTTTCGCTACTAAAATGCTGCATGAGTTGATAACATAACTCATGCGGGATTGTAGGAGCGACAGCCATGTGTTAATGTTTCAACTGTCAGCGGGGTTCCCCACTGACAGCTGAATGTAAAAAAAAAAAAAAAAAGCGTGGGGTCCCCCCTCCCATCCATACCAAGCCCTTCGGATCTGGTATGGATATTAAGGGGGAACTCCACGCTGAAATAAAAAAAACAGCTTGGGGATCCCCCCAAAATCCATACCAGACCCTTATCCGAGCATGCAGCCCGGCAGGTCAGGAAAGGGGGGGGGGACGAGCGAGCGCCCCCCCTCCTGAACTATACCAGGCCACCTGCCCTCAACATGGGGGGGTGCTTTGGGGAAGGGGGGCTCCCCCCCAAAGCACCTTGTCCCCATGTTAATGGGTACAAGGGCCTCTTCCGTTATTGGGATAATTGGTCAGCCATTTTTTGGGATTTTAGCATATTTTGTTTACCAGTAAAGTTGAAAATTTTTTGTTCCAAATTTACTGATAAAAAAAATGTGCCAAAATCCCGAAAAACAGCTGACCAATTAACCCACTAACGGCCCGAAAATCGTTCGATTTTCTTTTCGGCAGAAAAATCGGCCGATTTTAGACCCATCTATGGCCTGCTTTACATGGGTCTAAAATCGTCCGCAAAAAAAATCGGCTGATTTTCAGCCCGTTAGTGGGTTAATTGGTCAGCCATTTTTGGGGATTTTGCAACTTTTTTTAATTGGTAAATTTGGATAAAAATTGGCCGATTTTGCAGATCGGCCGATTTTAGCTGCAATGATCGGCAAATTGGCTGATCTTTTAACAGATAAATAATCTGCACATGAGCCATGACCTGCAAGAAAAAGAATAAAAAAAAAGAATAAGAAAAAGAAAAATGCAGGCCTTAGATGGGGCGAAAACTGACCGTTTTAAAAAAAAAAAATCGGTTGTTCAATGGGCCGACGTTACCACCAATGGCAAAAAAATTGTTCGATTTTCGCCCCATCTACGGCCTGCAAATATAATAGCGAAGTAATTACTTCTGTCCCTGCAGAGAGCTGCGCTATTATATTTGACATTAAAAAGTATAAAGGTTGCAACATTGTATCTATTTGTATCCGAATAAAAACATATATATCCGGAATGGATACAAATGGATACAATGTTGCAGTCTCTATACTTTTTAATGTCAAATATAATAGCGGAGCTCTCTGCAGGGACAGAAGGAATGTTTCAGCTGTCATCGGGGTTTCCCACTGACAGCTGAATTTTAAATTATTTCCGTGAATTAAATAAATAATAAAAAAAACAGCGTGGGTCCCCCCTCTCATCCATACCAAGCCCTTCAGGTCTGGTATGGGTATTAAGGGGGAACTCCACGCTGAAATTTAAAAAAAAAACAGCGTGGGTCCCCCTCAATATCCATACCAGACCCTTATCCGAGCATGCAGCCCGGCAGGTCAGGAAAGGGGGGGGACGAGCAAGCACCCCCCCCCCCTCCTGAACCATACCAGGCCACATGCCCTCAACATGGGGGGGTGCTTTGAGGCAGGGGGGGCTCCCCCCCCCAAAGCACCTTGTCCCCATGTTGATGAGGACAAGGGCCTCTTCCCCACAACCCTGGCCGGTGGTTGTGGGGGTCTGCGGGCGGGGGGCTTATCAGAATCTGGAAGCCCCCTTTAACAAGGGGGCCCCCAGATCCCGCCCCCCCCCCCCTACGTGAACGAGTCTGCGGTACATGGTCCCGCAGACTCCTTCACAAAAAAACTAAGTGTGGTGTAAAAAAAACACAGTACAGGGTCTTTGACAAGTCCTTTATTAAAACAATGTCCCCCGAAGTAGATCCAACGTCAATCACGGCGGCGGCGGCAGGGACCCGAAAAAAGAAAAAAAAAAAAGGTTCCGCTCCCGTCGGAGGCTCCCAGCCTTGTGAAGAAGAGGCTAGCTGACAGTTCTTATATAGGTATGGGGCGGGGCCAGCCGGGCACATCATCCCCGCCCCTTACCTATTTGAGAAATGTCACCCTGTCTCTCCGCTGAGGCTAACTAGCTGAATGCAGGAGACAGTCTGACATTTCTTATATAGCTATGGGGCGGGGCCAGCCGGGAACAGCAAGCATGTGACATGGGGCGGGGTCACTCGGATGATGTCCCCGGCTGGCCCCGCCCCATAGCTATATAAGAAATGTCAGACTGTCTCCTGCATTCAGCTAGTTAGCCTCAGCGGAGAGACAGGGTGACATTTCTCAAATAGGTAAGGGGCGGGATGATGTGCCCGGCTGGCCCCGCCCCATACCTATATAAGAACTGTCAGCTAGCCTCTTCTTCACATGGCTGGAAGCCTCCGACGGGAGCGGAACCTTTTTTTTTTTTTCTTTTTTCGGGTCCCTGCCGCCGCCGCCGTGATTGACGTTGGATCTACTTCGGGGGACATTGTTTTAATAAAGGACTTGTCAAAGACCCTGTACTGTGTTTTTTTTACACCACACTTTTTTTTTTTGTGAAGGAGTCTGCGGGAGCATCTACCGCAGACTCGTTCACGTAGGGGGGGGGCCGGGATCTGGGGGCCCCCTTGTTAAAGGGGGCTTCCAGATTCTGATAAGCCCCCCCGCCCGCAGACCCCCACAACCACCGGCCAGGGTTGTGGGGAAGAGGCCCTTGTCCTCATCAACATGGGGACAAGGTGCTTTGGGGGGGGGGAGCCCCCCTGCCTCAAAGCACCCCCCCATGTTGAGGGCATGTGGCCTGGTATGGTTCAGGAGGGGGGGGGGCGCTCGCTCGTCCCCCCCCTTTCCTGACCTGCCGGGCTGCATGCTCGGATAAGGGTCTGGTATGGATGTTGAGGGGGACCCACGCTGTTTTTTTTTTTTTAAATTTCAGCGTGGAGTTCCCCCTTAATATCCATACCAGACCTGAAGGGCTTGGTATGGATGAGAGGGGGGACCCATGCTGTTTTTTTTTTTTTTTTTTTTTTTTTATTGTGGACCTTTATTTTTACATTCAGCTGTCAAAATAAATATTATCTAGACCTTTGAAATAAGTAAAATCATTACAGAAATAATTATAAAGGATAAGAAACAAAAATAGAATCACTAGAACTAAGGAAATCTAGTTAGATTACATGAAGATATGCCGAGTGCTGTTTATTAAACACAATAGTCGCGAGCGAGTGCCGGCTCTCAGAGGAATCCACAATCAGATTCACTATTAGTCAGTGGCTAAAAAGCAAACGCCCATGGCAGAAGTCTAAAATGTGTTCTGCACATGCTCAGTTGTATCTGCCAAAGACACTGCACGGGCTTCTAGATTTTTACTGTGTCGATTTCCTTGAAAAAAACGATTTTTAACACATTTTTAATTTTTTTGGAAATAGCAGATATTGTTTAAAGTGAAGTCCTGATATTTGGCAAAGCAAATTTCTAAGTGAACATGTCTCTGCAGTGATTTTTCATGGTTTTAGACTTGCTTCTTAGCAAGTCTGTTTTGTGAGTCTGATTTCGGGCGTGTGTCTTTTTGTGAATTAGATTGGGCATCTGCTTATGGGCTCTGCTCAATAGTGAATTAGGTTGCAGGGTAAAAAATGACGGACGCCCATGAAAATTGGGCTTAAGCCCATAAATATGCGCCCACGCCCAATAGTGAATCAGGGCCATAGTGTCAACAGTTTGCGCAGCGCTTTACATTATAAGGGAGACAGCACAATTACAATACATTTCAGTACAGAAGGAATATGAGGGCCCTGCTCGTGGAGCTTACAATCTAAAGGAAGGGGGAGGTAATACAAAAGGTGATAGCTGTAAGGGATGATCTGGTGGAGGTGACTCAAGTGCAGTTCTTAGGTGGAGGTGGGGTAAGCTTCCCTGAATAAGTGAGTTTTCAATGATTGCCTAAAGGCAGACAGGGTGGGGACTGACTGGACATACTGTGGTAGGGAGTTCCAGAAGTCCTGGAGGCAAGCGTGGGAGGAGGTAATGAGGGAGCTAGAGAGGAAGATGTCTTGGGAGAAGCAGAGTGGGCGATTTTGGCAATATCTGTGGATGAGGTTGGCGATGTAGCTAGGGGCAGTGTTGTGGATGGCTTTGTAAGCTGTGGTTTGTATTTTGAATTTTATAAGTCGGGTTAGTGGGAGCCAATGAAAAGATTGGCAGAGAGGGGCAGCAGTCACTGATCGGTGGTAAGGTGTATGAGTCTAGCAGCAGCACTCATAATAGACTGAAGGGGGGATTACCTGTGTAACGGTAGACCAGTGAGGATGGAGTTGCAGTAATCAAGGCGGGATATAACCAAGGTGTGGATAAGTTGTTTTGTAGTGTCATTGGTCAGAAAGGGGCAGATTTTGGAAATGTTCTGGAGGTTGAGGTGCAGGATTTAGCCAGTGATTGGCTGTGGGTCCAAAAGGAGAGATCAGAGTCTAGGATTACGCCTGGCATGAGGGGAAGGACCAATGGTTGTGCTGTTGATCTTAATGGTAAAGTCATGAGTGGGGGATGGGGGGGGGGAAAATATTATAAGCTCGGTTTGGAAAGATTGAGTTTAAGGTAGTGGTGTGACATCCATGCTGATATGTCGCTTAGTAGATTTGTGATACATGAGGAGATTGAAGGGGTGATCTGGGGAGTGGAGAGAGAAATCTGGGTGTCATCAGTGTAGAGGTGGTATTGGAAGCCATTGGAGGTTATTAGTTGGCCCAGGAAGGAGGTGTAGAGAGAGAAAAGGACAGAACCTTGGGGTACCCCAATGGAAAGAAGGAGAGGAGTGGAGGAGGAGGCATTATATGTGACGCTGAAAGTGCGCTGAGAAAGGTAAGAGGAAAACCAGGAGAGAGCAGTCACAGAGATCGATGGAGTGGAGTATACTGAAGAGGAGCGGGTGGTCAACTGTGTCAAAGGCAGCGGAAAGGTCAAGGAGTACGAGTATGGAGTAATGGCAATTGGTTTTAGTAGTTAGTAGGTCGTAGTGAGTTTTAGTAGGGCAGTTTCAGTGGAATGTTGTGGGCGGAAGCTGGACTGTCAGGGATCAAGAAGGTTGTTGTCAGTGAGGTAGCAGTTCATACGGTTGTGAACCGGTTGCAGGGTATGAGAAGTTTGTAGGCGAATGGGAGCAGGGAGATGGATCTTAAGTTATTCAAACAGGTGGGGTCCAGCGCAGGTTTTTTGAGTATGGGGGTAATCAGTGCATGTTTGAGCGGGGAGGGAAAGGTGCCCATGAAGAGTGCGAGGTTGAAGATGTATAAAAAAATGTAAGGTCAAAAGGGGGGGGGGGAACATATACATTAACAAAGGCCTAAACGGAAATGGTTGCACATATGTCTAAACACAAAATATTATATCTACCCCCGGGATCTGTAATAACCTTTTCAACCGTACCAGGACCACCTTAGTGCCAATATCCTATTACCCATAAGATAGGTTTCCTGTAGGAATAATATTGTATATGCAGTTTGTGAGAATTAAGGAATTTAAATAACAGTGATCATTTGATTTTATCAATGAGACCTCGGATGTCCCATGAGATAAGTTTTCAATCCATACTGTATGTGGTAACTGAAATGAGTCAGAAGGGAGAAGCAAAATTAGAGACCCTGCAGGCCAAGATACTGGCCAGGGGGGTGCCATTTGGTCACAAGGAACAAATACATGGAAGATATAGACCCAAACCAACCAGAAAAATGTGATAGCAGCTGAGCAGATAAAAACTTAACATAACATTTAAACTCCCTATTTCCTATATTAGACTGCAATATAACTTGTCTAAGGCAATTTAATACCCAAAACTAGACTTAAAGTCTGCTTAACAGTCATGGTAGATCTGTAGGAGATCAAGCACAAGATCCTCTTCCGGATAGTCCACGATATTCTTCTGACCACTGAACTAAAGGGGTACAATCAGTACAACTAAACAGCAGTGTCCATCAAGAGGGGGAGCTCCTCCATTACATATGGAAAATGTGCCATAGGTGAGCACAGGGGTAAAGGGCTAAAAGCAATACTGACCCGAGTAGCAAACGGTCAATAACCAGTTGCCAGCCTCCTTAGGGGTATTTGAGAACCACACAGAGCCTTCATAGGAAACACGGAGCCAACTAGGGTATAGCATACTGTATTGCACACCTTTCTCACTGAGTTTCCATCGTACCTCATTAAAGGACTCTTCTGTAGCTCCGCGTAGAAGTCGGCAAACAGATGAACCGTGGTGTTCTCATAGGGTAGCGTAGCGTATTTCCAAGCTTCATTGAGGATCCAATCCGTATTCCAGTAGTTTAGAAAATGAACCAGGAAGGGTCTGGGTGGTGCTTCAGGAACACCTTTGCCAGTAGGAACCCTGTGGGCTCGCTCAGCCACATAGATAGGGAAGACTTCAGCAAGGCCTTGAAGAGTTTTGAAGAAAGACTCTGGAAATTCTGCCGGGTTGTCCCCTTCTGCTCCCTCCAGAAGGCCTAGCTCACAGACATTGCTCTGCCACAGACGATTTTCAGCATCTGATTTAGCCATCAGTGACTGTATGCTGAAGGGAATGTAAGAGATCGGTATGTTGAGCGGTGGTGTCCTCAGTGGTAGAGATGCGGGATTCTGTTTTGGTGACCTCTGACCTCACTTAGAATTTCACTCTTCTGCCAGATGGTCAGTCCGGACCATAAGAGATGTCTTGCTGTACTCTGTAGCCTTCAGGATAACCTCGGTGTCTTTGCCGGGAGACAGACCCAGAGAATGAGCGGAGTGCTCAGAGAGTCCAGCAGCCTCCATCTCAGCCAACAGTGCATGCAGCTTTCTAGCTAAGATGCTGTCACAGCACGAGACCGCCGTGGGATCTGACTGCTGTAGGGAAGTGGAGCAGCGTTTATATGTCATAGTCAACACGGGGATCACAGCAAGCTCTCAAAGCCAGGAAGAAAAAAGGTACGGCTGGATACAGCAGGAAACAGCCAAGATTAAGTCAGAATGATAGGAGCTCCCCTAGCAGATGTCCACCATGCTTTACATGTAAGCCACGCCCCATCTGGAGCCCTTTCTTGACTTGGTTATTAAATGGGTCTTTTTGCATTGTATGCTGCATTGTCTACTTCTTAGCTGAACTGCTTTTGGGCATCTCATAGTTAAGACTAAAATCCTGTGTTTTATACTGTACAATTAAGAAATTAGGATTTTTGACTTACCAGTAAAATCCTTGTTTTTTAAGTACAGTACAAGACACAGGTCCTTTATGATCTCCTTATTGCTTTCTATGAAGAAAAAGCTTTTTGGGAGTGGAAGGGGGTGTATAAGGATGTATCTGCACCTTTTTGCCAGTGTCCAGTCACCTGAAAGTAAAGGCATATAACCCATGGTTTAAATCGAATTCCGGTCAAAAGAAATCTAACGTCACTGGACTGGACATTTTTTAGGAGTAGTTAGGTTGTGACTGGAATTCCACTTTAAGACTAAGGTCCTAGACTGTAATCCAAGAAAAGATTTTACTGGCATGTAAAAAGACCTATTTTCCTTGCATAATTTGGTATTGTCAGTGTAGCGCAAAGTCACTGGACTTTTTAAAATATGCCCTTTAATTTGCATACTAGAAATGGAAATGCGGGCTTAGTGATATTGATTGAAAAGAGTGAATAGATCTATGGAAAAGGAGGAATAACAGTCACATATATTATGCATAACAATTATTTTTGAATGATTTCCTGATATGTTTTGTCTAAAATGTTACTTCAAAGTTAAATATTTGTTTATTTACTGTAAATTACTTACAATGGCTCATCTTTTTTTTTAGAAGTAACTCCAGAAGTCTGTCACATTTCATTTGTGTTCCCAAATGGAGACACTTATGGTAAGAAATTAATTGTAGTTTTTTTTTCCTACTAATGTATAATGTGCAAAGGTTTGGCAACTTGTCATTCATTGATTGTGAAGAAAATAGCACTGGTTAACCACTTGAGCACCTGAGGATTTACCCCCCTTAATGACCAGGCCTTTTTTTGCTGTTTGCGCTGCACTAATTCAAATGATAATTGCGCGGTCATGCAATGCTGTACCCAAATGAAATTTACGTCCTTTTTTTCACACAAATAGAGCTTTCCTTTGGTGGTATTTTATCACCTGTGCGCTTTTTATTTTTTGCGCTATAAACAAAAAAACCACAAAAATTTTGAAAAAAAACAATATTTTCTACTTTCAGCTATAAAAAATATATCGTAAACTCAAAGTTAGTCATAAATTTAAGCCAAAATGTATTTTGCTACATGTTTTTGGTAAAAAAATCCCAATAAGTGTATATTGATTGCTTTGTGTGAAAGTTATAGCGTCTACAAACTATGGTATAGATACTGTAATTTATGCCTTTTTTTGCTATACAGCGCTGCACTAATTCAAATGATAATTGCGCGGTCATGCAATGCTGTACCCAAACGAAATTTACGTCCTTTTTTTCACACAAATAGAGCTTTCTTTTGGTGGTATTTGATCACCTGTGCGCTTTTTATTTTTTGCGCTATAATAAAAAAAAACACGAAAATTTTGAAAGAAAACAATATTTTCTACTTTCAGCTATAAAAAATATATCGTAAACTCAGTTAGTCATAAATTTAAGCCAAAATGTATTCTGCTACATGTTTTTGGTAAAAAAAAATCCCGTGCATTAGCGGGCAAACTGGCGCTATCTGGGAGGGGCGCTAACACTATCGGAAGTCACCAGTGACACTAATACAGTGATCAGTAAAAACCTGTTCACTGTAATCAATGACACTGGTGACAGGGCAGTGAAGGGGTTAACTGGGGGGGGGAGGGCGATCAAGGGGTTAAATGGGATTTCTGGTGCACTAGCAGGCAAACTGGCGCTATCTGGGAGGGGCGCTAACACTATCGGAAGTCGCCAGCGACACTGATACAGTGATCAGTAAAAATCGGTTCACTGATCAGTGACACTGGTGACAGGGCAGTGAAGGGGTTAACTGGGGGGGGGAGATTAAGGGGTTAGACGGGATTATTGGTGTATTAGCGGGCAATCTGGCGCTATCTGGGAGGGGCGCTAACACTATCGGAAGTCGCCAGCAACACTGATACAGTGATCAGTAAAAATTGGTTCACTGATCAGTGACACTGGTGACAGGGCAGTGAAGGGGTTAACGGGGGGGGGGGGGGGGTATTAAGGGGTTAAATGGGATTTCTGGTGTACTAGCGGGCAATCTGGAACTATCTGGGAGGGGCGCTAACACTATCGGAAGTCGCCAGCGACACTGATACAGTGATCAATAAAAATTGGTTCACTGATCAGTGACACTGTGTCTTCTTCTCTGTCTGGAACGGAATGTGTCCAGGCAGAGAAGAATTACATCATATCCTGTCCTGTGTAAATGTCAACACAGGACAGGATAGGACAGGAACCGATCATCTGATTTCAGCCAGACATCACTGGCTGAAATCTAATGACTGATCCCTCCGGGATCGAATCGTGTCACCCGCGGGTTGGTGGGAGCGCGAACCCGTTTTAAAACGTGGTTTTGCGCCTGAGTGCTGCCCTGCACACGTATATATACAGTGGCAGGGCGGCAAGCGGTTAAAGCTTGTATGAGGAGTTTTCACTCTCCTTTCACTGTCCTATGAGACTGCAGGACCCTTGACCCTCTGTCTGGACAGTGCTGATTGGCCCTGTGCTGATCACATGCACTCTCCCAAGAAAAGAAAAACTCTTTAGCAATACACATCAAACAGCATGTGCAGCTTGCTCCCAGGGCTCTGTTCTATCAGGAGAAGAGTCTGGAACAGTGGAAGAAGGGAAAGATCAGAGAAGGCAGAATTAAACATCTTTTTTACATAATGCAGAGGCTTAACCCCTTAAGTTCCAAATGAGTATGACAAGCATGCTTTACTACATATGCAGATTGATTTTACTGTTGTGGGTTCATTAACACTTTAACCTTCTATCCTAACCCATAGAATCTGATCTTGCATATACTTGCCATTGTTATACCCTTCACAATCCTTTCTTACATTTACTACCCACTGTCAAACTCCTGCAGACACTTACCACTGTTATACCATTTACTCCTCTGCCCATACCCTTCCCAATCCTTACTAGTTGGTACAGCTCCTTCTCACATGTTATGCAATCCTCTTCTGTTGCTTCATAACCTCCATAATTCTCTAATACACATACTGTCTGCTTTTATACTCCCCATATTTCTCTCCTGCTTCTCCCACTTCTTTCTTGCAAATATGTCCACTCTCATACTTTCTGCCCCCCCCCCCCCCCCATACTGCCCACTGTCATAACTTTCAGTACTTTTATCCTGCGAATCCTGGCAGCTATTTATGCTGTCCTCACTCCTGCCCTGCACATAATATCCAATGTCATACCTTTCAGTAATCCTGTTCTGCATATTCCTTTCTCTTATAACCTCCATTCCCCTTTATTCCACCTAATGCTCTCTGTCTACACTCCTCTCCTGCACATACTGTCTGCTGCCATTCCCTGTAGCACTCCTGAATATACAGCCCATTGTCATTCCCTCCACCACTTTTCTCCTACACAGAAAATACTTGAAAAAACACAGGGTGACATAAAATCAGCTGCGTTGGGTTATGTTGCTGCCTTCCGGAAATTGGACACCGGCAAATAAAGACATAAGGGCAGCCTAGTATAACTCTTCCCACTACTATCATGCCTTGGTTCTTTAGCTTGTGTCCCAGATGAATGGATGTCTTCTCTCCGCTGAGAGAGGCAAAACCTTTTCATTACATTTTTCCTAAGATTGTTTTTTTTCTAGCAGATCCTGCAGAGCCAGAGGGGGCTCTTTGGCTGCTTTCTGGATCAGCTGATCCATTGCCATGAAAGCCATACCTGGACCTTGCTGTGGGGAAGAGCAGGGTCCTTGATATCTATAATGTGTTCTTGATAAATGGGTTTTGCTGAAGACACTCCCTTAGACACCTGTGTGTAATGTGTGAATCAGCCACAGAGCATTTTACAGGACCAGGGTCGTGGTGCACCTACTGGTGGAACCCTGTCACAAAAGACTCCTTGGGGAGTGTGCCCACCAAAAGGTTGGAGACTAGTGAAAGCAACATGTTCTCTGCATCCTGCCTCTCTGTCCCCTGTGTGTCTGTGTGAGAACCACAGGACCTCAGCTTTGGTGAGTTTGGGCTTTAGCCCTAAGGTTTAACTTAGAGGGCCCCATTTTCAACTCTATTGGCCCATGTGGCAGGAATCGGAGCTGTGCTATATTTGAATTTGTTGCTCTAGTGGCCCTTTTCTGCAAACATTAATACAGGCAAACTTTTTTTTTTTTTAACATTGGACAGAGTTGAAAGGGATTAGAACACATGTTGGGTATTTTTTTGCTCTCTGTGCCTTCATAAAGGAGATTCATCCTTTTTATTTGTCATGTTAACCATTATCATCAAAAGTTAAAGAAAATTCCACATTTTGGGTTGTACCCAGAACAGTAATAGAAAGGAAATATATCAATGGGGAAATTAGTCCTGTGACTCTGGTGACAGCCAGGGATTCCCTCACTTTGGAGTCATTTTCTCTCCCTTTCTGTTTTGGCTATGGGACAGGAATTGAAGGGAAATCTCCCTATTGGAACACAGATAGCAAAAACACTGACAGGGTTTCTCTTTAAGGATGCAATTTTGATCCTTAAGATACAGCCGACCATGCCCAGGCTTGGAGCTACCTATTAAGACTTTTGCAATGTGTTCACTTTTGCAACCTATTTTGTATAGGCCTTATCCAGGTATTTTGCTCCCACATTCAGACATTCCAGTAATGATGATTCTTTCAAAGCAGTTACATATGCCCAATTTATTTTTTGAGATATGCAACTAAACATTCTAGCAGCACAGGACAAGCAGGCCCAGTCCCTGGACCATTGCATACACCTGACCCACAAAACCAGGCTTGTTGTGGCCTGGTGATGCAGAGCTGGAGTTGAAGAAATCCTTTCTCCCCTTGGTTTGGAAGGATACTCTCTCAGTGCAAGGGACTTGGTTGCTTAGAAAGCTCATCTACCAGTTAATATCCTTCATGCTCAGAGCTATTCAGTTATCCCTTCAACACTTCAATACTGGACCTCTCAGTTGTGAGATCATCAAATCAGGGTCCAGTCTGACATTGCCATGACAGTGGCCTATATCAACCATCATGGCGGAACCAGAATGCAACTGATGCTCTGCAGGATTAGTTCAGTCTGATCTATTTTTCCTCTAAAACTTTTTCCCCAACTGCTGCATAGGAAGCAGAGGGAGGGCATTCTGGTGATTGTGCATCATACGAAACTGGTCCAGGCAAACGTGGTACTCCGACCTCGTCAGATGCCTGGCTAATTGTTTCTGGGCCATTCCCAGATCTTCCAGATCTTCTGTCCCACAGACCAGTTTACTACCCTGCATTTTGTTCACTGGCTTTATCAGCCTGGCTGTTGAAGTCCAGGTCCTAAGGCATAGGGGCCTGTCTAATTCGGTTATCCCTATGCTTTTAAAATCTAGGAAACCAACTTCTCGCGAAGTCTACCATCGCACCTGGAAAGGTGCTCTGTGTCTGCACTGACCGATTAGAATTGCTCGAATCCATCCCGGAAGTGCTGCAGAAAGAAGAGGGAGAAGAGCGGGGATTCAAATTCCTGCAGCACTACACTGGCTGCGTGGTCACTGACAACTCATCACCCACAGAAACAAGTACAGTGAAGACAAGGGGGGAGGAAAGGGATATGGTATTAGTTCATCTTTTAATTTTTTCTGAAAAGTTGAACTTACACTAGAATATAAATAAGCATGGTGCAATGAAATTAGCTGTTGATTAGTATGACTATAAGAGTAAAAAGTTGTGAAACAACTAAATATAATTCAAACTGCCATTGAGCTATGAAGTCTAGGGCATGTGTAAGTTATTTGAGTTAATTGTAATAAACTGTCTGCAATGGCTAAAAATGGTGACAGCCATTGTTTGAACCTTTGTCACGTACCTGGTCTTGAGGCCGAACTGAGGAGAGGGCTCTCCTGGTGACTAAGTGCTCTACACCTCTGAAGGGAACAGGAGATGCTGAGCCCAAAGAAGCAGATAGTGCCAAATATTATGAAGACAGGTAGTGCTGTAGCGGTGGACTTCTGCAAATAGGAACCAGGTGATAAGGCCAGGTGAGTACTGGATCATGCAGCCATTTACAGCAGAAGGCAGGTCACAGCAAGCAGGCAAGACAGGAGGCGAAGTCAGGGATGAATGCCAGATTCAGAACACCAAAATCAGGGGCTAAGTCAAGGTCATGTACAGGATGCAGGCAGAGGCAGATCTGCAAAGAAAGCAGAGGTCAGTAACCAGGAGAGAAGCAGGGGTAGTCCAGAAGTCAGCCGGGTCAGTAACAGGAAATCAGGAGTATAAGCACACAGGAAACAAGAGCTACAGGGAGCTGAAGACCGGTGAGCAGTCTGTTAGCATCTGTCATCCTTATTAAGGCTAGAGTGTGCCAAGATCTATCAAACATGGTGTGCACCGTGAACGAATATTTGTGTGCCGCAAATGACCATGCTGGGTATTGACAAGCTTGGCAGGCCTTTGAGGCAATCTTCTCCTGCATATCCCCTGAAAACCTTGCTCCACCCACTAACAGATTTCCGCATAACCAACATATGTCTATTGTAGTAGGAATGTCATTCAATTTGAAAACAATTTACACCTGCAAGCACATGACCTAAATGATTAACACCCATCCAAACTGCACCATTACAGTTTGAATATGTTAATTATTATTGATTATTTCACACTTTTTCCCATTTGTAGTTATATTGTTGGATTAGGGTTACTGAGTTGCCCATGTTGGAATAAATAATGTGGTTTGTTACATGAACTGGAGTGTGTGTTGCATATTCTAGTTAGAAACTAGATTTGTTGTTGTGAGCAACCTTTTCACTTTTTCCTCACTTGAACTGAGGAAGTCCGTGAACCATCTTTAGCTTCTCAAAACAAATCTAGTTGCATATACAATTTTCTTCTCACGTTTTCAAATGAGATCCAGTGTAGTTCCCGTGAGGTGGTAATATGTGCATTCATTTTACTTCAGATGGTGAATGCACACGGTCAGCAACAGGAGTATTTGAGAGAAATGGAATGGGAGTAAATAAATCTCCAAATGGTGTTACATATACTGGATCCTGGAAAAATGACAAGGTAATAATAGATACTGTATAAATGCTTTACAATCAGTCTATTTAATGTCATATTAGTAAAATAATAATATTTAAAGTTGTTTTTACATAGACACCCACTATTCATCCAAAAATGATTCCCTGCTAAGTCAGATGAGAATGGAAATGGATGTCTTAACCACTTCCAGTCCGGACACTTTTACACCCTTCCTGACCAGGGCAATTTTCAGCTTTCAGCACTATCACACTTTGAATGACAATTGCACGGTCATGCAACACTGTACCCATATTAATTTTTTACCATTTTTTTGAGACAGATAAAACTTTATTTTGGTGGTATTTATTCACCGCTGGGATTTTTATTTTTTTTGCTATGTAAATGAAAATGTCCAAAAATTTTGAAAAAAGTGTTTTTCTTATAAAATTTTGCAAATAAATAATATTTCATCATAAATCTTGGCCAAAATTTATTCCGTTATCTTTTTAGTAAAAAAAATAAATAAGCCAAATTAGTTTATAACCAAAAATTATAATTTTTAAACATTTTTATTTTTTTTTATATTATTTTTTTAATTTTTTTTTACATACTGTCACCCTAGCAGTACAGTGTCACCACGGTGACACTGTACTACTTTTGGGGGGTGATGAAGATTTTTTTTTTACACTGATTGCTTTTACACCCATATAGGATGTAAAAGCAATCATTTCTCTTTCTCTCTGTCTGCATTCCTGCAGCCATTGAGAACTACCGAGTGAGCTGTGATTGGTCACAGCTTGTCACATAATACAAGGCTGTTGTGAATAGCCTTGTACCTTGTGACCTCTGTGATCATTCGCAGATTTCACACGTAGTAAGCAATGATGTCAGAAGTGACATCTTGCTTACTACTTTGCATGTGATCACTGATTGGCCAATCAGTGATCACATGATCGGGACCTCGTAGAGAGGTCCCGTCCAACGATCGGTGTTTCACTGTGTCCGGAGGACACAGCGGGCACTGGATCGTGGTGCTGCGCGCTCCCGGGGAGCGCGCACAAGCAGGGTACGGGGAGGCCGTTTATAAACGGCCACCCAACCCTGCAGTGCCACCATCCAGCCATTTATTTATAAGGGCCGGTCGGGAAGTGGTTAATTGTGACATACATGTCTGCTCTGATGGAGGAAAAATGGACCCCGTAAACTCTGTAAATGCCTGGATGTGCATCTGTCTCTTTCCATACACACCCAGTTGATCAGGTCAAGCTTTTTCCATTTGGTCCAACCAACCTGAATGGACCTTGTGGTCCATGTTGGTGGATATACAGTAGGTGAATGCTTGTCCACTTACATCCGGCCACCAGTAGGGATATATTGCAGTCTGTTTTTGATCCACATAACCACAAGTCTGCTTGGTAGTACTTAGATTGCTCCTGACTATGGTTTGCTTGAGGTGAGAAAGGTCAGGATGCAAAAGTGTGTGTGAGGGGCTTCTAACTATTTTGGCAGATGTTCTCATCCACAGCACTCAGGCTGCCACTGCACTGATGCACACTGCTATTTCACAACCACTGCACCAATGTGCTAATGAGCACTCCCTCCCATTGCACAGACACGCTCTTCTGTACTCGCCATCAGTACACTCACTTTCTCATCTGCTCTTGTCATCACTGAACTGACATGCTCTTCTTCAGTCACTGCCGATGCACTGATGTGCACTTCAAAACTCATCACCAGTGCACTGCCACATTTTTCTGCACTTGCCATCACTGCACCAATACACCCTTTTTTAGTAGCTAGCAGTGCAGTGCACTGATATGCTCTTTTGCACTCACTGCTACACACTGATGCACACTTCTGCTCTCACAGCCACTGCTCCGATGCCAATTTATTCACTTTCTACTACACCATCATGTGCTTCTGTATTCAGCTCATTCAGTGAACAGGCACACTTTTGCTAGTAGACTTGTATGGGGGAGAAGTAGTTCTTGACCTAAACAAAAGCCCATCAATATTGATGCTAAAATTGCCACATACCATACTTCTGTCAGTTGTTAATATAGTGTAATGTAAGTGGGATATGGAGAATTTCTGCAAAAGTAAAGTATGAGTCTGGAAAATATTTTCTATACCTATTTTTAGGGGTTTCATTACTTTGCTCATATACACATATATACAGGTGAAACTCAAAAAATTAGAATATTGTGCAAAAGTTCGTTTATTTCAGTAATGCAACTTAAAAGGTGAAACTAATATATGAGATAGACTCATTACATGCAAAGCAACATAGTTCAAGCCGTGATTTGTCATAACTGTGATGATTATGGCTTATAGCTCATGAAAACCCCAAATCCACAATCTCAGAAAATTAGAATATTGTGAAAAGGTACAATATTCTAGGCTCAAACTGTCCCACTCTAATCAGCTAATTAAGCCATAACACCTGCAAAGGGTTTCTGAGCCTTTAAATGGTCTCTCAGTCTGGTTCAGTAGGAATCACAATCATGGGAAAGACTGCTGACCTGACAGTTGTGCAGAAAACCATCGACACCCTCCATAAGGAGGGAAAGCGTCAAAAGGTAATTGCAAAAGAAGTTGGATGTTCCCAAAGTGCTGTATCAAAGCACATTAATAGAAAGTTATGTGGAAGGGAAAAGCGTGGAAGAGAAAGGTGCACAATCAGCAAGAATGACCGCAGCCTGGAGAGAATTGTCAGGAAAAGGCCATTCAAAAGTGTTGGGGACTTTCACAAGGAGTGGACTGAGGCTGGAGTCAGTGCATCAAGAGCCACCACACAAAGACGGATTCTGGACATGGGATTCAAATGTCATATTCCTCTTGTCAAGCTGCTCCTGAACAACAAACGTCAGAAGCGTCTTACCTGGGCTAAAGAAAAAACAGACCTGGTCTGTTGCTGAGTGGTCCAAAGTCCTCTTTTCTGATGAGAGCAACTTTTGCATCTCATTTGGAAACCAAGGACCCAGAGTAAGGAGGAAGAATGGAGAGACACACACTGCAAAATGCTTGAAGTCTAGTGTGAAGTTTCCACAGTCTGTGTTGATTTGGGGAGCCATGTCATCTGCTGGTGTTGGTCCACTGTGCTTCATTAAGTCCAGGGTCAACGTCTACCAGGAGATTTTGGAGCAATTCATGCTTCCTTCCGCAGACGAGCTTTATGGGGATGCTGACTTCATTTTCCAGCAGGACTTGGCACTTTCCCACACTGCCAAAAGCACCAAAACCTGGTTCAATGACCGTGGGATTACTGTGCTTGATTGGCCAGCAAACTCGCCTGACCTGAACCCCATAGAGAATCTATGGGGCATTGTCAAGAGAAAGATGAGAGACATGAGACTGAACAATGCAGAAGAGCTGAAGGCCGCTATTGAAGCATCCTGGTCTTCCATAACACCTCAGCAGTGCCACAGGCTGATAGCTTACATGCCACACCGCATTGAGGCAGTAATTACTGCAAAAGGGGCCCAAACCAAGTACTGAGTACATATGCATGCTTATACTTTTCAGAGGTCCGATATTGTTCTATGTACAATCCTTGTTTTATTGATTGCATGTAATATTCTAATTTTCTGAGATTGTGGATTTGGGGTTTTCATGAGCTGTAAGCCATAATCATCACAATTATGACAAATCACGGCTTGAACTATCTTGCTTTGCATGTAATGAGTCTATCTCATATATTAGTTTCACCTTTTAAGTTGCATTACTGAAATAAATGAACTTTTGCACGATATTCTAATTTTTCGAGTTTCACCTGTACATCTAAACCTTTAACTGAAATCATAAGTATTTCTTAAATGCTTATAGATGATTTTTTGTTTCTTCTAGTACTAATATTTTTCTAAGTAATTCTTAAAGTCTTGAGATCACTACTCGGATATTAGGAAAACATTTACATTTATGCATAAAAACATTAAATCATTGATTAAAACATTATCAAATTATGGAGTTGATTTACTAAAATTGGTGAGTGCAAAATCTGGATCAGCTTGCAAGTTTTTTTTTTTTTTGTCAAATCTTAATTGAACAAGCTGAAGTTAGAAGCTGATTGGCTACCACGCACAGCTGCAGCAGATTTTGCGCTCTCCAGTTTTAGAAAATCACCGCATATGTGTTCTGACATGGACAAATAATTTGAATCTGAAACACATTAAAGTGGACCTTTGAATTACTTAACAAGTCTGCATGAATGCATTTCTGATATATCACAATATAACTTTTAAAAATAGCTTTGTCTATATAAATAAAAAGTCATCTTTAGGGCTTATGTACATGGGGCTGAACGATGGAAACTGCTGGAAAACGTAGGTTTAGCCGCGTTTGCATACCGCGTTAACCGTGTTTATGTACATTTGCGTTTAAAAGCGTTTTTAAAAGATAAACTCAGGAGACCCTCCTAAATGCCCAGAATGCACTGAAATATAGTAAATTCACTGAAAAAGGCTACTAAAATATGCATGAGTAATTTTAGCAAGTCATGCGATATTTTAGTAGTGAAAAGCATGCATTAATGTTTCAGCTGTCAGCAGGATTCCCACTGACAGCTGAATGTAAAGAAAGAATTGCTGGCAATTAAAAAATAATACAAAAAACAGTGTGGAGTCCCCCCCTCCATCCATACCAAGCCCTTCAGGTCTGGTATGGATTTTGAGAGGAAGCCCCACACCAAAATAAAAAAAAAATGGCGTGGGGTTCCCCCTAATATCCATACCAGATCCTTATCCGAGCATGCAGCCCGGCAGGTCAGGAACCATACCAGGCCACATGCCCTCAACATGGGGGGGTGCTTTGGGGTTGGGAAAGCCCCCCCAAAGCACCTTGTCCCCATGTTGATGGGGACAAGGGCCTCTTCCCCACAAACCCCAGATCCAGCCCCAACCCCCCCCCCCCCCACGTGAATGAGTATGGGGTACATGGTACCACTACCCATTCACAAAAAAAAGCTGTAGTGTGAAAAAAGATCATTCTTTGACAAATCCTTTAATAAGAGAATGTCCCCTGAAGTAGATCCAACGTCAATCTCGATGCCCACTGCCGCCGCTCTGGAAAAAAAAAAAAAGGCTCCTCACTACTGATGCTGGCCCCAAGCCGTCTGCTCAGAAGCTGGTTTGACAGTTCTTAAAGTTCTTCTGTGAAAATACCTGGAAGTGTTACATAGATACATTACTTAGCATGAAGAAAACATCTAATCTAATATAGGCCCAGTTTAATTTTGTAACGTATTATATTTAGCCCCAAATAGCCTGAGAAGTTGGGCACAGTATTCTACTCTCTGCTAAGGTGGTGAGCACTAAACAGCGGGGTTCAGTTCCAGTCTTCCTGGTGCCCTAACAGGAAATGCTAGTCCTGTGCAGAATCTACTAACGCATGTTGACCTGTTTTGAATGCCCAATCACATCTTTCTTTGTACTTAGAAAAAGATACCAAAAAAAAAAAACTTTTGCAACTTGTGAAAACTATGTATAGGGTTGCAAAATTTGAATACCTTACAAATATACTATATCTCAGATATAAGTCCTAACTGTCTGAACCCTGACAATTATGCTAGGTCTAGTGTTGTCACTTTCAGGGAAGCTGAATAATTAACGGTCATGTAGCCTAGCAGATTTCCAGCATTCTACTTTCTACATAAAGTTTATTATGACTTTCCATGTGAGGCACTCTATCCCACTTCCCAAGTGCCCCAGTTGTGATTTATGTTAACTCTGTCTTGTTGGATACTGATTCTATATTGACATGGATTGGCTGCTCTAAAAGAGTTTACTTATGATTTACAATAGGTACACACTAAAACGTGTATACTGCTTACTCAGAGCTCCTGAGCCATACTGTGTCCATATCCAAAATGGAAAACTCTCAAGACAATTCCAGTGTGGGATGGGGATGGGAGAAGAAAGGTCCAACAGACTACTGCAGCTTCTCCATTAGATCAGAGATGGATCTCAGAACATATGGGAAGGAGAACAATGACAGGGCACTGAAGTTAGTTAAACCATAAATAGTACTACTTTATTAAACATAGCACACTTACACAGTAAGTTCCAGATGATCAGCATGGGATGCGCTGGCTGATACACAGTGGTCAATGAGTGACAGGTGACAACAGCCAAGTGGGACATGCAGCAGAGGTAAAAACTTGCAGTCGAGCTGCATTATTATCACCCCCCATCCGCTTCCCCTTAAACTGCAAAGGCAGCAGAGGATGGGGGGGGGGGGGGTGCAGAGTTGTACACATGCTGCATCAAAGCATCAAGGCAAGACCTATCCCAACTCATGTTTGTAGGGCAGTACCTCCAACCGAGCATGACCCATTCAACTGAATGAGACCATGCTTGCAATTGCATGCAAAAACAGGCAACATAATGCCTCCTTACCAGCTGTCAAATGCCTTCTGAAAAACAATCCACAATGGATTTCTCTTCAGAGGGTGAAGCCCTAAGGGTTGTTTACTTTTCTTTGACACTCATTGCTAACACTTGTTTTAGGTGTGTGGCCTTGAAAAATGGTAGCCATAGATAGCCAGCCAACTGTCATTTTCAAAAGAAGATCAGTAATGACAGTCACATAATTTTGTCACAACAGGTACACTTTAAGTTGAAAGTAGAGAAGCTCTTTATGTGTATGTAAAATTCTCTGTGATGAGTCTGGAGACCACAAGAGAAAATAGATTAAACTGTGTCCTAATTTGCTAATTTTAAAGACATTGGCAAAACTTCAAGCTGCAGAGGGACATTCTTTGCTGCAGAAAATGAGCCATACTCTAGGGAAAGTGACAGAGAAAGAACTAATTTGCTGCCATTGTTCTTTTGCCTGCACCTTTTGTCTTCTTTGTACATCTGGCTTGTAAATATTTTACAACATTATGTAGAATTTGTGTCATGTTGAACACAGATGAATGGATTTGGGAAACTTGAACATCCTTCTGGAGCAGTTTATGAAGGCGAATTCATTGACAATATGTTCCATGGGATTGGCACTTACACATTTCCCAGTGGTGCACAGTACCTTGGAGGCTTTTGTAAGAACAAGTAAGTAAAATATCTTTTGTGTTTGTCTCTATTTTTTTTTTCAGTAGGATGCAACATAATTTGAATAAAAGTGTTGGGCCAAAACATAATCCTCTCTCTCCAAGTACTAACACTATAATATCAAAGCCACCATCAAAAATAACAGTGTAAAAAATGAATACAAATGTAACAGCCTTGTGAGAACAAAAAAAATAAAAAAATCAGTGTGCATAAGTAAATACAAATGGTGTAGAAACTGCATTCAATTCCATGTAAAATTGAAGTGGTTGTAAAAAGGTTCAAGGTTTTTTATCTTCATGCATTCTATGCATGAAGGTAAAAAACCTTCTCTGTGCAGCAGTGCTCCCAGCCCCTCCTAATCTCCTAAGCCCCCTCTCGATCCAGCGATGTGCACCGGAGTCTCGACTATCCTGGGACTCCCTCTTCTCATTGGCTGAGACAGAAGCATGAGCTATTAGCTCCCACTGCTGTCAATCACAGCCAGTGAGCCATTGAGAAGAAAGATGGGGCAGGGCCGAGCCGCAGCTCCGTGTGTGAATGGACACAAAGAGCAGCGGGTGCCCTCATAACAAGCTGCTTTCTGTGGGGGCACCCAGCAGGAAGGAGGGACCAGGAGAAGCTGCGGGGGACCTGGGAAGAGGAGGATCCGAGCTGCTCTGTGCAAAACCACAGAGCAGCAGATAAGTATAGACATGTTTGTTATTTAAAAAAAAAAAAAAAAAAAAAGATATATATATATATATATACAGTCAGGTCCATAAATATTGGGACATTGACACAATTCTAAAATTTTTGGCTATATACACCACCACAATAGATTTGAAATGAAACGAACAAGATGTGCTTTAACTGCAGACTGTCAGCTTTAATTTGAGGGTATTTACATCCAAATCAGGTGAACGGTGTAGGAATTACAACAGTTTGCATATGTGCCTCCCACTTGTTAAGGGACCAAAAGTAATGGGACAATTGGCTTCTCAGCTGTTCCATGGCCAGGTGTGTGTTATTCCCTCATTATCCCAATTACAATGAGCAGATAAAAGGTCCAGAGTTCATTTCAAGTGTGCTATTTGCATTTGGAATCTGTTGCTGTCAACTCATAAGATGAAATCCAAAGAGCTGTCACTATCTGTGAAGCAAGCCATCATTAGGCTGAAAAAACAAAACAAACCCATCAGAGAGATAGCAAAAACATTAGGCGTGGCCAAAACAACTGTTTGGAACATTCTTAAAAAGAAGGAACGCACCGGTGAGATCAGCAACACCAAAAGACCCGGAAGACCACGGAAAACAACTGTGGTGGATGACCGAAGAATTCTTTCCCTGGTGAAGAAAACACCCTTCACAACAGTTGGCCAGATCAAGAACACTCTCCAGGAGGTAGGTGTATGTGTGTCAAAGTCAACAATCCAGAGAAGACTTCACCAGAGTGAATACAGAGGGTTCACCACAAGATGTAAACCATTGGTGAGCCTCAAAAACAGGAAGGCCAGATTAGAGTTTGCCAAACGACATCTAAAAAAGCCTTCCCAGTTCTGGAACAACATCCTATGGACAGATGAGACCAAGATCAACTTGTACCAGAGTGATGGGAAGAGAAGAGTATGGAGAAGGAAAGGAACTGCTCATGATCCTAAGCATACCACCTCATCAGTGAAGCATGGTGGTGGTAGTGTCATGGCGTGGGCATGTATGGCTGCCAATGGAACTGGTTCTCTTGTATTTATTGATGATGTGACTGCTGACAAAAGCAGCAGGATGAATTCTGAAGTGTTTCGGGCAATATTATCTGTTCATATTCAGCCAAATGCTTCAGAACTCATTGGACGCCGCTTCACAGTGCAGATGGAAAATGACCCAATGCATACTGCAAAAGCAACCAAAGAGTTTTTTTTAAGGGAAAGAAGTGGAATGTTATGCAATGGCCAAGTCAATCACCTGACCTGAATCCGATTGAGCATGCATTTCACTTGCTGAAGACAAAACTGAAGGGAAAATGCCCCAAGAACAAGCAGGAACTGAAGACAGTTGCAGTAGAGGCCTGGCAGAGCATCGCCAGGGATGAAACCCAGCATCTGGTGATGTCTATGCGTTCCAGACTTCAGGCTGTAATTGACTGCAAAGGATTTGCAACCAAGTATTAAAAAGTGAAAGTTTGATTTATGATTATTATTCTGTCCCATTACTTTTGGTCCCTTAACAAGTGGGAGGCACATATGCAAACTGTTGTAATTCCTACACCGTTCACCTGATTTGGATGTAAATACCCTCAAATTAAAGCTGACAGTCTGCAGTTAAAGCACATCTTGTTCGTTTCATTTCAAATTCATTGTGGTGGTGTATAGAGCCAAAAATGTTAGAATTGTGTCGATGTCCCAATATTTATGGACCGGACTGATATATATATATATATATATATATATATATATATATATATATATATATATATATAGTGATTCTAAAGAGATATATATATATATATATATATATATATATATATATATATATATATTTATATATACCTTTAGAATCACTCTAATCGCTCAAAAATGTTGTACCAGTCCACAGTCTGCGCAATTCAATAAAGCATTTGTGGCACATTTCTGGCAGTATGGTTCTTTAAAAAGGCCTCCGCTAAATTTCAGAAAAACCCTGCCACCAGTTTCAGTAGCTTTACCGAATTATGTGGCAAATTCAGGTAGTTGGTGTATAAAGACAGGCACAGTCCCTGTCTCTGTACGCCATGTAGCAAGCAGTATGTTTTCTGCCTACCCACTCCTCACCTGTCATTGGTAGTCAAGGATGCTGTTGTATTCACAACCATCAGGTTCCTAGCAACCAGTGACACTGACAGTGGGTGGAGCCTAATGGGAAATCTGTGCAACTATTTCCAATGAGGTTCGCTATTTCTTTGTGATTGACGGCAGGCGATAGGTGAAATTTATAGCCAATAGCAGGCTGTCTGTCAAAAAGAGAGAGCAGACCTGATGAGGAATTAGTTCCCATCAGACTTCCCCCACCCAACTACAAAATTCCTCAGCCGCTGCACTGTTTGTGTGACAGGTGCAGTGGAAAGCAGGGAGCTGAGCAGCACTGAGGCCAGAGTGTCCATATAGACATTCCTAACTCAGTGCTTCTGCGCACAGTAAATGTTTTTCCAAGAATTCAGTCATGCCACCATAAACAATGTTGAGCCAAGCACCAACATCTGCAGTGTAGTGGCATGACTGAATTTTGAAGAGTGACTTTGACACTGTTTATTAATTTCCCTCAACTTTTCAATCCTAGCAAACATCTCTTCAATGCTTTTGTGTAAAGTCCATCAACAAAACAGTCAGGGGAAATCATTAAGAGTGTCCTACGACAAATATTGGTGCTGATGACCAATCCAAGTAAAAGGAAACAGAAATCTGTGGCACCCATTGTGTGCGGAGGCACGCTTAGACCAGAGTGTCCATATGGATACCCTGTTTAGAATGTAGCTGAGTTCCTGCCACTGCAGCTATCACATAGTGTGTAGGGAGTTCAGAGACACTAGTTCCCCATAAGATCAACTCTACTTGTGCTTGACAGCAGGCAGTGGGTGGATCCGTGACCATTAAATTGCCTGCTATTGGCTATAGAATCCACCCACTGCCTGCAGACAATCACGTTTCAAGAAAAAAATCAGACCTGAAGGGGAGCTAGTGTCTCAGCTTCCACATCAGGCTGCATATTGTGTCACTGGTTGCTAGGAGGCTGACAGCAGCCCTAACAACTAGTGTAGGGATGCAAGGGGATAGTGGCAGCAAATATTCTGCCTAAAAATAATTTCAACTTAAACTAGAAAAGCTACAATTTCTGGGGAAATTGTGTGAAGTGTTCTTGCCTCCACCAGTAGTCTACAACTGGAGTGGGCGGAGTAACTGGATGGAGTGGCTTGTCACTCTGCTGTCTGCTCACACACCTGGGTTCCTATGGCAACTCCCTCTACAGCAAGGGCAGAGAAGAGCGGTTAAAAACAAACTGCTCCAACTTGCTCACTTCACTGGTGGTTGCCATCTTCAAATGGTTGTAATTTAAAAATTATAAATCCTACACTGAAGAGCTTTATATTGTGAGAATCACAAGACCCAGACCTACATTTTGATGTATAGAATGTCTCTGAAATATTAAAAATGAAGGCACAGTCGCAGTTTAGAAATTGCCCTTCAAATTTGAGGTGGCTAGAGTGGAGTTTCAATGAATGTCAATGGGCGGCGTGAGTTGCAAACAAATGGTCATATTGTGAAAACTATCAGGACTATGGCTTAGCCGTGGACATTTGTAGTGGCAGCAGGGATAGCTGAAGGTTTTGATATAAGATTTGTGTAGGTGGGCTTGAAAATGAGGGCGTGATGGCAGTTTAGAAATCATGTCCTGATTTTTCTGCTCACACTATAGCTTTTGTCAGCTCCCACTCTAGTTTTGAACATTCCGCCATTCATTCCTATGGGACCAATTTCACCACAAAAACGCTGATATTTCGTGAACCATTTGGCGAAACGTTCCACAAAGTAATAGCACACCAATCGCACGTTTCGGTATATTACTGTCTATGTAGTGTAAAAACTATGGGAGGAGTTAGGGTGGTAAATTTGGCTATAATAATAAGAATATGTATGTGAGATAACAGTAAGTGGTCTTGCCATGCAAGAACATTTAATTATGTGCTGTATATTTCCATGCCATGCCATCACACAGTATATCTACAATATTTTGTGAAAAAAATATTGTTTCTCATGAAAAAAAAATATTTTTATATTTTGTATGAGATAAATAATTTTTTTTACAAAATGTTGTAGATATATGATTGCATGGTATGAAAATATGTGCCACACTGATTTAAGTTGAAATTATTTTTATGCATGTGTGGACACAGAGGCCTTGATTCATTATTGGGCGTGGGCGCATATTTATGGGCTTAAGCCCAATTTTCATGGGCGTCCGTCCATTTTTTACCCTGCAACCTAATTCACTATTGACCAGAGCCCATAAGCAGACCGCCAATCTAATTCACAAAAAGACACACGCCCGGAATCAGACTCACAAAAGCAGGCTTGCTAAGAAGCACGTCTAACACCATGAAAAATCACTGCAGAGACATGTTCACTTAGAAATTTGCTTTGCCAAATATCAGGACTTCACTTTAAACAATATCTGCTATTTCCAAAAAAATTAAGAATGTGTTAAAAATCGTTTTTTTCTAGGAAATCGACACAGTAAAAATCTAGATGCCCGTGCAGTGTCTTTGGCAGATAGAACTGAGCATGTGCAGAACACCTTTTAGACCTCTACCATGGGCGTTTGCTTTTTAGCCACTGACTAATAGTGAATCTGATTGTGGATTCCTCTGACAGCCGGCACTCGGTCGCGACTACTGTGTTTAATAAACAGCACTCGGCATATCTTCATGTAATCTAATTAGATTTCCTTAGTTCTAGTGATTCTATTTTTGTTTCTTATCCTTTATAATTATTTCTGTTATGATTTTACTTATTTTGAAGGTCTAGATAATATTTATTTTGAAAGCTGAATGTAAAAATAAAGGTCCGCAATAAAAAAAAAAAAAAAAACAGCGTGGGTCCCCCCTCTCATCCATACCAAGCCCTTCAGGTCTGGTATGAATATTAAGGGGGAACTCCATGCTGAAATTTAAAAAAAAAAACAGCGTGGGTCCCCCTCAATATCCATACCAGACCTTTATCCGAGCATGCAGCCCGGCAGGTCAGGAAAGGGGGGGGGACGAGCGAGCGCCCCCCCCCCTCCTGAACCATACCAGGCCACATGCCCTCAACATGGGGGGGGGTGCTTTGGGGCAGGGGGGCTCCCCCCCCCCCAAAGCACCTTGTCCCCATGTTGATGAGGACAAGGGCCTCTTCCCCACAACCCTGGCCGGTGGTTGTGGGGGTCTGCGGGTGGGGGGCTTATCAGAATCTGGAAGCCCCCTTTAACAAGGGGGCCCCCAGATCCCGGCCCCCCCCCCCACGTGAATGATTCTGCGGTACACGGTCCGCAGACTCATTCACAAAAAAACTAAGTGTGGTGTAAAAAAAACACAGTACAGGGTCTTTGACAAGTCCTTTATTAGAGCAATATCCCCCGAAGTAGATCCAACGTCAATCGCGGCGGCGGCAGGGACCCGAAAAAAGAAAAAAAAAAAGTTCCGCTCCCGTCCAAGGCTTCCAGCCTAGTGAAGAAGAGGCTAGCTGACATTTCTTATATAGGTATGGGGCGGGGCCAGCCGGGGACATCATCCCCGCCCCTTACCTATTTGAGAAATGTCACCCTGTCTCTCCACTGAGGCTAACTAGCTGAATGCAGGAGACAGTCTGACATTTCTTATATAGCTATGGGGCGGGGCCAGCCGGGAAGAGCAAGCATGTGACATGGGGCGGGTCACTCAGATGATGTCCCCGGCTGGCCCCGCCCCATACCTATATAAAATGTCAGCTAGCCTCTTCTTCACAAGGCTGGAAGCCTCCGACGGGAGAGGAACTTTTTTTTTTTTCGGGTCCCTGCTGCCGCCGCCGCGATTGACGTTGGATCTACTTCGGGGGACATTGTTTTAATAAAGGACTTGTCAAAGACCCTGTACTGTGTTTTTTTTACACCACACTTAGTTTTTTTGTGAATAAGTCTGCGGACCGTGTACCGCAGAATCATTCACGTAGGGGGGGGGGGCGGGATCTGGGGGCCCCCTTGTTAAAGGGGGCTTCCAGATTCTGATAAGCCCCCCGCCCGCAGACCCCCACAACCACCGGCCAGGGTTGTGGGGAAGAGGCCCTTGTCCTCATCAACATGGGGACAAGGTGCTTTGGGGGGGGGAGCCCCCCTGCCCCAAAGCACCCCCCCCATGTTGAGGGCATGTTGCCTGGTGTGGTTCAGGAGGGGGGGGGGGCGCTCGCTCGTCCCCCCCCTTTCCTGACCTGCCGGGCTGCATGCTCGGATAAGGGTCTGGTATGGATATTGAGGGGGACCCACGCTGGTTTTTTTTTTAATTCCAGCGTGGAGTTCCCCCTTAATATCCATACCAGATCCGAAGGGCTTGGTACAGATGGGAAGGGGGACCCCACGCTTTTTTTTTTATTATTTATGCAATAAAGGGAATTATTTTACATTCAGCTGTCAGTGGGGAACCCCGCTGACAGTTGAAACATTAACTCATGGCTGTCGCTCCTACAATCCCGCATGAGTTATGTTATCAACTCATGCAGCATTTTAGTAATGAAAACCAATGCAGCGCTCATGTTTCAGCTGTCGGCGGATTTCCCCACTGACAGTTGAATGTCAAAGTATTGCAGTGATTTATAAACAGTTCTTTAAATAACTGGCGTGGGGTCCCCCCTCCCATCCATACTAAGCCCTTCGGGTCTCGTATGGATGTTAAGGGGTAACTCCACGCTGAAATTAAATAAAAAACAGCATGGGGTACCCCCCTAAATCCATAACACATACTTATCCGAGCATGCAGCCCGGCAGGTCAGGAAAGGGGGGGGGACAACGAGCGAGTGCCTCCCCCTCTCCTGAACCATACCAGGCCACATGCCCATACCAAATTATTCAAACATTTGTAAACAGACCAATTAACTGAAATGGTTTGACATTTGTACCCCAAATATGACGTTCCCTGAGGCGTTGGTAAACCGAGGTACGCCTGTATTAGTATTGCAATCCTTTGTATTGGGATACATAGAACCAACATACATCTGAATTGGCAACATAGCACAACATTTGTGTCACATTGGAGATATCTGGCTAGTTATACTGACCATGCCCAGGGACCTAGGATTGATTCACAGCACAGAAATACAGGCTGGGTTAGCAATGTAGCTCCGTGGATTAGTGGTTAGCACTACTGCCTCATAACTCTAGGGTTGTAGGTTTGAATCCCAACCCCGGCGAGGTAGTAGCATGATCTCCGTGTGTGGCTCTCTTCACATACATATTCTGGCAACATCTTTGCTTTCTGTCTAAATGATCCCTAAAATGTGAATTAGAATGAGGCCTTGTCTGTTGAAACACCTTCAAAGCTGCACCTTATGTGAATGTCATACAATGGGATAAGATAAGGGCCTGAATCACTAATAGATTTGATAATGATGGTTTACACTCCACCCACTTTTGTGAAGGATTTGGCAAGCAAAGAGCTGACAGAGAGAGAGAAGAGTGAGACGAAGAAGAGTGAGCGAGAGATACATATGAAGAGTGATAAAGAGAGACATTCATAAGAGCGAGAGAGAAGAGCGAGCCAGTGAGACAAAGAAGAGTGAGCAAGAGATACATACTGAAGAGTGATAAAGAGAGACATTCAGAAGAGTGAACGAGAGAGAAAAGACTTGGTTGGTGAATCCACACATCAAACTTGTCACAAATCCTGGCGTGCATTTTCCCCCCAAATGCATAGCAGACCCTTATCCCAGCAGGCAGGTACCGCACGCCTTCAAAGATTTATTTCCTTTGTTGATTTTCCTGCTTCGCTCACACTATATGCAATTGAAAATTACTCTTTAAGTTGCCAATTTTACTGTGTTTTGTAGAGAATTACTAACTAGTTGTGTTTTCAATTGTGTGTAGCATTGCGATTTCTATTTGAGTCTAGATGTTAAATTGCTAATAAATGGCCACAATTCTCAAATACCTTTGAACTCTCGCTGCAACAAATGGTGTATGTTAATACACTCACATTCATTATATCCAATATCAGGTACGATGTCAATGCACAAATCGCACCTGAAATTGCACACCCTGGATGTGACTTGTCATGTGATTGGCATGGCCAGCAGCTTGCTCTTTGCATGGCAAATTGCACCCAATGTTACTGGGGGCCAACACCACTGTCACATCTAATCCGATGCGGCAATTGTCCAACTTACAGTGAAGTTGCACGAGTTCACAATCCAATTGGATGTGAACAGAGCCTACAGTGGCCAATAGGGTGCGACTTGGTCTACGATTTGCAAGTCGCCTGTCATGCCAATTGCATGGCAATCGCAAACAATGTTACTGGGGGCTACCCGGTCACATTAAAGCAGATTTCTAAGTGGTGTTATTGACACCACAGTCACATCATGTGACTTGCATAGAAGTTGCATGATTTCAAAGTCGGGGTACATGGTGATTTCAAGTGCAATTTGCAAGACATTCGACATCGATCTCTCAGCAAATTGCATGAAAAGTAGTGTATTCATTACTCTATTATTACTTGCGGCTCCTACCAAGTTTGAACCACAACAATATGAACGCTCCAATAGCGTGCTCATTGAGTGGGACTTGGCATGTGATTTGCACAACATGCAAGCTGTAAATCGTCTGCAAAGTCGCACCCTATTGTCTGCTATTAGAGTGACCACATGGGTGCGTTTCAAACACTGATTTCTATAGTAGTACATGTACTACTTTAGTGGCAATTTGCATAGAGATCTGTGTCAGATGTCTTGAAAATTGCATTGAAATGGTCAACTTTACTGTAAGTTGCATGATTTGTAAATCAGCTTTGCCCAGAGTGTAATGTTTGGTGATGTTTGATTTCTGGAGTGTTTTGCCAATTGATGGGAAATTCACCATACTAGTCAAATCGATTTGTCATTTTCAGTATTGCATACAAGATGTGGTCATGTGACTGTCTTAACTCATGTGAGAATCTGGAGGGAATTGTGACCATAGTAGCAATAAAGGTTCCAATTGGGGTTCCCTTTCACATCCCTGCTCAATGTTCTGTTGTATGCTGCACACGTACATTTCACTGTATATATCTTTCTGATTTGTGGGGCCTGTATACCAAGGGTTAATGCAGGTAGGAAGCGGATTCATCAGGTGAAAACACTTTCACTGACCAAATTAAGGTCAGTGGTGGGTGTGGCTTCATTGGGGGTGGGGCCTTGTTTGGCTGCTCCAAACACAACCTAGCTTATATAAAGATGTGCAGTAGGGAGTGATTTGGCCTGTTACTAGGCCGGGTGGTTTGTGACTAAGTCCTTGCTTGTAGTGGTTTGGGGGAAGAAGAGATTTTGTGCTGAATTGCCCCAGACACCACTCAGGCTGTGTTTGGAAGTGGGCTGGAAATGTTTGCGTATTTTTGGCCTTGTAAAGTGTTTGTGTGTTATTGCACAATGATTGTGTTTTTTCTCTTTGCATTGAAAGCCTCACACATGTCAATCGTTTTGTTTAAAATCTGCTCTTGTTTTAATTTTTCTTGCTTATTTAGACTCAAATGCATTTTTCTTACAAACCTGCTGACAAATGTATGTGTAGGGGATTTGTAGAGGTGGGAGGGGATTTGTAGAGGTGGGAGGGGATTTGTAGAGGTGGGAGGGGTTTTTCACATATGTCTTGTTTTCTTTATATTTTGATGTGTAGACTTTTTTTGTGAATGGATCTTCATACTAAGTGATTGTGTAAGTAAATCTTATGTGCACGAAAATGTTACTTGATTCATCTTCCCCTTTGTTTCCTGCTATAACCTGAGCACACACAGTTCACTAGAAGTATCTTTAGATTGTAAGCTCTTATGAGCAGGAGTGTTTTATTTTTGCCACATCAATCCTATTTTTGTGACTCACCAAGATATTGACTGTACCTACTTGTTCCTGCTGACCAAATAAATGAAGATATATTTGATCAATAAATGTTTCACCGATGTTTTTGTGTTTATTTTATGTTCAATATATGAACAACCTTAATAGTTACTTTGTATACTTATATAATCTGCTCAAATGTAGCTTGTAAGAGCGTGAATATGCAAGTGGGTGCAAACTGGCTTTTTCAAAACCAAACAAAAAAATAAAAAACCTGCTTGCACCACAATATTGTTATGTACTAATGAATATGTCACATTCACTGTGCAGCCAGCTACAGGTTTTCTACAATTTGATTTACAGTAATAAAATAGTCCCCACTGTATGTTGATTTTTGGCCTTTGGCAACAAATATATATTAGCCAAGGTTTAAAAAGAAAAAAATCACTAAAACACACATTCGCGAAAGCTATCATAGCCGTGCATAGAAATGAGCGATCGTGCATAGATATGCGCGATCGTGCACAAATAAACGCCAAACAGGTGTCCCCCATGGCGCACGAGCAGCTATCCTCCTGGAAGTCCGTCATGTGGTGCGCGCGCACCCGGAAGTGGTTGTGGGGAGTGTAAGTGGATGAGAAGTGGTTGGAGGTTTTGTGTTGGTTGAAAATTTTGATAACTTTATTGGCATTTGGACATGGCGAGAGCACAGTTCTCAACTGAGGAGATGATCCTTATATGTAAAGTAACTGTGGCCATTGCAAATATGTTTATAACATGTGAGGGACAAGTAATTGCAATTTTGTGGGTGGGGCCTAGCAGAATCTCACTTGGTGCACATGCTACTTATCTGTACATTAGCTCCTGGGTATTGATGGGTCAATTATATTAACCACTTGCCTACTGGGTACTCCTACCCCCTTCCTGTCCTGGCCAATTTTCATCTTTCTGCACTGTTACCCTTTGAATGACAATTGTGCGGTCATGCCACATTGTACCCATCTTAAATTTGTATCAGTTTTTTCAGACAAATAGAGCTTTCTTTGGGTGGTATTGACTTGCTGCTGTGAGTTTTACTTTTTGCTCGATAAACCACAAAATAGATCATAATGAATAAAAGTCTGTTTATATTATAACATTTGGTAAACTGGTAATTTAGCAACACTGATGTGCGTTGATGAGGCAGCACTGGTGGGTGGCACTGCTGGCCACAGGTGGGCGGAACTGTTGGGTGGCACTGGTGGGCACTGATCATTGGGGCCGACCCCTGCTTTGATAACTGCTGGTTCTCGGCAGTACTTTCCACACATTCTGACAGCGTGATGAAAGTGCAGCCAAGACCCAGCAAATGCATTTCCCGGTGATCAGCGTGTCATTGGACATGGCTGATCACATGGTAAAAAGCCGCTGTGATTGGTCTTTACCACATCACGTGATCAGCTGTGTCCTTAGGACACAGCAATCACGGAGAGCGCGTTCTGCCAGGATGTCATATGACACCCTCCCAGAGCTGCCTGGATGCAGTGTAGCGTTATTCGGCTATCTGCGGTCGCCAAATAGGTAACCAGCTAGGCCTTCATGGCTAATCTTTGAATATCTGGACATGTATACTGCGTATAATGCATTACATTCTACAATGTGTTGGTGTACATGGTATTACAGTGTGCAATGCGTTGCTGGATTCTGCATGACAGTGGACAGCGTATCACAGTGTGCAATGCGTAGCTCCAGCCTGCATGACAGTGTACAGTGCATTACAGTCTACAATGTGTGGGTGTACACGGTATCACAGTGTGCAATGCGTTGCTCCATCCTGCATGACAGTGTACAGTGCATTACAGTCTACAATGTGTGGGTGTACACGGTATTACTTTGTACAGAGTATTACAGTGTGCAATGCGTTGCTCCATCCTGCATGACAGAGTACAGTGCATTACAGTCTACAATGTGTGGGTGTACACGGTATCACAGTGTGCAATGCGTTGCTCCATCCTGCATGACAGTGTACAGTGCATTACAGTCTACAATGTGTGGGTGTACACGGTATTACATTGTACAGTGTATTACAGTGTGCAATGTGTTGTACACTGCAGTGTGCACTAAAGCATTTTACACTCATGCACTGTACACACTAACGCATTTGACATTTCTAGTGTGCAATGCGTTAGTGTGCAATGCCTTGGACAGTACAATGCATTTGCAGTATTGGTGTATGTTTATTAAGCACAGATAATTCATCTGATTTTAGTTATCAAGGAGAAGTCTTCTCTGTCCCCCTGTTTATGAGGTGGAGGACAATTGTTTTCCGAAGAAGAGAGGAGACATTTTTTCAAGGAGATCTGTATAGATTTCCAGAGATCTGTGTAGATGGTTGAGGGGCTGCATGTGATCTCCGGAGATAATTGTGATTAACGATCACCTGAGTTAAACCAGTGAATGAAAAGTGTAAAAAAACATGGATTGAAAATAATCTGCACTGACCACTGTGCTTTGTCAAGCCACATATTGGCACATTCTGGTGTCACACAGATGCGATGTGAAATTTGCAGTGTTTTCTGTGCAAGCGCTGCACCGCATCACAACCGCAACCCCTTCATGCCACCTGCTGCGGCTTTCTAGGTGAAGTTACCAACACACCAATATTGGTACACAAAGCGTATTGCGATTTGCCAAATTGGATGGCATGCCTATTCACACCCATGTGCATACCCTGAAAAAGGGTCCAGCATATTTTTGGCCCGGATGCGGTGCAATTTGAGGTGTGCAAAATGTTTGTCTCTAATTGCAACGCACGCAAATTGCATGTGATTTGCTCAGGAGTGCGGTGTTAGACCACAATGCATGTATGTGAAGCCAGAATAAAAGGATGTGGATTTTGTCTATTTTTACTTGCGCATGTTAACATTATGGAAGTGCATTTTTCTTCTGTTTAACATGCTATAGAAATGCAACATGCATTTGGATGAAGTGTTTTTGTATGTGCATTTTGGAAGTATTCTAAACACACATTGACCCTAGGGCCACACCATATCTTATGCAGGCCATAGATGGGTCGAAAATCGGCCGATTTTTCGGCCGAAAATAAAATTGGCCGATTTTCGGATCGTTAGTGGGCTATTTGTTCGGCCGTTTTTCGGTATTTTGGCAGATTTTTTTTTTCGGTAAAGTTGGAAAAAAAACGGCCGAATTTGCCGATCGGCCGATTTTCGCGGCAATGATGGGCAAATCGGCCGATTTTTTTACTGATAAAAAATCTGCACATGAGCAGTGACCTGCAAGAGGAAGACAAAAAGAAGAAAAAGAAGAAGAGGATGATGATGAAGATGATGAAGAAGAGGATGATGATGATGAAGAAGATGATGAAGAGGAAGAAGAAGATGATGATGAAGAGGAAGAAGAGGATGATGATGAAGAAGAAGAGGAAGAAGAAGAGGAAGAAGAAGGATGAAAAATGAGAGGAATTCCAGTATGGCAAAAAGTGTCCCTGCAGAGAGCTCCGCTATTTCTTTGACAGTTCCTTGACATTTACAGCGGTTGCAACATTGTATCTATTTGTTTCCGAATAAAAACATCTGTATCCGAAATGGATACAAATACATTGTTGCAACCGCTATAAATGTCAAAGAACTGTCAAAGAAATAGCGGAGCGCTCTGCAGGGACACTTTTTGCCGGCTGTAGACGGGATGAAAATCGGCCGATTTTTTTTTTTTACCATTGCTGGTAACGTCGGCCGCTTGAACAACCGATTTTTCATTTTTTAAAAGAAAAATCGGCTGTTTTTCTCCCCGTCTATGGCCTGCATAAGCATTAGTGTGCCTGGGGGAGGGGGGGACCTTTGGCCTTTCCAAACACAGTAGATGCTCCAAGAATGTTTCCTTAAACTCTTGAAATGGTTAAAAAGGAAAGACACTCTAGATAGCCTGCACTGAGAATTGACTGTCATGATGACGTGTCAATGATTATTTGCTCTCATTTTTCAGGAGTGGTACTGCTTGCGGTTGAAGCTGGTAGAAATCCAAGTTCACGTCCTCCACTCACCTTCACTCGTGGTCAGTGGATATTTTGTGGCCGCAGGCAAGAACTGGCATCGAGGACCTGCATAATGACCCTGGCATGCCAGAGGTGGTTTGGAAGCAGCACAGCAATTTGACCATCCCTTTCCTCTATGTTGGTTTTAGGGTGCAGAATTGCTTCTCGTTCGTGAACGGACTGTCGCCGGATATCAGAGTCCCCATATTTTCAAGATATGTTTTAGCCATGTTGGCTTATTTTTATGTTATTTTCCAAGTGTGTCGCACCTAACCGCACAGTAGTGTGGTGCCATGCGTATTTGTGGCTGTGAATGGGGCTGTTTTTAATAGACGTGTGTAGGTGCAACAACGTTTTCATCATGGTACCTGCGCACATCTACATAGGGCATTGCATTTCTTTGCTGTGCTGGAAAATGTGTGTTCTTCCATGCGTTTCTGCACCACCAATGGTGTGAACAAGTCCTAAGGGCTGGTTCACACTATAGAAACAGTCTAGATGTGTTCCTGATGGGTTTTTTTCATGCCCTTTTGGCATGCATGTTTAGTGTGTTCCAGTACATTTTGGATGCGTTTTGGACATGTTTACATTGCATTTTTGTATCCCTTCCACTTATTTTTTTCTATTTTCTTTGTATTCAATGTAGTTAGGGACATGTGTGTTTTAGTACATTCAAGGACGTTTCAATGTGTTCCAGTACAGTTCTGTGCAGAAACAATGCAGCGTGGTCAACTTTGTTTACAGCACCTGCAATGCATTGAAAATGCAAGCGCTGATGTGAACTATGACATTGACAACCATATAACCTTCTTTCTGTGCGTTTGTGATGCTGAAAAAGCAACTGAAACACATGTAGTGTGAACTGGCCCTAAAGGTTATTAGAGGTCAGGGAACAGGACTGACCAGGAATTGTGAATTCAATCAGACTAGTGGTGAGATACAATCAGCAATTGTATAATAATGTGAGATCTGAGCTGTAGCTGATAGAAAATGAGACACATTCACTTGATCAGTAAATAGATAGTTAAAGAGTGGGGCGGTGATCCATAGATTTGCATATGGGACAGGTGATGATGGGGTGGGGGAGGGGGTCAAGTTGTATAAGGAGACAGATTTAAAAGAGAAAAAAGTTACAATGAAATATACACGGCATGAAACTTGCACATGACCTAATTGGCAGAAGAACAGTACGCAAGTAACATTCATCCACTTTCTAGTCATTAGGCAAAATCATAATTGATTGATCAATATTCCTGCCACAACCCAGAAAATTGATCTCCATTTTTTTGGGATTTTGCCAAGACTGGGATTAGAACCCATGACCCAAGTGCTGTAAGTTCTGAGCTCTAACCACTAAACCACTGTGGGAAACACAGTTTGAGTTATAATGTAGAATAGTTACATTGTTTAAAAATGATAAAGCGAGCGCTGGTCGAATGATATAGACTAGTAAAATGGTATTACACAAGATAAATATAACCACGAACAGTAGTGCATGAACTCGTGAAAGGTCATCCACCCCTGTGACAGTGTACTACACTATTGAGCACCTTTCTGGCTCCTGTGGCTGAGCTAATTCCTCCCCAGGACCATTTGGGCACCCACCCTGATGGATGGATGGATGAATGGATGGATGGAGCTGGATGACTAACCCATAGCTGCCAGCATACCGCTGCACCCCCAGATGTGCGATGTGTATAACCCATGCACATTAATAGTTTTGTTCTGGTGAGTGTAGACCAGTCCCAAGGGTGGTTTACCTTTCACGAGTTCATGCACTACTGTCCGTCACGGAGAGACCACACGTGCCATTCATAGGCACTCTCTGAGTTGGTACTCTCACACGAAGGACATTCCATTATTCAGGAATGATTCTATGAACTTATTTTAGCACGATTTACCAGTTTACATCATTATTGCAATTCTTTGCACTTTTTGGTTTTTACATGCGTTCATTATTGATCACATGCATTTATAGCGCTGCACTTGTCTTTAACATAGAATAGTTATGTGATTAAAGAGAATGAAGATATATAACTATATTGGGAAATTAGAAGTATATAAATTATTTGAGATATAAGTGTGAAAAATTTGAAAATAAAATGTATGACATTCATTAGTAAATGCAATACTTTCCTGATCATTTTGGAGAAACAGCCAAAAAAAAAAAATAGCAAAAGAGAATTTTCAGAATGTAATAGTACAGCTGTATTAGAATTTTCTATCAGAAAAACGCCAATGTTAATAAAGCCCGCGCTTGTGCGCCATCTAGCGAACATATCCGGTATTGCACCTAAAAATGTGCCAGACAGGATACCACATTCACTAATGGCAAAGTAGACGCTCGTTAATGAGCTTGCTAGACGCTGGTCAGACGACTGATTGATTGACCGAAGTCTGCCTGAATGGTCAGTCTCTGCTAATACACTCAAATCTTAGTGAATCAAGGCCAGAGTGTTTGCAGCTTTTCCCTGAAATAATTGTGGAGTTGATTTGGTGGTAGTGCACAGGTTTTTCACATTTTCAAATATTCTGCCTGTTACACATTGCACAGAGACACTCACTCTGGCCTGTCTCTGTATGCAATATAGAGTTGGCTTTAACCTCCCTAACGGTATTCCCGAGTGTAGCTCGGGGTAAAATGTCAGTACCAAAAGCGGTAACCCCGAGCTACACTCGGGCTTACCATGCAGCGCTGCATAGGGAGTCCCTGCAGCACTTACCTTGTCCTTGGCTCCCGCGATGTGTCCCCTGCAGCATCCCCGGCCATCTCCTCCGGCTGATGCCGGCATCCGGCTCCTGTGTTCCAGTCTCTGTGACGTCGGGATGTACAGGCGCCGCCAGCGGCGGGAAATTTGAAAATTTAAAAAAAATGTCATTTTTTTCAAAACGATTTTACATAGTGAAACATTGCTGTTTCAACCCATTTCACATACATTTTGTCCCTACTGCTTTGTCCTGTCCCCTGTCTGCATTTTGATTGTTCTTTCTGCCTGGAAACGTAGAAAAGTCCATGGCGTCCAAAAAGCGTCCCTTTAGGTCAAAAGCGGGTTTAGATCAGCTAGAGAACAGCGATAGTAAATCAGAACCACTTGCAGAATTGAGTGATAATGATTCGTGGAGAAATTCATCATCAGACACTGAAAACAATTTTGCGACTTTGCTCAGCGATGTGCGAACTTGGCGCTATATTTCAAATTTCAGTGTTTTTGGTTTGATTGTATTATTGAATTAAATGTATGATTTAGAATCTTGTTCAGACAGATTTCAGTGAGTTATTCCTAAAAATTACAGCCTACAATAAAAAAAACTACATATTTCCATGCAAAATAATGGTACCGCTTTCAGCACCAAAAATATGAAATAATCATGCCGCTAGGGAGGTTAAGTACCTCTAGATAATTATTTTTGAATTTAGTGCAGTAATACTACCACTTTTTTCAGTGGCGCTATTAAGAACTACCTGAATCTGCCACATCTGTCTGTAAAGCTACCAAAACAGGCAGCAGGGACTTTACTTGTCTGGCACAGGCCATACTGCCAGAAAATTGTCACTGGGGCTGTACTGAATTCTTTGTCTTTCACCACCAGTATCCCTAATAAGGCAAACTTACCCCAAGAATATGACTCGCATTGTTTTAAAGTATTCAAAGCTGAAAAATAATTTCAGTTATCTCCACAGGTTCTGATTACTGCTTTAGTTAAAATAAACAGACCCCTGCTCCTTCGTTGCTGCATCAAACATAAAAAAGTGACACTTTTTAGGAAAAAGCACTGTTTTCCAGCCGGATGGTGCATTGATCCTTTTACCACTTGTCAACAACACTGTTCTATCAAAGTCAAGTGATGTAGAAGTAATTGCTTTAAAAATTCATAATGCAGTCATTTCGGTCCCAATTAGAAAATGTAAAACTCTAATTTTTTTTTTCCAGACTGTGCTTCATAAAAGAGAAAATAGCTGACAGTTCCCCTGTCATAAAGCAGAAAAATATACACTAGTTTGTTAGTGAAGCTCACCACTGAAAGGAAGGTGAAAGTTAGAAAAAGAGTTAATTGACACAAAGGTATTGATCTACTAAAGGGAAATAGACTGTTCTTTCTGCAGTGGAAGTTTCCCCAAACCTTTAGTAAATGTGGTGAAGTTTCACTTTGCAAAAAATATCCTATCACTTGCAAGAGAAAGAGAGAAAAATTTGCATGCACATTATGGAATGATGGAAGTCAAAGAGCTTCACCTCATTCACTAATCTTTGATTACCATTCTCTTGCAGAGCACAACAGCACCCCAAAACGTGGATTTTTGTTAAATGCCAGGACAAGGACCACAAATCTTGTATACACTTGCAATTGGGGGGGGGGGGGTTTGGTAAAAACAAGTGCCATATTCAGACAATTTTGTAATTACTATGTCCACCCCACTCCTCTATATAGCTGATGACAGCTCAGGGAGCTGTCATTTGGCTAGTGTCACCGCCGGAGATCCTTTTTTTTTTTTTAAAGAGGCATCGTGTTTTACAATGACAATGTTTTTATTTCTGGGCCACAACTCTTTTTTTTTTTTGTGAATAAGTAGTTTTTTTGTGAATAATTTTTTGTTTTTTTTGCTGGGGGGTGGGCTGTTTTTTTCATTCTTGCTGAACCACAGCAAAAATTATATTTATTAAGAAAAATAAATGAAACCATTTAAATTGCTGGCGAGATGGCATTCATTGCCAGCTTTTTTTTTTTTTTAAAACAAAGAGCCAATGACAGCTGTCAGAATCATTTGCTGGTAATTTTAAAACTATTTTGCTTTCTAATTGCCAGTGCTAAAAAAAATCACTGCTCCCAGCTGCATAAAATTTTTTAAAACATTTTTTTGCATTGTTACATGTTCACCGGGGAAGTGACCGTCCTCCCCATCCCCTTGTTATTTTTTGACAGCCCCTTGCGTATTAGCCCAGAAAATGAGTTAATTTGACATCCGAACTTCTTTGAAGTTTTGGCGAACCCCTGCCGAACTGAACCCAGAGCTGTTTGGCTTTTCACTAGTGCAGGGGAGGATTGACAACTCATGGGGCCCCCGGGCAATAGGGGATCATGGGGCCCCTGTGTCCTTGCCCAAACTCAAAAAAGCCTGTGAAAAAGGTACCAGGGGCATCTCATGGGGCCTCCTACTGACTCTGGGCCCTCAGGCAGTGCCAGTTTTCAAATGGTCAGTCCACCCCTGCACTAGTGTTTACCATAATGAAAAGAGAAGTAGGGCTTTGACCCTACTTCGTCTATAAACCACAAGAGTGCACAGAGAGCCTGAGTTAGCCTGCCCCCGCCTCCTGCACAGCCCTCCAGATAGTGCAGGAGGGGTAGAGCAGAAAGCTGTGAATAACAGTCACCATCTTTCTGCTCACTGAAGACTGAAGCTGTTGGCAAACTACAAGTCCCATGAGGCATTGCAAGATTGGCAGTTACAAGCATGACTACAAAAGGCAGAGGTATGATGGGACTTATAGTTTCTCAACAGCTGGAGGGTCATCAGTTTGATACCCCTGATGTAATCCATTGCAGGCAGATTCTTCAAATGCGGAGTGGGTGGATTTGTTTCCTAAGGTTTTACTACAGAAAAAGGAATATAAAATAAGGAATATTTGAGATGCTGATATGTCATCTTTCAAAATCCCTTATTTTACATTCCTTTTTTCCAAGATATTCAGATTGGGATGTGGTGCCCTAATATTTTATCTAGGGACTATCCATTATAAGTTATAAGGTTTATGCTAGGTAACATCTTCTCTGTCTGTTTCCTGTATCACTAACAGTGGCAGACTGACAACTCATGGGGCCCCCAGGCAATAAGAAATAATGGGGCCCTACACTCAAGCCACACCCACACAGTGTCCCACTTACATATTGCAGCTCAGCTGCATAGAAGGGCATTTAAATATTTACTCCAGCAAAGACTGCATGAATGTTCCCGGCTTCTTTTCACAGAAGCCACTGGGCACTTCCAGTTTTAAATATGGCTGCCATGTGGGGGAATGAGAGAGAGGGGAATGAGAGAGAGAGGGGGTGAGAGAGAGAGAGGGGGTGAGAGAGAGAGAGGAAGGGGTGAGAGAGGAGGGGGTGAGAGAGAGTGGTGTGTTTTAAATTGTGCTAAAAATTTAACGTGGCTTAAAAGGGGTATGGTTTAACCACTTGACCTCCAGAGGATTTACCCCCTTTAATGACCAGGCCTCTTTTTGCTACTCGGCGCTGCACTAATTCAACTGATAATTGCGCGGTCATGCAATGCTGCACCCAAACGAAATTTATGTCCTAATTGGTTTACGTGAAAGTTATAGCGTTTACAAATGGCGGGAAAGATACTGGGATTTTTAGGTTTTTTTTTATACTAATAATGGCGGCGATCAGTGACTTATGGCAGCGATCAGCGACTTATGGCAGGACTGCGGGACTGCGGTGGACATTCTGACATTGGGGGGTACTGACTTGGGGTCACTGACATCCCCAGTGACACCAATACAGTGATCAGTGCCAAAAAAAAACACTGACACTGTACTAATGGCACTGGGGAGGAAGGGGTTAAGTTTATTATTCAGGGAAAGGGTTAACTGTGTGAGTGGAGTGTTTAATTAGGGGGCGTGGGTGTGTACTGCAGGGAACACCGCTGATCGGGAGAGAGAAACTCTTCTGTCCCGATCAGCGTGTCCTGGAGCTGTCAGGGAACTGACAGAAAGCACAGCTACTGCAGCTCTGCTCTCTGTCAGCGATTGCCCCCGATCGCCGGGACATAGCTGGTAACGACCGGCTGTGACCCGGCGACTGAAATCCGCGGCTGTGATCGGCGGGACAGGTAGGGCAGCGGCTCGCCTTGCGCACGCCCCCTACCTGTTTTCAAAGCACACGTTTTAAAATGTGCTTTGGCCCAGCCGTGCCGCCCTGCCGCCGTATTTATACAGTGGCTGGGCGGCATGTGGTTAATAGTGTCTGAGATGACTTACATAGTGCAGAATGTGTTGATGTTAAATAGGGAATGTACAGCATGGAGTATATGGTGCTGGGTAGTACAGTATGTACAGGGAGAGTGTCAGGGAATGCCTGCCCATAGTGCAGGTGAAGTTCCGCGGCACACAAATAGGCACATGCGCAGAGTCCTTACCAGTCAAACAGGTGTTGCAGGTACTTGGACATCGGCGTGCGCACGCACACATGCGGGACGCGCCTGTCACTAATGCTGGCGCCAAAAGGGCTATTTAAACTGGCTGCACTAATTGTCCCATTGCCGTATGGTCTTTTCCCTGCTCGTGCTCCCTGATTCCTGTGATTGACTCCTGATACCGAACCAGCCTGTTCCTGATCTCCGCTTGATTGCTTCCTGCCCTGACCTCTGGCTTATCTTGGATTATTCTTCTGTCTCTGCTTCTGTCTGATTGATCTTCTGTTGCTGACCTGGCCTGTAACCTGACTACTCTTCCTCCTGCCGCTGTAAGCCTGATCTGCCTGACCAATACCGAACCCGGCTCGTCTGACCCTGCATCCTCAGCACGCTGTGCTCGAGTTTCCATCCATCCTGCATGGCTACATCAGAACCCTGCTCCTTGCCTGCAACTCATCAGCTCACCTGCTATTACCGGACTGATCTCAGGCACCCATACCCCACCGTACCCCTGCGACCGCTTTCTCACCATCAGCAGTCCTGGAGTCGGAGTTGTACGGGAAGCCTGCCTCTTCACGTCAGGCTCACTATCCAGGTACGTGACAGTACCATACGGCCATGTCTGAGCCTGGAAGAGGACCTTCGCCTCTGGATGAAATATGCCAACATCTGACAGCACTGACCCAAGCAGTCAAAACTTTGCAGGATGAATATGTGCACCTGGAGGAACGCATGCAGACCCTGGCTACACCTGCTCCTGTGTCTGCAGCTCCCTCTGTCCCAACCACAGCTGGGGCTCCCACAGAACCTCTCACTAATACTGTTGGCATGATGCCACTTCCTGAACCCCATGTACCCACTCCTGAGCGATTCGCTGGAGACCGAAGCAAATTTAGAGCTTTCTGCAACGCATGTCAGCTCTATTTCAACCTCCAGCCAAGAACCTTCTCCACGGAAAATGTTAAGGTGGAGTTCATTATCTCTCTGCTCCAAGGTGAGCCACAAGCTTGGGCCCATCGTCTGCTAGAAAGTCATCACGCACATCTGAATACTATGACTACTTTCTTTGACTCAATGGCCCAGCTGTATGACGATCCACAGTGGACCACCACAGCACAAGCAGCCTTACATGCACTCCAACAGGGTCGCCGAGCGGCCGAGGACTATGTCACGGACTTTAGATGTTAGAGTGCAGACACTAATTGGAATGATGCTGCCCTGAGTCATCAGTTCCGCTTGGGTCTTACTGAGGCCCTCAAGGACGAACTTGCCCGAGTTGGCATACCCAATTCTCTGGAGGACTTAATCACTTTATCCATTCAGATTGACCGTCGCCTACGTGAACACAGGTTAGAGAGGTCCACCCAAGTTCCTAGGCCTACATGGATGCTACCCAAAATTCCGGTCCAGCCCAGTACATCATCCAGAAATTCTGATCCTGGGACATCAGACACACCTATGCAACTTGGTCTGATTCGTCCGTCGCTAACTCCTGAGGAACACCAACACCGCCGAGTAAATAATCTCTGCATGTACTGTGGAGCAGCTGGCCATTATGTGCGTTCCTGCCCTGCCAAGCTGCGTAAGTGCATCTCCTTGTCTTCAGCTAACCATTCATCATTACCTGCCAGCTCAACTCATATGGCTGTTCCTATGTCCTTCCAGCTTCCCGGAAGAACAGTGTCGGTGGCCGCAATTGTTGATTCTGGGGCCTGCAGCTGCTTCATCGACCTATCCTTTGCAGCCCAGCAACACATCCCTCTGCAGCTAAAGAAGCAAGGACTTAATATATTTTTAGCCGATGGGTCCTGCATCAAATCTGGGCTGGTAAATAAAGAGACCCTGCCACTACTGACTACCATCACTACTCACCATCAGGAACTATTACGCCTAGACACGATCGCCTCTCCCTTGTTTCCTGTCATCTTGGGCCAACCATGGCTACAGGCCCATAACCCACAGATTGATTGGAAGACCTAGAAAATCCAGTTTTCATCCCCATATTGCAAGAAACATTGCCTGTCCATAGCACCTCCATCCACCTCTACACTACTGTGCATAGACTCAGATAGCGAACTTGCCCAAATAGTCCCGAAAGCCTACAATGGATACCTGGATGTCTTTAGCAAGCGAGGAGTGGATAACCTTCCTCCTCACTGACCTTACAATTGCCCAATCAATCTGCTTCCAGGATCTGAAATTTTCCCCCTATCTGAACGGGAATTAGGGGTATTAAAGGAATACAGGTGAAACTCGAAAAATTTGAATATCGTGCAAAAGTTCATTTATTTCAGTAATGCAACTTAAAAGGTGAAACTAATATATGAGATAGACTCATTACATGCAAAGCAAGATAGTTCAAGCCGTGATTTGTCATAATTGTGCTGATTATGGCTTACAGCTCATGAAAACCCCAAATCCACAATCTCAGAAAATTAGAATATTACATGCAATCAATAAAACAAGGATTGTACATAGAACAATATCGGACCTCTGAAAAGTAGAAGCATGCATATGTACTCAGTACTTGGTTTGGGCCCCTTTTGCAGCAATTACTGCCTCAATGCGGCATGGCCTGGAAACTATCAGCCTGTGGCACTGCTGAAGTGTTATGGAAGACCAGGATGCTTCAATAGCGGCCTTCAGCTCTTCTGCATTGTTCGGTCTCATGTCTTTCATCTTTCTCTTGGCAATGCCCCATAGATTCTCTATGGGGTTCAGGTCAGGAGAGTTTGCTGGCCAATCAAGCACAGTGATCCCACAGTCATTGAATCAGGTTTTGGTGCTTTTGGCAGTGTGGGCAGGTGCCAAGTCCTGCTGGAAAATGAAGTCAGCATCCCCATAAGCTCGTCTGCGGAAGGAAGCATGAAGTGCTCCAAAATCTCCTGGTAGATGGCTGCGTTGACCCTGGACTTAATGAAGCACAGTGGACCAACACCAGCAGATGACATGGCTCCCCAAATCAACACAGACTGTGGAAACTTCACACTGGACTTCAAGCATCTTGCAGTGTGTGCCTCTCCATTCTTTCTCCATACTCTGGGTCCTTGGTTTCCAAATGAGATGCAAAAGTTGCTCTCATCAGAAAAGAGGACTTTGGACCACTGAGCAACAGACCAGGTCTGTTTTTCTTTAGCCCAGGTAAGACGCTTCTGACATTGTTTGTTGTTCAGGAGCGGCTTGACAAGAGGAATACGACATTTGAAGCCCATGTCCAGGATCCAGCTGTGTGTGGTGGCTCTTGATGTACTGACTCCAGCCTCAGTCTACTCCTTGTGAAAGTCCCCAACACTTTTGAATGGCCTTTTCCTGACAATCCTCTCCAGGCTGTGGTCATCCCTGCTGCTTGTGCACCTTTTTCTTTCTTTCTTTCTTGAGTACTTAAGGACTGCGTACATCAGGCCCGATAGGCATTATTCTTCTCCAGATTTACCTTTCACATTACCTATAGGTCTGGATCCAAGAACACCAAACCCGATGCATTATCACGCATGTTCGATGCTCCAAAAGATACCCCAATACCAGACACCATTTTGCTGGCAGGGAATTTCCTGTTACTATAGACCAGTCTATTATCCCAATTACAGCAGGCTTCGGCAAGAGCATCCAGCCCACCCGCAGTTACAGTACAAAGCAAGGATGGACTGCTGTGGAAAGGTGAGCAAATTGTGGTACCCAAGAAGTTGCGGACCCTTGTCCTTGGATATTGCCATGACCATCCTTTAGCGGGCCACTTTGGGGTCTCCGAAACAATAGAGCTGGCACAACGCACATTTTGGTGGCCGGATATTGGAAAGGACTGTAAGGCTTATGTAAACGCATGCACCATCTGTACCCAAAATAAGAGTACCCCAAATAAAGCCTGGGGATTACTCAGACCTCTGCCTGTACCTGTCAGACCATGGAAGATGATATCAATGGATTTTATAGTTGAACTACCACCTTCAGAAGGATTTACCACCATCTTTGTGGTAAATCGACTATCTAAGATGGCCCATTTTTTGCCCCTGAAAAATACACTCTCTGCTTTTGAAACTGCTCGGGTCTTTATTAAAGAAATTGTCAGACTTCATGGAATTCCCATAAACATTGTTTCAGATCGAGGGGTGCAGTTCACATCAAGATTCTGGAGGGCACTGTGTGAAACCTTGAAAGTCTTTTTCTTCAGCCTATCACCCACAAACCAATGGACAAACTGAACGGACTAATCAGACCGTGGAGCAGTACATCCGGTGTTACACTTCATTTGTCCAAGATGATTGGGTATCACTCCTGCCATTGGCGGAGTTTGCATATAATAACTCCAATCATGCTGCCACCAAACAATCCCCATTTTTTGCTAATTATGGGTTTCACCCTACCTTTGTGCCTGATCTTGTGCCGGAAACTTCTGTCCCTGCTGCTCAAAACATACTAAGTTTTTTTTCTACTAATAACAAATTGTTACAGGAGACTGTCACAAAAGCCCAGGAGGACAACAAGAGGGCCTTCGATAGAAGGAGAAGGGGAAAACTGATCCTGCAAACCAGGAGACCAGGTCTGGCTCGCCACTACCAACCTGAAGATGGCGTGTCCTTCAAGGAAGCTGGCACCTAAGTTTGTGGGACCATTTCCGGTAAGACGTAAAATTAATGATGTCTCTTACAAATTAGCATTACCGGAATCCCTTAAGGTTCACCCAGTTTTCCATGTGTCATTACTAAAACCTGCAGTACCAGACTCCTTTTCTGATCGAAGGTTAAGGCCTCCTGAGCCTATAATTGTGGATGGAGAGGAGGAATTTGAAGTCAAGGCTGTTGTGGACTGTAGGAAAAGGAGAGGCCAGATGCAATACCTAATTAAATGGAAGGGGTATGGGACAGAAGAAAATTCATGGAACCTGCACAGAATGGGCATGCTGCAAATTTAATCCGTGAGTTTTTTCTCAATCACCCACAAAGAAGGAGCCAATTGGGCATCCAGAGGCTGCCCATAGGGAGGGGGCAATGTCAGGGAAGGCCTGCCCATAGTGCAGGTGAAGCTCTGCGGCGCACAAATAGGGTCCTTACTTGTCAAACAGATGTGCAGGTACTTGGACTTCGGAGGGCACGCGCATGCGCACTCGCACATGCGGGCGCGTGCCTGTCACTAATGCTGGCGCCAAAAGGGCTATTTAAACTGGCTGCAGTAGTTGTCCCATTGCCGTATGGTCTTTTCCCTGCTCGTGTTCCCTGATTCCTGTGATTGACTCCTGATACCGAACCAGCCTGTTCCTGATCTCCGCTTGATTGCTTCCTGCCCTGACCTCTGGCTTGTCTTGGATTATTCTTCTGTCTCTGCTCCTGTCTGATCTTCCGTTGCTGACCTGGCCTGTAACCTGACTACTCTTCCTCCTGCCACTGTAAGCATGATTTGCCTGACTGATACCGAACGTGGCTCGTCTGACCCTGCATCCTCAGCACACTGCGCTTGAGTATCCATCCATCCCGCATGGCTACATGAGAACCATTCTCCTTGCCTGCAGCTCATCAGCTCACCTGCTATTACTGGACTGATCTCAGGCACTCATACCCCACCGTACCCCTGCGACCGCTGTCTCACCATCAGCAGTCCTTGAGCTGGAGTTCTATGGGAAGACTGCCTCTTCACGGCAGGCTGTCCAGGTATGTGACAGAGAGGACTGCGGACTGTATGGCGGTTGGTAGTATGTACAGGGAGAAGAGTGCGGAGTGTATGGCGGTTGGTAGTATGTACAGGGAGAGGAGTGCGGAGTGTATGGCGGTTGGTAGTATGTACAGGGAGAGGAGTGCATGGTGGTGGGCAGTCCTTACAGAGAGAGGAGTGTATGGCTGTGTGTAGTATGTCCAAGGAGAGGAGTGCAGAGTGTATGGCGATGGGTAGTATGTGCAGGATGGTATCAGTAGGGCAGTGGATGGTGTCAGTAGATTTTTATTTTCATTATTTATTTTTTTACAATTTTATGATTTTTGTTTTTTACAATGTAATGTTTCATTATTTTTATCATTTTTTCAAAATGCCTTTGGGTGGCACGTGAATGGTGTCAGTAGAGCAATGACGTGTGTGTCAGAATCTTTTTATTTTTAGTATTTAATTTTTTTATTTTTTACAATTTATTTGTGTATTATTATTTTCACAATGATTTTGTGGGGACAGTGTCAGTAGGGAGTGAACAGGGAGCACTAGTATATGTTGGGTTGTCATTAGATGGGGATAAATAAAGAGAACCTGTATCCCCTTCTATCAGGAGGAAAGAAAGAAGGGAGGGAATGGATGGAGGAAGGGAAGGAAGGAAAGTATGGAGGGGAGGGAGGAAGGAAGGAAGAAAAGGGAGGGAGGAAGGAAGAAAAGGGAGGGAGGGAATGGATGGATGGAGGAAGGAATGAAGGAAGGAAGAAAGGGGAGGGAGGGAAGGAAATGGATGGAGGAAGGAATGAAGAAAGGAAGGAGGGGACGGAGGAAGGAAGAAAAGGGAGTGCGGGAGGGAATGGATGGAGGAAGGAAGGAAGGAAATGAAAGGAGGGGAGGGAGGAAAGAATAAAGGGCGGGGATGGAGGAAGGAAGAAAAGGGAGGGAGAGGAAGGAAAGAAGGAAATGGATGGAGGAAGGAGGGAAGGGAGGACGGAAAAGAAAGAGAGGGAAGGAAGGAAATGGAGGAAGGAAGGGGAGGGAGAAGGAAGGGGAAGGAGAAAGGGAAAAAAGGGAGAGAGAAAGAGAGGGGAGAAAGGAAGGAAGGGGAGAAAGAAAGGGAAAAAAATAGGAAGGGGAGAAAGAAGGAAAGAAAGGAAAGAATGGGAGAAAGAAATAAGAAAGGGGAGAAGGAGAGAAAGAAGGAAGGGGCAAAAGAAAGGAAGGAAGGGGAGGAAGGAAGGAAGGGGAGAAAGAAAAGGAGAGAAGGAAAGAAAGAAGAAAGGTGGGAAGGAAGGGTAGAAAGAAAGAAGGAAGGGTAGAAGGAAGGGAAGAAAGAAAGAACAAAGGGGAGAAGGAAAAAAGGAAAGAAGGGGAGGAGAAAGGAAATAAAGAAAGAAGGGGAGAAAGAAAGAAGGAATGGGAGTAGGATTGAAAGAAGGAAGGGGAGAAAGAAAGAAGGGGAGAAGGAAGGGGAGAAAGAAGAAAAAAAAAGAAGGGAAGGAAGGGGAGAAAGAAAGAAGGGGAGAAGGAAGAGGACAACGAAAGCAAGAAGGAAGGGGAGAATTAATGGAAGGAAGGGGAGAAAGAGAGAAGGAAAGAAAGGAAGGGGAGAAAGTAAGAAAGAAGGAAGGGTAGAAAGAAAGAACAAGGAAAAAAGAGGAAAGGGGAGGAGAAAGGGTAGAAAGAAGGAAGGGGAGAAAGGAAAGAAAGAAAGAAAAAAGAAAGGGAGAAGGAAAGAAAGAAGGGGAGAAGGAAAGACGGAACGGGAGTAGGAATGAAAGAAGAAGAAAGGGGACAAAAAAAGAAATAAGGAAGGGGAGAACGAAGGGCAGAAAGAAAGGAGGGGAGAAGGAAGGGCAGAAAGAAAGGAAGGAAAGAAAGAAGGAAGGGGAGAAAGAAAGAAGGGGAGAGAAAAAAAAAAAGGAAGGAAGGGGAAAAAGAAGGAAGGAAGGGGAGAAAGAAGAAGGGGAGAAGGAAAGCAAGAAAGAAGGGGAGAAAGAAAGAAGGAATGGGAGTAGGAAAGAAAGAAGGAAGGGGAGAAAGAAGGAATGGGAGTAGGAATGAAAGAAAGGAAGGGGAGAAAGAAGGAATGGGAGTAGGAATGAAAGAAAGGAAGGGGAGAAGGAAAGCAAGAAAGAAGGGGATAAAGAAAGAAGGAGTGGGAGTAGGAATGAAAGAAAGAAGGGGAGAAGGAAGGGGGACAATGAAAGAAAGAAGGGGAGAAGGAAGGGGACAACGAAAGAAAGAAAGAAGGAAGGGGAGAACGTAAGAAAGAAGGAAAGAAAGAACGAATTGGAGAAGGAAAGAAAGAAGGTGAGAAAGGAAATAAAGAAAGAAGGAATGGGAGTAGGAATGAAAGAAAGCGGGAAGGGGACAAAGAAAGAAGGAAGGGGAGAAAGAAAGGAGGGGAGATGGAAGGGCAGAAAGAAAGGAGGGGAGAAGGAAGGGCAGAAAGAAGGAAGGGGAGAAAGGAAAAAAAAAGAAGGGAAGGAAGTGGAGAAAGAGAGAAGGAAGGGGAGAAAGAAAGAAGAAATGGGAGTAGGAATGAAAGAAGGAAGGAGAGAAAGAAGGGTCAAAGAAAGAAGGGGAGAAAGAAAGAAGGGGAGAAGGAAGGGGACAACAAAAGAAAGAAGGGAGGGGACAAAGAAAGAAGGAAGGGGGAAAAAGAAGGAAGGGGAGAAAGAAGGAAAGAAAGGAAGGAAGGGGAGAAGGAAAGAAAGAAGGAAGGGGAGGAGAAAGGGTAGAAAGAAGGAAGGGGAGAAGGAAAGAAGGAATGGGAGTAGGAATGAAAGAAAGAAGGAAGGGGAGAAGGAAGGAAGGGGAGAAAGAAAGGAGGGGAGAAAGAAGGGCAGAAAGGAAGGAAGGAAGGAAAGGGAGAGGGAAATAAAGAAAGAAGGAAGGGGAGAAAGAAAGAAGGCTTTCACAGGCTGTGCCTTCCCCTGTTAACATTTTTCTCTTGGTGTGGGGAAAACTTGTCAGACGTGATTCATGCTGATAGCAGAGGAACAAAGCAACAGACAGAAATTACACATACCAATATTTTAAATAGACAGGCGCTACATAAATAATGTGCATGAACATATACAGTTGCAAGAAAAAGTATGTGAACCCCTTGGGATTACGTGGAGTTTTGCATGAATTGGGCATAAAATGTGCTCTGAACGTCATCTAAGTCACAACAATAGAAGAACACAGTCTGTTGAACATAATACTACACAAATATTAGATGTTGCCATGGTTTAATTGCACATAACATGTAAACATTCACAGTGCAGGGAGGAAAAAGTATGTGAACCTTTGGATTTAATAACTGGTTGACCCTCCTTTGGCAGAAATAACCTCAACCAAACGTTTCCTGTAGTTGCAGATCAGACCTGCACAACGATCTGGAGTCATTTTGGAGCACTCCTCTTCACAAAACTGTTTCAGTGTAGCAATATTCTTGGGATGTCTGGTGTGAATCGCTCTCTTAAGGTCATGCCACAGCATTTCAATGGGGTTGAGGTCAGGACTCTGACTGGGCCACTCCAGAAGGCGTATTCTGTGCTGTTGCAGCCATTGTTTTGTTGAATTACTTGTATGCTTTGGGTCATTGTCCTGTTGCATCACCCATCCTCTGCGGAGCTTCAGTTGGCGGACAGATGGTCGTACGTTTTCCTGCAAAATGTCTTGATAAACTCTGGAATTCATTTTCCCATCAATGACAACAATCCGTCCAGGCCCTGAGGCAGCAAAGCAGCCCCAAACCATGATGCTCCCTCCGCCATGTTTCACAGTGGGGATGAGGTTTTGATGTTGGTGTGCTGTGCCTTTTTTTCTCCACACATAGTGTTGTGTGTTCTTCCCAAACAACTCAATCTTGGTTTCATCTGTCCACAGTATATTTTGCCAGTAGTGCTGTGGAACATCCAGGTGCTCTTTTGCAAACTTCAAACATGCTGCAATCTTCTTTTTGGACAGCAATGGCTTCCTCCGTGGTGTCCTCCCATGTACTCCATTCTTGTTTAATGTTTTCCTTATTGTAGATGTGTCAACAAAAATGTTAGCATGTGCCAGAGATTTCTGTAGGTCTTTAGCTGACACTCTGGGATTCTTCTTTACCTCATGCAGCATTCTGCGCTGTGCTCTTGCAGTCATTTTTACAGGACGACCACGCCTAGGGAGAGTAGCAACAGTGCTAAACTTTCTCCATTTGTAGACAGTCTGTCTTACCGTGGACACATGAACATCAAGGCTTTTGGAGATACTTTTGTAACCCTTTCCAGCTTCATGCAAGGCAACAATTCTTGATGGTAGGTCTTCTGAGAGCTCTTTTCTGCGAGGCATGGTTCACATCAGACAGTGCTTCTTGAAACCAGTAAACCCAAAACAGGTGTGTGTTT